>NC_136274.1:55324833-56054833 GCF_964187855.1 Myxine glutinosa | reverse complement strand
GGCGTGCCTATATAAGTCGCTGCACAAAGCCCTCGACAGGACTTACTTGCATCACTAGCATGGGAGGACTTGAAGGACTTGAATGGCGGTGGCAAAAGGATTCGGACTCGCAAGTGGAGAGCGTTGCAAAGGACTTGTTGGGGATACACGCGTTGTTTGAGGACTTGCGCAGAGAGAGAGAAGAAGAGGCGTTGAACTGTACAAAGTACGCTGGCGCAGCCAGATGCGCCGGTAACGCATATTGCACTTTTCACCCACGCGAGTAAGCGCGGCCATAGCCGCAAGTGAATAACCGCCAGCCGCGTCGAAGTCCGCTCCCTACCATTCGCCCCGTGATAACTCGCTCCGTTCAGACGACACGCGGAGAGCTCCTGCCTTCACCGACTTCCATCTCCAAAGGACGTGCCGGGGACCGGAGAGAGAGCTGCACGGAAGCCATCCATGGATGCGCTGGTGAACATCAACCTGCTCATCAGCAACCCCCGTGTGAGTGTGTGTGTGAGACTGGCCCGTGTCCTTGGGTATTAAGTAAGACTGTTTATAAGGATTTGCTCTGTGTCTCTGCTCTTGAATCATTGTGTATAGTGTAAATAAACCTTTTCTTCCTTTCTGATTCGATCGTACCCGTGATTTCTCCATTGACTAATCGTGGTACGAATAAAACCGCTTGAATCGGGTTCCACCATCTAAACGGCGCGGATCACGTGCACGCAACCGCTCGGCGTATCAACACACGTGGTTCGTGCGAGGCTTGTCTCCTCGTTTCAGGGCAGCGCAAGTATTTAGGTAATAGCGAATTTGGTCCTGATACCCTATTTTGCGCTGTCCGGAAGGGAGGTCATAGGTCCCGGGTCGCACCTGGTCAGTCAAGGACAAGGGGACTAATCTCCCCTTGGTAAGGGGAGAAGGCCGGCGACAGATCCGCAACAATATATATAGATATATATATATATATATATATATATATATATATATATATATATATATATATATATATATATATATATTGTTGCGGATATGAGATTGGCCTCCATCCATATCCGCTTGTAAATATTCCCCTATTTCCTCCATACTTCCCAACTATCCCCAATCCCCCATTCCCTAGTCCCATTTTCTGTAAACAACACTCTGTAGACCCGACCTTCCCCTATTTCCCCCATTAAATGTCGCATCCAGGTCCACCGCATCTCACGTAGACAACTATAGGACATCTTGCTAGTTATTCTTAGTTCATGTCAGTTAAGGACTCGTTTCCATTAATTCTGACTCTTCGTTGCACCAGAATGTGATTGTATGGCACCGTTAGGAAGTTTAGGACCTCCCAATACCTCCCCGCAGCTCTTCCTCATGGTACAACAACAACAACAACAACAACAACAACAGCGGCGGCGGCGCGGGGAGTGTGCGTCCTCACTCCGGCTTGGTTGGTAGGGGGTGTTGAAAGGGCACCAAGCCTTTCCAACGAGCCGCCATCGAGCATGTGCTCGACGGGGTTACCACGTAGGGGCTCGCTGTCAGCTCCTCGTCAAGGGCGGAGCCCGGTAACCCCCCGCACCCAATAGAAGCGGCGGACCGATCCCATCTAATGGGCGGAGCCAACGAGCTGAGGGCGTGTCACTCCCCGCTGAGCATGCGCAGGAAGAGGGAGGTGACGTCAGATGCGTGGAGAGCTGAAGGAGAAAGGACGCACCCTCTGAGCGCCGAGAGACCTCCCAAAGACTGAGCTGTATCCTGTCCCTGAGCCAAGGTGCACCTTGTGCTATCAACCGACTGCCTGTCCTTCCCTGCCATCAATCCCTGTGTAAGTCAGTCTTGTTCCGTTTGTCTGTGGTCTGTCGGGGATAAGATAAGACTGTAACTAAGTGCCCATCTTTTCTGTGCTTTATCTCATACCTTGTAATCTACCCCTTTTCTCCACCACCAATTATATCCTCCTCCGGAGGTCTTGAGAACTGTACCCCTTGTGTCGTTTCATTTATCCCAGTCGTTGTGTCTTTTCCATCATTGATTTAGCATAGCGCGACCAGGTCAACGTCGGGTGGAATCGGGTGAGTTGGGGAAGAATCGGGGGAATTGTTAGGTCGCGGCAATACCACCGCTCGGTAAATAACATCAAATCCGCGATCCGTAACAACTGGTGTCGAGGAGTGGGATCGGACCCGAAGCGCGCTTAACGCGCTCAAAATTACAAGTGACCGAAATTTGTTTTGTTTTAAAATAAAAACCCGAATTTTGAAAGTCGCGCTATGGCGGATCAAGACGGCTGGGTTCCGGTAGAGGAGAGTGAGGCAGGGTCGATCCAGGACCAAATTGAGGGACAAGAGGAGAGCGAAGCAGTGAGGGCGGCAGGTTCGCAAAATGGCGCCTCGCACATGGCTGCGGCGGCCGCACCCGCTGCACAAGTGGGAGGGATGGCCCAAATGCAGGCCCTCATGGAGCAATTTATGGTGCAAATGCAGGCATCCCTCAAACTGCAGAGTGAGCAATTGGGGGTAATGGGGAACCGGATGGATGCTCAGGGTGAGCGATTGGAGGGCCAAATGGGGGTAATGGGGAACCGGATGGATGCTCAGGGTGAGCGATTGGAGGGCCAAATGGGGGTAATGAGGGACGAAGCGAGGGGTACCGGTGAGGGGTTAGACAATGGGATAAAAGAGGTAAAGAATGGGATAACGGGGGTAGAAAACAGAATGGCCGCTCAAGAGAATCAAATGGAAGGGATGCAAAAGGGGTTAGAGGGGTTAGAAAACAGTATGGAAGGCAAATTGAGGGACATGAGGGACCAAGCGGAAAGGGAAGTTAAAAAAATGGGGCAGCAGATAGAGGGGGTCAGAATGGGGGTAGAAACTAAATTGGATGCTCACAGGGAGGAAATGGAGCAGATGAGGGTGGCATCTGGGCAGGAGATGCAAGTGATGGGAGAAGAGATCAGAAGAGGTGTGAGTGAGGAGGTCGGAGGAGTGCGCGAGGAGGTGAGGCACTGTAAGGAGCGCATGGAGAAGGAGGTGAGAAAGGGGATTGTAAAATTGCAAGGTGGTATAGAGGAGTTGACACTGGGAGTAGAACAACTGACAGTGGGACAAAAGGAGTTGGGGGACCAGGTAAAGAAGAACACAGCGGTAATAGAGGGATTAAAATCGACACAGAAGGAGATGAAAAAGGACGTAGGGGTAATTAAAAAAGAGTGTCAGACGGTACATGAGGACCTGACGAGGAAAATGAACAAGGTGGTAGAGGTAATGGAGGTTAAAGAGCGGGAGGTGCGGGAGCACATAGAAAAAAATAAGGTGGAGTTAGAGGAAGAACTTAAGGGGGCGCACGAGGAGATGAAGGAGGTGAAGCAGAAATTAGAAGAAGTGGAAGAAGGGGTGAGCGAAATGAAGAAGTGACGGAGAGAGGATAAGAAAGAGATAAAGGAGGAAGTAAAAGAATTGGTCCAAAGTCTGTGTTCGGATCGTGATGATGTGCTCATTAACCGGATGAGGGATTCGCAGGTGATGGAGGAGAAGCGAAGAGAAAGAGGACCCGGTGTAAGTGGTGACCAATATGGTCGTGCGTATGATGCGCCAGGTGATTTAATAAGCTTGGGGGTCGAGATAGACCCAGATGTTCGTGAGAGGCCAAGAGTGAGGTGTATGGCTGGTCCGGAGGGTATGGAACGAGGGTGCGAGCGAGAGGGTCCGGTGATGGGAGAGGTGCGAGGTGTGAGTGAGCAAGGTTGTGGTGGTATGGAATGGGTAGCGGGTTGCGGAAGTGTGACCCATGCATTGACACCAACAGGGGTAGTTTTTAGAGGGACAGGGGAGGCACGGGAGCCCCTTGGGGGTAATGTACTGTGGGGGCCCGGCCGGTTCGGCCCCGCGCTGACCCCGCAAAGGGCGATGCACGGGGTCCGGCAGGCGGGCAACGACTCGCATACGAGGTGGTCCCACAAGGTCCCACTCGCGCCGTATGACGGCAAGAGTGATCTACGCGCGTACCTGGCGCAGTTTGACTGTGTGTGTAAGGGCAACGGTTGGGGTGAGGACGAAGGTGGAGTACACCTGGTGGCCGCATTGCGCGGCGCGGCGGCGGAGGTGCTGACAGCATTACCACCGGGTGCTCTCACCCTGCCAGCCCTCTGCGACGCCCTAATTAATCGATTCGGCATTGAACAGCAGAGCGAGCTTGTTAAAGCTCAGCTCGCGCTGCGAAAACGCAAGCCCCAGGAAGCCATCGGGGAACTTGCCCACGACATTCGCCGCGCAGTGGGGATCGCACATGCTAGCATGGCAGCGGGTTCCCGGGAAAGCCTGGCGCTGGACCATTTTATCCAGGCCCTCCCGGATATTGAGCTCCGGCAACAGCTCGCCATGTGGCGCCCGCAGACTCTGAGCCAGGCGGCTGACGCTGCGGCCCGTTGGGAAGCAGCGAGGCCCCTGGCCCAGGGGAGCGAGCGTCACGCAATGGCGGTCCGCCAGGTGGGACCCCCGATGGAGGGAGGACCCCTTAGGGGGCCCGCCCCCGACGTGAGTCCTGACCTGGCGGGCATGGTCCGGAGGCTGGTGGACCAGCGCCTGGCGGGACCTGGACCATGGCAGGTGGCCCCGGAGGTGGCCCGCGGTGGACCACGAGCGGGTAATCCAATTCGGACCTTCAGGGGGGGGAATTTGGAATTCCGGAGACAAGCACCTTATCAGGTGAGGTGCTATGCTTGCAACCGTCTGGGTCACCTGGCGCGGCACTGTCGAGCCACGCGCCGGGATGATCCCCGGCGGTTGAGGTCCTTAACTCCGCCCAGGGGGGAGCGGGTTAGCCGACCCCAGACACCCCCCTGCCAGACCCCGGGAAACTAGAAGGCCTTACACCGGCGAGCAGGCGCCCCGTGGATTGCCTCGGCTTTAGATGCCGAGGCGGGACCCAGTACCTCTGAATAAGGGGGGCTTATTAGTGCCAGAGGACTGGGGGATTGATGAGCGATGGGCCCGGTGGGTAAGGGTGGCATCCCTGCCACCCTTCCCATAATGGGGGCAAATGCGCTATAGTTTATGGGGTTGATGGCAGTGAAAACTAGCCCGGGTGGGTTAGGATATCGTGTGTAGGGGTCTAGCGAAGATGACATTAGGTAACGTTAAGGTTTAGATAGTGACTGATACCTGTAGTGGGGACGCAGGTAGATTAGTATGGATGATAATGATGAGGGAGCGCAATAGTTTAAAGGGACGACTGGGAAGCGCAAGTTTCAGAGGGGAGTAGTTAGATGAGATGATGCTGTGTGAGAACTGGACAGGTGTGTGGAGCAGTGTGTGAGTAGTGAGTGTTGTGGATCAGCGCGAATGCGCTTGGGGGAGAGAAGGGTGCAGGCGGCACAAAGTATGACATCACAGGTGTGCAAGTACAGGTGTGTGAAATACATGGAGTATTGGAATGAGGGGTGTGGAGAGAGTTGGAGTAAGTGGTACGGAGTGGTGTGCATGGTGCGAAGGTGTGGATGAGGGAAGAGTGGACCCCTTTCACGAGTACCCGGGGCGGGTAGTTTAAAGAATAGTTAGAAGGTATAGGTAAATTGTGGTTGGATATTGGCATTTGTGGTGCGGTTGCAGAATGGTATTTTGGATGGGTGCATTAGTGTTGTGGAAATGGCTGGGCGTGTAGCCTGTTAGTGTGTGTAGTTGGTTTGGGCACTCCAGCACTGTGAGGATGTCGGCCAGGTGAGGCCGCAGGTGGGCTCTGGGAGCCGTTAGTGTCAGTGGGTGCCTGAGGATCCCGGGTGTGGATCGGGCAGCCCGTGCCAGAGAGGGCACTGAGGGGGTGAGAGTGCGAGAGGGCCTTCCCCAGTTAGTTAGGTTAGGGTGAGGAGCAGGTAAGCTCGGGTGGCAACTACAGTGGTGGAGGTGTGCAGGTGGGTAGACCTGCTGGGAGAGCTACACGTCACAGCCCAGAAATTGTGCGAGGGCACCGGGAGATGAATCGGGGGAGTGAGACCCCAAATTGAGAAGCACCACAGTTTGGTCAATGGGAATTGGTTTTTAGAACCCATAGTGTAAGTTGGCCAATGGATTGGCAGGGAAAGACCCCGGGTAATGTAAAGTTGTTAAAGTCATTTAGGAAATAGTTAGGATTGATGAACCTGTCGCACCATACGCAGCCACTTACCTGAGGTGATGATGATGACTCCACACCTGTGTTCCTTTGTTCTGTGTTGCAGGAAGTGAGAATTGCTGTGTGGATTTGTGAGACGCATCACGACGTGGATGAGACATTGGGGTGATTCCATCTCTCCCTCCTTAGGAGGGACTGATGATGAATTGGTGATGGCAAATTTTGATGTTGAGTTGGAGATGGCAAATTTTGATGAGAGTTGGAAATGGCAAATTTGATTGGTTAGGAGGGAGAGAAGACGAATTTGGTTGATGGGAGGAACGGGGAAGACAGTAGGGACGTTTGTTGATGTGTAAAGTAGATGTTTATGGGTAGTGTTGTGTTTTGTGGATACAGTAAGGGGTAAGGGAGGGGCAATGTAGGTTACCTGGTGGGGGGGGGGGGGCGTACGGTAGGAACGTACCTGTCTCACCTGGTTCCCATGTGCCCCCAGTGTGCATTACCTTGTATTGCGTGCACTTTTGCGCCCTTACCACCTTACTCACTTGTTTCTTTTGTCTCCCACCTCCGAGGATCTGGCTTTGGGGCAGAGAGAGAGGAGAGAGAGGTGCTGGCTCTGCAGTTGTGGGCCTGTACTTTCGCTGCTTGCTGCCTGGATCGATACACCATATGGACCGCAATATTGGTGGCTGCCCACAATGGACCGCAGTTCTTTTGCAGGCAAGCACCACCCGTTGATGGACCTCTGGGTCAACGTGGCACCTATGCCATACAGGTGAACCACTTTTAGTTGGCCCCCCTGACGGCCACAATTCAGAAATGGACGCGGTTGGCGCCTTTCTTTATTTTTAAAGAAGCAAGAAGGCCAAGTGGGCTCCAAGGCAAGACCAGCGGCAGAACATCGGCCGGCTGCGACACCACCGGTGACCATGGACACTTGATTGTGCCTTTTCTTTTACTGAACACTTTATTGGTGCACCGGATGGTGCTGACTGTGTGTATGGGGTGGTGCTTTTGGTGCTTGGATGGGGTGCTCTGCACATTATTAAAGGCCGTAGGGCCACAGGGCACTCGTGGGTTGGTGTATCGATGCTGGCATGCGTGCTCTCTCTATGCATAACATCTGCATGTGTTCCTCAAAGAACAGGTCCTGGATCGTAGTGTAAATATCAGTGTAGTCTTGTATAAATGATGCTCCCTACCGGCTGTATATTTAGTTTGAGGATTCTTTCCGCGATTCGGTTATCCTGTGGGTGTGTTTCTGTGAGGAGAAGGGTGCAACGTCGCAGGGGGACATATTTACTCATTTGTGAACATCTGTAAAACTGTCGCACTCAGGGTTGAGTTAATAGTAGAGGGAACTACATCTGAGTGCCACACTAACGTAGGTAAAAATTTATCGGGTCGGGACACCCCGAGGTAGAGAAGGGTGCAATGTTGCGGATATGAGATTGGCCTCCATCCATATCCGCTTGTAAATATTCCCCTATTTCCTCCATACTTCCCAACTATCCCCAATCCCCCATTCCCTAGTCCCATTTTCTGTAAACAACACTCTGTAGACCCAACCTTCCCCTATTTCCCCCATTAAATGTCGCATCCAGGTCCACCGCATCTCACGTAGACAACTATAGGACATCTTGCTAGTTATTCTTAGTTCATGTCAGTTAAGGACTCGTTTCCATTAATTCTGACTCTTCGTTGCACCAGAATGTGATTGTATGGCACCGTTAGGAAGTTTAGGACCTCCCAATACCTCCCCGCAGCTCTTCCGCATGGTACAACAACAACAACAACAACAGCGGCGGCAGCGCGGGGAGTGTGCGTCCTCACTCCGGCTTGGTTGGTAGGGGGTGTTGAAAGGGCACCAAGCCTTTCCAACGAGCCGCCATCGAGCATGTGCTCGACGGGGTTACCACGTAGGGGCTCGCTGTCAGCTCCTCGTCAAGGGCGGAGCCCGGTAACCCCCCGCACCCAATAGAAGCGGCGGACCGATCCCATCTAATGGGCGGAGCCAACGAGCCGAGGGCGTGTCACTCCCCGCTGAGCATGCGCAGGAAGAGGGAGGTGACGTCAGATGCGCGGAGAGCTGAAGGAGAAAGGACGCACCCTCCGAGCGCCGAGAGACCTCCCAAAGACTGAGCTGTATCCTGTCCCTGAGCCAAGGTGCACCTTGTGCTATCAACCGACTGCCTGTCCTTCCCTGCCATCAATCCCTGTGTAAGTCAGTCTTGTTCCGTTTGTCTGTGGTCTGTCGGGGATAAGATAAGACTGTAACTAAGTGCCCATCTTTTCTGTGCTTTACCTCATACCTTGTAATCTACCCCATTTCTCCACCACCAATTATATCCTCCTCCGGAGGTCTTGAGAACTGTACCCCTTGTGTCGTTTCATTTATCCCAGTCGTTGTGTCTTTTCCATCATTGATTTAGCATAGCGCGACCAGGTCAACGTCGGGTGGAATCGGGTGAGTTGGGGAAGAATCGGGGGAATTGTTAGGTCGCGGCAATACCAACGCTCGGTAAATAACATCAAATCCGCGATCCGTAACAATATATATATATATATATATATATATATATATATATATATATATTGTTGCGGATATGGGATTTGGCCTCCATCCATATCCGCTTGTAAATATTCCCCTATTTCCCCAATACTCCCCAACTATCCCCAATCCCCCATTCCCTAGTCCTATTGTCTGTAAACAACACTCTGTAGAACCGACCTTCCCCTTTTTCCCCCATTAAATGTCGTGCCCAGGTTCACCGCATCTCACATAGACAACTATAGGACATCTTGCTAGTTATTCTTAGTCTATGTCAGTTAAGGACTCGTTTCCATTAATTCTGACTCTTCGTTGCACCAGAATGTGATTGTATGGCACCAGTAGTAAGTTTAGGACCTCCCAATACCTCCCCACAATCTCATCTCCGCATCCTCCCATCATCTCATGAAACAATAACACCAACAACAACAACAGCGGCGCGGGGAGTGCGCGTCCTCACTCCGGCTTGGTTAGCCGCCATTGACCATGTGCTCCGACGGGGTTACCACACAGGGGCTGACTGTCAGCTCCTCGTCAAGGGCGGAGCCCGGTAACCCCCCCGCACCCAATAAGAACCGGCGGACTGATTCCATCTGGGGCGGAGCTAACGAGCCGAGGACGTGTCACTCCCCGCTGGATATACGCAGCGACTTACCGGAGGTGACGTCAGATGCGCCCCCAGCTTGGAGAGAGAAGTCGCCACCTCCAAGCGCTGGATACCTCCCGCCTCTTTGGACCGGACCGGGTCGATTCTGCCCCTGAGCCAAGGTGCACCTTGAGCCATCGACTGCCTGCCCTCCCCTGCCATCAATCCCTGTGTGAGTCAGTCTTGTCCCGTTTGTCTGTGGTCTGTCTGGGATAGATAAGATTGTGTCTAAGTGCCTATCTCTTCTGTGCTTTACCTCATACCTTGTAATCTACCCCTTTTCTCCACCACCAATTATATCCTCCTCCGGAGGTCTTGAGAACTGTACCCCTAGTGTCGTGTCATTTAACCCAGCCGTTGTGTCCTTTCCTTCATTGATCTAGCGTAGCGCGATTCGGCCAACGTTCGAGTATAATCGGGTAACTTGTGCGAACACGGCGGCCATTCCGCTCGGCCCAGCATAACATCTCAATAAGTCGTGTCCGTAACAATTGGTGTCGGGAAGTGGGATCGGTCCCGGAGCGCGTTTCACGCGCTCGAAATTATAACGGCGAAATTTGATTTTGTTTTACGAAAATAAAAACCCGAATTTTGAAAGTCGCGCTATGGCAAATCAAGACGGCTGGGTTCCGGTAGAGGAGAGTGAGGCAGGGTCGATCCAGGACCAAAATGAGGGACATGAGGGGAGCGAAGCAGTGAGGGTGGCAGGTTCGCAAAATAGCGTCGTCGCGCACGAGGTTACGGGCGCGCAAAATGGCGCCTCGCACATGGCCACGGCGCCCACGCCCGCGACCGTAGTAGCGCCGCTGGTAGATTTGGACCTTTTTTTCATACAAATGAAGGTCCTTATGGCCCAGAATAGCGAGAAAATGAGGGAGGAAATGAGGGCTCAGAGTGAGCAATTGGGGGTAATGGGAAACCAAATGGGGGTAATGGGAAGCCAAATGGGGGTAATGGGGAAGCGGATGGATGCTCAGGGTGAGCGATTGGAGGGCCAAATGGGGGTAATGAGGGACGAAGCGAGGGGTACCGGTGAGGGGTTAGACAATAATTTTAAGGGATTAGACAAGAAATTTGGGAAGTTAGACGACAAATTTGAGGGGTTAGACAACGGGATAAAAGAGGTGAAAAATGGGTTAATGGGGGTAGAAAACAGAATGGCCGCTCAAGAGAATCAAATGGAAGGGATGCAAAAGGGGTTAGAGGGGTTAGAAAACAGGATGGAAGGCAAATTGAGGGACATGAGGGACCAAGCGGAAAGGGAAGTTAAACAAATGGGGCAGCAGATAGAGGGGGTCAGATTGGGGGTAGAAACTAAACTGGATGCTCACAGGGAGGAAATGGAGCAGATGAGGGTGGCATCTGGGCAGGAGATGCAAGTGATGGGAGAGGAGATCAGAAGAGGTGTGAGTGAGGAGGTCGGAGGAGTGCGCGAGGAGGTGAGGCACTGTAAGGAGCACATGGAGAAGGAGGTGAGAAAGGGGACTGTAAAGTTACAAGGGGGCATAGAGGACCTGACGCAGGAGGTGGAACAGCTGACGGAGGGACAAAAAGGACTAACGGAGCAGGTTCAAAGGAACACTGCGGAATTAGGAGGGTTAAAAGCGACACAGAAAGAACTAAAAGACGACTTGATAGCGACGAAGAGGCAATGTCAGATGGTACATGAGGGACTGACAACGAGGTTGGACGAGGTGACAGAGGTAATGGAGACGAAGGACCGGCAGGTGAGGACGCACATGGAAACGGTCAAGGTAGCCTTAGAGGACGAGCTTGAGGAGACGTACCGGGAAATAAAAGAGGTGAAGCAGAAATTAGAAGAAGTGGAAGAAGGGGTGAGCGAAATTAAGAAGCGACGGACAGGGGATAAGAAAGAGATAAAAGAGGAGATAAAAGAATTGGTCCAAAGTCTGTGTTCGGATCGTGATGATGTGCTCATTAACCGGATGAGGGATTCGCAGGTGATGGAGAAGAAGCGAAGAGGAAGAGGACCCGGTGTAAGTGGTGACCAATATGGTCGTGCGTATGATGCGCCAGGGAATTTAAGAAGCTTGGGGGTCGAGATGGACCCGGGTGTTCGTGAGAGGCCGTTGGTGAAGTGTGCGACCGGTCTGGTGTGCGAAAGAGGAGGTGTGCAAGAAAGTCCGACTCTGGGGTGTGTGAGGAAAAAGTGCGTGCCAAGGAGTGAGGGTGCTGGCGAGAGTGAGTTGGTCGTAGCACGTGTGCGAGGGAGCACATGGAAGCGCGGTGTGGTAAGTGTTACAGAGGGTGTGACGGGAGAGTGTGCGCAAGAGTGTGCGCGAGAAAGGTGTGTGACGGACAGGTGCATGGGGAAAGAGTGCGCTGTCAAAGGCAAGGAAGAATGCACGCCTGTGGTGAGTGTTACAGAGGGTGTGACGGGAGAGTGTGCGCGAGAGAGGTGTGTAACGGACGGGTGCATGAAGGGTGAGTGCGTTGTCAAGAGTGGAGGTGAAAGTAGTAAGAGTGACACGGAGCGTGAGTTGGTTGTGACAGGTGAGAAAGGAAGCACACCTGGAATGGTAGAGCGTGAGTGGGAATGCACGCTGGAATTGGTAGTGAGGCACGTGGTTGGGTGTGCGAGTGAGAGCACACCTGTGATTGTCACAGAGGAGGTGACCGAGGAGGGGGCGCGAAGAGGTGTGTTGGTGAGGTGTGCGAGCGACGAATGTGTGCCAAGGTGTTCGGTGGTCAGGTGTGTGACCAAGTCGGTAAGTGGAATGAGTGTACCTGGGTGTGTAAGGAAAGGTACGAGGAGCATGGGAACAGCTGGATGTATGAGCACGAAAGGGGTAGCGTATGCTTGTAAGCATCCAGGTGAGGCATCGACGATAACCGGGTTAGAGGTTAGGTCGACTTTTAGCCGAATCGGGCCCTCGGTGCGCGTCGGGCAGCTTCGCGTGCCGCGAGGACCAGCGGGGATCCGAACCACGGCGGTTTCGAAAGAACCGCCGTACGCGATCCACGCTGGGCCTCGCTTTGAACGGCCGCGTCTGTGCTCCACTAGGCGGAGCGGGCAGCCCGATAGGAAGGATCGTCATGGCGACCACTTTTTGTTGAGGCATACCGGCAGGTCGAGATCGGGCCATGGGATGGCTCCGTGCCGAGATGGTGCGTGGGGGTCTCGGGCCGGGTAAGCCCCCGTCCCTGCCCCGAATGCGGGACGCATCCAGCCGCTGGCACAGAACAACCCGCATTCATGGCTTGGCTGTACGCAGCCGAGCCTTAGAAGTAAATTGGCGCACCGAGAGGCATTAGTAAGTAGACTGTAATGACGAGGATAGTGTTTTGGCCCCAAAATTAGAGAAAAACAAAATTTGATGATTGGCAAAGGATGGGCAGTAATGATTGGCAGATGATGGGTAGTGATTGGCAAATTTTTGATTTGTTGAAATTTGATGTGCAAAATTGGTAGTGAGCGATGGGCCCGGTGGGTAAGGGTGGCATCCCTGCCACCCTTCCCATATGTGGGGCAAATGCGCAATAGATTATGGGGTGTATGGCAGTGAAAACTAGCCCGGGTGGGTTAGGATATTGATAGGGACCTAGAAGATGACATTAGGTAACGTTAAGGTTAGTTAGTGACTGATACCTGTAGTGGGGACGCAGGTAGTTTAGTGTGGATGATAATGACGTGGGAGCGCAATAGTTAAAAGGGACGACTGGGAAGCGCAAGTTTCAGAGGGGAGTAGTTAGATGAGATGATGCTGTGTGAGAACTGGACAGGTGTGTGGAGCAGTGGATGAGTAGTGAGTGTTGTGGATCAGCGTGAATGCGCTTGGGGAGAGAAGGGTGCAGGTGGCACCAGGTGTGAGAGCACAGGTGTGCAAGTAAAGGTGTGTGGAATACATGGAGTAAGTGGTACGGAGTGGTGTGCATGGTGTGAAGGTGTGGATGGGGGAAGAGTGGACCCCTTTCACGAGTACCCGGGGCGGGTAGTGTAAGTGTTAGGTAGAGGGTATAGGTAAATTGTGGTTGGATATTGGCATTTGTGGTGCGGTTGCAGAATGGTATTGTGGATGGGTGCATTAGTGTTGTGGAAATGGCTGGGCGTGTAGCCTGTTAGTGTGTGTAGTTGGTTGGGCACTCCACCACTGTGAGGATGTCGGCCAGGTGAGGCCGCAGGTGGGCTCTGGGAGCCGTTAGTGTCAGTGGGGCCCGAGGATCCGGAGGACGGACCCGGGTAGCCCAGTGCCAGAGAGGGCACCGTGTGGGGAGAGCGCCAGAGGGCCTTCCCCAGGTAGTTAGGTTAGGGTAAGGACCAGGTAAGCTCGGAGGCAACTGCAGTGGTGGAGGTGTGCAGGTGGGTAGACCTGCGGGGAGAGCTACACGTCGCGGCCCAGAAATGGTGCGAGGGCACCGGGAGATGAATCGGGGGAGTGAGACCCCAAATTGAAAAGCACCACAGTTTGGTCAATGGGAATTGGTTTTTAGAACCCATAGTGTAAGAGGGCCAATGGTTTGGCAGGAGAAAGACCCCGGGTAATGTAAAGTTGTTAAAGTCATTTAGGAAATAGTTAGGATTGATGAACCTGTCGCACCATACGCAGCCACTTACCTGTGGTGATGATGACTCCACACCTGTGTTTTCTTTGTTCTGTGTGCAGGAAAGTAGAATTGCTGTTGGATTTGTGAGACGCATCACGACGTGGATGAGACATTGGGGTGATTCCATCTCTCCCTCCCTAGGAGGGACTGATGATGAATTGGTGATGGCAAATTATGATGTTGAGTTGGAGATGGCAAATTTTGATGAGAGTTGAAATGGCAAATTTGATTGGTTAGGAGGGAGAGAAGACGAATTTGGTTTATGGGAGGAACGGGGAAGACAGTAGGGACGTTTGTTGATTTGTAAAGTAGATGTTTATGGGTAGTGTTGTGTTTTGTGGATACAGTAAGGGGTAAGGGAGGGGCAATGTAGGTTACCTGGTGGGGGGGGGGGGTGGGCGTACGGTAGGAACGTACCTGTCTCACCTGGTTCCCATGTGCCCCCAGTGTGCATTACCTTATGTTGCGTGCACTTTTGCGCCCTTACCACCTTACTCACTTGTCTTCTTCTTTTGTCTCCCACCTCCGAGGATCTGGCTTTGGGGCAGAGAGAGAGGAGAGAGAGGTGCTGGCTCCGCAGTTGTGGGCCTGCACTTTCGCTGCTTGCTGCCGGGATCGATACACCATATGGACCGCAATTTTTGTGGCCGCCCACCATGGACCGCAGTTCTCTTGCGGGCAAGCACCACCCGTGGATGGACCTATGGGTCAACGTGGCACCTATGCCATACAGGTGAACCACTTTTAGTTGGCCCCCTGACGGCCACAATACAGAAATGGACGCGGTTGGCGCCTTTCTTTATTTTTGAAAGAAGCCAGAAAGCCAAGTGCACCACATGAAGGCAAGACCAGCGGCAGAACATCGGCCGGCTGCGACACCACCGGTGATTGTTGAACACTTTATTGGTGCACCGGATGGTGCTGACTGTACATGATGGGGTGGTGCTTTTGGTGCTTGGAAGGGGTGCTCTGCACATTATTAAAGGCCGTAAGGCCACAGAGCACTCGTGGGTTGGTGTATCGATGCTGGCATGCGTGCTCTCTCTATGCATAACATCTGCATGTGTTCCTCCAAAAACAGGTCCTGGATCGTAGTGTAAATATCAGTGTAGTCTTATGTAAATAATGCTCCCTACCGGCTGTATGTTTAGTTTGAGAATTCTTTCCGCGATTCGGTTATCCTGTGGGTGTGTTTCTGTGAGGAGAAGGGTGCAACGTCGCAGGGGGACATATTTACTCATTTGTGAACATCTGTAAAACTGTCGCACTCAGGGTAGAGTTAATAGTAGAGGGAACTACATCTGAGTGCCACACTAAAGTAGGTAAAAATTTATCGGGTCGGGACGCCCCGAGGTAGAGAAGGGTGCAATGTTGCGGATATGGGATTTGGCCTCCATCCATATCCGCTTGTAAATATTCCCCTATTTCCCCAATACTCCCCAACTATCCCCAATCCCCCATTCCCTAGTCCCATTGTCTGTAAACAACACTCTGTAGAACCGACCTTCCCCTTTTTCCCCCATTAAATGTCGTGCCCAGGTTCACCGCATCTCACGTAGACAACTATAGGACATCTTGCTAGTTATTCTTAGTCTATGTCAGTTAAGGACTCGTTTCCATTAATTCTGACTCTTCGTTGCACCAGAATGTGATTGTATGGCACCAGTAGTAAGTTTAGGACCTCCCAATACCTCCCCACAATCTCATCTCCGCATCCTCCTCCCATCATCTCATGAAACAATAACACCAACAACAACAACAGCGGCGCGGGGAGTGCGCGTCCTCACTCCGGCTTGTTTAGCCGCCATTGACCATGTGCTCCGACGGGGTTACCACAGAGGGGCTGACTGTCAGCTCCTCGTCAAGGGCGGAGCCCGGTAACCCCCCCGCACCCAATAAGAAGCGGTGGACCGATTCCATCTGGGGCGGAGCTAACGAGCCGAGGGCGTGTCACTCCCCGCTGGATATACGCAGCGACTTACCGGAGGTGACGTCAGATGCGCCCCCAGCTTGGAGAGAGAAGTCGCCACCGCCAAGCGCTGGATACCTCCCCCCTCTTTGGACCAGACCGGGTCGATTCTGCCCCTGAGCCAAGGTGCACCTTGAGCCATCGACTGCCTGCCCTCCCCTGCCATCAATCCCTGTGTGAGTCAGTCTTGTCCCGTTTGTCTGTGGTGTGTCGGGAATAAGATAAGACCGTGTCTAAGTGCCCACCTTTCTGTGCTGTACCTCTAGTCCGTGTAATCTAAACATTCTGCAAACCCATATTATAACCTCCTCCGGAGGTCTTGAGAACTGTACCCCTGGTGTCGTGTCATTTAACCCAGCCGTTGTGTCCTTTCCTTCATTGATCTAGCGTAGCGCGATTCGGCCAACGTTCGAGTATAATCGGGTAACTTGTGCGAACACGGCGGCCATTCCGCTCGGCCCAGCATAACATCTCAATAAGTCTTGTCCGTAACAATATATATATATATATATATATATATATATATATATATATATATATATATATATATATATATATATATATATATATATATATATATAGTAGCTTGGCTCAGCGTCGTTACTGAGGAACGGGCTTATTTTAGCTGAGGATAATGACTGCACCTGAGTTGCTGTGTTGTCATGATTTACACCAATCATAATACAAACAATTATTTTGCACAAATGTATTTGTTGTGTTTGTGATATTTCATTTTCAAAGGCAATTTAGGTTGAAGATTTAGGTTGAATGTTTTTTTTTCAAGAAAGAACCCTTCAGCACATACATAGGGGATGGGTACGTGCAGACTGGAAGTTTGGGACGATTACACCTCACCACCACGTAATTCAAAACACCTCACCACCAAGTAATTTAAAACACCTCACCACCACGTAATTCAAAACACCTCACCACCAAGTAATTCAAAACACCTCACCACCAAGTAATTCAAAACACCTCACCACCAAGTAATTCAAAACACCTCACCACCAAGTAATTCAAAACACCTCACCACCAAGTAATTCAAAACACCTCACCACCAAGTAGTTTAAAACACCTCACAGCCATAAAACACGTAATACAAACACCTCACAGCCATAAAACACGTAATAAAAACACCTCACCACCACGAAATTAAGAACACCTCACAGCCATAAAACACGCAATAAAAACACCTCACCACCACTAAATTAAGAACACCTCACAGCCATAAAACACACAATAAAAGCACCTCACAGCCATAACACATGTAATAAAAACACCTCACAGCCATAAAACACGTAATAAAAACACCTCACAGCCACGAAATTAAAAACACCTCACTACCACGTCATTTAAAAACACCTCACCACCAAGTAATACAAAACACCTCACCACCACGTAATTCAAAACACCTCATCACCACATAATTAAAAGCACCTCACCACCAAGTAATTCAAACACCTCACCACCACGTAATTCAAAACACCTCATCACCAACTAATTCAAAACACCTCACCACGATGTGATTTAAAAACACCTCACCACCACGTCATTTAAAAACACCTCACCACCACATAATTCAAAATACCTCACCACCACGTGATTCAAAACCACCACCACGTTATTAAAAACACTTCGCAACCACGGAAACAAAAGTTTGAGGGAGTCGTTAAGTGACAACACAGACACTGCCCAGATGTGTAGATATATAGATAAATGACTACCTGAGTTGCCGTTTTGTCATGGTTTAAACCAATCACAATTCAAACAATTATTTTGCACAAATGTATTTGTAATATACGCGATATCACATTTTATAAACAAATGATGTTGAAAACTTAAGTTGAAAAAAAAAAATTCCCCAAAAAATGCTCCCCCCCGCCCCCCAAAAAAAAAATTGGAAGTTTTTTGAAAAAAATACCATTAGGACATACCGACAGGAGAGATATGTGCATACCAGAAGTTTGGTACGATTTCACAAAAGTTTGAGAATTAGTGCAGTGACAAGGCAACACAACACAAGACAACACAACACAGACGCTGCACAGATATATATATATAGATATTTAAGAAACAGGAAGTAAATTCCTGTGTGGGGCTAGTGTGAAAAAATTCAGCCCCACGCCCCACTATATATATATATATATATGTATGTATGTATATATACATATATATATATATATATATATATATATATTGTTGCGAATATGGAATTTGACCTCCATATCCGCTTGTAAATATTCCCCTATCTTCTCCGATACTCCCCAACTCTCCCCTTACCCCATTCCCTAGTCCCATTGTCTGTAAACAACACCCATTAGAGCCGATCTTCCCCTTCATTCCCCCATTAAATGTCGTGCCCAGGTCCCCCGCACCACACGTAGACAATTATAGGACATCTTGCTAGTTATTCTTAATCTATGTCAGTTAAGGACTTGTTTCCATTAATTATGACTCTTCGTTGCACCAGAATGTGATGATATGGCACCAGTAGGAGTTTAGGACCTTCCCATACCTCCCCGCATCTCTTCCCATCATCTCAAGCTCCAACAACAACCACAACAACAGCGGCTTTGCGTCCTCACTCCGGCTCGGTTGGCCGCCATTGAACATGTGCTCGACGGGGTTACCCAGAAGGGGGCTCCCTGTCGGCCCCTCGTCAAGGGCGGAGCCGGTAACCCCCGCACCCAATGAGAAGCCATGGGCCGATGCCATATGGGGCGGAGCTAACGAGCGAGGGCGTGACTCCCCGCCGGATATACGCGGCCCCGCGCCGGACGTGACGTCAGATGCGCCCCGAGCTTGGAAGGACAAGACGCCACCCTCCCGAGCGCTGAGCGACCTCCCCGGCATCTCCACCAAAGTCGCGACCCACGAGCGCTGAGCGACCTCCCCGCATCTGCTGGACACCACCGTACGTGATTCTGTCCCTGAGCCAGGTGCACCTGGAGCGATCGCTACCCGCTTTCCTCGCCATCAAATCCCGTGTGAGTGAGCCTTGTCCCGTTTATCTGTGGTCTGTCTAGGGTTAATATAAGAGTGTGTTTAAGTGCCCACCTTCCTATGTTTCCCTCTTGTCCCTGTAATCTAACCTTTTCCGCCTTAATATAACCTCCTCCGGAGGTCTTGAGAACTGAACCCTGGTGTCGTATTGTGTCATTATAGCCCAGCCGGGTGTCTTCTCTTTCCTATTGAGCCAGCGTAGCGCGATTAGTTAACATTCGGGCACAATCGGGTAACTTGTACGGATACGGCGGCCATCCCGCTCGGCCCACCATACCATCAAAGTCGTATCTGTAACAATTGGTGTCGGGAGTGAGATTCGAGGCCCGACCAAATTTTGAAAAAAAAAAAAAACGAATAGAGGAAAAAAAAAATTTGGTCAAAATTTGGAGCGGCCGAAATTTGTTTTGTTTTACGAAACTCGAATTTTGCAAGTCGCGCTATGGCGGATCAAGACGGCTGGGGTCCGGTAGGGGAGAGTGAGGCAGGGTCGGTCCAGGACCAAATTGAGGGACGTGAGGAGAGCGAAGCAGCGAGGGTAGCAGACGCGCAAAATGGCGCCTCGCTGGTCACCGCGCCCGTGACCGTGGCAGCGCCCCTGGTGGATCCGAACCTTTTTATGTTGCAAATGAGGGCCCTTATGGAACGAATAGAGGGCCAAATGGGGGTAATGGGAAACCAAATGGGGGTAATGAGGGACGAAGCGAGGGGTACCAGTGAGAAGTTAGACAATAATTTTGAGGAGTTAGACAAGAAAATTGAGAAGTTAGACAATAATTTTGAGGAGTTAGACAAGAAAATTGCGAAGTTAGACAATAATTTTGAGGAGTTAGACAACGGGATAAAAGAAGTAAAGAATGGGTTAACGGGGGTAGAAAATAGAATGGCTGCCCAGGAGAATCAGATAGAGGGAGTGAAAAATGGGTTAGAGGGGTTAGAAAACAGTATGGAAGGCAAATTGAGGGACATGAGGGACCAAGCGGAAAGGGAAGTTAAACAAATGGAGCAGCAGATAGAGGGGGTCAGAATGGGGGTAGAAACCAAACTGGATGCTCACAGGGAGGAAATGGAGCAGATGAGGGTGGCATCTGGGCAGGAGATGCAAGTGATGGGAGAGGAGATCAGAAGAGGAGTGAGTGAGGAGGTCGGAGGAGTGCGCGAGGAGGTGAGGCACTGTAAGGAGCACATGGAGAAGGAGGTGAGAAAGGGGACTGTAAAGTTACAAGGGGGCATAGAGGACCTGACGCAAGAGGTGGAGCAGCTGACGGTGGGACAGACGGAGTTAGTGGAGCAGGTTCAAAGGAACACTGCGGTATTAGGAGGTTTAAAGGCGGCACAAAAAGAAATTAAAAACGACTTGATAGCGACACAGAGGCAATGTCAGATGGTACGTGAGGGACTGACAACGAGGTTGGACGAGGTGGTAGAGGTAATGGAGACGAAGGACCGGCAGGTGAGGACGCACATGGAAACGGTCAAGGTAGCCTTGGAGGACGAGCTTGAGGAGACGTACCGGGGAATAAAAGAGGTGAGGCACAAATTAGAAGAAGTGGAAGAAGGGGTGAGCGAAATTAAGAAGCGACGGAGAGGGGATAAGAAAGAAATAAAAGAGGAGATAAAAGAATTGGTCCAAAGTCTGTGTTTGGATCGTGATGATGTGCTCATTAACCGGATGAGGGATTCGCAGGTGATGGAGGAGAAGCGAAGAGGAAGAGGACCCGGTGTAAGTGGTGACCAATATGGTCGTGCGTATGATGCGCCAGGTGATTTAAGAAGCTTGGGGGTCGAGATGGACCCGGGTGTTCGTGAAAGGCCGTTGGTGAGGTGTGTGACAGGTCTGGTGTGCGAAAGAGGAGGTGTGCGAGAAAGTCCGACTCTGGGGTGTGTGAGGAAAAAGTGTGTGCCCAGGAGTGAGGGTGTTGGCGAGAATGAGTCGGTCGTAGCGCGTGTGCGAGGGAGCACATGGAAGCGTGGTGTGGTGAGTGTTACAGAGGGTGTGACGGGAGAGTGTGCGCAGGAGTGTGCGCGAGAAAGGTGTGTGACGGACAGGTGCATGAGGAAAGAGTGCGCTGTCAGAAGTAAGGAAGAGTGTCCACCTGTGGTGAGTGTTACAGAGGGTGTAACGGGAGAGTGTGCGCGAGAAAGGTGTGTGACGGACAGGTGCATGAGGAAAGAGTGTGCTGTCAAGAGTAAGGGTGAGTGCGTTGTCACGAGTGGAGGTGAAAGTAGTGAGAGTGACATGGAGCGTGAGTTAGTTGTGACAGGTGAGCGAGGATGTACACCTGGGATGGAAGGATGCACACCTGGAATGGTAGAGCGTGAGTGGGAATGCACGCTGGAGTTGGTGGTGAGGCACGTGGTTGGGTGTGCGAATGAGAGCACACCTGTGATTGTCACAGAGGAGGTGACTGAGGAGGGGGCGCGAAGAGGTGTTTTGGTGAGGTGTGCGAGCAACGAATGTGTGCCAAGGTGTTCGGTGGTCAGGTGTGTGACCAAGGCTGTGAGTGGAATGAGTGTACCTGGGTGTGAAAGGAAAGGTACGAGGAGCATGGGCACGGCTGGATGTGTGAGCAAGGAACGGGCCACGGGGTGTAAGCGTCCAGGTGAAGCATCGACGTTACACGGGTTAGAGGTTAGAGCGACTTTTAGCCGAAGCAGGCCCTCGGTGCGTGCCGGGCCTCGCTTTGAACGGCCGCGTCCAGGCTCCACTAGGCGGAGCTGGCAGCCCGATAGAAAGGGTCGTCATGGCGACCACTTTTTGGTGAGACGTGCCGGCAGGTCGAGATCGGGGCATTGGATGGCTCCGTGCCGAGAAGGTGCGTGGGATCTCGGGCCGGGTAAACCTCCTTCCCTGCACCGAAGGCAGGATGCAGCCAGCCACTGGCACAAAACAACCAGCATCCATTGTTTGGCTTTACGAAGCCGGGCTTTGGACAGGAATTGGCGCACCGAGAGGTATTAGTGAGTCGACTGGGTGATGAGGTTAGTGTTTTGGACCCCAAATTAGAGAAAAACAAAATTTGATGATTGGCAAAGGATTGGCAGTAGTGATTGGCAGATGATGGGCAGTGATTGGCAAATTTTTAATTTGTTGCAATTTGATGTGCGAAATTGGTAGTGAGAGACCCCCGATGTGGTGGGATGGCAAATCCACCATCCCTCACAGGTGTGGGGCAAAGGAGCAATAGTTTATGGGGTGTATGGCAGTGAAAACTAGCCCGGGTGGGTTAGGATATTGTGTGTAGGGATCTAGAGAAGATGACAGTAGGTAACGTTAAGGTTAGTTAGTGACTGATACCTGTAGTGGGGACGCAGGTAGATTAGTGTGGATTATAATGACGAGGGAGCGCAATAGTTAAAGGGACGACTGGGAAGCGCAAGTTTCAGAAGGGAGTAGTTAGCTGAGATGATGCCGTGTGTGTGAGAATTGAACAGGTGTGATTGCACAGGTGTGCAACTGGACAGGTGTGTGGAGCAGTGTATGAGTAGTGAGTGTGTGGATCAGCGCGAATGCGCTTGGGGAGAGAAGGGTGCAGGTGGCACCAGGTGTGAGAGCACAGGTGTGCAGGTACAGGTGTGTGGAGAGAGTTGGAGTGAGTGGTACGGAGTGGTGTGCATGGTGCGAAGGTGTGGATGGGGGAAGAGTGGACCCCTTTCACGAGCACCCGGGGCGGGTAGTGTAAGTGTTAGGTAGAGGGTGCAGGTAAATTGTGGTTGGATATTGGCATTTGTGGTGCGGTTGCAGAATGGTGTTGTGAATGGGTGCATTAGTGTTGTGGAAATGGCTGGGCGTGTAGCCTGTTAGTGTGTGTAGTTGGTTGGGCACTCCACCACTGTGAGGATGTCGGCCAGGTGAGGCCGCAGGTGGGCTCTGGGAGCCGGTAGTTGTGAGTGGGTGCCTGAGGATCCCGGGTGTGGATCGGGCAGCCCAGTGCCAGAGAGGGCACGGAGTGGGGAGAGAGCCAGAGGGCCTTCCCCAGGTAGTTAGGTTAGGGTGAGGAGCAGGTAAGCTCGGAGGCAACAGCAGTGGTGGAGGTGTGCAGGTGGGTAGGCCCACTGGGAGAGGTACACGCCGCAGCCCAGAAATTGTACGAGGGCACCGGGAGATGAATCGGGGGAGTGAGACCCCAAATTGAAGAGCACCACAGTTTGGCCAATGGGAATTGGTTTTTAGAACCCATAGTGTAAGAGGGCCAATGGTTTGGCCGGAGAAAGCCCCCGGGTAGTGTAAAGTTGTTAAAGTCATTTAGGAGATAGTTAGGATTGATGAGCCTGTCGCACCATACGCAGCCACTTGCCTGTGGTGATGATGATGACTCCACACCTGTGTTTTCTTTGTTTTGTGCAGGAAATGAAATTGCTGTGGATTTGTGAGACGCATCACGACGTGGATGAGACATTGGGGTGATTCCATCTCTCCCTCCCTAGGAGGGACTGATGATGAATTGGTGATGGCAAATTTTGATGTTGAGTTGAAAATGGCAAATTTTGATGAGAGTTGAAAATGGCAAATTTGATTGGTTAGGAGGGAGAGAAGACAAATTTGGTTTATGGGAGGAACGGGGAAGACAGTAGGGATGTTTGTTGATTTGTAAAGTAGATGTTTATGGGTAGTGTTGTGTTGTGTGGATACAGTAAGGGGTAAGGGAGGGGCCATGTAGGTTACCTGGTGGGGGGGGGGCGTACGGTAGGAACGTACCTGTCTCACCTGGTTCCCATGTGCCCCCAGTGTGCATTACCTTGCATTGCGTGCACTTTTGCGCCCTTACCACCTTACTCACTTGTCTGCTTCTTTTGTCTCCCACCTCCGAGGATCTGGTTTTGGGGCAGAGAGAGAGGAGAGAGAGGTGCTGGATCCGCAGTTGTGGGCCTGCACTTTCGCTGCTTGCTGCCTGGATCGATACACCATATGGACCGCAATGTTTGTGGCCACCCACAATGGACCGCAGTTCTTTTGCGGCCAAGCACCACCCGGGGATGGACCTATGGGTCAACGTGGCACCTATGCCATACAGGTGAACCACTTTTAGTTAAACACCAAGTGCACCACAAGAAGAGCAAGAGACACCTGCAGGGTTAGGGGTTGTCGAATTTATTTTTATTTCATTGAACAATGGTGACTGCACCGATTGGTGGTGGGGTGGTGCTGTTGATGCTCGGAAAGGGTGCTCTGCACGTTATTAAAGGCCGTCGGCCACAGAGCACTCGTGGGTTGGTGTATCGATGTTGGCAAGCGCGCTCTCTCTATGCATAACATCTGCATGTGTTCCTCCAAAGACAGGTCCTGGATCGTAGTGTAAATATCAGCGTAGTCTTGTAAATAATGCTCCCTACCGGCTGTATGTTTAGTTTGAGAATTCTTTCCGGATTCGGTTATCCTGTGGGTGTGTTTCTGTGAGGAGAAGGGTGCAACGTCGCAGGGGGACATATTTACTCATTTGTGAATATCTGTAAAACTGTCGCACTCAGGGTAGAGTTAATAGTAGAGGGAACTACATTGCGTGCCACACTAAAGTAGGTAAAGATTTATCGGGTCGGGACGCCCCGAGGGTAGAGAAGGGTGCAATGTTGCGAATATGGAATTTGACCTCCATATCCGCTTGTAAATATTCCCCTATCTTCTCCGATACTCCCCAACTCTCCCCTTACCCCATTCCCTAGTCCCATTGTCTGTAAACAACACCCATTAGAGCCGATCTTCCCCTTCATTCCCCCATTAAATGTCGTGCCCAGGTCCCCCGCACCACACGTAGACAATTATAGGACATCTTGCTAGTTATTCTTAATCTATGTCAGTTAAGGACTTGTTTCCATTAATTATGACTCTTCGTTGCACCAGAATGTGATGATATGGCACCAGTAGGAGTTTAGGACCTTCCCATACCTCCCCGCATCTCTTCCCATCATCTCAAGCTCCAACAACAACCACAACAACAGCGGCTTTGCGTCCTCACTCCGGCTCGGTTGGCCGCCATTGAACATGTGCTCGACGGGGTTACCCAGAAGGGGGCTCCCTGTCGGCCCCTCGTCAAGGGCGGAGCCGGTAACCCCCGCACCCAATGAGAAGCCATGGGCCGATGCCATATGGGGCGGAGCTAACGAGCGAGGGCGTGACTCCCCGCCGGATATACGCGGCCCCGCGCCGGACGTGACGTCAGATGCGCCCCGAGCTTGGAAGGACAAGACGCCACCCTCCCGAGCGCTGAGCGACCTCCCCGGCATCTCCACCAAAGTCGCGACCCACGAGCGCTGAGCGACCTCCCCGCATCTGCTGGACACCACCGTACGTGATTCTGTCCCTGAGCCAGGTGCACCTGGAGCGATCGCTACCCGCTTTCCTCGCCATCAAATCCCGTGTGAGTGAGCCTTGTCCCGTTTATCTGTGGTCTGTCTAGGGTTAATATAAGAGTGTGTTTAAGTGCCCACCTTCCTATGTTTCCCTCTTGTCCCTGTAATCTAACCTTTTCCGCCTTAATATAACCTCCTCCGGAGGTCTTGAGAACTGAACCCTGGTGTCGTATTGTGTCATTATAGCCCAGCCGGGTGTCTTCTCTTTCCTATTGAGCCAGCGTAGCGCGATTAGTTAACATTCGGGCACAATCGGGTAACTTGTACGGATACGGCGGCCATCCCGCTCGGCCCACCATACCATCAAAGTCGTATCTGTAACAATATATATATATATATATATATATATATATATATATATATATATATATATATACATATATATATATATATATATATAATTGTGTATTTCTGTGTGTTTGCATATGTGTGTGTATGTGTGGGTGTGTGTGTGTCTGTGTATATGTGTGTGTATGTATCTGTGTGTGTATGTACATGTGTGTGTGTGTGTGTGTGTGTGTGTGTGTGTGTGTGTGTGTGTGTGTGTGTGTTTGTATGTACATGTGTGTGTGTATGTGTGTGTGTGGGGGGGTTTGTTTGTGTGTGTGTATGTGTATGTATGTATGTGTGTGTGTGTGTGTGTGTGTGTGTGTGCGTGTGTTCGTGTGTGTGTATGTGTTCGTTTGTGTGTGTGTGTGTGTGTGTGCATAATTGTGTGTGTGTGTGTGTGTGTGTGTGTATGTGAAAAATGAGTTGTTATGGACCTTCCCAATGTAAAATGCAGGAGATCTGCGTTTGAACAAATTACTGAGCTTAACCCAATTTCGAGTTAGTCTGAAAATAAGAATTGCAAACAGCCTATTTTTGTTCTGTGAATTCTGTAGTTCAGCGATGCTGTCCAAACGTTTTACCCTTTGTGTGCTAATGTGGCAGATTGGTGACAAGATGAAAATTCTCTTTTTTTTTTGAAAACGACAAAAAGCTGTATTTCATGAGAATTTTGAAAAAACAGATGCAGCACACAAAGGGATAATTAATGAGTGTTGTTTGATGTGAAATCCTCCACAGATGAATGACTGGTATGTACCTCCGTGGGTTTACAAGTTTGTGTCTTTGTAGATTTTGTGTTTCGAGGAATTTTGTGTCTTCCCCACATAGGAAGTCTTCCGACTTCGTGATATATCGTCAATTCAATTTGAACTTTGATATGAGATGTCAAATTGGTGACTATTTTTGTGATTATATCAAAATTGATGAAAATGACATCTTCTCATAGCAACTGCAAAAAAAATACCCCGAATACCCGCCCCCCCCTCCCTTGCCCAATTTTCAATAATGATCAACGCCCCTGGTGTGTGTGTATGCATGTGTATTTGTGTGTGTGTATGTATGTACGTGTGTGTGTGTGTGTTTGTGTGTGTATGTGTGTATGTATGTATGTATGTGTTTGTGTGTGTATTTGTGTATGTATTTTTATTGATATTGTTACAGACGCGGTTGTGGATGTTAGTTTACCGAGCGGTTTGGTATGACCACGTCTGCACAGTTTACCCGATTATGCTCGAACGTTGCCGAGTCGCGCTACGCTAGATCAATTGAGGAAAAGACACACGGCTGGGATTAAAATGACACGACACCAGGGATACGGTTCTCAAGACCTCCGGAGGAGATTATATTAGGGCGGAAGGTCAGATTACAGGGATGAGAGGTACAGCATAGTAAGATAGGCACTTAATTACGGTCTTATAATAGCCCCAACAGACGACAGATAAACGGGACAAAAACTGACTCACACGGGGATTGATGGCAAGGAAAGCGGGTATCGATGGCTCAAGGTGCACTCTTGGCTCAAGGACAGGGTACTGTATGGTCCAGTAGATGCAGGGAGGTCACAGCGCTCGGAGGTCACGACTGGTTCTTCCTCTTCAAGCTCGGGGCGCATCTGACCTCACGTCCGGCAAGTGGCTGCGTATATCCGGCGGGGAGTGACACGCCCTCGGCTCGTTAGCTCCGCCCCAGATGGAATCGGCACGTCGCTTCTCATTGGGTGCGTGCGGGGGGGGGTTACCGGCTCCGCCCTTGACGAGGTGCTGACAAGGAGCCCCTTCGTGGTAACCCCGTCGGAGCGCATGGTCATGGCGGCTAACCGAGCCGGTGTGAGGACGCACACTCCCCCCCGCGCGCCGTTGTTGTAGTTGTTGTTGTAGCTGTAGTTGTTGTTGTTGTTGTTGTTTGGGGAAGAAGATGGGAGGAGGTAAGGGAAGGTCCTAAGCTCACTACTGGTGCCATATAATCACATTCTGGTGCAACGAAGAGTCAGAATTAATGGAAACGAGTCCTTAACTGACATAGACTAAGAATAACTAGCAAGATGTCCGAAAGTTGTCTACGTGAGATGCGGTGGACCTGGGCACGACATTTAATGGGGGAAAGAGGGGAAGGTCGGTTCTACAGAGTGTTGTTTACAGACAATGGGACTAGGGAATGGGGGATTGGGGATAGTTGGGGAATATTGGGGAAATAGGGGAATATTTACAAGCGGATATGGAGGCCAAATTCCATATTCGCAACATTGCACCCTTCTCTACCCTCGGGGCGTCCCGACCCGATAAATTTTTACCTACTTTAGTGTGGCACGCAGATGTAGTTCCCTCTACTATTAACTCTACCCTGAGTGCGACAGTTTTACAGATATTCACAAATGAGTAAATATGTCCCCCTGCGACGTTGCACCCTTCTCCTCTCAGAAACACACCCACAGGATAACCGAATCCGGAAAGAATTCGCAAACTAAACATACAGCCGGTAGGGAGCATTATTTACAAGACTACGCTGCTATTTACACTACGATCCAGGACCTGTTTTTGGAGGAACACATGCAGATGTTATGCATAGAGAGAGCACGCATGCCAGCATCGATACACCAACCCACGAGTGCTCTGTGGCCTACGGCCTTTAATAACGTGCAGAGCACCCTTTCCCAGCACCAAAAGCACCACCCCAGCACCAATCAGTGCAGTCACCATTGTTCAATGAATAAAAATAAATTCAACAACCCCTAACCCTGCAGGTGTCTCTTGCTCTTCGTGTGGTGCACTTGGCCTTCGTACTTCCTTAGAAAAACAAAGAAAGGCGCCAACCGCGTCCATTTCTTTATTGTGGCCTTCAGTGGTGTCAACTAAAAGTGGTTCACCTTGTATGGCATAGGTGCCACGTTAACCCATAGGTCCTTCCACGGGTGGTGCTTGGCCGCAAAGAACTGCGGTCCATTGTGGGTGGCCACAAACCTTGCGGTCCATATGGTGTATCGATCCAAGCAGCAAGCAGCGAAAGTGCAGGCCCACAACTGCGGAGCCAGCACCTCTCTCTCCTCTCTCTCTGCCCCAAAGCCAGATCCTCGGAGGTGGGAGACAAAAGAAGCAGACAAGTGAGTAAGGTGGTAAGGGCGCAAAAGTGCACGCAATACAAGATGATGCACACTGGGGGCACATGGGAACCAGGTGAGACAGGTACGTTCCTACCGTACGCCCCCCCCCCCCCCCCACCAGGTAACCTACATTGCCCCTCCCTTACCCCTTACTGTATCCACAAAACACAACACTACCCATAAACATCTACTTTACAAATCAACAAACATCCCTACTGTCTTCCCCGTTCCTCCCATAAACCAAAGTCGTCTTCTCTCCCTCCTAACCAATCAAATTTGCCATTTTCAACTTCCATCAAAATTTGCCATCTCCAACTCAACATCATAATTTGCCATTACCAATTCGTCATCAGTCCCTCCTAGGGAGGGAGAGATGGAATCACCCCAATGTCTCATCCACGTCGTGATGCGTCTCACAAATCTAACAGCAGTCCTTACTTCCTGCAACAGAACAAAGAAAACACAGGTGTGGAGTCATCATCATCACCACAGGTAAGTGGCTGCGTATGGTGCGACAGGTTCATCAATCCTACCTATTTCCTAAATGACTTTAACAACTTTACACTACCCGGGGTCTTTCTCCGGCCAAACCATTGGCCCTCTTACACTATGGGTTCTAAAAACCAATTCCCATTGGCCAAACTGTGGTGCTCTTCAATTTGGGGTCTCACTCCCCCGATTCATCTCCCGGTGCCCTCGCACAATTTCTGGGCCGCGACGTGTACCTCTCCCAGCGGGTCTACCCACCTGCACACCCCCACCACTGCAGTTGCCTCCGAGCTTACCTGCTCCTTACCCTAACCTAACTACCTGGGGAAGGCCCTCTGGCGCTCTCCCCACTCGGTGCCCTCTCTGGCACTGGGCTGCCCGATCCACACCCGGGATCCTCAGGCACCCACTCACAACTACCGGCTCCCAGAGCCCACCTGCGGCCTCACCTGGCCGACATCCTCACAGTGGTGGAGTGCCCAACCAACTACACACACTAACAGGCTACACGCCCAGCCATTTCCACAACACTAATGCACCCATTCACAATACCATTCTGCAACCGCACCACAAATGCCAATATCCAACCACAATTTACCTGTACCCTCTACCTAACACTTACACTACCCACCCCGGGTATCCGTGAAAGGGGTCCACTCTTCCCCCATTCACACCTTCGCACCATGCACACCACTCCGTACCACTTACTCCAACTCTCTCCACACACCTGTACTTGCACACCTGTGCTCTCACACCTGGTGCCACCTGCACCCTTCTCTCCCCAAGCGCATTCGCGCTGATCCACAACACTCATTACTCACACACTGCTCCACACACCTGTCCAGTTGCACACCTGTGCAATCACACCTGTTCAATCCTCACACACACGGCATCATCTCAGCTAACTACTCCCTTCTGAAACTTGCGCTTCCCAGTCGTCCCTTTAAACTATTGCGCTCCCTCGTCATTATCATCCATACTAATCTACCTGCGTCCCCACTACAGGTATCAGTCACTAACTAAACTTAACGTTACCTAATGTCATCTTCTAGGGCCCTATCAATATAACCTAACCCACCCGGGCTTGTTTTCACTGCCATATACCCCATAAACTATTGCTCCTTTGCCCCCACATGGGAAGGGTGGCAGGGATGCCACTCTTACCCACCGGGCCCATCACTCACTACCAATTTTGCACATCAAATTTCAACAAATTAAAAATTTGCCAATCACTACCCATCATCTGCCAATCACTACTGCCAATCCCTTGCCAATCATCAAATTTTGTTTTTCTCTAATTTTGGGGCCAAAACACTAACCTCATCACCCAGTCTACTCACTAATACCTCTCGGTGCGCCAATCCCTGTCCAAAGCCCGGCTTCGTAAAGCCAAGCCATGAATGCGGGTTGTTCTGTGCCAGCGGCTGGACACGTCCGGCACTCGGTGCAGGGACGGGGGTTTACCCGGGCCGAGATCCCACGCACCATCTCGGCACGGAGCCATCCAATGTCCCGATCTCGACCTGCCGGAATGCCTCAACAAAAAGTGGTCGCCATGACGACTCTTTCTATCGGGCCGCCCGCTCCGCCTAGTGGAGCACGGACGCGGCCGTTCAAAGCGAGGCCCAGCACGCACCGAGGGCCCGATTCGGCTAAAAGTCGACCTAACCTCTAACCCGGTTACCTTCGATGCCTCACCTGCATGCTTACACCCCGCAGCCCGTTCCTTGCTCACACATCCAGCCGTTCCCATGCTCCTCGTACCTTTCCTTTCACACCCCGGTACCCTCATTCCACTCACAGCCTTGGTCACACACCTGACCACCGAACACTTTGGCACACATTCGTGGGTCGCACACCTCACCAACACACCTCTTCGCACCACCTCCTTGGTCACCTCCTCTGTGACAATCACAGGTGTGCCCTCATTCGCACACCCAACCACGTGCCTCACCACCAACTCCAGCGTGCATTCCCACTCACGCTCTACCATTCCAGGTGTGCATCCTTCCATCCCAGGAGTACATCCTCGCTCACCTGTCACAACCAACTCACTCTCCTTGGCACTCTCACTACTCTCACCCTTACTCTTGACAGCGCACTCTTTCCTCATGCACCTGTCCGTCACACACCTTTCTCGCGCACACTCTCCCGTTACACCCTCTGTAACACTCACCACAGGTGTGCATTCTTCCTTGCCCTTGACAGCGCACTCTTTCCCCATGCACCTGTCCGTCACACACCTTTCTCGCACACACTCCTGCGCACACTCTCCCGTCACACCCTCGGTAACACTTACCACACCGCGCTTCCATGTGCTCCCTCGCACACGCGCTACGACCGACTCACTCTCGCCAGCACCCTCACTCCTTGGCACGCACTTTTTCCTCACACACCCCAGAGTCGGACTTTCTTGCACACCTCCTTTTTCGCACACCAGACCTGTCGCACACTTCACCAACGGCCTCTCACGAACACCCGGGTCCATCTCGACCCCCAAGCTTCTTAAATCCCCTGGCGCATCATACGCACGACCATATTGGTCACCACTTACACCGGGTCCTCTTCCTCTTCGCTTCTCCTCCATCACCTGCGAATCCCTCATCCGGTTAATGAGCACATCATCACGATCCAAACACAGACTTTGGACCAATTCTTTTATCTCTTCTTTTATCTCTTTCTTATCCCCTCTCCGTCGCTTCTTAATTTCGCTCACCCCTTCTTCCACTTCTTCTAATTTCTGCTTCACCTCTTTTATTCCCCGGTACGTTTCCTCAAGCTCGTCCTCCAAGGCTACCTTGACCATTTCCATGTGCGACCTCACCTGCCGGTCCTTCGTCTCCATTACCTCTATCACCTCGTCCAACCTCGTTGTCAGTCCCTCACGTACCATCTGACATTCCCTCTTCGTCGCTATCAAGTCATCTTTTATGTCGTTTTGTGTCGCTTTTAAACCTCCTAATACCGCAGTGTTCCTTTGAACCTGCTCCACTAACTCCGTTTGTCCCACCGTCAGCTGCTCCACCTCCTGCGTCAGGTCCTCTATGCCCCCTTGTAACTTTACAGTCCCCTTTCTCACCTCCTTCTCCATGTGCTCCTTACAGTGCCTCACCTCCTCACGCACTCCTCCGACCTCCTCACTCACTCCTCTTCTGATCTCCTCTCCCATCACTTGCATCTCCTGCCCAGATGCCACCCTCATCTGCTCCATTTCCTCCCTGTGAGCATCCAGTTTGGTTTCTACCCCCATTCTGACCCCCTCTATCTGCCGCCCCATTTGGTTAACTTCCCTTTCCGCTTGGTCCCTCATGTCCCTCAATTTGCCTTCCATACTGTTTTCTAACCCTATTAACCCATTTCTCACCTCTTTTATCCCGTTGTCTAACCCCTCAAAATTATTGTCTAACTTCCCAAATTTCTTGTCTAACTCCTCAAAATTATTGTCTAACTTCCCAAATTTCTTGTCTAATCCCTTAAAATTATTGTCTAACCCCTCACCGGTACCCCTCGCTTCGTCCCTCATTACCCCCAATTGCTCACTCTGAGCCCTCGCTTTGTCCCTCATTGCCCCCATTATTCTGTTTTCCATTTCTTCATTATTCTTGTCCATAAGGGCCTTCATTTGCATAAAAAACAAGTTCAAATCCACCGGGGGCGCTGCCACGGTCGCGGGCGCGGTGACCAGCGAGGCGCCATTTTGTGCGTTTGCTACCCTCGCTGCTTCGCTCTCCTCGCGTCCTTCAATTTGGTCCTGGACCGACCCTGCCTCACTCTCCCCTACCGGACCCCAGCTGTCTTGGTCTGCCATAGCGCGACTTTCAAAATTCGGGTTTTTATTTCCGTATAACAAAATCAAATTTCGCCGTTATAATTTCGCGCGGGAAACGCGCTCCGAATCGATTCTACTACAAATTTGGGCCTAATAAATTTAGTCCCGGGTTCGAATCCCACTCCTGACACCAATTGTTACAGACGCGGTTGTGGATGTTAGTTTACCGAGCGGTTTGGTATGACCACGTCTGCACAGTTTACCCGATTATGCTCGAACATTGCCGAGTCGCGCTACGCTAGATCAATTGAGGAAAAGACACACGGCTGGGATTAAAATGACACGACACCAGGGATACGGTTCTCAAGACCTCCGGAGGAGATTATATTAGGGCGGAAGGTCAGATTACAGGGATGAGAGGTACAGCATAGTAAGATAGGCACTTAATTACGGTCTTATAATAGCCCCAACAGACGACAGATAAACGGGACAAAAACTGACTCACACGGGGATTGATGGCAAGGAAAGCGGGTATCGATGGCTCAAGGTGCACTCTTGGCTCAAGGACAGGGTACTGTACGGTCCAGTAGATGCAGGGAGGTCACAGCGCTCGGAGGTCACGACTGGTTCTTCCTCTTCAAGCTCGGGGCGCATCTGACGTCACGTCCGGCAAGTGGCTGCGTATATCCGGCGGGGAGTGACACGCCCTCGGCTCGTTAGCTCCGCCCCAGATGGAATCGGCACGTCGCTTCTCATTGGGTGCGTGCGGGGGGGGGTTACCGGCTCCGCCCTTGACGAGGTGCTGACAAGGAGCCCCTTCGTGGTAACCCCGTCGGAGCGCATGGTCATGGCGGCTAACCGAGCCGGTGTGAGGACGCACACTCCCCCCGCGCGCCGTTGTTGTAGTTGTTGTTGTAGCTGTAGTTGTTGTTGTTGTTGTTGTTTGGGGAAGAAGATGGGAGGAGGTAAGGGAAGGTCCTAAACTCACTACTGGTGCCATATAATCACATTCTGGTGCAACGAAGAGTCAGAATTAATGGAAACGAGTCCTTAACTGACATAGACTAAGAATAACTAGCAAGATGTCCGAAAGTTGTCTACGTGAGATGCGGTGGACCTGGGCACGACATTTAATGGGGGAAAGAGGGGAAGGTCGGTTCTACAGAGTGTTGTTTACAGACAATGGGACTAGGGAATGGGGGATTGGGGATAGTTGGGGAGTATTGGGGAAATAGGGGAATATTTACAAGCGGATATGGAGGCCAAATTCCATATTCGCAACAATATATGCAGACTTAGCATTTAATATGGAATATTTTTTTTGTGGGGTTGAACTTACTTTTCAAGATGTCTTAGAACCAAAAGTTCATTGGAATTATGTTGAAATTATTCTAGATTTTGTTAATGTGACATTTAAAAGAAACAAAAACCACATTTGACATTTCGAAACAAATAAATTGATCCTTGAAAGTGATGTAAACTGATATCGAACTCAATTCATGGACAGTACTGTGTTAAACTTCTGTACGTTTTCCAGAAGTATCTCTTTATTTTGCACATTAGCCAAAAATTTTTTTAACAAAAACAAAAGTTAAATTACGACTGGGATTACGGACAGTAAAATTACAGTTCAGTACTTCGTGTAACCCCCACGAGCATTCAGGAGAGCACGTACACGTTGAGGCATGCTGTTCACGAGATTTGCCAAGGTTTGGACAGGAAGCGCTTGCCATGCAGTGACAATAGCCTGCTGCAATTCACGCACAGAGGTCGGCTGCTGATCCAAGTGGTCGATTTGACGCGTTAATTCTGCCCACAAGTTCTCTATCGGATTCATATCCGGGGACATGGCAGGCCACTCCATATGCTCTACACCACGGTCAGCAAGAAAGTGTTGGATCATGCGAGCACGATGAGGCCGTGCATTGTCATCTTGGAAGACAAAGTTTCCTCGAAAGGCTGCACGAGCAAATGGAAGCAATGTTTCTTCCAGAATGGCCCTGTACTTGAACTGGTTCAGGTTTCCATTCAGAACAACCAGGTCAGTTTTTCCCCCTGCATGAAAAGCAGCCCAACCGGTCACCCCACCACCTCCAGCTTGGACTCTTGGCACTATACAATCTTTGTTGTAGGCTTCATGCACTTGTCTGCGCACTCGGACGTGGCCATCTTGACGATAGACCAGAAATCTAGACTCGTCACTGAAGATCCCGTGATTCCAGTGTCCTGGCTGCCATTGACGGTGCTCTCTGGCCCACTGCAATCGGTGGTGGCGGTGTTGTCTGGTCAGGCGTGGCTTTCTCAGGGGACGCCTGGCGCGAAAGCCTGCTTGAACCAGTCGTTGGTTGACTAGCCTTCTGGATACAGGCACATTTGTCAGTTGCTGCCACTCAGCCCTAAGCCAATTAGCTGACTTGGTACGGCCATTGCGGACTAACCGGTGCAGCTGGCGATCATCCCTCCGTGTGGTTCTGCGGGGACGTCCTGGCCTCGGTATTGGAGTAGGGACACCCCTCTGAGCATTACAGCATTGTCAAGTTGACGGACCATCTCCAGAGGAAGCGGCAATAACTTTTGGAGATGTGCAGCAGTTGTTTTTCACTAATACAGAACGCAACAACCCTTGTGTACCTGACTGTGAAGCCAATCATCAAATGAACCTGTCCGTACATTTTGCCACGCCAGCTGTGATATAAACCTGTTGTTGACTTCTTGCTGTGACAGACAATCAGTGACATGGTTCTTTCAACAAATAAATCACCAAAGTGTAAAAGAAACTCACCAGATTGATATACTGAGTTAAGAAAGTAAACCCAAGTCAAGAAAAAAAACATATTCCATATTAAATGCCAAGTCTGTATATATATATATATATATATATATATATATATATATATATATATATATATATATATATATATATATATATATATATAGTGCTGTGGTTTTGAGATTGGCACATGGAAGGCATTAAAGGTTAAAGATTTTCCCCCAATAGTTAGTCACATGAGCAACATAAAGGCCCATTTGTAGTATAGTTATGTCTTAGTATGTGTAAGAATAAGCCATTTCCCCTCTTAGTGCCTGCGTTGTGTAAAGACATGAGAATAGGTCTTCCATTCATTTTGCGTCCACCCTCCAATTCTACCTCTATGGGCGTAATTGATCCCGCGCCCCATTCGGCTGACCACTAGTCGAGTAACACGAGGTAGGCCTGAAAAGGAGGGACGTGGGGTCGGGGTGAGCGGCGTGGGGGAGACGGTAAGAGCCACCAGCCAATCAGAGCTCAAGTGGCATGGCATGAGAGGGCGTGGTGAGGCGCGTCTGGTGAGTTCGAGAAGGTTCGCGGGGCGTGCCTATATAAGTCGCTGCACAAAGCCCTCGACAGGACTTACTTGCATCACTAGCATGGGAGGACTTGAAGGACTTGAACGGCGGTGGCAAAAGGATTCGGACTCGCAAGTGGAGAGCGTTGCAAAGGACTTGTTGGGGATACACGCGTTGTTTGAGGACTTGCGCAGAGAGAGAGAAGAAGAGGCGTTGAACTGTACAAAGTACGCTGGCGCAGCCAGATGCGCCGGTAACGCATATTGCACTTTTCACCCACGCGAGTAAGCGCGGCCATTGCCGCAAGTGAATAACCGCCAGCCGCGTCGAAGTCCGCTCCCTACCATTCACCCCGTGATAACTCGCTCCGTTCAGACGACACGCGGAGAGCTCCTGCCTTCACCGACTTCCATCTCCAAAGGACGTGCCGGGGACCGGAGAGAGAGCTGCATGGAAGCCATCCATGGACGCGCTGGTGAACATCAACCTGCTCATCAGCAACCCCCGTGTGAGTGTGTGTGTGAGACTGGCCCGTGTCCTTGGGTATTAAGTAAGACTGTTTATAAGGATTTGCTCTGTGTCTCTGCTCTTGAATCATTGTGTATAGTGTAAATAAACCTTTTCTTCCTTTCTGATTCGATCGTACCCGTGATTTCTCCATTGACTAATCGTGGTACGAATAAAACCGCTTGAATCGGGTTCCACCATCTAAACGGCGCGGATCACGTGCACGCAACCGCTCGGCGTATCAACACACGTGGTTCGTGCGAGGCTTGTCTCCTCGTTTCAGGGCAGCGCAAGTATTTAGGTAATAGCGAATTTGGTCCTGATACCCTATTTTGCGCTGTCCGGAAGGGAGGTCATAGGTCCCGGGTCGCACCTGGTCAGTCAAGGACAAGGGGACTAATCCCCCCTTGGTAAGGGGAGAAGGCCGGCGACAGATCCGCAACAATATATATATATATATATATATATATATATATATATATATATATATATATATTGTTACGGACACAACTTAGATGTTGCTTGACCGAGCGGAATGGCCACCGTGTTCGCACAGTTTACCCGATTACACTCGAACGTTGGCCGAATCACGCTATGCTAAATCAATGAAGGAAAGGACACAACGGCTGGGATTAAGGCAACGACACAGGGGGTACAGTTCTCAAGACCTCCGGAGGAGGATATAATTGGTAATGCAGAAACGGGTAGATTACACGGTAAGAGGTAAAGCACAGAAAAGATGGGCACTTAGACACAGTCTTATCTTATCCCCGACAGACCACAGACAAACGGGACAAGACTGACTTACACAGGGATTGATGGCAAGGAAGGGCAGGCAGTCGATAGCACAAGGTGCACCTTGGCTCAGGGGCAGAATCGAACGCGGTCCGGTCCAGAGATGCGGGGAGGTATTCAGCGCTTGGAGGTGGCGTCTTCTCTCTCCGTGGTGTGGGCGCATCTGACGTCACCTCCCTCTTTCTGCGCATGCTCAGCGGGGAGTGACACGCCCTCGGCTCGTTAGCTCCGCCCCAGATGGAATCGGTCCGCCGCTTCTATTGGGTGCGGGGGGGTTACCGGGCTCCGCCCTTGACGAGGAGCTGACAGCGAGCCCCTGCGTGGTAACCCCGTCGGAGCACATGTTCAATGGCGGCTAACCAAGCCGGAGTGAGGACGCACACTCCCCGCGCCGCCACCGCTGTTGTTGTTGTTGTTGTTGTACCATGAGGAAGAGCTGCGGGGAGGTATTGGGAGGTCCTAAACTTTCTAACGGTGCCATACAATCACATTCTGGTGCAACGAAGAGTCAGAATTAATGGCAACGAGTCCTTAACTGACATAGACTAAGAATAACTAGCAAGATGTCCTATAGTTGTCTACGTAAGATGCGGTGGACCTGGATGCGACATTTAATGGGGGAAAAAGGGGGAGGTCGGGTCTACAGAGTGTTGTTTACAGAAAATGGGACTAGGGAATGGGGGATTGGGGATAGTTGGGAAGTATTGGGGAAATAGGGGAATATTTACAAGTGGATATGGATGGAGGCCAATCTCATATCCGCAACATTGCACCCTTCTCTACCTCAGGGCGTCCCGACCCGATAAATTTTTACTTACTTTAGTGTGGCACTCAGATGTAGTTCCCTCTACTATTAACTCAACCCTGAGTGCGACAGTTTTACAGATGTTCACAAATGAGTAAATATGTCCCCCTGCGACGTTGCACCCTTCTCCTCACAGAAACACACCCACAGGATAACCGAATCGCGGAAAGAATCCTCAAACTAAACATACAGCCGGTAGGGAGCATTATTTACACAAGACTGATATTTACACTACGATCCAGGACCTGTTCTTTGAGGAACACATGCAGATGTTATGCATAGAGAGAGAGCACGCATGCCAGCATCGATACACCAACCCACGAGTGCTCTGTGGCCTTACGGCCTTTAATAATGTGCAGAGCACCCCATCCAAGCACCAAAAGCACCACCCCATCATGTACAGTCAGCACAATCCGGTGCACCAATAAAGTGTTCATAGTCACCGGTGGTGTCGCAGCCGGCCGATGTTCTGCCGCTGGTCTTGCCTTCATGTGGTGTACTTGGCCTTCTGGCTTCTTTAAAAATAAAGAAAGGCGCCAACCGCGTCCATTTCTGAATTGTGGCCGTCAGGGGGCCAACTATAAGTGGTTCACCTGTATGGCATAGGTGCCACGTTGACCCATAGGTCCATCAACGGGTGGTGCTTGCCCGCAAGAGAACTGCGGTCCATGGTGGGCGGCCACAAAAATTGCGGTCCATATGGTGTATCGATCCAGGCAGCAAGCAGCGAAAGTACAGGCCCACAACTGCGGAGCCAGCACCTCTCGCTCCTCTCTCTCTGCCCCAAAGCCAGATCCTCGGAGGTGGGAGACAAAAAGAAGACAAGTGAGTAAGGTGGTAAGGGCGCAAAAGTGCACGCAATGCAAGGTAATGCACACTGGGGGCACATGGGAACCAGGTGAGACAGGTACGTTCCTACCGTACGCCCCCCCCCCCCACCAGGTAACCTACATTGCCCCTCCCTTACCCCTTACTGTATCCACAAAACACAACACTACCCATAAACATCTACTTTACACATCAAACAAACGTCCCTACTGTCTTCCCCGTTCCTCCCATAAACCAAATTCGTCTTCTCTCCCTCCTAACCAATCAAATTTGCCGTTTCCAACTCTCATCAAAATTTGCCATCTCCAACTCAACATCAAAATTTGCCATCACCAATTCATCATCAGTCCCTCCTAGGGAGGGAGAGATGGAATCACCCCAATGTCTCATCCACGTCGTGATGCGTCTCACAAATCCACACAGCAATTCTCATTTCCTGCAACACAGAACAAAGGAACACAGGCGTGGAGTCATCATCATCACCTCAGGTAAGTGGCTGCGTATGGTGCGACAGGTTCATCAATCCTAACTATTTCCTAAATGACTTTAACAACTTTACATTACCCGGGGTCTTTCCCTGCCAATCCATTGGCCAACTTACACTATGGGTTCTAAAAACCAATTCCCATTGACCAAACTGTGGTGCTTCTCAATTTGGGGTCTCACTCCCCCGATTCAACACTCGGTGGTCTCGCACAATTTCTGGACTGTGACGTGTAGCTCTCCCAGCAGGTCTACCCGCCTGCACACCTCCCCCACTGCAGTTGCCACCCGAGCTTACCTAGCTCCTCACCCTAACCTAACTAACTGGGGAAGGCCCTCTCGCACTCTCACCCCCTCAGTGCCCTCTCTGGCACGGGCTGCCCGATCCACACCCGGGATCCTCAGGCACCCACTGACACTAACGGCTCCCAGAGCCCACCTGCGGCCTCACCTGGCCGACATCCTCACAGTGGTGGAGTGCCCAAACCAACTACACACACTAACAGGCTACACGCCCAGCCATTTCCACAACACTAATGCACCCATCCACAATACCATTCTGCAACCGCACCACAAATGCCAATATCCAACCACAATTTACCTATACCCTCTACCTAACACTTACACTACCTGCCCCGCGTACTCGTGAAAAGGGGTCCACTCTTCCCCCATCCACACCTTCGCACCATGCACACCACTCCGTACCACTTACTCCAACTCTCTCCACACCACTCATTCTCTGCTCCATATATTCCACACACCTGTACTTGCACACCTGTGCTCTCACACCTGGTGCCACCTGCACCCTTCTCTCCCCAAGTGCATTCGCGCTGATCCACAACACTCACTACTCATACACTGCTCCACACTGCTCCACACACCTGTCCAGTTCTCACACAGCATCATCTGAACTACCTGTTACCCTGCTAACTTAGTGCTCTCCGTCTTCCCTTTAAACTAAGCACATACCACGTCATTATCATCCACACTAAACTACCTGCGTCCCCACTACAGGTATCAGTCACTAACTAAACTTAACGTTACCTAATGTCATCTTCGCAAGCTCCCTATCAATATAACCTAACCCACCCGGGCTAGTTTCCACTGCCATACACCCCATAATCTATAGCGCATTTGCCCCACCATGGGAAGGGTGGCAGGGATGCCACCCTTACCCACCGTCATACGGCGCGAGTGGGACCTTGTGGGACCACCTCGTATGTGAGTCGTTGCCCGCCTGCCGGACCCCATGCGTCGCCCCTTGCGGGGTCAGCGCGGGGCCGAACCGGCCGGGCCCCCACAGTACATTACCCCCAAGGGGCTCTCGTGCCTCCCCTGTCCCTCTAAAAACTACCCCCGTTGGTGTCGATGCATGGGTCACACTTCCGCAACCCGCTACCCATTCCATACCACCACAACCTTGCTCACCCACACCTCGCACCTCTCCCATCACCGGACCCTCTTGCTCGCACCCTCGTTCCATACCCTCCGGACCAGCCATACACCTCACTCTTGGCCTCTCACGAACATCCGGGTCTATCTCGACCCCCAAGCTTATTAAATCACCTGGCGCATCATACGCACGACCATATTGGTCACCACTTACACCGGGTCCTCTTTCTCTTCGCTTCTCCTCCATCACCTGCGAATCCCTCATCCGGTTAATGAGCACATCATCACGATCCGAACACAGACTTTGGACCAATTCTTTTACTTCCTCCTTTATCTCTTTCTTATCCTCTCTCCGTCGCTTCTTAATTTCGCTCACCCCTTCTTCCACTTCTTCTAATTTCTGCTTCACCTCCTTCATCTCCTCGTGCGCCCCTTTAAGTTCTTCCTCTAACTCCACTTTATTTTTTTCTATGTGCTCCTGCACCTCCCGCTCTTTAACCTCCATCACCTCTACCACCTTGTTCATTTTCCTCGTCAGGTCCTCGTGTACCGTCTGACACTCTTTTTTAATTACCCCTACATCCTTTTTCATCTCCTTCTGTGTCGATTTTAAACCCTCTATTACCGCTGTGTTCTTCTTTACCTGGTCCCCCAACTCCTTTTGTCCCACTGTCAGTTGTTCTACTCCCAGCGTCAACTCCTCTATACCACCTTGCAATTTTACAGTCCCCTTTCTCACCTCCTTCTCCATGCGCTCCTTACAGTGCCTCACCTCCTCGCGCACTCCTCCGACCTCCTCACTCACACCTCTTCTGATCTCTTCTCCCATCACTTGCATCTCCTGCCCAGATGCCACCCTCATCTGCTCCATTTCCTCCCTGTGAGCATCCAATTTAGTTTCTACCCCCATTCTGACCCCCTCTATCTGCTGCCCCATTTTTTAAACTTCCCTTTCCGCTTGGTCCCTCATGTCCCTCAATTTGCCTTCCATACTGTTTTCTAACCCCTCTAACCCATTTTTCACTCCCTCTATCTGATTCTCCTGGGCAGCCATTCTATTTTCCACCCCCATTAACCCATGTTTCACCCCTTCTATCCCATTGTCTAACCCCTCTAATTTCTTGTCTAATCCCTCACCGGTACCCCTCGCTTCGTCCCTCATTACCCCCATTTTGCCCCCCAATTCGTCCCTCATTGCTCCCATACTGTTTTTCAAACCTCCAATTTGGTCTCCCATTTGTCCCATAAGGGCCCCCATCATTCTGTTTTCCATTTCTTCATTATTCTTGTCCATAAGGGCCTTCATTTGCATAAAAAAAGGTTCAAATCCACCGGTGGCGCTACTACGGTCGCGGGCGCGGTCGCCGTGGCCATGTGCGAGGCGCCATTTTGCGCGCCCGTAACCTCGTGCGCGACGACGCTATTTTGCGAACATGCCACCCTCACTGCTTCGCTCTCCTCTTGTCCCTCAATTTGGTCCTGGATCGAACCTGCCTCACTCTCCTCTACCGGAACCCAGCCGTCTTGATCTGCCATAGCGCGACTTTCAAAATTCGGGTTTTTATTTTTGTAAAACACAATCAAATTTCGCCGTTAATAATTTCGAGCGCGTGAAGCGCGCTTCGGGTCCGATCTCACTCCCCGACACCAATTGTTACGGACACGACTTAGATGTTGCTTGACCGAGCGGAATGGCCGCCGTGTTCGCACAGTTTACCCGATTACACTCGAACGTTGGCCGAATCGCGCTATGCTAAATCAATGAAGGAAAGGACACAACGGCTGGGATTAAGGCAACGACACAAGGGGTACAGTTCTCAAGACCTCCGGAGGAGGATATAATTGGTAATGCAGAAACGGGTAGATTACACGGTAAGAGGTAAAGCACAGAAAAGATGGGCACTTAGACACAGTCTTATCTTATCCCCGACAGACCACAGACAAACGGGACAAGACTGACTTACACAGGGATTGATGGCAAGGAAGGGCAGGCAGTCGATAGCACAAGGTGCACCTTGGCTCAGGGGCAGAATCAAACGCGGTCCGGTCCAGAGATGCGGGGAGGTATTCAGCGCTTGGAGGTGGCGTCTTCTCTCTCCGTGGTGTGGGCGCATCTGACGTCACCTCCCTCTTTCTGCGCATGCTCAGCGGGGAGTGACACGCCCTCGGCTCGTTAGCTCCGCCCCAGATGGAATCGGTCCGCCGCTTCTATTGGGTGCGGGGGGGTTACCGGGCTCCGCCCTTGACGAGGAGCTGACAGCGAGCCCCTGCGTGGTAACCCCGTCGGAGCACATGTTCAATGGCGGCTAACCAAGCCGGAGTGAGGACGCACACTCCCCGTGCCGCCGCCGCTGTTGTTGTTGTTGTTGTTGTACCATGAGGAAGAGCTGCGGGGAGGTATTGGGAGGTCCTAAACTTTCTAACGGTGCCATACAATCACATTCTGGTGCAACGAAGAGTCAGAATTAATGGAAACGAGTCCTTAACTGACATAGACTAAGAATAACTAGCAAGATGTCCTATAGTTGTCTACGTGAGATGCGGTGGACCTGGATGCGACATTTAATGGGGGAAAAAGGGGTAGGTCGGGTCTACAGAGTGTTGTTTACAGAAAATGGGACTAGGGAATGGGGGATTGGGGATAGTTGGGAAGTATTGGGGAAATAGGGGAATATTTACAAGCGGATATGGATGGAGGCCAATCTCATATCCGCAACAATATATATATATTGTTATATTGTTGCGGAGATGAGGACTGTATTTTTTTGACTGTGTGCTGTATTATTATTATTATTGTTTATTCTGCGCCCCCCTACCTCCGGAGCTGTGTAAAGGTGAAAGGGCATCCCATAATTAGTCCACAAGCATACACATCAGCCAAATAATAGAATACCCCTGTTTGATAGTTATCTCTTATTCTGTGTTTTCGAGTAAGGCTGTGTCTCCCATTAATTGAAGTACTCCATTGCACCAGTGAAAGAGAATAGATCCCCTTTCCTTCCCATCCCCAAAATCTCCATTTCCTTTTACATCCCCTTCCGTCATTGCCGGGCCTCGATTCCAATTACCTCCCCTCCAATAACCGCCATTGAACATGTGCTCGAATCGGAGAAGAAAGGCGTGCCCGCCCGTCGTCATCAAGGGCGGAGCCAGAGGGTCGCGCGACCAACCAGGGCCGAGGTGAGCACCCCGATGGGCGTGTCCAAAAGGCCGGCGGCTTAATCGCCGGAGGCGCTATAAAAGGCGCACGCAAGAAGCACGCAAGAGAGTCGTGAGTTGGTCGTGGAGAGAGTCGTGAGGAGTCAGTCAGTGGAGTCGGTGGTCAGTTGGTTGCATTGGTTGCGGTGAGGAGTCGGTGGTGGTGGTCAGTTGGTTGCGTTGGTTGCGGTGAGGAGTCGGTGGTAAAGAGTGAGTGGACCAAGAACGAGTTGAGGGTTTGGAGCAGACGAGTCGGACAAGGCCTGGCAAAGCACGCGACGTCCACAGCAGCCACAACAGCAGCTTGGGGGCCTGAACGGCGGTCTGGAGCAGGACCGTAAAGGAACGGCGGCTGCTAAACGCGCCGGTTGAGCTGCAGGACCCCCTTGGACCTCCCTCTCCCTCCAGCCATCCACCTCCTGCCTTTCCACCCTTCTTGTGTACGTGAGTTTGTTCTGTTTGTTCTGTCCGGGGTTAATTAAGCTTGTGTAGGTAAGCTAAAGATTTCACTGTGTCACCTGCGTCTTATGTGCTTGTAAATAAACGTGACTGCTTTCTTTTTGCTTATGTGTGTAAATAGTCAATAAATTCAGTAGTATTTCCAAACCTTTCTTTGCCTTCGTTTTCCTCTTTGCATTCGTCGTTTTAGTCTTTTCCCTCATTGAGCAGCTGCGGGGCGATCCGGCCAACGTTTGGGTGGAATCGGGTGAGTCGGGGATCCTGTAACGGTCGCGGTTGGACCATCCGCTCGGCCCATCATAACATCTAAACCGCGATCAGTAACAATTGGTGTCTGGGAGTGCCCGAACCAAATTTTTAAAACATCTAAAAAAAAAATTTGGTCAAAATTTGGAGCGGCCGAAATTTGTTTTGTTTTACAAAACCTGAACTTTGAAATCGCGCCATGGCTGGTCAAGGCGACGGGATGCCGGTGGGAGAGATAGAGGGGTTAGGAGTAACCCAGGATCAAATGGAGGGGAGCAATGAGGAGGCGGTTGAGGGAGTATCAGGCGCGCAAAATGGCGCCCTCGCGCACGTGGGTGTAGCGGCACCAAATTTTGCCACGCCCGTGACCGTAGCAGCACCGCCGATGGATTGGGGCCTTTTTATGATCCAAATGAAGGCCCTTATGGATGCTCAGAGTGAGCAAATGAAGGCTCAGAGTGAGCGATTGGAGGGCCAAATGGGGGTAATGGGGAACCGGATGGATGCTCAGCGTGAGCGATTGGAGGGCCAGATGGGGGTAATGGGGAACCGGATGGATGCTCAGGGTGAGCAAATGGGGGTAATGAGGGACGAAGCGAGGGGTACCGGTGAGAAGTTAGACAATAATTTTGAGGGGTTAGACAACGGGATAAAAGAGGTGAAAAATGGGTTAATGGGGTTAGAAAATAGGATGGAGGACAAATTGCGGGAAATAGGGGAGCAATCCGCCCGAGAAATTAAACAAATGGGAGAGCAGATAGAGGAGGTAAAAATCGGGGTAGAAACCAAATTGGATGCTCAGAGGGATGAATTGGGACAGATGAGGGTGGCATCTACAAAAGAGATGGAGGAGATGAAAGAAGGGATACGACGAGGTGTGAGTGAGGAGGTTTCGGGGCTACGCGAGGAGGTAAAGCGAGGTGAGAAGCGTATGGAGAAAGAAGTGAGAAATAATACGGCAAAGTTACAAGGGGGAATAGAAGATCTGACGGAGGAGGTGGAACAGCTGACGGAGGGACAAAAAGAACTAGTGGAGCAGGTTCAAAAGAACACTGCGGTACTAGGAGGGTTAAAGGCGACACAAAAAGAAATTAAAAACGAATTAATAGCGACACAGAGGCAATGTCAGATGGTACATGAGGAACTGACAATGAGGGTGGACGAGGTGACAGAGATAATGGAGACAAAGGACCGGCAGGTGAGGATGCACATAGAAACGGTCACGGTAGCCTTAGAGGACGAACTTGAGGAGACGCACAGGGAAATAAAAGAGGTGAAGCAAAAATTAGAGGAAGTGGAAGAAGAGGTGAGTGAAATTAAGAAGGGACGGACAGAAACTAAAAGAGAAATCCAGGAGGAGGTGATGGAATATGTGCAAGGTCGGTGCTCAACTCATAATGTGATGCTCACTAACCAAATAAAGAGTTTGCAGGTGGCAAAGGAGGTGCGACGACGAGGTACGGAGGTGAGTGGCAATGTATATGATGTGAGGAAAGCTTCAGTCGGCTTGGGGGTTGATTTAGACCCGGGTGTTCGTGAAAGGCCATTGGTGAAGTGTGCGACAGGTCTGGTGTGCGAAAAACGAGGTGTGCGAGAATGTCCGACCATGGGGTGTGTGAGGAAAAAGTGCACGCCAAGGAGTGAGTGTGCTGTCAAGAGCGAGTCGGTCGTAGCGTGTGTGCGAGGGGGTACATGGAAGCGCGGTGTGGTGAGTGTTACGGAGGAAGTAACGGAAAAGTGTGCGCAAGAGTGTGTGCGAGAAAGGTGTGTAACGGACAGGTGCATGGGGAAAGAGTGCGCTGTCAAGAGTGAAGGAGAATGCACGCCTGTGGTGAGAGTTACAGAGGATGTAACGAAAGAGTGTGCGCGAGAGGATGCGCGAGAAAGGTGTGTAACGGACGGGTGCATGAGGAAAGAGTGTGCTGTCGAGAGTAAGGGTGAGTGCGCTGTCAAGAATGGAGGTGAGAGTAGTGAGAGTGACACGGAGCGTGAGTTGGTTGTGACAGGTGAGCGAGGATGTACACCTGGAATGGAAGGATGCACACCTGGAATGGTAGAGCGTGTGTGGGAATGCACACTTGAGTTGGTCGTGAGGCACGTGGTTGGGTGTGCGGGTGAGAGCACACCTGTGATTGTCACAGAGGAGGTGACCGAGGAAGGGGCGCGAAGAGGTGTGTTGGTGAGGTGTGCGAGCGACGAATGTGTGCCAAGGTGTTCGGTGGTCAGGTGTGTGACCAAGGCTGGGAGTGGAATGAGTGTACCTGGGTGTGTAAGGAAAGGTACGAGGATAATGGGAACGGCTGGAGGTATGAGCAAGAAAGGGGTAGCGTATGCGTGTAAGAATCCAGGTGAGGCATCGACGGTAACCGGGTTAGCGGTTAGAACGACTTATAGCCGAATCGGGCCCTCGGTGCGTGCTGGGCTCCGCGTGCCGCGAGAACCAGCGGGGATCCGAGCCACGGCGGGTTCGAAAGGACCGCCGTATGCGATCCACGCTGTGCCTCACTTGGAACGGCCGCGTCCGGGCTCCACTAGGCGGAGCGGGCAGCCCGATAGGAAGGGTCGTCATGGCGACCACTTTCTATTGAGATGTGCCGGCAGGTCGAGATCGGGACATTGGATGGCTCCACGCCGAGGTGGTGCATGGGATCTCGGCACGAGTAAGCCCCCGTCCCTGCACCGAGTGCCGGACGCATCCAGCCGCCGGCACCAAAGAACCCGCGTTCATTGCTCGGCTGTACGAAGCCGGGCTGTAGACGTGAATTGGCGCACCGAGAGGATGTAATAAGTAGACGGGTGATGAGGATAGTGTTTTGGCCACGAAATTAGAAAAAGGCGAAATTTGATGATTGGTACGATGATTGGCAGAATTTTTGATTGGTTGGATTTAGGTGTGCCAAATTGATAGGTGGGGCAAATGCGCTATAGCTTATGGGGTTGATGGCAGTGAAAACTAGCCCGGGTGGGTTAGGATATATCGTGTGTCGGGATCTAGCGAAGATGACATTAGGTAACGTTAAGTTTAGTTAGTGACTGATACCTGTAGTGGGGACGCAGGTAGTTTAGTGTGGATGATAATGACGTGGGAGCGCAATAGTTTAAAGGGACGACTGGGAAGCGCAAGTTTCAGAGGGGAGTAGTTAGCTGAGATGATGCCGTGTGTTTGAAGATTGAACAGGTGTGATTGAACAGGTGTGATTGCACAGGTGTGCAACTGAACAGGTGTGTGGAGCAGTGTATGAGGGAGTACTGGTGATTGCGTGTTGTGTTGACCAAATGGTCCAGGAAGAAAGGAGGGTGCAGGTGGCACCAGGTGTGAGTGCACAGGTGTGCAACAACAGGTATGGAGAATGGTAGTGTGGAATAAATGGAGTATTGGAATGGATGGTCGTGGAGTGAGTATGGTGGAAATTGTGGAGTGGAGTGGATGGTGCGAAGGTGTGAATGGGGGAAAAGTGGACCCCCATCACGGATACCCGGGGCGGGTAGTGTAAGTGTTAGGTAGAGGGTACAGGTAAATTGTGGTTGGATATTGGCATCTGTGGTGCGGGTGAAAGAATGGTCTTTGGATGGGTGCATTAGTGTTGTGGAAATGGCTGGGTGTGTAGCCTGTTAGTGTGTGTAGTTGGTTGGGCGCTCCACCACTGTGAGGATGTCGGCCAGGTGAGGCCGCAGGTGGGCTCTGGGAGCCGGTAGTTGTGGATGGGGCCCGAGGATCCGGAGGACGGACCCGGGTAGCCCAGTGCCAGAGGGCACCAAGGGGTGACAGAGCCAGGAGAGGGCCTTCCCCAGTTAGTTAGGTTAGGGTGAGGAGCTAGGTAAGCTCGGGTGGCAACTGCAGTGGTGGAGGTGTGCAGGTGCGTAGACCTGCTGGGAGAGCTACACGTCGCAGCCCAGAAATTGTGCGAGGGCACCGGGAGATGAATCGGGGGAGTGAGACCCCAAATTGAGAAGCACCACAGTTTGGTCAATGGGAATTGGTTTTTAGAACCCATAGTGTAAGTTGGCCAATGGATTGGCAGGGAGAGACCCCGGGTAGTGTAAAGTGTGTTAATGTCATTTAGGAAGTAGTTAGGATGAAGTCTCCTCGCACCATCTGCATCCACTCACCTGAGGTGACAGGAACTCCACACCATGCCATGTTTTATTATTTTTCATTGATGCAAATGTTTGGATTGTGAGACGCATCATGACGTGGGTGTGACATTGTGCTTTGATGTTCCATCTCTACCTCCTTATGAGGATTGATGATGAATTTGGTGATGGCAAATTTTGATGTAGAGGGATTGTGGCGACGAATTTGGTATAGAGGAAATATGGGGAGACGTGACAGTAGCGACGGATTGGTAATGTGTAGATTTTTGTACATATGGGGTAAGGGCAAGGGTAGTGTAGGTGACAGGGGGGTGACGTACGGTAGGGACGAGCTTTCTCATTTCGCTCTCCGTACGCATTTCGCCTTGCATTGCCTTATTGATGTGTACCCTTGTGACCTTACCCCTCGCTCATTTGTCTTTCCCCTTTTGTCTCCCACATGACCTGTGCGCCATTGGGTGCCGAGGGGAGCGTGCGTGAGTCCTCCATTGTGCGCCCGGAATTCCCAGAACCAGCTGTCTGCATCGATGCACCACATTATGGACCACAGGTCTGTGGCCGAGCACCACTTATGGACCCCATGGGTTGGGGCATGGCCCCTCTGCTGGAACCGGCCATGAGGGCCCGACATCTTGCTGGCGGACCGTGGCCACAGGGCACCGATGCCCCACAGGTGAACCACACGTAGTCGGCCCTGTGGGCCATAAATAAAGAAAATAAAAATGGACACATTGGGTGCAAGTTTAATACAAATAGGCCGCCAGTAAGCAAAGCAAAAGAATGACAACATCTGGAAGAACAAATAATAATAACCAGCAGAGGGAGCCGAAGAGCAAGAGACCACCTGCAGGGTTACGGGTTGTTGAATTTATTTTTGTTGAACACTCTTGAACAATGGTGACTGCACCGATTGGTGCTTGGGTGTATATTGGTGCGTTTTTGGGTGCTTTCATGGTGCATTGATGCAGAGCAGACTGTCTCCCCCCCAGAAAGAACAATTACAGGTCCTGGGTTAGTTTTGTAAATAAAAATAGCGTCATTGTAAATAATGCTTCCCACCGTCAGTGTATAGTTTGAAGACCATTCCGCAATTCGGTTAACTGTGGGCGTAAGTCTGTTAGGCAGGGTGCAATGGAGCAGCGGGACACATTTATTTATGTTTTAAAACTGTCGCACTCAGGGTCAGGTTAAAAGTAGAGGGAACTACACCTATGTGTCACACTAAAAATAAAAGTTGTAGGCCCGGGACGTGCCTAAGAGGAGGAGGGTGCAGTGTTGCGGAGATGAGGACTGTATTTTTTTGACTGTGTGCTGTATTATTATTATTATTGTTTATTCTGCGCCCCCCTACCTCCGGAGCTGTGTAAATGTGAAAGGGCATCCCATAATTAGTCCACAAGCATACACATCAGCCAAATAATAGAATACCCCTGTTTGATAGTTATCTCTTATTCTGCGTTTTAGAGTAAGGCTGTGTCTCCCATTAATTGAAGTACTCCATTGCACCAGTGAAAGAGAATAGATCCCCTTTCCTTCCCATCCCCAAAATCTCCATTTCCTTTTACATCCCCTTCCGTCATTGCCGGGCCTCGATTCCAATTACCTCCCCTCCAATAACCGCCATTGAACATGTGCTCGAATCGGAGAAGAAAGGCGTGCCCGCCCGTCATCATCAAGGGCGGAGCCAGAGGGTCGCGCGACCAACCAGGGCCGAGGTGAGCACCCCGATGGGCGTGTCCAAAAGGCCGGCGGCTTAATCGCCGGAGGCGCTATAAAAGGCGCACGCAAGAAGCACGCAAGAGAGTCGTGAGTTGGTCGTGGAGAGAGTCGTGAGGAGTCAGTCAGTGGAGTCGGTGGTCAGTTGGTTGCGTTGGTTGCGGTGAGGAGTCGGTGGTGGTGGTCAGTTGGTTGCGTTGGTTGCGGTGAGGAGTCGGTGGTAAAGAGTGAGTGGACCAAGAACGAGTTGAGGGTTTGGACCAGACGAGTCGGACAAGGCCTGGCAAAGCACGCGACGTCCACAGCAGCCACAACAGCAGCTTGGGGGCCTGAACGGCGGTCTGGAGCAGGACCGTAAAGGAACGGCGGCTGCTAAACGCGCCGGTTGAGCTGCAGGACCCCCTTGGACCTCCCTCTCCCTCCAGCCATCCACCTCCTGCCTTTCCACCCTTCTTGTGTACGTGAGTTTGTTCTGTTTGTTCTGTCCGGGGTTAATTAAGCTTGTGTAGGTAAGCTAAAGATTTCACTGTGTCACCTGCGTCTTATGTGCTTGTAAATAAACGTGACTGCTTTCTTTTTGCTTATGTGTGTAAATAGTCAATAAATTCAGTAGTATTTCCAAACCTTTCTTTGCCTTCGTTTTCCTCTTTGCATTCGTCGTTTTAGTCTTTTCCCTCATTGAGCAGCTGCGGGGCGATCCGGCCAACGTTTGGGTGGAATCGGGTGAGTCGGGGATCCTGTAACGGTCGCGGTTGGACCATCCGCTCGGCCCATCATAACATCTAAACCGCGATCAGTAACAATTGGTGTCTGGGAGTGCCCGAACCAAATTTTTAAAACATCTAAAAAAAAAATTTGGTCAAAATTTGGAGCGGCCGAAATTTGTTTTGTTTTACAAAACCTGAACTTTGAAATCGCGCCATGGCTGGTCAAGGCGACGGGATGCCGGTGGGAGAGATAGAGGGGTTAGGAGTAACCCAGGATCAAATGGAGGGGAGCAATGAGGAGGCGGTTGAGGGAGTATCAGGCGCGCAAAATGGCGCCCTCGCGCACGTGGGTGTAGCGGCACCAAATTTTGCCACGCCCGTGACCGTAGCAGCACCGCCGATGGATTGGGGCCTTTTTATGATCCAAATGAAGGCCCTTATGGATGCTCAGAGTGAGCAAATGAAGGCTCAGAGTGAGCGATTGGAGGGCCAAATGGGGGTAATGGGGAACCGGATGGATGCTCAGCGTGAGCGATTGGAGGGCCAGATGGGGGTAATGGGGAACCGGATGGATGCTCAGGGTGAGCAAATGGGGGTAATGAGGGACGAAGCGAGGGGTACCGGTGAGAAGTTAGACAATAATTTTGAGGGGTTAGACAACGGGATAAAAGAGGTGAAAAATGGGTTAATGGGGTTAGAAAATAGGATGGAGGACAAATTGCGGGAAATAGGGGAGCAATCCGCCCGAGAAATTAAACAAATGGGAGAGCAGATAGAGGAGGTAAAAATCGGGGTAGAAACCAAATTGGATGCTCAGAGGGATGAATTGGGACAGATGAGGGTGGCATCTACAAAAGAGATGGAGGAGATGAAAGAAGGGATACGACGAGGTGTGAGTGAGGAGGTTTCGGGGCTACGCGAGGAGGTAAAGCGAGGTGAGAAGCGTATGGAGAAAGAAGTGAGAAATAATACGGCAAAGTTACAAGGGGGAATAGAAGATCTGACGGAGGAGGTGGAACAGCTGACGGAGGGACAAAAAGAACTAGTGGAGCAGGTTCAAAAGAACACTGCGGTACTAGGAGGGTTAAAGGCGACACAAAAAGAAATTAAAAACGAATTAATAGCAACACAGAGGCAATGTCAGATGGTACATGAGGAACTGACAATGAGGGTGGACGAGGTGACAGAGATAATGGAGACAAAGGACCGGCAGGTGAGGATGCACATAGAAACGGTCACGGTAGCCTTAGAGGACGAACTTGAGGAGACGCACAGGGAAATAAAAGAGGTGAAGCAAAAATTAGAGGAAGTGGAAGAAGAGGTGAGTGAAATTAAGAAGGGACGGACAGAAACTAAAAGAGAAATCCAGGAGGAGGTGATGGAATATGTGCAAGGTCGGTGCTCAACTCATAATGTGATGCTCACTAACCAAATAAAGAGTTTGCAGGTGGCAAAGGAGGTGCGACGACGAGGTACGGAGGTGAGTGGCAATGTATATGATGTGAGGAAAGCTTCAGTCGGCTTGGGGGTTGATTTAGACCCGGGTGTTCGTGAAAGGCCATTGGTGAAGTGTGCGACAGGTCTGGTGTGCGAAAAACGAGGTGTGCGAGAATGTCCGACCATGGGGTGTGTGAGGAAAAAGTGCACGCCAAGGAGTGAGTGTGCTGTCAAGAGCGAGTCGGTCGTAGCGTGTGTGCGAGGGGGTACATGGAAGCGCGGTGTGGTGAGTGTTACGGAGGAAGTAACGGAAAAGTGTGCGCAAGAGTGTGTGCGAGAAAGGTGTGTAACGGACAGGTGCATGGGGAAAGAGTGCGCTGTCAAGAGTGAAGGAGAATGCACGCCTGTGGTGAGAGTTACAGAGGATGTAACGAAAGAGTGTGCGCGAGAGGATGCGCGAGAAAGGTGTGTAACGGACGGGTGCATGAGGAAAGAGTGTGCTGTCGAGAGTAAGGGTGAGTGCGCTGTCAAGAATGGAGGTGAGAGTAGTGAGAGTGACACGGAGCGTGAGTTGGTTGTGACAGGTGAGCGAGGATGTACACCTGGAATGGAAGGATGCACACCTGGAATGGTAGAGCGTGTGTGGGAATGCACACTTGAGTTGGTCGTGAGGCACGTGGTTGGGTGTGCGGGTGAGAGCACACCTGTGATTGTCACAGAGGAGGTGACCGAGGAAGGGGCGCGAAGAGGTGTGTTGGTGAGGTGTGCGAGCGACGAATGTGTGCCAAGGTGTTCGGTGGTCAGGTGTGTGACCAAGGCTGGGAGTGGAATGAGTGTACCTGGGTGTGTAAGGAAAGGTACGAGGATAATGGGAACGGCTGGAGGTATGAGCAAGAAAGGGGTAGCGTATGCGTGTAAGAATCCAGGTGAGGCATCGACGGTAACCGGGTTAGCGGTTAGAACGACTTATAGCCGAATCGGGCCCTCGGTGCGTGCTGGGCTCCGCGTGCCGCGAGAACCAGCGGGGATCCGAGCCACGGCGGGTTCGAAAGGACCGCCGTATGCGATCCACGCTGTGCCTCACTTGGAACGGCCGCGTCCGGGCTCCACTAGGCGGAGCGGGCAGCCCGATAGGAAGGGTCGTCATGGCGACCACTTTCTATTGAGATGTGCCGGCAGGTCGAGATCGGGACATTGGATGGCTCCACGCCGAGGTGGTGCATGGGATCTCGGCACGAGTAAGCCCCCGTCCCTGCACCGAGTGCCGGACGCATCCAGCCGCCGGCACCAAAGAACCCGCGTTCATTGCTCGGCTGTACGAAGCCGGGCTGTAGACGTGAATTGGCGCACCGAGAGGATGTAATAAGTAGACGGGTGATGAGGATAGTGTTTTGGCCACGAAATTAGAAAAAGGCGAAATTTGATGATTGGTACGATGATTGGCAGAATTTTTGATTGGTTGGATTTAGGTGTGCCAAATTGATAGGTGGGGCAAATGCGCTATAGCTTATGGGGTTGATGGCAGTGAAAACTAGCCCGGGTGGGTTAGGATATATCGTGTGTCGGGATCTAGCGAAGATGACATTAGGTAACGTTAAGTTTAGTTAGTGACTGATACCTGTAGTGGGGACGCAGGTAGTTTAGTGTGGATGATAATGACGTGGGAGCGCAATAGTTTAAAGGGACGACTGGGAAGCGCAAGTTTCAGAGGGGAGTAGTTAGCTGAGATGATGCCGTGTGTTTGAAGATTGAACAGGTGTGATTGAACAGGTGTGATTGCACAGGTGTGCAACTGAACAGGTGTGTGGAGCAGTGTATGAGGGAGTACTGGTGATTGCGTGTTGTGTTGACCAAATGGTCCAGGAAGAAAGGAGGGTGCAGGTGGCACCAGGTGTGAGTGCACAGGTGTGCAACAACAGGTATGGAGAATGGTAGTGTGGAATAAATGGAGTATTGGAATGGATGGTCGTGGAGTGAGTATGGTGGAAATTGTGGAGTGGAGTGGATGGTGCGAAGGTGTGAATGGGGGAAAAGTGGACCCCCATCACGGATACCCGGGGCGGGTAGTGTAAGTGTTAGGTAGAGGGTACAGGTAAATTGTGGTTGGATATTGGCATCTGTGGTGCGGGTGAAAGAATGGTCTTTGGATGGGTGCATTAGTGTTGTGGAAATGGCTGGGTGTGTAGCCTGTTAGTGTGTGTAGTTGGTTGGGCGCTCCACCACTGTGAGGATGTCGGCCAGGTGAGGCCGCAGGTGGGCTCTGGGAGCCGGTAGTTGTGGATGGGGCCCGAGGATCCGGAGGACGGACCCGGGTAGCCCAGTGCCAGAGGGCACCAAGGGGTGACAGAGCCAGGAGAGGGCCTTCCCCAGTTAGTTAGGTTAGGGTGAGGAGCTAGGTAAGCTCGGGTGGCAACTGCAGTGGTGGAGGTGTGCAGGTGCGTAGACCTGCTGGGAGAGCTACACGTCGCAGCCCAGAAATTGTGCGAGGGCACCGGGAGATGAATCGGGGGAGTGAGACCCCAAATTGAGAAGCACCACAGTTTGGTCAATGGGAATTGGTTTTTAGAACCCATAGTGTAAGTTGGCCAATGGATTGGCAGGGAGAGACCCCGGGTAGTGTAAAGTGTGTTAATGTCATTTAGGAAGTAGTTAGGATGAAGTCTCCTCGCACCATCTGCATCCACTCACCTGAGGTGACAGGAACTCCACACCATGCCATGTTTTATTATTTTTCATTGATGCAAATGTTTGGATTGTGAGACGCATCATGACGTGGGTGTGACATTGTGCTTTGATGTTCCATCTCTACCTCCTTATGAGGATTGATGATGAATTTGGTGATGGCAAATTTTGATGTAGAGGGATTGTGGCGACGAATTTGGTATAGAGGAAATATGGGGAGACGTGACAGTAGCGACGGATTGGTAATGTGTAGATTTTTGTACATATGGGGTAAGGGCAAGGGTAGTGTAGGTGACAGGGGGGTGACGTACGGTAGGGACGAGCTTTCTCATTTCGCTCTCCGTACGCATTTCGCCTTGCATTGCCTTATTGATGTGTACCCTTGTGACCTTACCCCTCGCTCATTTGTCTTTCCCCTTTTGTCTCCCACATGACCTGTGCGCCATTGGGTGCCGAGGGGAGCGTGCGTGAGTCCTCCATTGTGCGCCCGGAATTCCCAGAACCAGCTGTCTGCATCGATGCACCACATTATGGACCACAGGTCTGTGGCCGAGCACCACTTATGGACCCCATGGGTTGGGGCATGGCCCCTCTGCTGGAACCGGCCATGAGGGCCCGACATCTTGCTGGCGGACCGTGGCCACAGGGCACCGATGCCCCACAGGTGAACCACACGTAGTCGGCCCTGTGGGCCATAAATAAAGAAAATAAAAATGGACACATTGGGTGCAAGTTTAATACAAATAGGCCGCCAGTAAGCAAAGCAAAAGAATGACAACATCTGGAAGAACAAATAATAATAACCAGCAGAGGGAGCCGAAGAGCAAGAGACCACCTGCAGGGTTACGGGTTGTTGAATTTATTTTTGTTGAACACTCTTGAACAATGGTGACTGCACCGATTGGTGCTTGGGTGTATATTGGTGCGTTTTTGGGTGCTTTCATGGTGCATTGATGCAGAGCAGACTGTCTCCCCCCCAGAAAGAACAATTACAGGTCCTGGGTTAGTTTTGTAAATAAAAATAGCGTCATTGTAAATAATGCTTCCCACCGTCAGTGTATAGTTTGAAGACCATTCCGCAATTCGGTTAACTGTGGGCGTAAGTCTGTTAGGCAGGGTGCAATGGAGCAGCGGGACACATTTATTTATGTTTTAAAACTGTCGCACTCAGGGTCAGGTTAAAAGTAGAGGGAACTACACCTATGTGTCACACTAAAAATAAAAGTTGTAGGCCCGGGACGTGCCTAAGAGGAGGAGGGTGCAGTGTTGCGGAGATGAGGACTGTATTTTTTTGACTGTGTGCTGTATTATTATTATTATTGTTTATTCTGCGCCCCCCTACCTCCGGAGCTGTGTAAATGTGAAAGGGCATCCCATAATTAGTCCACAAGCATACACATCAGCCAAATAATAGAATACCCCTGTTTGATAGTTATCTCTTATTCTGCGTTTTAGAGTAAGGCTGTGTCTCCCATTAATTGAAGTACTCCATTGCACCAGTGAAAGAGAATAGATCCCCTTTCCTTCCCATCCCCAAAATCTCCATTTCCTTTTACATCCCCTTCCGTCATTGCCGGGCCTCGATTCCAATTACCTCCCCTCCAATAACCGCCATTGAACATGTGCTCGAATCGGAGAAGAAAGGCGTGCCCGCCCGTCATCATCAAGGGCGGAGCCAGAGGGTCGCGCGACCAACCAGGGCCGAGGTGAGCACCCCGATGGGCGTGTCCAAAAGGCCGGCGGCTTAATCGCCGGAGGCGCTATAAAAGGCGCACGCAAGAAGCACGCAAGAGAGTCGTGAGTTGGTCGTGGAGAGAGTCGTGAGGAGTCAGTCAGTGGAGTCGGTGGTCAGTTGGTTGCGTTGGTTGCGGTGAGGAGTCGGTGGTGGTGGTCAGTTGGTTGCGTTGGTTGCGGTGAGGAGTCGGTGGTAAAGAGTGAGTGGACCAAGAACGAGTTGAGGGTTTGGACCAGACGAGTCGGACAAGGCCTGGCAAAGCACGCGACGTCCACAGCAGCCACAACAGCAGCTTGGGGGCCTGAACGGCGGTCTGGAGCAGGACCGTAAAGGAACGGCGGCTGCTAAACGCGCCGGTTGAGCTGCAGGACCCCCTTGGACCTCCCTCTCCCTCCAGCCATCCACCTCCTGCCTTTCCACCCTTCTTGTGTACGTGAGTTTGTTCTGTTTGTTCTGTCCGGGGTTAATTAAGCTTGTGTAGGTAAGCTAAAGATTTCACTGTGTCACCTGCGTCTTATGTGCTTGTAAATAAACGTGACTGCTTTCTTTTTGCTTATGTGTGTAAATAGTCAATAAATTCAGTAGTATTTCCAAACCTTTCTTTGCCTTCGTTTTCCTCTTTGCATTCGTCGTTTTAGTCTTTTCCCTCATTGAGCAGCTGCGGGGCGATCCGGCCAACGTTTGGGTGGAATCGGGTGAGTCGGGGATCCTGTAACGGTCGCGGTTGGACCATCCGCTCGGCCCATCATAACATCTAAACCGCGATCAGTAACAATATATATATATATATATATATATATATATATATATATATATATATATATATATATAGTAGCTTGGCTCAGTGTCGTTACTGAGGAACGGGCTTATTTTAGCTGAGGATAATGACTGCACCTGAGTTGCTGTGTTGTCATGATTTACACCAATCATAATACAAACAATTATTTTGCACAAATGTATTTGTTGTGTTTGTGATATTTCATTTTCAAAGGCAATTTAGGTTGAATGTTTTTTTTTCAAGAAAGAACCCTTCAGCACATACATAGGGGATGGGTACGTGCAGACTGGAAGTTTGGGACGATTACACCTCACAACCACGTAATTCAAAACACCTCACCACCAAGTAATTTAAAACACCTCACCACCACGTAATTCAAAACACCTCACCACCAAGTAATTTAAAACACCTCACAACCACGTAATTCAAAACACCTCACCACCAAGTAATTTAAAACACCTCACCACCACGTAATTCAAAACACCTCACCACCAAGTAATTCAAAACACCTCACCACCAAGTAATTCAAAACACCTCACCACCAAGTATTTCAAAACACCTCACCACCAAGTAGTTTAAAACACCTCACAGCCATAAAACACGTAATACAAACACCTCACAGCCATAAAACACGTAATAAAAACACCTCACCACCACGAAATTAAGAACACCTCACAGCCATAAAACACGCAATAAAAACACCTCACCACCACGAAATTAAGAAATCCTCACAGCCATAACACACGTAATAAAAACACCTCACAGCCATAAAACACGTAATAAAAACACCTCACAGCCACGAAATTAAAAACACCTCACTACCACGTCATTTAAAAACACCTCACCACCAAGTAATACAAAACACCTCACCACCACGTAATTCAAAACACCTCATCACCACATAATTAAAAGCACCTCACCACCAAGTAATTCAAACACCTCATCACCAACTAATTCAAAACACCTCACCACGATGTGATTTAAAAACACCTCACCACCACGTCATTTAAAAACACCTCACCACCACGTCATTTAAAAACACCTCACCACCACATAATTCAAAATACCTCACCACCACGTGATTCAAAACCACCACCACGTTATTAAAAACACTTAGCAACCACGGAAACAAAAGTTTGAGGGAGTCGTTAAGTGACAACACAGACACTGCCCAGATGTGTAGATATATAGATAAATGACTGTACCCGAGTTGCCGTTTTGTCATGGTTTAAACCAATCACAATTCAAACAATTATTTTGCACAAATGTATTTGTAATATACGCGATATCACATTTTATAAACAAATGATGTTGAAAACTTAAGTTGAAAAAAAAAAAATTCCCCCAAAAATGCCGCCCCCCCCCCAAAAAAAAAAATTGGAAGTTTTTTGAAAAAAATACCATTAGGACATACTGACGGGAGAGATATGTGCATACCAGAAGTTTGGTACGATTTCACAAAAGTTTGAGAATTAGTGCAGTGACAAGGCAACACAACACAAGACAACACAACACAGACGCTGCACAGATATATATATATATTGTTACAGACGCGGCTTTTAGATGTTATATTGACCGAGCGGTGGTGTATTTAACCGCGTCCGAACAGTTACTCCCCGATTAAAACCCGATTCCACCCGACGTTGACCAGATCGCCCCACAGATATTCAATCGGGAAATCTCTAAAGCGACCGAAAGAGAATGAAAAAGAAGAAGAAGAAGAATACGGAGGAAGAACAGATTTTATTATACACACACAAGCAATGGATGGAAGAAGCAGTAACACAGCGAATCGTTAACTTACACTATTCATTTTTACTTAACCCCAAGACACGAGCAGGACAGGACGTTCACACTTACACAGGGGATAATGCAGGCAGGTAAGGCTTGAGGTGGATTGCTTGAGAGGGAGGCAAAGTCGGCAGGCCGCAGCTCACAATTCCTCGCGGTTTTGGCGGGAAACCCTCCGTCGTGTATCCGCCGCGGTAGACGTCACGCGCTGGTTCGGCACACCTGCTCCTCTTCTTGGGGTGGAGCCGTCTCCCTCCTTTCAGCGCGTCTCTCCAAAGCTGGTTTCCTTGCCGAGTACCTCTCCTCTTTGGCTTGGAGCGTTTCGCATCTCACCGCTTCTCTTGGTGCAGCCTCTTTGCTCATCTCCCAGGGTCATCTCTCAAGGCCTCCCTCAAGTCATCTCATAAAGCAGTCCCTTACAGTCGCTTTTATCACCTCGGGCGAAATCAAGCCGCCGGCTCCGAGGGCACGCCTACCGGGTCGCTCACCGCGGTGTTGATTGGCTGTTAGGGCTGGTTCACTCCTTCCCTCTTATGACGAGGTGGAGACACGCCTTTCTTCCCCAAACCTACCTCGTGGCCAATGGTGGTTTGAAGAAAACCGCCCAAAATGCGGAAGGCAATTGGAAGGGAGGTTTTGGGGAAATTGGAAGGGCCTACGCTTATTTTGTTTGATACAATGCAAAGTCAATCTAGTGGGAAACACATATTTAGCCTACATGGAATAAGGAAATACACTATTTAAAAGATATATCGTGACCTGCGTGTAAGTTTCATGGAATTAACTAGGAGGCCGGCTACGACCATTATTTACATTACGAGGATGTTACCATACTTTTGTAACGTTCACATTGTAACGTTTCCACATTCGTTACACTGCACCCTCCTTTCTTCAGGCCCGCCCTCGGGCCTATTAAACTTTAACTTAGTGTGACACGTAGGTGTAATTCCCTCTACAATTAACCTGACCCTGAGTGTGACAATCTTAAAACACAAATAAGTATGTCCCCCTATTGCATTGCATCCTGTCTAACAGACTCAAGCCCACAGCTAAACGAATTATGGAATTATTATCAAACTATACATTTACGGTGGGGAGCATTATTTACAATGACGTGATTTCTTATTTACAACGCAACCCAGGACCTGTGTTTTTTTTCTTTTTTTTTCTTTTTAGGGAACAAGAGAAAGAAATTCCTGTTGGGAGGGAGGAGACAGCACGCATTGCATCGATGCACCAGTACCAATACCACCAAAGCACCCAAAAGCACCAAACACCACAAAGCACCCAAAAGCACCATCCGGTGCGCAGTCACCATGGTTCATAATAAACACAACAAAGCAACTGGTGGTGGTCTTCTCTTTCTCTGCTGGGCCGATGTTCTTCCCGACGTCTTCTGGCTTCATGCGGCCTAGTTGGAAATAATAAAAAGCACAACTTGTGTCCATTTTTATTTAGGGCCCCAGGGGCCAACTAAGGGTGGTCCACCTGTTTGGCATAGGTGCCACCTTACCGAGGTCCGCAAGCAGGATTCCCTGGCCACTATGGCCGGTCTCCAACAGAGGTGCCCTGCCCCAGAACCTGGGGTCCATCAAGTGGTACTTGGCCGCAGAACAGCGGTCCATACAGTGGTACATCAACGCAATGCATGCTGGTTCTGGGAATCTCGGGCGCACAATGGCCACCTCACGCACGCTCCCATCGGCACCCAATGGCGCACAGGTCATGTGGGAGACAAAAGAAAGACAATTGAGCGAGGGGTAAGGTCACAAGGGTACACGTCAATAAGGCAATGCAAGGTGAAATGCGTACGGAGGGCGAAGTGAGAAAGTTCGTCCCTACCGTACGTCACCCCCCTGTCACCTACCCTACTCTTGCCCTTACCCCATATGTACAAAATCTACACATTACCAATTCGTCACTACTGTCACGTCTTCCTCATATTTCCCCTATACCAAATTCGTCACCACAATCCCTCTACCTCAAAATTTGCCATCACCAATTCATCATCAATCCTCATAAGGAGGGAGAGATGGAATTACGCACAATGTCACACCCACGTCATGATGCGTCTCACAATCCAAACATTTGCATCATAAAAAAATAATCAAAACATGGCATGGTGTGGAGTACCTGTCACCTCAGGTGAGTGGATGCAGATGGTGCGAGGAGATCCTTCATCCTAACTATTTTCTAAATGACTAACACACTTTACACTACCCGGGGTCTCTCCCTGCCAATCCATTGGCCAACTTACACTATGGGTTCTAATAACCAATTCCCATTGACCAAACTGTGGTGCTTCTCAATTTGGGGTCTCACTCCCCCGATTCATCTCCCGGTGCCCTCGCACAATTTCTGGGCTGCGACGTCTAGCTCTCCCAACAGGTCTACCCACCTGCACACCTCCACCACTGTAGTTGCCACCCGAGCTTACCTAGCTCCTCACCCTAACCTAACTAACTGGGGACAGCCCCTCTCCTGGCTCTGTCACCCCATGGTGCCCTCTGGCACTGGGCTACCCGGGTCCGTCCTCCGGATCCTCGGGCCCCATCCACAACAACTACTACCGGCTCCCAGAGCCCACCTGCGGCCTCACCTGGCCGACATCCTCACAGTGGTGGAGTGCCCAAACCAACTACACACACTAACAGGCTACACGCCCAGCCATTTCCACAACACTAATGCACCCATCCACATACCATTCTGCCACCCGCATCACAGATGCCAATATCCAACCACAATTTACCTGTACCCTCTACCTAACACTTACACTACCCGCCCCGGGTATCCGTGATGGGGGTCCACTCTTCCCCCATTCACTCCTTCGCACCATCCACTCCACTCCACAATTTCCACCATTCTCACTCCACGACCATCCATTCCAATACTCCAGATATTCCACACTACCATTTATTCCACACAGCCACATACACCTGTTGTTGCACACCTGTGCCCTCACACCTGGTGCCACCTGCACCCTCCTTTCTTCCTGGACCATTTGGTCAACACAACACGCAATCACCACTACTCCCTCATACACTGCTCCACACACCTGTTCAGTTGCACACCTGTGCAATCACACCTGTTCCATTCTCACCTGTTCAATCCTCACACACACGGCATCATCTCAGCTAACTACTCCCCTCTGAAACTTGCGCTTCCCAGTCGTCCCTTTAAACTATTGCGCTCCCACGTCATTATAATCCACACTAATCTACCTGCGTCCCCACTACAGGTATCAGTCACTAACTAAACTTAACGTTACCTAATGTCATCTTCGCTAGGGCCCTATCAATATCCTAACCCACCCGGGCTAGTTTTCACTGCCATACACCCCATAGACTATTGCGCATTTGCCCCACCTTCTGTGAGGGATGGTGGATTTGCCATCCCACCACATCGGGGGTCTCTCACTATCAATTTTGTTCGTCCAGATTCCAACCAATTCAAAAAAAAATTCATTTACTGCCAATTCTACTCACTTTTCTAAATTTCGTATCAATTCACTATCACTATTACCATCACCCGTCTACTTATTACATCCTCTCGGTGCGCCAATTCACGTCTACAGCCCGGCTTCGTACAGCCGAGCAATGAACGCGGATTCTTTTGTGCCGGCGGCTGGATGCGTCCCGCATTCGGGGCAGGGGCGGGGGCTTACCCGGGCCGAGATCCCACGCACCACCTCGGCGTGGAGCCATCCAATGTCCCGATCTCGACCTGCCGGCACGTCTCAACAAAACGTGGTCGCCATGACGACCCCTCCTATCCAGCTGCCCGCTCCGCCTAGTGGAGCCCGGACGCGGCCGTTCCAAGCGAGGCACAGCGCGGATCGCGTACGGCGGTTCTTTCGAAACCGCCGTGGTTCGGATCCCCGCTGGTCCTCGCGGCACGCGAAGCTGCCCGACGCGCACCGAGGGCCCGATTCGGCTATAAGTCGTTCTAACCTCTAACCTGGTTACCGTCGACGCTTCACCTGGATTCTTACAAGCATACGCTACCCCTTTCTTGCTCATACATGCAGCTGTTCCCATTCTCCTCGTACCTTTCCTTACACACCTTGGTACACTCATTCCGCTCGCCGACTTGGTCACACACCTGACCACCGAACACTTTGGCACACATTCGTTGGTCGCACACCTCACCAACACACCTCTTCGCGCCCCCTCCTCGGTCACTTCCTCTGTGACAATCACAGGTGTGCTCTCATTCGCACACCCAACCACGTGCCTCACTACCAACTCAAATGTGCCTTCCCACACACGCTCTACCATTCCAGGTGTGCATCCTTCCATTCCAGGTGTACATCCTCGCTCACCTGTCATAACCAACTCACGCTCCGTTTCACTCTCACTACTCTCACCTCCATTCTTGACCGCGCACTCACCCTTACTCTCGACAGCACACTCTTTCCTCACGCACCCGTCCGTTACACACCTTTCTCGCGCATCCTCTCGCGCACACTTTTTCGTTACTTCCTCCGTAACACTCACCACACCGCGCTTCCCTGTGCACCCTCGCACACGCGCTACGACCGGCTCACTCCTGACGGCACACTCACTCCTCGGCGTGCACTTTTTCCTCACACACCCCATGGTCGGACATTCTCGCACACCTCTTTCTTCGCACACCAGACCTGTCGCACACTTCACCAACGGCCTCTCACGAACACCCGGATCCAAACCAATCCCCAAGCCGACTGAAGCTTTCCTCACATCATATACATTGCCACTCACCTGCGTACTTCGTCTCCGCACCTCCTTTGCCACCTGCAAACTCTTTATTTGGTTAGTGAGCATCACCTTATGAGTTGAGCACCGACCTTGCACATATTCCGCTATCTCCTCCTGGATTTCTCTTTTAGTTTCTGTTCGTCCCTTCTTAATTTCACTCACCTCTTCTTCCACTTCCTCTAATTTTTGTTTAACCTCTTTTATTTCTCGGTGCGTCTCCTCAAGTTCGTCCTCTAAGGCTACCGTGACCGTCTCTATGTGCATCCTCACCTGTCGGTCCTTTGTCTCCATTATCTCTGTCACCTCGTCCACCCTCATTGTCAGTTCCTCACGTACCATCTGACATTGCCTCTGTGTCGCTATTAATTCGTTTTTAATTTCTTTTTGTGTCGCCTTTAACCCTCCTAGTACCGCAGTGTTCTTTTCCACTTGGTCCGCTAGTTCCCTTTGTCCGACTGTCAGCTGTTCTACTCCCTTCGTCAGATCTTCTATTCCCCCTTGTAACTTAGCCGTATTATTTCTCACCTCTTTCTCCATACGCTTCTCACCTCGCTTTACCTCCTCACGCAGCCCCGAAACCTCCTCACTTACCCCTCGTCGTATTTCCTCCATCTCTTTTGTAGATGCCACCCTCATCTGTCCCAATTCATCCCTCTGAGCATCCAGTTTGGTTTCTACCCCGATTTTCACCTCCTCTATCTGCTCTCCCATTTGTTTGATTTCCCTGGCAGATTGTTCCCCTATTTCCCGCAATTTGTCCTCCATCCTATTTTCTAACCCCATTAACCCATTTTTCACCCCCTCTAACTGATTCTCCTGGGCAGCCATTCTGTTTTCCACCCCCGTTAACCCATTCTTTACCTCTTTTATCCCGTTGTCTAACCCCTCAAAATTATTGTCTAACTTCCCAAATTTCTTGTCTAACTCCTCAAAATTATTGTCTAACTTCCCAAATTTCTTGTCTAACTCCTCAAAATTATTGTCGAACTTCCCAAATTTCTTGTCTAACTTCTCACCGGTACTCCTCGCTTCGTCCCTCATTACCCCCATTTGGTTTCCCATTACCCCCATTTGGTTTCCCATTTCTCTTCGCTCTCGGGTGGACTTATCATTTTGGGCATCCATTTTTGCCATCATTTGGATCATAAAGACTCGCATGTACTCTGGCATCTCTGGCTCGGCTGCCGCGCCCATGGGCGTGGCTAAATTTGGTGCCGCTGTAACCACGTGCGCGAGAGCGCCATTTTGTGCACCTGATACCCCCTCAACCGCCTCCTCATTGCTCCCCTCCATTTGATCCTGGGTTACTCCTAACCCCTCCTCTAGCTCACCCACCAGCATTCGATCGCCTTGATTGTCCATGGCGCGATCTCAAAATTCGGGTTTTATATTTTCGTAAAACAAAATCAAATTTCGCCGTTATAATTTCGAGCGCGTGAAACGCGCTCCGGATCGAATTCTACTTCCCAACACCAATTGTTACCCTAATGGTACAATTGGTGTTCCAAAATTTGGGCCTAACAAATTTAGTCCCAGGTCCGAATCCAACTCCTCGACACCAATTGTTACTCTAATAGTACAATTGGTGTTCCAAAATTTGGGCCTAACAAATTTAGTCCCAGGTCCGAATCCCACTCCTGACACCAATTGTTACAGACGCGGCTTTTAGATGTTATATTGACCGAGCGGTGGTGTATTTAACCGCGTCCGAACAGTTACTCCCCGATTAAAACCCGATTCCACCCGACGTTGACCAGATCGCCCCACAGATATTCAATCGGGAAATCTCTAAAGCGACCGAAAGAGAATGAAAAAGAAGAAGAAGAAGAATACGGAGGAAGAACAGATTTTATTATACACACACAAGCAATGGATGGAAGAAGCAGTAACACAGCGAATCGTTAACTTACACTATTCATTTTTACTTAACCCCAAGACACGAGCAGGACAGGACGTTCACACTTACACAGGGGATAATGCAGGCAGGTAAGGCTTGAGGTGGATTGCTTGAGAGGGAGGCAAAGTCGGGAGGCCGCAGCTCACAATTCCTCGCGGTTTTGGCGGGAAACCCTCCGTCGTGTATCCGCCACGGTAGACGTCACGCGCTGGTTCGGCACACCTGCTCCTCTTCTTGGGGTGGAGCCGTCTCCCTCCTTTCAGCGCGTCTCTCCAAAGCTGGTTTCCTTGCCGAGTACCTCTCCTCTTTGGCTTGGAGCGTTTCGCATCTCACCGCTTCTCTTGGTGCAGCCTCTTTGCTCATCTCCCAGGGTCATCTCTCAAGGCCTCCCTCAAGTCATCTCATAAAGCAGTCCCTTACAGTCGCTTTTATCACCTCGGGCGAAATCAAGCCGCCGGCTCCGAGGGCACGCCTACCAGGTCGCTCACCGCGGTGTTGATTGGCTGTTAGGGCTGGTTCACTCCTTCCCTCTTATGACGAGGTGGAGACACGCCTTTCTTCCCCAAACCTACCTCGTGGCCAATGGTGGTTTGAAGAAAACCGCCCAAAATGCGGAAGGCAATTGGAAGGGAGGTTTTGGGGAAATTGGAAGGGCCTACGCTTATTTTGTTTGATACAATGCAAAGTCAATCTAGTGGGAAACACATATTTAGCCTACATGGAATAAGGAAATACACTATTTAAAAGATATATCGTGACCTGCGTGTAAGTTTCATGGAATTAACTAGGAGGCCGGCTACGACCATTATTTACATTACGAGGATGTTACCATACTTTTGTAACGTTCACATTGTAACGTTTCCACATTCGTTACAATATATAGATATTTAAGAAACAGGAAGTAAATTCCTGTGTGGGGCTAGTGTGAAAAAATTCAGCCCCATGCCCCACTATATATATATATATATATATATATATATATATGTGTATATATATATGTGTATATATATATATATATATATATATATATATATATATATATATATATACTAGCTTGGCTCGGCTCGCTACGCTCGTCTCACCAAGCGTCGTTACTGAGGAACGGGCTTATTTTAGCTGAGAATAATGACTGTACCTGAGTTGCTGTGTTGTCATGATTTACACCAATCATAATACAAACAATTATTTTGCACAAATGTATTTGTTGTGTTTGTGATATTTCATTTTTATTGGCAATTTAGGTTGAAGATTCAGGTTGAATGTTTTTTTTTTCAAGAAAGAACCCCTCAGCACATACATAGGGGAGGGGTAGGTGAAGACTGGAAGTTTGGGACGATTACACCTCACCACCACATAATCCAAAACACCTCACCACCAAGTAATTCAAAACACCTCACCACCAAGTAATTCAAAACACCTCACCACCAAGTAATTTAAAACACCTCACCACCAAGTAATTTAAAACACCTCACCACCAAGTAATTCAAAACACCTCACCACCAAGTAATTCAAAACACCTCACCACCACGTAATTCAAAACACCTCACCACCACGTAATTCAAAACACCTCACCACCAAGTAATTCAAAACACCTCACCACCAAGTAATTCAAAACACCTCACCACCACGTAATTTAAAACACCTCACAGCCATAAAACACGTAATAAAAACACCTCACCACCAAGTAATTCAAAACACCTCACCACCAAGTAATTTAAAGCACCTCACAGCCATAAAACACATAATAAAAACACCTCACAGCTACGAAATTAAAAACACCTCACCACCACGTCATTTAAAAACACCTCACCACCAAGTAATTCAAAACACCTCACCACCACGTAATTCAAACCACCTCATCACCAACTAATTCAAAACACCTCACCACCATGTGATTTTAAAACACCTCAACACCACGTCATTTAAAAACACCTCACCACCACATAATTCAAAATACCTCACCACCAATACCTCACCACCACGTGATTCAAAACCACCACAACGTTATTAAAAACACTTCACAACCACGGAAACAAAAGTTTGAGGAGGTCGTTAAGTGACAACACAGACACTGCCCAGATATGTAGATATATAGATAAATGACTGTACCCGAGTTGCCGTTTTGTCATGGTTTAAACCAATCATAATTCAAACAATTATTTTGCACAAATGTATTTGTAATATACGTGATATCACATTTTGTAAACAATTGAAGTTGAAAACTTAAGTTGAAAAAAAAAATTCCAAAAAAATAAAAATAAAAAATCGAAAATTTTTCAAAACAAATACCCTTAGGACATACCGACGGGAGAGATATGTGTATACCAGAAGTTTGGTACGATTTCACAAAAGTTTGAGAAAGTAGTTCAGTGACAAAACAAGACAAGACAAGACAGGACAGATGCTGCACAGATATATATATAGATATATTTGTGACAAGAACGTCTTCTTCTTCAAGTTGATATAAAACTAGAAAACACGGTCTGCGAGTCGGTGAAGCCGTCTGATTATGTATCTTTATGTACTGTTTGAAAGTTGGTTTCATCCTGTGTATTAATAACATATTGTTGGAATATACCTTTCGACCCTTTAGACTGCTGAGACCCCTTAGACTTTTGAAGACCCTTCAAGTCTCCCAAGACCCTTAAGGCCACCAAGACTGCAGAAGACCCAGAAGACCCAGAACACCCAGAGGACCCAAATTATCCAAATATACAAACCCCAAAGACAACAAAGATACGTAAGACACTTTAGACCCATTGGACCACTTTGACCTTTTTTGATTACAAATATATTACAAATAAATAATATCACCAATATTACAAATACATTTGTACAAAATAAGTGTTTGTATTATAATTAGTGTAAATCATGACAACACAGCAACCCAAGTTCAGTCAGGTCATTATCCTTAGTTAAAACAAGCCCGTGCCTCTGCAGCGATGTGTGATGAGGCGAGCGGAGCGAGCCAATCCACACAAGTTGGCCATAACTATAGCCCCATTATGTTGTCGAAAGAAAATAATTTAACATATTTAAACCATTACAATTATATAATGTCTCGAGAAAGAAACATATTCCAAATAACCTGAAAGTTTAAACCTACAATCTAAGTTGCAACTAATGCATGACATTTACATTTTAATATTCACACACACACACACACACACACACACACACACACACACACACACACACACACACACACACACACACACACACACACACCCGCACACACACACACACACACACACACACACATATGCACACGCACACACACACACACACACACACACACATATACACACACACACACACACACACATATGCACACGCACACAAACGCACACAAACACACGCAAACACACAAACAGACACACACGAATATATATTTACACACGGAAGTACACGTGGATACTTCGAGAAATGGGAGGACTCCGATCCACCATCAGAAACCCGCATATGGGGATAACAACCAACGACACACACAAACACATACAAACACACACACACACACACCATGATATTATTTTTCATTCTTTGAAAAAATGATAATTTTGAGGAATCATTGTTTCATTCTTTCCTCTGTTGCATTGGGAGTTTCCAAAGACAAGTGGCGTCAGAAATCGACCCCGAACCCGAACCCTAACCCGAATCCTAACCCTAACCCTAACCATGCCGCTGCGCAAAGTGACATTCGCGTTCATTGATGAACCTTTTCCCAGAGGGAACGCTGTTCTTATCCCGGGCGTTCTTGTTTTTGGACACGGATAGTCTGTGGGAACAGACAGATACCGTGGCTCCTTTTCCTGAACTTTTCATGGCCCCTTCTGCTCACCCCAAACCTCGAGCATTAAGACAAACTCACATTATCAAGAATGGCACGCCTCGGATATCGTTTCCCCGGAGGGCATCGTCATATCGTGCCTGCAAAATGACGTCAGTTTTGGATCGTCATGACATTTGAACCTTTAAGCACAATTTATTGTCGGAAAATGTACCAAAGTGGAAGCACAATATATCCAGAAACTGAGATATTTGTGGGAATGGAGCAAATTTGGGAATTCTAGGAATTTGGGAATGCAAAGGTATGGAGCAATTGTCCCGAAGGCGTTGCGAGCGGCTCAGATAAAACTTTTGTTTTTTAATCAAACCATGGTGGTGTCCACAACGCAAGAATGTTTTACACGGATGGGGGCGTGGTCTCCATACATACACGAAACTTGAAACTCGTTTGGGGCGGAGTCTTGTACGTGGGCGGAGCTTCCAATCCGCGCAAGTCAGTTTTCACGACCGAGAGGCAATAGATGGGCGCGGTCTCTCCCTTTTCCACCCCAGTCTTCCTTGGTCGTTCGTTGGTCCTCACGCGTGTTTTACTCCGAGAGCCACTCGGGCCGAATATAGAATTCAACCCGGACAGGTAAGCTACCGTGACCGTCACTGTGACGTAGTCGTTTCTAACACCTGCTGGGATATGGTGAGACCTCACACGGATGGTCCAGTAGTCGTATGGGTCGTGTTTATTATTGGTGAATACTTTTCCAGGGGGAAGTAATCGAATTCTGTTCCCAGCGATTATTATCGCCGTGAACATGCACTCAGCAGCGAAAAGCCAAGGATATTCCCAGTAGGTCATCCACATGTGGAAGGACGAGGTTGAGATGTCGGTTTGATGTCCCCGTCGCGGCACAAACCAACGTGACTCGTCATTCTGTGTTTTTGGCTTTTTGATCGCATTTCAATGGAGAAGAGCTCGTGCTCGGTACACGTGCAGGTAATGGATTAAAAGGTGCTCATGGAGGACGTGCTACGTGCTAGTGAAATGAACAAATGCTCGAATCTTTATAATAGCAACGGAATGTGAGCGAAGTGATGTAAACATGTTGGTCAAGTGCGGCGTGGGAGTGATGCACGCACCTCTTCGTACGGAGACTCAAGTGATGCACGCACCTCTTCGTATGGGGACTCGAGTGATGCACGCACCTCTTTGTATTGGGGACTCGAGTGATGCACGCACCTCTTTGTATTGGGGACTCGAGTGATGCACGCACCTCTTCGTATGGGGACTCGAGTGATGCACGCACCTCTTCGTATGGGGACTCGAGTGATGCACGCACCTCTTTGTATTGGGGACTCGAGTGATGCACGCACCACTTCGTATGGGGCCTCGAGTGATGCACGCACCTCTTCGTATGGGGACTCGAGTGATGCACGCACCTCTTCGTATGGGGACTCTTTGGATGCACGCACCTCTTCGTACAGGGACTCTATGGATGGAAGATTCGGATCCAGATACGAGAATTTAAGTGATTCTTCACTGTTGAGAGATGGGGCCAAAAATGATATTTCGCACATCTCAAAAAGTTGTGGACGGATTATGACAAAACTTGGTGGACGGGTTGGGAGTGTGACGAGGATGAATTGATTCAATTTTGGTGAAGGTCCGAATCCGAATCCGATAAAAAAAAAAATTTTTCAAGTGATTCTTCACCATTTAGAGACGGCCCCAAAAAAGGATATATAGCACGATATCTCAAAAACGTGTGGACAGATTATTACAAAACCTGGTGGTTGTTTTTCAGATGACGAGAACAAGTTGATTCGATTTTGGTTCAGGTCTGAATCCAGATCTGGCTTTTCAGTGGGATACAAAATGTAAACTGTTCAGCCTGGCGGAGGTATGCGAGGTGTACACCTGTACGATGAGGTGCGTGCATCATTGGCACCCCCGCACTTGACCAGCCTGTTGACATCACTTCGCTCACATTCCGTTGTTGTAAAGATGATTTAAATGTCGGGTGATGCATCAACGTGTGGAGCGGCCATCGGATGCAGGTTAAGCCGGAAGACGTGTCTGCCAGCATTAGTTGACGTTAAAGATCATACGGTGTCTTTCGCGAATAGTAGGCGAGTTATCACCAGCACACTGAAAAAAATTACAAATTCCTGCCCTGACTGTTGAGAAGGCAACTGTAAACCACCCATTATGACCCTTGCCAAGAGACCGGTCCAGCATCACTGATGAGTGTCAAGAGTATGGTACATCGATGATTGTCACCTGTCTTACTTGTCACTTGTCACTTGTCACCTGTCATTGTCACCTTACATAGACAGACACACTTATTTTTTTTTGTATACAAGGTCGAATGGGCGTTGAGCTCGTGTAAGAGCTAAAAAAAACTTAGACGCTGAGCTTTAGGAAACCTTTTAACCAAAACACGTATGTAATTAAGTCACCAAACGTATCGAGGCGTGTCCTCAGGGAGAGATGCCGAGACAATTGGTCACTTGAAGCTCGAACGATTAAAAACCTGAAATCCTCAAACATTTGATCTGAAACGTAATCCTGTACACACGTCATTGAGTTTTGACCCTACGCAGAAAGACAAAAATAAAATTAGACCTTCAGTAAATGTTCATGCTGTGTGTGCTTTGCATTCTGGGTAAAAAAATATATGGAGAAACGCAGTCTGAAATGTATATAATGGCATAAATGGAAGCATTCAGGGATGCCTGATGCTGCAGAAAATGGTGCTTTTGGTTCACTCATGATCAGATTTCACTCGAACAAAGATACATAGGAGTGAATGTATTTATACAACATGACGAATATAACTGGTGTTTCATTGCCACTCACAAACACAAAAGTTGTCCTGAAAGTAAAATTCTGCAATTGTTGCAAGCATGCTGGACGCCAGGGGCACACCCCAAGTACCAATCCCTTGGTTTTGCAGGAGAACCTCCAAGAACCTCAGTGACAAAAAAAAGAGCATAAAGGAATTTGTGAGGGAGTGAAGAGGAGCGAGGAGCTTTCGAAGAGGTGCGAGCCTTGGATACCATGAGCGCGTACCTTCGAGCGTTGACCTTTTCGACTGCTGTGTGCCTTGTGCTGGCACGAATCGGTAAGTCTTCGTCCGCTGACCGTAGGAATTGTGCAGACAAAAATACTGTCTAATAAGGAAGTCTGACAAGACCCATCGCAAATATGGTATGTCAATAATTTCATGCTCACTGGACGCGACTGTCGATGTTTAAGGATCTCACAGGTTTTTTTTGGTTTTTTTTCGACTAGGCCGTTGTACCCCCTCACCTAATTCCAAATTCTTCCTTCCCTGATTTTGGATCCATCTCTAATGGTGAAGAATCGCTTAAGAAATTAAAATAAGTATCAGATTCGGGTCTTCACCAAAATCGAATCAATTCTTCCTCGTCACACATCAAACCTGTCCGCCAAGTTTCGGCCGAAACGGTCAATAGTTTTGAGATATTATGAAGATTCTTCCCAGAAGACTTCTGATTAGTAAGGGCTCGAATCAGCACCAACATCCCGATTCTAACAGGCAAAATGGAATTGTTCCTCCTCTTCACTCCCAAATAATGTCTTGAGAGAATACGCCAAACACACATGCACTCACACACACGGGAGTGGGTCACACACACACACACACACACCCGGGAGTGGGTCACACACACACGGGAGTGGGTCGCACACACACGGGAGTGGGTCGCACACACACGGGAGTGGGTCGCACACACACGGGAGTGGGTCGCACACACACGGGAGTGGGTCGCACACACACGGGAGTGGGTCGCACACACACGGGAGTGGGTCACACACACACGGGAGTGGGTCACACACACACGGGAGTGGGTCACACACACACACGTGAGTGGGTCACACACACACACGGGGGTGGGTCACACACACACACGGGAGTGGGTCACACACACACACGGGAGTGGGTCACACACACACACACACAGGAGTGGGTCGTACACACACGGGAGTGGGTCGCACACACACGGGAGTGGGTCGCACACACACGGGAGTGGGTGTCGCACACACACGGGAGTGGGTCGCACGCACACGGGAGTGGGTCGCACGCACACGGGAGTGGGTCGCACACACACGGGAGTGGGTCGCACACACACGGGAGTGGGTCGCACACACACGGGAGTGGGTCGCACACACACGGGAGTGGGTCGCACACACACGGGAGTGGGTCGCACACACACTGGAGTGGGTCGCACACACACGGGAGTGGGGTCGCACACACACGGGAGTGGGGTCGCACACACACGGGAGTGGGGTCGCACACACACGGGAGTGGGTCGCACACACACGGGAGTGGGTCGCACACACACGGGAGTGGGTCGCACACACACGGGAGTGGGTCGCACACACACGGGAGTGGGTCGCACACACACGGGAGTGGGTCGCACACACACGGGAGTGGGTCGCACACACACGGGAGTGGGTCGCACACACACGGGAGTGGGTCGCACACACACGGGAGTGGGTCGCACACACACGGGAGTGGGTCGCACACACACGGGAGTGGGTCGCACACACACGGGAGTGGGTCGCACACACACGGGAGTGGGTCGCACACACACGGGAGTGGGTCGCACACACACGGGAGTGGGTCGCACACACACTGGAGTGGGTCGCACACACACGGGAGTGGGTCGCACACACACGGGAGTGGGTCGCACACACACGGGAGTGGGGTCGCACACACACGGGAGTGGGGTCGCACACACACGGGAGTGGGGTCGCACACACACGGGAGTGGGGTCGCACACACACGGGAGTGGGGTCGCACACACACGGGAGTGGGGTCGCACACACACGGGAGTGGGGTCGCACACACACGGGAGTGGGGTCGCACACACACGGGAGTGGGGTCGCACACACACGGGAGTGGGGTCGCACACACACGGGAGTGGGGTCGCACACACACGGGAGTGGGGTCACACACACACGGGAGTGGGGTCACACACACACGGGAATGGGGTCACACACACACACACACACACAGGAGTGGGGTCACACACACACACACGGGAGTGGGTCACACACACGGGATTGCATCAAACACACACACACACACACATGAGTGGGTCACACACACACATGGGGGTGGGTCACACACATCTCGTTTTTTCATTTCTGTTCCTCACACTGCTGTCTCTTATTCACACAGACAGACACACACACACACACACACACACACACACACACACACACACACACACACACACACATGGGAGTGGGTCACACACATCTCGTTTTTTCATTTCTGTTCCTCACACTGCTGTCTCTTATTCACACAGACACACACACACACACACACACACACACACACACACACACACACACACACTAAAAATTCAAACCTGATGATTAATTAACGTTCTTGATTTACTCTTCAAATCGCATAATCTCGTTCAAGGTCTGGGCTCATGAAATCCAAATGTATCGTGATTTCTGTTTGTTTCTTCTTTTCAACGCCTTCATCTTGTTGTTGTTTTACTAAACAAAACAAAGATGCGATCGTAGTTATGAAAATGTCCATGCACGCTAACTGACATGTTTCCCACGCAGATAACAAATGCGGACAGAATGTCACACAGGAAGGGACAATTGAGTCTCCGGGCTACCCTAATTATGCCTACGCCGCCGACCTGTGGTGCCAGTGGACGGTGCGAGCTCCGAGAGGTCTCGCTGCGGTGCTCACCATCATGGACTTGAGACTCGAGGAGAACCAGGGAAAAGAATGCCACTATGATTGGCTTTCTGTGAGTACGGACTCGGACCGACTGAGTTCCACAAAAATTTGCCAGACGTTTGATGAAGGAAGAACGTTTGTTGCCTCACATGGTTTCCTGCTGGTGACCTTTCGGAGCGATGGCTACTATACGAACCGAGGATTCCGAGCGTCCCTAAAATGGCAAGGTGAGGTTTTCTTTCAAGAAGGCTGAGGATGCGTGTTTCTGTGGTGTCAGGTGGTGTCGGGTGGTGACAAAGCACAACGTTGTATTTGAATCATTTGGTTACCGGAGGCTCAATGGTTCAACTTTCCTGTTCAGTATTTCTTTTTGTTTTCCCATTTCCCAATAGTCATGGTCCAGGACAAAAAAATTCCCTTTTTAAGGCCATTTTCCCTGCTCGAGTGGGGGTCGGCCTTGCGGGCCCCATGGCAGTCATCATGGTTCCCTTTTTGCGGCAATGTTTTTTGTTTTTTTAATGGCCGGATGCTCTTCCTGACGCCAACCCTTTAGTCACCTCTTACAACACGCAGGGATGCGCTGTACTTCTTCAAAACCGGGGCACACACCCAGCAAGCTGGTACTCAATTTGCCGACCTCGGAAGGATGGCAGGCTGAGTTAACCCCCCCTGGCGTTAAATCAACGATCGACCGGGATTCCAACTCAGGATCCTAAGATCCCAAGCCGGCACCCTAACCGCTAAGGCAACACCAGGCTGTATGGTCCAGGACAAATAGGTTGTTTTTTATTTTCTAAACACCCAGACAGGGAGGCAATGCTTTCTTCTGGGCTGTGCGGTCTGGGTTTGATTCCGTGCAGCACAATGTGTGAATAGGGATGTTGTGGATTTCGGTTCAGCTGAAGGCAAGAATGTGGATTAATTATAGAATTATGGAAACCAAGCTAGTTTTGGGTGAATAACCTTCTGGCTTTGGATAAAGACGATTTGTGATGGGTATTAAAATGCTACCCTGTTAAAAGGCAGCTCCGTCCTAACTTTAAAAAAAAAAAAAAAAAAAAATAGGATCTGACTACATATCCTCATACTGTTAGCAAGGTGTTTTTTTTTGTTTTTTTATTATTATTATTTATTAAATTAAATTGATATATATGGGAAAATTACTAATTATTATTATTTATTAATTATTACAATGATATTATTATATTTATTTATTTATTATAACTGTGAAAAAAAGGAAAGATAGGATACAACTACATATCCTCATACTGTTAGCAAAGTGTTATTATTTATTATTTTTGTTTATTATTATTTATTTATTATTATTTATTTATTATTATTGTTTATTATTATTATTTATTTATTGTTTATTTGTTATTATTTATTATTTATTTATTTATTATTCTACCTGCACTTCGGGCATCATCATTGTAGAGTATGCTGTCATTTCGGGACATTTGGCTATCCCGTCTGCTTGCCTGGACCACAAACGTCTTTGCTACTTTTTGAAAATAGTAGGCCACTGAGTGCCATTGGATTGAAGGCCAAGTTCTGAATCCCCACACAGGTTAAGGCTTGCGTTGGTAGGAGCCATTGGTGGAGTGACGGCCTGTCTTTTATTAATTCTCAGCTACACATATGTAGCAGCTACAGAAGGGTCAACGTGTCACCACAGCAGTGAAACATGTCCGACATTTGATCTCGGAACTGGTCTTGCATTGCGTGCACTTGTCGTAGATCAGAAGTATCTTGCAGAACTTTTTTGAGCAGGTTTCCGAATTAGAAAATGGAGTAAATCTTTGAATGTATTTTGGTGGTTGTAAAGCAGGATTAATTAATTAAAGAGCGACAACGTTGTGGACCTGCCGCCGTGGATGAAAGCTGTGATTGAGCGTGATGTGAAGGAAGTACTGTCAAAAAATAAATCACCCCAGTGCCTTCTCTTTTGGTATCAAATCAAAGTGTTTTCCAGATATGTTTTAAATTGTTACATTTGCTTCCACAGAACCAGAGTCCATCTTGGGGAAAAGTGCCGTATTCCAACCGGCAGCACGAACAAAATTTGGTAGAGCCACTCTACCTGTGGGCGAAGTACCATTGGAGAACATCACATTCTGCATCGACATCAAGTTGACCGCACCCAGAGGCAATTTGTGGACAGCCTTTTCTTACATCGAGCCCGAAGCCTCGAAGTTGTCACTTGCCCTCAGCGGCGGTGCAGATGGCCAATTGATCCTTAACATCGCAAACAGTAAGGTCACATCCGAGTGGAACTCGACCGCGCACACCTGGCACCAGGTGTGCGCCATTTGGCAGGGTGCCGAAGGTTTGGCAAGACTCTTCGTCGATGGGAAGATGACAGCCTCGTGGGTGAACGTGTCTCGGAACGCCAACATTAAAGGAGGCGGCAGTGTGTTCCTGGGTCAGCATGTTGAAGTCAAAAAGGAAAGGATCCAGTTTCGACAACCCTGGTTCTTCCAAGGAGAGCTCGTGCACCTGCGCATCTGGCCTGATCTGGTATGCGGTTTGAGCAGCGACACGTCAGGAAACCTTTTGCCCTGGTCTGCAGACACTTGGGAATTCCACAATATTCAGCTGAACCCAGAGTCAAATTTCCCATTTGGTGAGGCTTGGAATTTTTACTTTTCCTTTTGTGGCTGTTGATTTATCAATTACTAAAACTTCAGAAATATCTAAGGAATGTTGATAAAATTTGGCTTAAACAATTGCTTTCTGTTTCATTCTGTTTAACATTTTGAGGGCATCAAGATTGTATAACATGATTCTCTGAATTAATCACAACTCTTAAGTTTTAAGATTTCTTCTCAGGTATCACACAGGCTTTTCTGATCTATCGTCTGAGTTTGACTCCGAACCTGACTAGAAACACTCACCCTGCTGCTGAGTAGACAGAGCATGATATCAGGGAGTAAACCATCCTCTAGAGTCTAGACTATCTAGACTATACACCAGCAGTGTCCTCCGCTAACCTTCGCTGGTAGATGTTCGATATCCAATGTTGTCTTCTGTAGAAGTAAAGTGTTGTGTGCTGGTACCTGGCCAAATTATAAAACTCCTGACGCTGATTACCATGAACAAAGACGATGGCCAACCACCCAGTGTACCCTCTGCCTCTGAGACTGGCTTGGCATCACCGACACCGTTTCGGTGATGCCATTGGATTGGATTGAATCGTTTATAGTCTATTCAGTTCTAGAAACTGTGTGTGCATTTTTGGGTATAATATTTGGAATTATCAGGAAATACTGTCATAACCTCAATAAACACAAAACCTCTTGATACCAATATTTTTCAAGTCCCCAATGGTGGCCATTTTGGATTTCAAAATGGCTGCCACTTCTCATATACTTAACCAGTATTTATATAAATATATATATATATATATTTATGTCACTCCTGTCATATATATTATGATATATATATATATATATTTGACAGTATATATATATATATATATACTGTCAAATATATATATATATATATATATATATATATATATATATATATATATATATATATATGGCGCCCTCCAGAGGATCACAGTCCAATTATTTGTCACAAGTACATATTCTCATTGACTCCTAACAGCACAAGTTTTACAAAGGATTAAAAATATATAATTGTGTTGTGTTGCAGCCATTTGGGATTTCAAAATGGCCACGATTTTTAACATATATAAATACCTATAAAAAAATAAAAAATAAAAAAATATATATATATTGTTACAGACACGACTTTGATGTTAAGGTGGGCCGAGCGGAATGGCCGTCGTGTCCGCACAAATTACCCGATTGTACTCGAACGTTGACGAAGCCGCGCCATGCTGGCTCAATAAGGAAAAAGAAGACACACGGCTGAATTATAATGACAGACACCAGGGATACGGTTCTCAAGACCTCCAGAGGAGATTATATTCGTGCGGAAGGTCAGATTACAGGGACGAGAGGTACAACATAGAAAGACAAGCACTTAGACACAATCTTATATTATTCCCCAACAGACGACAGGCAAACGGGACAAGGCTGACTCACACGGGGGTTGATGGCAGGAAAGCGGTTGTCGATGGCTCCAGGTCCTCCTGGGCTCAGGGCAGGATCGACCCGGTCCGGTCCAGAGATGCGGAAGGTTGCACAGCGCTCGAAGTGGCGTCTTTTCGTCTCAAGCTGGGGGCGCATCTGACGTCACATCCGGCGCGTGGCCGCGTATATCCGGCGGGGAGTGACACGCCCTCGGCTCGTTAGCTCCGCCTCGTGGAATCGGCACGTTGATTCTCATTGGGTGCGTGCGGGGGGTTTACCAGGCTCCGCCCTTGACGAGGAGCTGACAAGGAGCCCCTTCGTGGTAACCCCGTGGAGCGCATGGTCTGGAGCGCATCGTCTGGAGCGCATTGTCGATGGCGGCGAACCGAGCCGGTGGGAGGACGCACACTTCCCCCCGCGCAGCGCCGTGCCCCTCTGTTGTTGTAGACGGGGAAGAAGATGGGAGGAGGTATGGGAAAGGTCCTAAACTCACTACTGGTGCCATATAATCACATTCTGGTGCAACGAAGAGTCATAATTAATGGAAACGAGGCCTTAACTGACATAGACTAAGAATAACTAGCAAGATGTCCGAAAGTTGTCTACGTGTGGTGCGGTGGACCTGGGCACGACATTTAATGGGGGAATAAGGGGAAGGTCGGCTCTACTGATTGTTATTTACATGCAATGGGACTAGGGAATGGGGGATTGGGGAAAGTTGGGGAGTATTGGAGAAAATAGGGGAATATTTACAAGCGGATATGGAGGCCAAATTCCATATTCGCAACATTGCACCCTTCTCTACCCTCGGGGCGTCCCGACCCGATAAATTTTTACCTACTTTAGTGTGGCACGCAATGTAGTTCCCTCTACTATTAACTCTACCCTGAGTGCGACAGTTTTACAGATATTCACAAATGAGTAAATATGTCCCCCTGCGACGTTGCACCCTTCTCCTCACAGAAACACACCCACAGGATAACCGAATCCGGAAAGAATTCTCAAACTAAACATACAGCCGGTAGGGAGCATTATTTACAAGATTACGCTGATATCTACACTACGATCCAGGACCTGTTTTTGGAGGAACACATGCAGATGTTATGCATAGAGAGAGCGCGCTTGCCAGCATCGATACACCAACCCACGAGTGCTCTGTGGCCGACGGCCTTTAATAACGTGCAGAGCACCCCTTCCCGAGCATCAAAAGCACCACCCCACCACCAATCGGTGCAGTCACCATTGTTCATTGGAATAAAAATAAATTCGACAACCCCTAACCCTGCAGGTGTCTCTTGCTCTTCTTGTGGTGCACTTGGTGTTAACTAAAAGTGGTTCACCTGTATGGCATAGGTGCCACGTTGACCCATAGGTCCATCCCCGGGTGGTGCTTGGCCGCAAACGAACTGCGGTCCATTGTGGGTGGCCACAAACATTGCGGTCCATATGGTGTATCGATCCCGGCAGCAAACAGCGAAAGTGCAGGCCCACAACTGCGCAGCCAGCACCTCTCTCTCCTCTCTCTCTACCCCAAAGCCAGATCCTCGGAGGTGGGAGACAAAAGAAGCAGACAAGTGAGTAAGGTGGTAAGGGCGCAAAAGTGCACGCAATGTAAGGTGATGCACACTGGGGGCACATGGGAACCAGGTGAGACAGGTACGTTCCTATCGTACGCCCCCCCCCCCCCCACCAGGTAACCTACATGGCCCCTCCCTTACCCCTTACTGTATCCACAAAACACAACACTACCCATAAACATCTACTTTACAAATCAACAAACATCCCTACTGTCTTCCCCGTTCCTCCCATAAACCAAATTCGTCTTCTCTCCCTCCTAACCAATCAAATTTGCCATTTTCAACTCTCATCAAAATTTGCCATCTCCAACTGCACATCAAAATTTGCCATTACCAATTCATCATCAGTCCCTCCTAGGGAGGGAGAGATGGAATCACCCCAATGTCTCATCCACGTCGTGATGCGTCTCACAATCCACACAGCAATTTCATTTTCTGCAACAAAACAAAGAAAACACAGGTGTGGAGTCATCATCATCACCACAGGTAAGTGGCTGCGTATGGTGCGACAGGTTCATCAATCCTAACTATTTCCTAAGTGACTTTAACAACTTTACACTACCCGGGGTCTTTCTCCGGCCAAACCATTGGCCCTCTTACACTATGGGTTCTAAAAACCAATTCCCATTGGCCAAACTGTGGTGCTCTTCAATTTGGGGTCTCACTCCCCCGATTCATCTCCCGGTGCCCTCGTACAATTTCTGGGCTGCGACGTGTACCTCTCCCAGTGGGTCTACCCACCTGCACACCTCCACCACTGCAGTTGCCTCCGAGCTTACCTGCTCCTTACCCTAACCTAACTACCAGGGGAAGGCCCTCTGGCACTCTCCCCACTCGGTGCCCTCTCTGGCACTGGGCTACCCGGGTCCATCCTCCGGATCCTCGGGCCCCATCCACAACTCTACCGGCTCCCAGAGCCCACCTGCGGCCTCACCTGGCCGACATCCTCACAGTGGTGGAGTGCCCAACCAACTACACACACTAACAGGCTACACGCCCCGCCATTTCCACAACACTAATGCACCCATTCACAACACCATTCTGCAACCGCACCACAAATGCCAATATCCAACCACAATTTACCTATACCCTCTACCTAACACTTACACTACCCGCCCCGGGTACTCGTGAAAGGGGTCCACTCTTCCCCCATCCACACCTTCGCACCATGCACACCACTCCGTACCACTTACTCCAACTCTCTCCACACACCTGTACTTGCACACCTGTGCTCTCACACTTGGTGCCACCTGCACCCTTCTCTCCCCAAGCGCATTCGCGCTGATCCACACACTCACTACTCATACACTGCTCCACACACCTGTCCAATTGCACACCTGTGCAATCACACCTGTTCCATCCTCACACACACGGCATCATCTCAGCTAACTACTCCCTTCTGAAACTTGCGCTTCCCAGTCGTCCCTTTAAACTATTGCGCTCCCACGTCATTATCATCCACACTAATCTACCTGCGTCCCCACTACAGGTATCAGTCACTAACTAACCTTAACGTTACCTAAGGTCATCTTCTCTAGATCCCTACACACAATATCCTAACCCACCCGGGCTAGTTTTCACTGCCATACACCCCATAAGCTATTGCTCCTTTGCCCCCCCCCATGTGAGGGATGGTGGATTTGCCATCCCACCACATCGGGGGTCTCTCACTACCAATTTTGCACATCAAATTTCAACAAATCAAAAATTTGGCCAATCACTGCCCATCAGCTACCAATCACTACTGCCAATCCTTTGCCAATCATCAAATTTTGTTTTTCTCTAATTTTGGGTCCAAAACACTAACCTCATCACCCAGTCGACTCACTAATACCTCTCGGTGCGCCAATCCCTGTCCAAAGCCCGGCTTCGTAAAGCCAAGCAATGGATGCTGGTTGTTTTGTGCCAGCGGCTGGATGCGTCCGGCACTCGGTGCAGGGAAGGAGGTTTACCCGGGCCGAGATCCCACGCACCATCTCGGCACGGAGCCATCCCATGGCTCGATCTCGGCCTGCCGGAATGCCTCACCAAAAAGTGGTCGCCATGACGACCCTTCCTATCCTGCCGCCCGCTCCGCCTGGTGGAGCACGGACGCGGCCGTTCAAAGCGAGGCCCAGCACGCACCGAGGGCCCGATTCGGCTATAAGTCGTTCTAAACTCTACCCCGTCTAACGTCGATGCTTCACCTGCATGCTTACATCCCGCAGCCCGTTCCTTGCTCACACATCCAGCCGTGCCCATGCTCCTCGTACCTTTCCTTACACACCCAGGTACACCCATTCCACTCACAGCCTTGGTCACACACCTGACCACCGAACACTTTGGCACACATTCGTTGCTCGCACACCTCACCAATACACCGCTTCGCACCCCCTCCTCGGTCACCTCCTCTGTGACAATCACAGGTGTGCCCTCATTCGCACACCCAACCACGTGCCTCACCACCAACTCCAGCGTGCATTCCCACTCACGCTCTACCATTCCAGGTGTGCATCCTTCCATCCCAGGTGTACATCCTCGCTCACCTGTCACAACTAACTCACGCTCCATGTCACTCTCACTACTTTCACCTCCATTCCTGACAGCGCACTCACCCTTACTCTTGACAGCGCACTCTTTCCTCATGCACCTGTCCGTCACACACCTTTCTCGCGCACACCCTTGCGCACACTCTCCCGTCACACCCTCTGTAACACTCACCACAGGTGTGCATTCTTCCTTGCCTTTGACAGCGCACTCTTTCCCCATGCACCTGTCCGTCACACACCTTTCTCGCGCACACCCTTGCGCACACTCTCCCGCTACACACTCTGTAACACTTACCACACCGCGCTTCCATGTGCTCCCTCGCACACGCGCTGCGACCGACTCGCTCTCGCCAGCACACTCACTCCTTGGCACGCACTTTTTCCTCACACACCCCAGAGTCGGACTTTCTTGCACACCTCCATTTTCGCACACCAGACCTGTCGCACACTTCACCAACGGCCTCTCACGAACACCCGGGTCTATCTCGACCCCCAAGCCTCTTAAATCCCCTGGCGCATCATACGCACGACCATATTGGTCACCACTTACACCAGGTCCTCTTCCTCTTCGCTTCTCCTCCATCACCTGCGAATCCCTCATCCGGTTAATGAGCACATCATCACGATCCAAACACAGACTTTGGACCAATTCTTTTATCTCCTCTTTTATTTCTTTCTTATCCCCTCTCCGTCGCTTCTTAATTTCGCTCATCCCTTCTTCCACTTCTTCTAGTTTCTGCTTCACCTCTTTCATTCCCCGGTACGTCTCCTCAAGCTCATCCTCTAAGGCTACCTTGACCGTTTCCAGGTGCGTCCTCACCTGCCGGTCCTTCGTCTCCATTACCTCTACCACCTCGTCCAACCTCGTTGTCAGTCCCTCACGTACCATCTGACATTCCCTCTTCGTCGCTACCAAGTCATCTTTTAATTCTTTCTGTGTCGCTTTTAAACCTCCTAATACCGCAGTGTTCCTTTGAACCTGCTCCACTAACTCCGTCTGTCCCACCGTCAGCTGCTCCACCTCCTGCGTCAGGTCCTCTATGCCCCCTTGTAACTTTACAGTCCCCTTTCTCACCTCCTTCTCCATGTGCTCCTCACAGTGCCTCACCTCCTCGCACACTCCTCCGACCTCCTCACTCACTCCTCTTCTGATCTCCTCTCCCATCACTTGCATCTCCTGCCCAGATGCCACCCTCATCTGCTCCATTTCCTCCCTGTGAGCATCCAGTTTGGTTTCTACCCCCATTCTGACCCCCTCTATCTGCTGCCCCATTTGGTTAACTTCCCTTTCCGCTTGGTCCCTCATGTCCCTCAATTTGCCTTCCATGGTGTTTTCTAACCCCTCTAACCCATTTTTCACTCCCTCTATCTGATTCTCCTGGGCAGCCATTCTATTTTCTACCCCCTCTAACCCCTTTTGCATCCCTTCCATTTGATTCTCTTGAGCGGCCATTCTGTTTTCTACCCCCATTAACCCCTCCTGTATTTCCCCTAATCTATTGTCTAATTTCCCAAATTTCTCGTCTAATCCCTTAAAATTGTTGTCTAATCCCCTAAAATTATTGTCTAATCCCTCACCAGTACCCCTCGCTTCGTCCCTCATTACCCCCATTTCGTTATTCATTACCCCCATTTTTGCTTCTAGCCTCTCCATAAGGGCCCCCATTTGCAACATAAAAAGGTTCGGATCCACCAGGGGCGCTGCCACGGTCGCGGGCGCGGTGACCAGCGAGGCGCCATTTTGCGCTCCCGCAATGTCGGGCACAACGACGCTATTTTGTGCGTCTGCTACCCTCGCTGCTTCGCTCTCCTCGCGTCCCTCAATTTGGTCCTGGACCGACCCTGCTTCACTCTCCCCTACCGGACCCCAGCCGTCTTGATCCGCCATAGCGCGACTTTCAAAATTCGAGTTTCGTAACACCAATCCAAATTTTGCTGTTATAATTTCGTCGAGCGCAGTAACCGCGGGACCGCGCTCCGGATCGATTTGGTCGAGCGCCGTACGCGCTCCGGCTCGATTTTCCCTCCCAAAATTTGGGCCTAACTAATTTAGTCCCGGGTCCGAATCTCACTCCTCGACACCAATTGTTACAGACACGACTTTGATGTTAAGGTGGGCCGAGCGGAATGGCCGTCGTGTCCGCACAAATTATCCGATTGTACTCGAACGTTGACGAAGCCGCGCCACGCTGGCTCAATAAGGAAAAAGAAGACACACGGCTGAATTATAATGACAGACACCAGGGATACGGTTCTCAAGACCTCCGGAGGAGATTATATTCGTGCGGAAGGTCAGATTACAGGGACGAGAGGTACAACATAGAAAGACAAGCACTTAGACACAATCTTATATTATTCCCCAACAGACGACAGGCAAACGGGACAAGGCTGACTCACACGGGGGTTGATGGCAGGAAAGCGGTTGTCGATGGCTCCAGGTCCTCCTGGGCTCAGGGCAGGATCGACCCGGTCCGGTCCAGAGATGCGGAAGGTTGCACAGCGCTCGAAGTGGCGTCTTTTCGTCTCAAGCTGGGGGCGCATCTGACATCACATCCGGCGCGTGGCCGCGTATATCCGGCGGGGAGTGACACGCCCTCGGCTCGTTAGCTCCGCCTCGTGGAATCGGCACGTTGCTTCTCATTGGGTGCGTGCGGGGGGTTTACCAGGCTCCGCCCTTGACGAGGAGCTGACAAGGAGCCCCTTCGTGGTAACCCCGTGGAGCGCATGGTCTGGAGCGCATCGTCTGGAGCGCATTGTCGATGGCGGCGAACCGAGCCGGTGGGAGGACGCACACTTCCCCCCGCGCAGCGCCGTGCCCCTCTGTTGTTGTAGACGGGGAAGAAGATGGGAGGAGGTATGGGAAAGGTCCTAAACTCACTACTGGTGCCATATAATCACATTCTGGTGCAACGAAAAGTCATAATTAATGGAAACGAGGCCTTAACTGACATAGACTAAGAATAACTAGCAAGATGTCCGAAAGTTGTCTACGTGTGGTGCGGTGGACCTGGGCACGACATTTAATGGGGGAATAAGGGGAAGGTCGGCTCTACTGATTGTTATTTACATGCAATGGGACTAGGGAATGGGGGATTGGGGAAAGTTGGGGAGTATTGGAGAAAATAGGGGAATATTTACAAGCGGATATGGAGGCCAAATTCCATATTCGCAACAATATATATATATATATATATATATATATATATATATATATATATATATATATATATATATATATATATATATACATACATATAATAAAAGGAGCCGTGTCTGTTTGTTTATCATGTAATAACTTGAGAACGGATTAACGGATTTCAATAAATCCAACTACGGTAGTGGGTAACTCCCGGGAGTGTTTGTGATCCAAAATATATATTATTTTTTTTTGTCTTATGGGTACATGGACATGCATGTCAAAACTGCAACTGCCAACACGTGATGCTGGTTATCCCTGCATGGAGAGCAGGATCTCCCAGGAATCCTTTTTTTTTCTTCCCCCATAGATTAATCCATCACAGCAAAGATTGGTATTTCTGTCAGTGAAGCGATGGGTCTTATATTCTTGTTTATATATTTATATATATTGTTACGGGTTCCTCACCGATCCCCTGGTCTCGGTAAACCTCCGAACCCCGAGAGGAGCCCCGGCAGGAAAATATGTTATTCTCTGTGTTAGAAATCAATAGTGAAACCACACCAAAGATTATAAATGAACAGATATTGTATTAACAATCACACGCAAGAATAACGGTACAACAAATGGCAATTAATAGTGCACTCTATATTATATACCTTATCGCTTAGGATGGTACCATCACTAAAGTCATATAACTCACTGCGCTCCCAGCGAGTGACAAGGACACTCCTCAATGTCTCTGTAACCTGTTCCAAGGCGAAGGTGATTCGCTCCAGCGGTCGCTAGAACGATATCCAGTCGAAGCCCGAATCTCGCTCTCCAGTCGAGACCCGAATCGCATACAGTTGACAATTGCGATCGCCCCGCCGAAACTGTACAAAGGCGCCCTCCAGAGGAGCACCTTCACCGCTCACTCAGCAAACCGCAACGTAATTGGAGACGAAGCGGTCGCACACACACATCCCCGACAGACGGTAGAATGTTGGGGTAAAGCTGGCGAAGCAAAACCTTTGTAGGTGTCAGAAGCACGAGGTTCAAAATGGCCGATGGCTCTTACTCCAGTCGATGCGACGAGGCGAGGATTCGTCGAAATCTCAGCGCCCAAACTTGGCTACGCAGATTCCTCCATTCCAGCGGTAATTCCTATCGCCGGATGTCCTTTCAAGGAACTCAAAATTCCCTCGTGACTGTCGGTAGACCACGCTCGCCATGGAGCCTCGACGTCACATGTCTTCTCCGACTTTGCTCGCCACGCCTCTTCCTCTTCTCTCCTCGTCTTCCGGTTCAGTTTCCGGTATCATTTAAAGTTAGCCTTTTTAACTTTGGATAACTGTTCGTGAATAATAAACCTTTTGAGAATAATAATAGTACATAATATCAGAAATATGTCACGTGGGTGAAAACCACAACAACGGAAGTTACGAATCCGTAACACTTCCCCCCCCTCAAGAAAGAAAGTTTGAACACAGCGAAAACTTTCTTTGCAGATAAACTCTTTAAACAAACAAAAGTAAACTCACAACCCAAATCCTCAATTCCCGTGAGCAACAATAATCGATATTTCCCCCAAAATAAAGCAACAAACTTTCACACAACCCACAGAGCTTTCCAAAGTTAATTCACTCTGGACAAAGCGTCAACAACGACATTGTCCCTGCCCTTTACATGTTCAATTTCCCGTTGAAGCCCTGCAAAGCCAAACTCCATCTCAGCACCCTTTGATTTTTACTTTTAGTTTCTTTTGAATGAAGGTTAAGGGGTGGTGATCAAAAGTCCAAAGTCAAGCAAATCTACAGCACTTTTTCGGGGAGGCCGAGCTGAGAGCCAGGTTCCATGGTGGTTGGGGTGGTGAGGCCTGGAAGTATTCACTACATGGACGCCTTTAGGAACGTGGAGTTCACGGTTAATCCATGTAGGAAAGTTCACTACATGGATGCCTTTAGGAACGTGGAGTTCACGGTTAATCCATGTAGGAATCTTGGCTCGGCTGCTCCGCAGCATTCAGTGCTTCAACTCTTCCGAACTTTCATAATAATCACGGTTGGACCGCTTGTCACTGTAGTCACATGAATAGCGGTCTCCTTCTCGGCCACTACTCTGATAATCCTTCCTTCGGGAGCTGCCATACCTCTGGGAGCCTCCACAATAATATCGATTGCAGCCACCACCAAAACTACTACTGCGTTGTCCTCTGTAGCCCCCTCGACACCTATGAAATGCCTTCCCTACTGTTATGGTCCGACCCTCCAACTCCTTGCTATTCAGATCCTTTTCTGCATCTCTGGCGTCTGAGTTTTCAAACGTGACAAAGCCAAACCCTCTTGACTTTTGTGTCTCCCTGTCTTTTATCAACAGTACTTCCAAAAGCGGTCCATATTTGCTGAAGGCAGACTCCAGAACATCTTCCTTTGTTTTGAAGTTCAGTCACCCTGCAAAGAGCTTGCCAATAATGCCTCCATCCCTGACTTGCGTGTGCTGACACTTAGTTTCAGGGTACTTCCTCTTCTCTTCAGGGCGCTTCCTACTAGGCTTTTCAACAAACATCGGGTTACCAGAAACTTGACCACCGGCCAAATCATTCCCGATAACAAAAGACACTCCCTCTACAGGAAGAGTGGCTTGTAAACCTATGGTGACCGGTCCTGACACCAAATCAGACTCCAAATGGATGACATGAAGTGGAGCACTAACACAGCCACCAATCCCCTGTAAACGAACACTATCACCAGTTGCCGTCTCCTTGGACAATGGCAAGATGCCTTCAAGCATTAAAGATTGATGTGCTCCTGTGTCCCTCAATACCCTAACAGGTCTCGGGTTAGTCGAGTCTCCATCCAGTGACACAAACCCCTCTGAAATAAATGGTTGGTAACCCTTTTGAGGGCGATTTCTCACATTTGCCATTGCATTCGGAGTTGTACTAGTCGAACTCCGCTCCTGATTTCCCTTTTCCAGAGCATAACAGTGGGACATCAAGTGTCCAGGTTTATGGCAAAAAGCGCAACAAATAGGCCCGGAGGAGAACCTCGTGGTCTGCCTCGAGCCCCCCGGAGGATAAGTCCGTCTTGGAACTGTAGACCTCTGATCCCTAAGAGTTGCGGTATCCGATCTGTCCTGATAGTCATCTCTAGACAGCCCCCCTGAATCTTCGTTCTCCACACCGGATGTATCATAACTCTCCGTGCGAACTCTAGGCGGGAAGTTAAGTTTATGGAACCTCATCCTGTGTGTTAAGGCATAGTCATCTGCCATGGTTGCTGCCTCATACAACTTTGGTACTTTCCTTTCCTCCAGATGTACTTTAATGTCCTCATGGACACACTGTTGAAATTCCTCCACCAGGATCAATTGTCGCAATAGTTCGAAGTCTTTCCCGACCCCTTTTGAATCGCACCACCGATCAAACATGGTTTCTTTCATTCTGGCAAACTCCACATGGGTCTCACTCTCACTCTTCCTGGCGTTCCGGAATTTTTGCCGGTAAGCTTCAGGGACCAATTCATAGGCTTTGAGAATGGTTTTCTTCACTATCTCATAATCTGCACATTGCTCAATCGGTAAAGCTGAATAATTATCTTGAGCTTTACCCACCAGAAGAACACTTTGCACAAACATGGTCCAGGACTCCTCCGGCCATTTTAGCATTTGAGACACTTTCTCAAAGTGTGAAAAAAACTTGGCTACCTCCTTTTCTTTGAAGAGTGGAACCAGCCTAACATGTCTGCCAACATCCCAGGTGTTCTGACTCGGTGTCGAACCAGTCAGCATGGATGGTACCTCTCCCCGTCCTTTCATTAAATCCAGCTCCTTGAGTTTAATTTCCTGCTGAAGCACCGAGTCCCGTTCCCTTAACTCCCTTTCGGCTTTTCTCTCCTCTGCTTTTTTCTCTTCTAACCTTTCCTCGAGCTCTCTTGCAGCTCTTTTCCTCTGTTTTTTTTTCTCTTCTAACCTTTCCTGGAGTTCTCTTTCCTGTGCTTTTAACCTTTCCTGGCTCTGTAATTGCATCTCCATTTTTTGGAGCTCCACATTTTCTTGTACTTCTGGTAATCAATCCAAGGCTCCCTCTTTCCATGTTCCTCGTTCCACCATAGATTCTATCACCACTGTCTGCATCTCTGTTTTCTTCATTTTAGCTCGGACCTCCAAGCTAAAATGTTTGGCCAATATCAAGAGTTCCGATTTTAGTAACGCTCAGAACTGTGCCTCACTAGGGGTCGCTGCAAACTTCTCTGCGTCAAACTCCATGGTGACTATCCGTTAGCACCTGTTAACCTTCACACACGAAATTTCCAAAAAAAACCAAAAAAAAGTTTTTTTTCTTTTGAAAAATTTGGGAATGTTGGGAAATATTCCAAAATTGGAAAATTTGGGAATGCTAGGGAATTCTTTAGGAATTTAATCCACCATCCGAGCTTTAGGGAATTTAATCAGCAAAGCCGAGCCCCCAATTTTTCCACAGTACAAACCCCCAATTTCAATCTGGATTAAAACCCAAATGGATGTTTTTAGGGAATTATATCCCGGACGAAGACCCAATTTCGAGCCCACGAGTCAATTGGACGAGCCCCCAATTTCTGTTACGGGTTCCTCACCGATCCCCTGGTCTCGGTAAACCTCCGAACCCCGAGAGGAGCCCCGGCAGAAAAATATGTTATTCTCTGTGTTTGAAATCAATAGTGAAACAACACCAAAGATTATAAATGGACAGATATTGTATTAACAATCACACGCAAGAATAACGGTACAACAAATGGCAATTAATAGTGCACTCCATATTATATACCTTATCGCTTAGGATGGTACCATCACGAAAGTCATATAACTCACTGCGCTCCCAGCGAGTGACAAGGACACTCCTCAATGTCTCTGTAACCTGTTCCAAGGCGAAGGTTATTCGCTCCAGCGGTCGCTAGAACGATATCCAGTCGAAGCCCGAATCTGGCTCTCCAGTCGAGACCTGAATCGCGTACAGTTGACAATGGCGATCGCCCTGCCGAAACTGTACAAAGGCGCCCTCCAGAGGAGCACCTTCACCGCTCACTCAGCAAACCACAACGTAATTGGAGATGAAGCGGTCGCACACACTGTTACGGATCCCGGATAGAGGAGTTACTATTCATGTCATTGCTTATTAATGTTTATTCTATTAAAGGTTGTTGTGGTTAAAGGGTTAGAGAGGCTCCGGATAACAGGAGACCGGAAACGGGATAGTGAACCGGAAGAAGAAAAAGACACGAGGTCCGGGAGAAGCGGCGATCTTCCTCTTCCTCGCCCAGCTCCGACGCGAGCGGTGTCGATATTGAGCAGCGTGGGGGATGCTGCGTTTGAAAGCCCGTCTGGCGAAAGGAGTTACTTGCGCGGGGTAATTACCGATTACACGTCAAGTTGCCGTGGGTTCGTGCACGGAACCAAGCGTCCGGCACAGTTCGCCTCCACGTCTACAAGGACGCATACGGGTCGCACCTTGGGCCTCCCGCGCTGTGCAAGCCGCGCTTTGCTTTGCCCGCTTTGCTTTGCAAGGAGGTGTGCGCTGCAGCAGCTGTTCCCGGTACGCGACGTGCACGTTTGAAACACGTCAGCCAGGGGTTCCTTCAACCGCCCGTGTGCGGAGAAGTCGACCTTCACCTTGGTCTGGAGGGGCCCAGAGACATTGTGAGGGACAGTGACCATTGAGGGGTCGTGAGTGGGGAAAGGGGGGAAATTTATGAGATGGCCATCTTAGTAAGATTGTTGATGGATTGTTGATTGCTGATGATGGATGGAGAATATATTATTTAGTCCGGATCCTTGGTGTGGGGTTTCTTATTGACTTGAATTATTGTGTCTTTCATATTGATTGCGCTACGAAAGCGTATAAATCAGATATCTTTCGGACGGGGTCCTCCCACGGTCCGGGGGTCACCAAGACCAGGTAGTTACCGGGAGGACCACGTAACAACACACATCCCCGACAGACGGTAGGATGTTGGGGTAAAGCTGGCGAAGCAAAACCTTTGTAGGTGTCCGAAGCGCGAGGTTCAAAATGGCCGACGGCTCTTACTCGAGTCAATGCAACCAGGCGAGGATTCGTCGAAATCTCAGCGCCCAAACCTGGTTATGCAGATTCCTCCATTCCAGCGATAATTCCTTTCGCCGGATGTCCTTTCACGGAACTCAAAATTCCCTCGCGACTGTCGGTAGACCACGCTCGCCACGGAGCCTCGACGTCACGCGTCTTCTCCGACTTTGCTCGCCACGCCTCTTCCTCTTCTCTCCCTCGTCTTCCGGTTCAGTTTCCGGTATCATTTAAAGTTAGCCTTTTTAACTTTGGATAACTGTTCATGAATAATAAACCTTTTGAGAATAATTATAGTACATAATATCAGAAATATGTCAAGTGGGTGAAAACCACAACAACGGAAGTTACGAATCCGTAACAATATATATATATTGTTGCGGATCCGGGGGTCGGCGCTCCCCTTACCAAGGGGGGGTTAGTACCCTTGTCTTTTAAGCTGGCCGTTCCCCCAGTCCTGGAAGTTATAACACTTTGCGGGTGAGATTGGCCAGGGTGATTGGTCAAGATGGAGTCCCAAATACCTGCGTGCCAATCCCTCCGTGAAGCAGGGAAATGACTCCCGCTCGAACCACGGACAGGTGGAAATTGCCGAGCGGTTTAGCAATCCAGGATTCGAGCCGTCAGCAAAAAGACTAACCTGATTCTGAGCGGTTCTAATCGTGCCACGTATATTCAATTGAGAAATCACTAAAACGATCGGATGGAGAGGAAACCAAAGTGAAGGAAGAACACAGGAATTTATTATACAATTTACAACTACCAAGAAGAAAAAGAACACACAGTACAGCCTTATACAGTCTTAATTAACACGCCCAGGACAACACAAGCAGACTTACATGAAAGGGGAATAGCAGGAAGAAAGGTCCAAGCAGATGGGCCAGCGTTGGCTCCGGCCCCGGTTCACGCTCCACCCCGGTCCACACTCCACCTTGGTTCAGGCTCCGGTTCCGCAGCGAAACCCTGCAGGCTGCGCGGTTGGTATTGCCGGCACGAGCGGACCTTACATGTGGGGGGGTTCATATATCAGGGAGGAATTGCGTCCGTGAATCGGAGGAATCGTGACGCGTGCCTCGTGATTCTCCACCCGCTTCTCTCGTCGTGGATCTCGTCTCTCCAATGGTGCCACTCTCCCCGGCAGACTCTCAGACTCCGACACTCCCCGGCCGACTCCAACTCGTGTCTCTCTAAGTAGTCCCACGCGAGTGCTTATATTACGCGCTCGCGTATCAAGCCGCGTGCTTTTAGGACACACCCACCGGTGAGCTCGCCTCGGCACTGGTTGGTCGCGAGGGCTCACCGACTCCGCCCTTAACAGGGCTACGCCTTGCTCCGATAACTCCTCCCCCTTTTTCTCCGCTCCGACCGCATGGTTAATGGCGTTTTGAGCGAGCGCTGTGGCTGGCAGAGGCGCGCAACACAATTTGGAGGGAGGTCAAGCCGCAAAATGAACGGGATGAAAAGGGGCCTATGTTATTTGATTAATGCAACGCAGAGTCAAACTATTGGAAACAGAGCCTTACCTGAAACACATACTAATGAAATAACTGAAAGGTTCCTATGGTGTCCTACGTGTTGCAATATGGACTAACTAGGGTGCGACCTTTGACCTTTGGAAAATGGGGATATTTACAGGGAATTATTTACAATGGATTATTATTTACCAGTGACGGTTCTGAAAACCGTAACAATATATATATATATATATATATATATATATATATATATATATATATATATATATATGTATATATATGTATATATATATATGTATATATATATATATATATATGTATGTATATATATATATATATATGTATATATATATATGTATATATATATATATATATATGTATATATATATATATATATATATATATATATATATATATATATATATATATATATATATATATATATATGTATATATATATATATATATATATATATGTATATATATATATATATATATATATATATATGTATATATATATATGTATATATATATATATGTATATATATATATATGTATATATATATATATATATGTATATATATATATATATATGTATATATATATATGTATATATATATATATATATATATATATATATATATATATATATACATATATATATATAATTATATATATATTTATATATATATATATTTATATTTATATATATATTTATATATTTATATATATATTTATATATAAATATTTATTTTTATATATATATATATATATATATATATTCTTGCGGATCTCAGAGTACGGCGCTCCCCTTACCAAGGGGGGGTTAATCCCCTCATCTATTAAGCTGGCCGTCTCCGGTCCTAGAAATTATGACGCCACTCCCGGTCGGTAGTAGCCAGGGTCATTAGTCAATGAAGACCCAAACACCTGCGTACTAAGACCGGCCGTGAGCGAGGAGATAATTTCCACCCGAGCCGCAGTGTTAATGGATACGCCGAGCGAAGCGAGCTGCGACTCGAGCCGTTAACAAAAGACTAACCCGATTCCGAGCGTTGGCCAAATCGTGCCACGTATATCAATGGAGAAATCACTAAAGCGACCAGATGAGAGGAACCAAAGTAAAGGAAGATCAAATATAATTTATTAATTATGTACAAGAAACCCGAAGAGGAAATGAAAGAAAGGATTATACAAGAAGAAGAAGAAGCAGTGACACAGGGCAGCCTTAAACAGTCTTATATCATCACATGCCCAGGACAATACAAACACACTTACACGAATGGGGAATAGCAGGTAGAAGGAGAAGGGTCAAGCAGATGGTTCCAGGCTCCGGGTCCACCGTGAAGAATGGCAGGCAGCTTCGCGTGTTGTTGGCGCGCGACCGGACCTTATAATTATGCGGGGGACTGGGATGCCGCGTACGTAATCTTCAGGCCAACTCTCTCTCTCTCTCTCCCCCAACGTTCGGCTCAGAGGGTACCCTCGCGCAGGTCGCTCGAACAACGTGACAATCAATCAAGCGCTCCCGCGCAGTTCGTTCACAATCAGCATCCCCCGGCGCAGTCCGTCATCAATGGCCTCCCCTCGCGCATCTCCGTGAGAGGGCTTGGCGCTTGCGCTTTTATAACCCGCTTAGAAATCAAGCTGCGCTTCATCGGGCCACGCCTATTAACGAGCTCACCCCAGCCCTGGTTGGTCAGCGAGGGCTCACTGGCTCCACCCTCGACGGCTCGTGGGCGAGGCCACACCTGTTCCCGTGGCTCTGCCCCTTCTTTCCTCGAGCCGACCGCATGTTCAATGGCGGCTTGAGCCAGGCAGCGAACGCTACTGGCAAACCAAGGAACACAATTTGGAGGAAGGCTATGCCGCAATATGAATTGACAAGGGGACCTACTCTTATTTAATTAATACAACGCAGATTCAACTATTGGGAACAGATCCTTACCTGAATCGCATACTAATGAAATAACTAAAGAAGAAGCCTATGGTGTGCTACGTGTTGCTCGTGGCCTAAATAGGGTGCGAGCTTTGACATTTACACCAAAAATGGGAGTATTTACAGGGGATTATTTATAAGGGAATATTACAAATATTTACAAAGTGGAGGGTTCTAAAAACCACACCATTGCACCCTCATTACCTCCAGGGCCGTCCCGGCCCGACAGAACTTTAACTTAGTGTGACACTCACGTGTGGTAACCCTCTACTATTAACTTCACCCTGAGTGCGACATTTTAAAAATAACTAAGTATGTCCCGCCTGCTGCGTTGCATTCTATCTAACAGATTCATGCCCACAGGATAACCGAATTACGGAATTAATTCTCAAAACTACACATGGACGGTGGGGAGCATTATTTACAAAGACACTATTTGGTATTTACAAAACTACACCCAGGACCTGTCTTTTGGGAAACAAAAGAAGATGGTTTGAAAAGAGGAAAGGCATGCACTGCACTGCACCGATACCACCAGCACCAATAAGCACCAAAAGCACCAAAGCACCAAAATGCACAAAAAGCACCAAAAGCACAGTCATACACTTCAAGAATAATGATGCCTTGCGACGTCTTCTCTGCTGGGCCGATGTTTCTGGACGACTTCTTTGCTTGCGGCCTATTTAGTAATAAAAAGAAGGCACAAAACGTGTCCATTTCCTTAATTATGGCCAGCAGGGGCCAACTAAGGTGGTCCACCTGCATGGCTTAGGTGCCACATTTATTGTGGTCCGCAAGCAAGATCTCCTGGCCACAATGGCCCGTCCCCCAGCAAAGGTGCCAGCTCCCAAAATGTGGGGTCCATGAATGTGGTGCTCGGCCACAGACCTGTGGTCCATATGGTGGTGCTCGGCCACAACAATGTGTGGTCCATAAGTGTGGTACCGGTCCAGGCAGGCAGGAGCGAGGGCACAGGCACACAACTGCGGGCACCTGCGCACTCCCACCGGGCCCAAAAGAAACAAATCCATGAGTGGGGGAAGGAGGACAAGCAAGCAGTGGGGCAAGATCGCAAGGGTACACATCAACACAAGGTAATGCAGAGGTGAGGTGCGCAGGAGAGCGAGCCGAGAAAGCTCGTCCCTACCGTACGTCCCCCCCCCCCCCCCCCCCGTCACCTAATCTACCCTTGCCCTTAGCCCGTATTTACACAATTTACAAATCCGTCGCTAATGTCCTTTCTTCCCCATATCTCCCCGAATCCAAATTCGTTAACAATCCCTCTAACCAAATTTGCCATCAATCAATTTATCACCAATCCCTCCTAAGGATGGAACACTAGCACAATGTCACCCCCACGTCATGATGCGTCTTACATACCAGGACATTTGCACAAACCAGTGGTGTGGAGTCCTGTCACCCTGGTGAGTGGATGCGGATGGTGCGAAGAGACTTTCAATCCTAACTACCTTCTAAATGACTTTAACACACTTTACACTACCCGGGGTCTTTCCCTGCCAAACCATTGGCCATTTTACTCTATGTGGTTCTAAGAACCGAACTCCCATTGACCAAACTGTGGTGCTCACCAATTTGGGGTCTCACTCCCCCGATTCTACTCCCAGTGCCCTCGCACAATTTCCGGGCTGGGTCATGTGGCACTCCCAGCAGGTCCGCTCACCTGCACACCTCCGCCACTGTAGTTGTCTCCCAAGCTTACCTGCTCCTTACCCTAACCTACCTGGGGAGGGCCCTCTGGCGCTCTCACCCCCTACCGCCCTCTCTGGCGTCGGGTTACCCGGGTCCGTCCTCCAGATCCTCGGGCCCCATTGAATGCTACTGGCTCCCAGAGCCTACCTGTGGCCTCACCTGGCCGACAGACTAACAGCAGCAGAGTGCCCATTTAATCTCTCTCACTAACAGGCCACACGCCCAGCCATTCCACTTTACTCATGCACCAATCACATGCTTCTTTACTACTACACGCACCACAGATGTCAATCTCCACCACAATTTACCTACTCCCTCTACCTACTCTTAAACTACCCTCCCCGTGTATTCGTGAGGGGGTCCATCCTGTCCCCACTCACCCCTTTCGCACCAACCACTCCACTCCACGTATTCCACACTACTCACTCCACACCATCCATTCCATACTCCATTCATTCCATACCATCTATTCCACACAACCATTCTCCATACATCTGTACTTGCACACCTTGTGCCCACACACCTGGTGGCACTTGCACCCTCCTTCCCTCCAGGACCATTCACTCGATACAATACACTCAACTCAATGCACAATCACACCTTTCACAATACTCTGCTCAATCACTTTCTACACACACACTGCATCATCTGATCTACCTGGTTTTCCCTCTAACTTAGTGCTTCCCGTCTTCCCTTATACTATTGCACATCCCACGTCATTATCATCCAAACGAATCTACCTACGTCCCCTACTACATGTATCATGTCGCTACTTAAATCTAAAGTTACCTATGGTCATTCCTCTAGATCCCTATACATTATCCAAACCCTCCCTGGCTTGGTTTTCACCGCCATAACCCCATAAACTATAGCTCATGTGCCCCCCTAGAATGTGAGGGATGGTAGAGATACCACCCCCCGACACTGGGTATCAATTTCCAACCATCACTATTCCCAATTTCGAATCACTAGTTATTTCAAGCCAATTCCCTATCAATTCCAAACAATTACACTATCATCATCACAGTCCACTATATCTGAGCCTCCTCGGTACATCCATGCATTTTCAAAGCTCGGCTTTGCAAAGCCGCGCAATGCATATGGGTGGTTTGGCCTACTGCAGGTTGGGTCCGTCCGGCATTCGGTTCAGGGGAGGAGATTTTCTCGGGCCAAGGCTCCAAGCATCATCCCGGCGCAAGCACTTGCGCTCCCATGAGCGATGGCCTAGCCTTGCTTGGGTGGAACGCCGCCACCACAGGGGGGCGCCGTTCCGACGCCTCCTCCTTCCTCTCGAACCGGGCCGCCCGCTTTGCCTGGCAAAGTGCGGACTCGACCGTGCAGGGTGGGGCCCGGCCCGAATCGGGCACGGCGCTCCGAGCAGGAGCGACGTGACACCGATCCCACCGGCTCCCGCAGCACATAACGAACACCACGCACCGAGAGCTCGCGTCGGCTATACATCGGGCTAGACGCTAACCCGGTTAACGTCGATGCCTTACTCGCATGCTCACATCCACACGCGACTCCTTTTACACTCAACAAACCCGGCACTCCAACGCCGCTCGTACATCCCACGCATTCTACCACTGTACTCGCTCGTGCATTCTCTTTCGCTCCATACTCAGGTCTACTCATAACGCTCACCACACACTCTCGTGCACATTCTTGCGCACCCATTCTCCTCGCACACTCTGTTATCACGCACACCTCTGTTCCAAACCTCTCCTCCGTTACGTCCTCCATAACACTCATGGGTGTGCACTCTTGCACATACCCACTCAGCGCACACTCCCCGGTTACATCCTCTGTAATACTCACCACGGGTGTGCACTCTTCTGCACACCCAATCATCACTGCACACTCTTGCGCCAACTCTTGCGCACACTCTCCGGTTACATCCTCTGTAACACTCCCCATCACGCGCTCCACAACCAACTCAGGTGTGCCTTCTCGCACACGCTCCACAACCAACTCACCCTCTGTATCGCAATCACTCCCACTATCACACTCTGCCGTGCATTCTCCCTCGCACTCGGTAACACTTCCATACTCTGTAACACACTCCCTCTCTGTGTCGCATTCATCACACCGACACTCCGACGTGCGTTCGCCCTCGCACTCGGTATCACCCTCGCGCTTCGGTGCCGTTCCCACACGCGTGCCATTGCCATTCACACAGCGCACCACAGACCATTTACGAGCGCCCGGGTTACGCCTGCATCCCAAGCACGCGAAAATCCTTTTTGCACCAAACACAGCCCGACTCACTGGGGCGCTTCCTCTTCTTTGTTCCTCCACCACCTGCAAACTTTCATTGGGGCTAATAAGCACAGCATCACGATGCGAATCCAGACTTTGTGAATTTTCCATTTCTCCATCCGCGAGTGCTTTTCTACATCTATGGTCTCTCCAATTCCAATTTCCACTACTGCTGCGATTGATTCGGTTTTAATTTCTTTTTCCAGCCCAACGACCGCCGGCTCTATTAAAATTTTCTCTTCCAATTCGGCGGTCGCCGGCTTCCCCATACCCCGGGTCGCGATTTCTACCCCGGTCCACGTGACTTCGCTTTGCTCACCTTCGCTCACCCTGCGCTTCTCAAGCCGCGTTACCTCGTCGTGTACAAATGTGCTTTTCCCGCTTGACCTGCGGTCGATGTCCTTCCCAATTTTTTCTATTCGGTCACCCATTCTGCTTCCCAATCCTTCAATTTGGTTTCCTAACCCCCCAAATTTGCTGTCTAACTTCCCAGTTTGGCTTTCCAATTGCTCCCTCATTCTGTTTTCCATGTCACGGTTGAATTTGCCTATTTCCTCTTTCAGCATCGCGGTGAATTGCGTCACGAATAACTGCATTTCTTCAGCACTCAGTTGCACAACGGGGTTGGCCCCCGCCGCCACGTGTGAGGCGCTGCCATCTTGTGCACCTGCAACCCCCACTACCGCACCTTCTTTGCTTTCCTCCTGCATTACTCCCACCTCTTCCCTGGGGTCCTGGGTCGACTCCAACTCCTCATTTACCTCCTCATTCTACCCTACCGGCATCCGATCGCCTTGACCATCCATGGCACGATATAAATTTGGTTGTTAAATACTAAATTTCGGCCGCCCGTAATTTTGACAATTTTAAAGATGGATTACAAAATTTGGTTCGGGTCCAATCCCACTCCCCGACACCAATTGTTGCAGCCAATAGCACAATTGGTGTCCAAAATTTGGTCTAAAAAAAGTTAGTCGGATCTTGTTGCGGATCTCGAATTACGGCGCTCCCCTTAACGAGGGGGGTTTCATCCCCTCATCTATTAAGCTGGCCGTCCGAGTCCTAGAAGATATCACGCTCCTTTGCGGGGTTGACATTCACCAGGGTGACTGGTCAATGGGTTCCCAGATACCTTCGTCAACCTCGCCGCAAAGCAGGGCGCTACTTCTGCCCAAGCCACGGACAAGATGGAATTTTGCCGAGTGGTTTAGCAATCCGAAGCTCGAGCCGTTAGCAGAAAGACTAACCCGATTCTGAGCGGTCCCTATATCGTGCCACCAATATTCAATTTGGGACAGGACACAAGCGACCGGATGAGAGGAACCAAAGTAAAGGAAGAACAAATATAATTTATTAATTATGTACAAGAAACCCGAAGAGGAAATGAAAGAAGGGATTATACAAGAAGAAGAAGAAGAAGAAGCAGTGACACAGGGCAGCCTTAAACAGTCTTATATTATCACACACCCAGGACAATACAAGCACACTTACACGAATGGGGAATAGCAGGTAGAAGGAGAAGGGTCAAGCAGATGGTTCCAGGCTCCGGGTGCGCCGCGAAGAATGGCAGGCGGCTTTTCGGGTCGTTGGCACGTGACTGGACCTTATAATTATGCGGGGGACTGGGATGCCACATACGTAATCTTCGGGCCAACTCTCTCTCTCCCAACGTTCGTCTCAGAGGGTACCCTCGCGCAGGTCGCTCCAACAACGTGACAATCAATCGAGCGCTCCCCGCACAGTTCGTTCACAATCAGCATCCCCCCGGCACAGTCCGTCATCAATGGCCTCCCCTCGTGCATCTCCGTGAGAGGGCTAGGCGCTTGCGCTTTTATAACCCGCTTAGAAATCAAGCCGCGCTTCATCGAGCCACGCCTATTAACGAGCTCACCTCAGCCCTGGTTGGTCAGCGAGGGCTCACTGGCTCCACCCTCGACGGCTCGTGGGCGAGGCCACACCTCTTCCCGTGGCTCCGCCCCTTCTTTCCTCGAGCCGACCGCATGTTCAATGGCGGCTTGAGCCAGGCAGCGAACGCTACTGGCAAGCCAAGGAACACAATTTGGAGGAAGGCTACGCCGCAATATGAATTGACAAGGGGACCTACTCTTATTTAATTAATATAACGCAGATTCAACTTTTGGGAACAGATCCTTACCTGAAACACATACTAATGAAATAACTAAAGAAGAAGCCTATGGTGTGCTACGTGTTGCTCGTGGCCTAACTAGGGTGCGACCTTTGACCTTTACACCAAAAATGGGAGTATTTACAGGGGATTATTTATAAGGGAATATTACAAATATTTACAAAGTGGAGGGTTCTAAAAAGCACAACAATATATATATATATATATATACATACATATACACATACACACACATGCTTTTTATAGTCATCATAATTGCACAATTAAAAGCAGAACGACACTCAGTTGAGCGCATACCTCTGCTAAACTGAGCAGTTTACATTTTTTGTATCCCACTGATAGACCGGATCTGTATCCGGACCTGAACCAGAATCAAATTACTTGTTCGTGTCACCAAATGAACTCCTCCACCAAGTTTTGTCCGAATCTGTCAATATAACGTTTTGAGATATCATGCTATACATCGTTTTTAGCCCTGTCACTCAATGGTGAAAAATCGCGTAAAAAATTCTCGGATCCGGATCCAGATATTCACCAAAATTTAATAATTTCGTCCTTGTCACACGCCGAACCTCTCCAACAAATTCTGTCCGAATCCGACAACAAAATGTATCCGAATCCGAGAATATCCTGTTCACAGACAAGCATACAGACAGAGGTGAAAACATATAACCTTCGGTGGCGGAGGTAATAACTATGACGCTAGTTTCTCCCTGGATCAAAGTACACAGTTGTGTCCAAGTGTTGATGTTTGTAACATTACTTTGACATTTGACTTCATTAACACATAACATCTACACAAGTACTTCCCTTCATATTTGCAATTACAGCACGTCATTAGGGTCTAAATGGCAGATCGTGTTTTGGCACATATCCAAGTCACCTTCACACTGACACCATTCTGTGCAAACTAAATACCTTGCTCGGCATGAACATGTTGCTGATGCCCACTTATTCATTGCATTTGGGTTACTGGCACTGCACCTACACCTGAACCGAACCAACTCTGCAAAAGCAGTTGGGGCCTGCATAACCTCTGACAACTTTGGCACCAGGCGGTTGTCCTCTTTTATCCAGCCTAACTTTAGAGGGTGTGCAACTATGGGATGAAGAATAAGATCCTGTACCTATACAGCAGATTGGCAATGAGCTCTATGGATATGTTGTGTGCAGGCTTCAAAATGTTGTGGTAGTAACTAAACCCCTCTGTCAATGCCCTGTTACTTGAACAAGGTCCACCTGAGGCTGTGTTTGCTTAATCTTGACACGCTTATTACAGATGAGGCTGCACATAAATGATGTACAGCCCTCTTTGGTATCATCAGAAAGTTAACTTCCAATAAGTCACTTTTGAAATGATTTGATCCGCCCCAGAATGTTGTGCATGCACAGAAACGATGATCCATGATCTTTCCTGGGAAAACCACATTTCCAAGCTGGCTCCAAAGCCAGTCGCCGACTGGGCATCCTCCGTCGTGCAAAGTCTTTGCTTGGCACACCTGAGCTCCTCACCACATATAAGGCTTTCATCCGCAGCTCAATGGAATACTGTTCTCCCCTCTGGGCCTGTGCTCCTGCCTCACACCTGGCTCGGCTTCACGCTGTTGAAACCAAAGCATTCAGAATCATTGGAATCTCCCGCGATGAAGCTAACTCCGAGGCCCTTTCACTCACTCACCGCAGGCAGGTTGGTGGTCTTTCTGTCTTCTACCGACTCCTCTCCGGCCTAGCTCCCCCAGCTCTCACTGTGCTCTGTCCCCCTAATATTCCTACTGGTAGCACAAGATCTGCCAGCAACACTCTTCTGGTGAAACTGCCAAAATCAAGACTCGCTGCTCACCTTCACTCTTTCATTCCTCTTTTCTCCCGCCTCTGGAACAAACTCCCCCACTCCCTTAAATCTCACTCCTGCCTCCAGGTCTTTAAAACAGCTGTTCACCACCATCTCTTATCTCCCGCCCCCCCCCCCCCCCCCATCCAAAACATTGATCTTTTCTACCCCCACTATTTCACCCCAGATCCACTTTTTTTGAAATTCCAACTTCTTTCCTGGAAGTCCTGGCAGTGTCCATATGTTTTATACCTCTCCCACCTCCCCCCAAGCCCTCTCCCTCCCACAAATCTCTCGATGTCCATGCCCTCAAATGTTGTGTTTGTGTCCTTCACCCTCTCTCCCCATCTTGTCTACCGTTCCCCTTATTATATGTTTTATGTGTCGGTTTGACTTTTTGTGTGATTAATGTTAGCTCTTTCACGAGCCTCGATCTTGTATATAAAAAAAAGAAAAAAGAAAAAAAACCCTAGTAACAAAGTCAATTGGGGCTGCCGGATGTATATCATGCATGATAGGTAAGGATTGTAACATAAAACAGCTCACAAAGCTTCTGAAAGATGCCGAAATACTGAAACGCTCCTGCGAGAAAGGGGTGTGCCTCTGCACAATGAAATATTTGGAGAACTTTCTGATCAACTTGCCCAAAGAGTTCATATATTGCAAAAACGCCCATGGACATAGACAGGTGTAAGGCCCGAAGGTTCGTAGATGGATGAAATCTACCCAAACCATTGTGCCTCAACACCGATGGGAACGTCATATCTGGCGCTTATCGATACACAGGGTAAGTTTTAAATGATTATATTTGCCATTAATCAAATTTGCAAATTTGATACACACACACACACACACACACACACACACACACACACACACACACACACACACACACACACACACACGTAGCATTAATCAAATTTGGGAGGAGGGGGTGAGGAAGAGTGGAAGGTACCTCGTGTGAATGCTATTAAAAATGTATAAACTGTAGATACATATATATATATATATATATATATATATATATATATATATATATATATATACATATACATTAGTGTCTGTAATTTGGTTCTCCAACCTAATGAGCGAACGTCATGACGTCATCGCCAGTATGTCCACATTGCCTGCACAGCCCCGAGATGGAGGGGCCATCTAGCAGTGCGTCATTATGGATCTTAATTTCAGATACTGTCACAAGTGTATGCAAAACTCACCGTTTCACCCTTGTTGGGGCTTCATCAGGGCAACGCAGTGAACCTTCCATACACTTGTAACTCTGAAAACCTTTCGGTTTTTATATCAGTCATTATGCGACTTCATACCATCAGTGGAGAACTGCCAGTAAGGCGTCCCATACAGCTATTGCTGCACCTTACTGGGAGCGATAAGCACCGCCTGCCACACGGTAACATTATCTCTGGTATCCACTCACTATATGGAGTCGACCTGGATGCGGTTGGGAGTTACTAAATAGTATCTGTAATTTGGTTCTCCAACCTAATGAGCGAACGTCATGACGTCATCGCCATGCATGTCCGCATTGCCTGCAAAGCTCCGGAGGGGCCATCTAGCAGTGTGTCATTATGGATGTTGAATTCAGATACTGGCACAAGTGTGTGCTTATCGCTCCCAGTAAGGTGATTGATTCAGGAACAAAACAATTATGGATTACCATCTTGTAATTTCCACTCTTTTGTTTAAATACTAAAAATTGTGTTTAAAAGACAATTTAAATTACAGATTTCGCATGAGCAGCAGCAGCAGGTTAAAAGTGCCCAGTGAGCAGAACCGAGTCACTGAAAACACACACACACACACACACACACACACACACACACACACACACACACACACCACACACATACACACACACACACACACACACACACTGCATGGACAAACGGCCTAATATAGCATTCAAATATCGTTTCAAAAGTTGTGTATTCCCAGAGCAGATATGGAAGGTACAATACGAGAGTGTACTTTCAGGAAAGCTTCCAAGCATGTCTCCTTTGATTTACTGATGTGGCCTGATGTATCCCAACCAGTTAGTGCATGCCCATTTGCACAAGACCCTTTTGGCTTTATCTTATCCAAGTATATAATAAACTGGTTCCATCTTAGCAAATAGATGCCAATCACTTGTACCGCACCCATCAGCATAACTTATTTTCTCCAAGAAGATAAACTTGCCCTCATAGAAGAAGCAATACATTTGTGTCTTGACTATATATTAATAGTAGACTCAGCTTTTGCTGCTTTTACATCATGTAAGATCATCAATGTTTCAGCCTCTTGCTTTGATACTGCAGACTTAGGCTTTGGGATGTGTGACACTTGTCTTGTGGTCTTAAATTTATTGATACATCATACTTTGTGAGATGATGTTTGTCATCATCAGTTCTACTGGTGCAGCACACTCACTCTTGCCATCAAGAGATCCTATGGAGTACCACGGATTTTCTTTCCACCTTCAGGATTATTTTGACGCATTTGAAAATTGCAGTAAGATCACCTTTAATGTCTTCCTTGGCATTAGCTATGTCCACTGCGTCGCGGCCAGCTTTCCTGGAATGGAAGACGCTTGGCAAACTACGCCTTTCTGGGGATATGACAATGTTTTGATCTGATTGCGCGGGCAGTATGGGGCCACACATTGTCATGCTGCAGCAAAACACAGGGAGTGAATAGTCCATGATGTTTTGATCTGATTGCTGGTTTCAGATGATTTTTAAGGAGGTCGCAGTATGATGCACTGGTGATTGTGGTCCCTCTGGGCATGGAATGCTCTGCAAGTGGGCCTCAGCTATCCCAGAAGAGCGTCAGTATCACTTTTCCAGCGGAGGGCTGTGTGCGGAAATTTTTTTTCTTCGGTGAAGTTGAATGGCACCACTCTTTGCTTGCCCTCTTCGTTTCTGGATGAAAGTAGTGGACCCAGCTTTTGTTCCCAGTCACTACACGCTGTAAGAATGCGTCGCCTTCTGTAACGTCGCAGAAGTTTTTCACATGCGTCCACTCGCCGTTCTTTCAGTTCGGATGTGAGTTGTCTCGGCACCCACCTTGCAGACACTTTGCGGAACCCCAGAACGTTGTGAATGATATGGTGGCTGAACCATGGCTAATGTTCAGTTCGGAGACCACTTCATCCAGCGTAACGCGACTGTTTTCCCTTAGCACGCGCTCAACTCCAGCAACCATTTCTGGTGTGTCGGCTGTCTGGGGATATGACAATGTCCGGCATGTTCTCTGAGATGTTTGTCATCAATGTTATACGCGTTATTGTCTTGTTAAAAAAAAAACACCATGATCACGCTTCATATTTGTGTACAATGGTTCGACCTGAACCATGACAATATTAATATATCTGCCAGATTCAATTATCTCAGGTTATTCGTCATAAAACCCGATTTCCACATCCTTGAGGGCCTAGAACATATTTTCAGCGACTATGGTAAATGTCTGACAAGGAAGTGACCCTCTGCTATGATATCTGCTAACTGCACTTCCCACAAAGCATTCCAACTCTTATGTACAAGATATTTGATCAATTTTGCACTGTTCTCTCTTGGCGAACATGTGTAATCCTGGAATCTTTGCTGGGATCCTTTCCTTGACAGAAGAAGCAGTGCTGCTGCTGGCGATTGAATATTTCAGAACCAGGCCTCGTTAATCTACCGGAATCTGGCAATGACGTTGTAGCACATCATCCTGTTCTTTTTTTTTTTGTACTGGATCGGCATTGCTTTTGTACCTCGTTTCATCTCTCTCAATTATATTTTGACCGTTGTATCACTGTAACAGTTGTGATGCCCCTGTGCCCCCTCTTGCCAATAGATATCCACCTCTCGGTCGTTTCAGTCCGTGTGACACATTGACGAAGTCGGAATTCCCAAATTCTGATCTATTATTCACACTTAGTAGAAGTACTGTTGCATATGTGGACACATTGGTAGTTTATATAGTTTGTCTTTCTTTTTCAATTATTGACACTTTATACATGTCCTGAAATCAGTTTGCTTCCATTTAGTCGGTACCTTCCACATGGGTGCGAGAATCGTGCCAACCCTAACCCAGCGCTGTATGAGGCAAGTGGCACTGGGCAAAGGGCATGCTTGCTCATCTTCAATCACCTCTTCTGTGTTCATCATGACTGAAAATGATTAAGGGTGAAAATTTAGCCATCAATTCCGCGATGGCCAATTTGAAGTTCAGAAAGACGACCATGATAGTCAATGACCCTAATAATGGGGGTATATTATTTAGAATGAAGTTTCTCATGGACCTACAAGTCAAGATATCACAAAATATGTGGTACCAGTCAAGTGGTACCACAAAATATGTGTAGAAGGTGGCCATTTTGAAATCCAAAATTGCGGCTGGTATGATGTGAGAAAAACATTGTATCCAGTGGTTTTATGTCAAATGGTATAATAATATATTGTACATTTTTATGGAATCTTGGCAGTGTACCATGGATGGGGTTGTGGTGCTGCAACTTCATGCTCTGTGTTTTGGTATGGAGTCCTAGAGATGATCTTGACATACTTTGACAGTCTTGTTTCAAGAAAAATCAGACAGTTGGCCCCTGCATGTTCACTTGCATTTGATAGACTGTGACTACAATGGAGGCCAAAGTATTTTAAGGCTTCGGCATGTAAAATATCCAAGGAGGGACACACTTGCCAAAAGTCTTTATGGTTCCTGCTCCCCGGCAATGCGCACTTTCCTCATGTTTCTTTTTTTTTGCATTAACGTTTTACCTCTTGTGAATAAATATCTAATCATTTATGAATTTTAGCAGCACGAGCATACATTTGTAAAGTTGTAATATTATGGATTATCATGAGCATAACCTCATGAAAATGGTTTGTTTCATTATTGAGGTCTATTGTATGTGTACATTGTATTATCCATATGCATTTGTTTAACTTTTAGGTACTCATTGAAACGTTTTTGATTCTACTGTTATTCTGTTTGGCAGAAGGAAGTATTCCATTCCCAACGGAAGCTCTAGTACATGGTAAGAGTGGCATGAGGATATCTGGATGCACATTTGTTGTAACAATAGAACAATACACAAAACAATACTTCTCAACATTGGTTGGTTAGAAGTAAAAACGATTAAATGCATGGCAATTGCTCAGTGGGAGGCTACCTCATTTCATTGCATGCTCACCATTGAGCCATGAAGTCCACACTCTATAACTTTTATATACTAGGGCATTGCCCGTACTATATCTATATCTAAAATTATATCCCCCCCCCCTCTATTTACATGAAATGGTTTGGTCCAAAGCGAACGGCTTGCGAGTACGGTGACAATCCCCCCCCTCTATTTACATGCAATGGTTTGGTCCAAAGCGAACGGCTTCCGGAGTTTGGTAAAGAAATCGCCATCGCGTGCACAAACGCGCAGGAAAGCGAATGAATCGCAAATTCGGTTTTATTAGTTTTAAAACATAGTTTAACGCCAACATAGTTTGCAAACGTGAAATAAATGAATACGCTCTCAAATGTGCCATCCGAGGCAGAGTGTGTCCTCCACGTTCGGCACACGCGATCGTTCGCTGCTCTCTGATTGGTTGAATCGTTTTTTGGACATAGCTCGGTAAGTAATTGTCCGATTAATATGAAACCTTGAAAAGGCACATCCTCGGGTCCCCAGCAATATACCTGGCAAGTTAAAAGTATATCGGACCCGTGGTTGTCGAGAAACAGCGGTCACAGACAAACAGACGTACAAACGTACAGACGTACAGAGATTACTGGAATTATAGATAGATAAGGGGCAGTCAATAAGTAAACTTGAAATATTTTTCACAACTTATTTATTGCATGTACGTGTGTAACAACTGTTATTTTTCAACATGATCTCCATTGCGTTCAACGCATTTTTTCTAGCACTTTACTTGGGCCTGGATTCCTCGAGAAAAAAAAAATTTTGGCTGCTTGTTTAGCCATTCGTGCACCGCCTCTTGGACCTCTCCGTCGGATCGGAAAGTGGTTCCACCAAGCGCCTCTTGAAGTGGCCCAAATATGTGGTAATCCGAAGGAGCGAGGTCTGGCGAGTAGGATGGATGAGGAAGACACTCAAAATGCAGATCTTCGATTTTTGCAGCTGTAGCGTGGGCAGTATGGGGCCGAGCATTGTCATTGTCAGCAAAACACCTGTAGTGAGTAGTCCACGACGTTTTGATCTGATTGCTGGTTTCAGATGATTTTTAAGGTCGCAGTATGATGCACTGGTGACTGTGGTCCCGCTGGGCATGTAATGCTCTACAAGTGGGCCTCGGCTATCCCAGAAGAGCGTCGGCATCACTTTTCCAGCGGACGGCTGTGTGCGGAATTATCTGGGCTTCGGTGAAGTTGAATGGCACCACTCTTTGCTTGCCCTCTTTGTTTTTGGCTGAAAGTAGTGGACCCAGCTTTCGTTCCCAGTCACTACGCGCTGTAAGAAAGCGTCGCCTTCTGTTTCGGAACGTCGCAGAAGTTCTTCACATGCGTCCACTCGCCGTTCTTTCAGTTCGGGTTTGAGTTTTTCTAGGCATCCACCTTGCAGACACTTTGTGGAACCCTAGCACATTGTGAATGATGTGATGTGCTGATATTTGTGTGTATATGGTGTGTATGAATGATATTTTAATGTGATTCCTCACTGTTGTGAGATAGGACCAAAAGCGATATATAGCATGATATTTCAAACAGTTATGGACGACTTATGACAAAAACTAGGTGGATGAGTTGGTTCAGTGACAAGAACAAGCTGATTATGTTTTGGTTCAGGTCCGAATCCAGATCCGACCTATCAGTGGGATACAAATCGTGTGTTGTTCTTGTTACCTTTGTAACGCTACCATTTTTATTATTCTCTGACGGCAGGGACCGCTGCATCAAAGCTCGAGTTCCCGCTTCCTCTTCCTCAATCCCGGAAATACAGGCTATTAAAACTGGCACCTTTATGATCAAATGGACACGATTTTTTTTCAAGTAAATTGATTATTAGCTTTCCGATGGTGCCATTTTTATTATTCTATATAACAGTAGGAACCATTTAATATGAAACATGTCACACACACACACACACACACAAACAAATGGATACCTCTCTTTTCAGTCATGGATGACTTTGACTCACTATTTGTATTTTCATAAACGAACATTTCTCGTATTGTTGTTCGTTTGACTTGTAACTCAAGCAAAATGGCAGCAAGGAGTATACTGCGGCACAAAGTAAACTGGTCTTGGAAGAAACGTAAAACGTTTCCTGTGCTAAGCAGATGCCCGACGTCGTGTGACATATCGGAATAATTTCTCCCCATTCAACATTTGACATAGAGCATTAGATGAAGATTTTTTTCATGAAGAACCCACAATAGACTGAGCTCTGCCCAACAAAGCGTGTGCCAAATAGGATGGATGGGAGTAGTCGATTCCAGATTGCAAAGGAATGAGCAGAGAGCGTCTTTACACGATCGTGAGGCACTGCCAAACACCATTCGGGAGATAAATCATCGTCACGAAGACCATGTACTCGTAGCACCAAACCCACTTCACACCATGGATTACAATAAGTGTGAGAACATTCCAGCTCCAGGTGTATCTTCTGCATTGTGTCACCATTAAGTCTTTGGTATCAGTCGGGGTTCAAACTGCCGCCCTCCATTTTGTGTGATCTGTTGAATCTCTTCCCAAAGTGTATCCTTTTGGGACTTTTCCCTCCTCTCCTTTAATTGTGGAAGCTTCTCACTATTTCATGTTTTCATCCCATCCCGCAAGATTTTCTAATCCCACTAAAACTGCTCCCTCTCACTTCCTCCAACACTACGTATGTACTCGATCTGTTGTTTAATGTCTTTACTTGCCTTGTCCTCTTCTTCACCTTCAGGCCACTTTCACTTTGTCGACCTTCGACTCGGTCATCCAGCTCTTCCCTGAGCCTCAATCCTAGTTTTAATGAATACGTTGGTTTAAAGAACATGTGTGTACCATCTTTCTCCAACAGACCCCACTGGATTGCGAATATTTGTCGATATTGACTCGAGCAACGCTTTGATCGATTCAAACATCACCGAAAACGTGGTGACCGATTGGGTGAGCTGGTGTAGTCACATCTATACAGTTATTCTTCGAACAACGAAATATGCCTAGTCACGTTTTACATGACACGTATATTTTATTTAGCACATGCTTTATCAAAGGCCTCGCCTGCAGGCCTCCAATGAATGAATTTTGATGGTTTTTTTTTTTTTTTTGTCATCAAGCTCGTCGAAGCTCTGGCAGACATGGACTACAACGTCTCTATTATGACGAGGTATGCATTGAGAACAGTATGTTGCATTTGACAAGTTTCCATGCAAGCATAACTGTTTCCTTCCTGTCTCACCGGGCCACTTGCATTCCTCCAAACTGCCCCATGGAAATTGCTCTTCTGAAATCCTTAAGGCCTTTGCTTTAGCCTCCATAACCGCCCCTCCCCATTTTCCTTTGACCTACTCATGAGCAACAATGAAGCTTTTGGAACAGGTGAAGTTGTATGTTGAACAAGAGCCGAAAATTAAATGAAGCTTGCTAACCTTATACCCAAAAATCCCAAATGACAACGTCTCATGAAAAGCTATTATGCTTTTGTGACGTTGTTACCTCCGCCACCAAAGGTCGATGGAGGTTATGTTTTCACCCCTGTCTGTTTGTCTGTCTGTTTGTCTGTCTGTTTGTCTGTCTGTTTGTGAACAAAATATCTCAAAAAGTTGTGGACGGATTCGGACGAAATTTGACAGAGATGTAGCGTATGTGGCAAGGACGAAATTATTAGATTTTGGTGAAGATCCGGATTCGGATCCGGCTACTAGAATTTTTAAAGTGATTCTTCACCATTGGGAGATCGGGCCTAAAACGATACATAGCAGGATATCTCAAAGTTATGGACGGATTTGGACGAAGCTTGGTGGACCGGTTGGGTGTCAGACAAGGACAAATAGATTCGATTTTGGTGAAGATCTGAATATGGATTCGGATATGAGAATTATTTTATTTTGTTCGTGATTCTTCACCATTGAGTGATATGGCCATCCAGGCGGAGGTATGCTCTCTACTGAGTGCCGTTCTACTTCAGCATGGAATTGTTTCACGTTGGTGGTTGAAATTATGGGCAGTCACTTTCGTTGAGGTTACCTGCGGTCAACATCGATGCCAGGACTTGCTATGGTTGTGGTTGTTGTTGTTGTTTAGATTTACATTACTAAAATTGCACATATTTTGCGTGATGATGGAAAAGTCAGCGAATAAGTGTGCGGGCAAAGACTTCCACCAGACGTCCGATAGGCAAAGGCTTTTTTTGTTGGAACATTCTTACAAGCAAAGCAGCGCTATCATGGAGGAAGCCGGAAATGATTGCAAAGTGTACTTGAAGGATGCAATGCTATTGAATGGAATAACTGTTTGAGTGTTTCTCCGACAGGCAGTGGACCAATTTATCCGGGATCATCACAGTGGTCCTGAGAGAGCCCCGACAGCCTTGCAAATCCAATAAGCCCAAAGAGATCCCACGCCAGGTGCTGGGGGGACTGAGGAGGCGTATTGTTGAATATGAGAAAAATCCGGGAATGTCTCTCCGAAGAAAGGGAATTTTGCTGTCAATCCGATCCATCACACATGCTGGTGAGAATTCCGGATGAGTTGGTTAATCTGCTAAGAGCTAAGTTCAAAAGTTGTTTTATTTATTTATTTATTGTCATCATTATTAGTGCAGAGTAAGCAGGTGTGAGGAGTCACACGGATCTCAAATGGAGCGAAGTACTTGAAATGGAACCAAATTCCTTGCAGAGAAATTTAAACCCAAACAAATAAATTAAGATGCGAAAGAAACTTCAAAACAGATTTGTCTTTTATTGACAATTCAAGGCTCCGAATATAAGTTACCTTTGCTGTTTATTTGGCGTTTTTATGGTTAATGTTGCAAGCTTTTCTTCCAATTGGTCCTATTTAAAATGTCCCTATCTCTCTTCTTCTTCTTCTTCTTCTTCTTCTTCTTCTTCTTGGACAAACTCTTCACCTTTTCAATGATCTCAAGTTGGTTTGGTATAAGCATGAGGACCTTTTAGGACCTTATTTATGAAAAATGTTCCTGATCTTACCAAGTGAATAAACAGTGTGACGTCATCCAATGCTAGCAATGAAATTTTCTTTTTCTAAACCATAAGGTAATATAACCGTTGCTGCATTGTTTTCATTTGGCAAAATAAACTAAGTTTTTATCTATTTATTTATTTATTTATTTTAACTACAAAGAAAAAGTAGTAGAACGGGTATGCCCTACCCACATTAGATGTCAACCCACTGTTGACGTTTGATCTCAATTGAAGGTCACATGAAAAATTAAGGATACGATGAGAGAGAAAAGAGACAGAAAGAAAACATCAGTGGTTCTAACTCGAGTTGTGATTTTCAAAGTGCACATGAACTTTGACCTGTTGAACCCAAATTTAAATTGGATTCATCTTTGTGTCGCACTCCATATTTGTGCCAAGTTTGGTTGAAATCCATTATGTGGTTCACAGTCACTGTGGTAACAAAGATTTTCGATTAAAGATCAATTGACCTTTAACCTTTAACCTTTGACCCCAAAACCTAAACGGTTCATCTCGGCATCGTTGTACATGCTTGTAACTAGTTTTGACAAAATCCCTTGAGCTGTTCACAATTATCACGGTAATTACCCTCGCAGGAGGAGAGGGTATTACATTTGGGTCAGTTTGTCTTTGTCCGCACAGAATAAATACGATTTTCTCGGCAACCGTTGGTCCGATTGACAGGAAATTTCTACCATAGCTGCAACTCCACCTGTAGAATTTTATAAATGAAAATTATGACGTCATATGTCACGTGGAATGGGCGCCATCTTGGAAAAACCGAAAAACTTTGCACCTCTATCTCAGAAAAAGCCACATGTAAAAAATTGAGACATGGCTCAACTCCATAAACATGGCTCTCCATAAAGAACTCTCCATGGGGAATAAAATATTTTCATGATGATGTCATGTAAAGAACTCTCCATGGGGAATAAAATATTTTCATGATGATGTCATAGGTGCCTCCATTATGACGTCATAATTCGACAAGTACAAAACTTCATCCGATCAAGATGAAATTTATTGAGCGTCATCCAGGAATAAATTAGTGGAGAATTGTTATGACATCATAGGTCACGTGGTTCGGCCGCCATATTTGTTTTTAACACAAAAGCCTTAAAAACCACTGAAAACACATCCTAGCGAGGGTCTGCAATCTCTGAATGCTCTTTCTTGTTTAAACCAGCAACACACGCACGCACAACCAAAAAACACCTCCGGCGCCGCCTTCAGCTGCAGAGGCAAACAAAATACATGTTTTGTTCTGGCCTAAAGAAATAATTCACCTGTTTGGAATTCCTAATCCTACCCTGAGGCACACAAATGCTTTTTTTTTGTTTGTTTTTTTCAAAAAGTTGTTCAGAGCAGTTCAAGACTTGCTCAGGATTTTTTTTTTCCCCCCATCTTGATCTTCATTAGATGAGTATCTCTAATGAATACGAAAATGTGTAAACGTATATTTATGTATTTCCAAGTAGGCCTCGTTGTACTCTAACTTTAGAAACTCTTGGAACGTTGTGCTTAACATATTTGTAATACAATATTGAGAATGTCCTAATTATATTTCATGATCATTAAAGCCCCAAGTTCAACTTTGACTCATCGCCGAATAGTGTTTCCGGTAATTAGTGTAAAATGTATACTCCTTAGTCACTGTCGTACTCATTACCTCCGCAACCAAAGGTGGATGGAGGTTGTTTTCACCCTTGTCCGTTTGTCTGTGAACAAAATATCTCAAAAAGTTGTCGACAGATTCGGACGAAATTTGGCAGAGATGTAGCGTATGTGACACGGACGAAATGATTAGATTTTGGTGAAGATCCGGATTCGGATCCGGCTCGTATAATTTTTTAAGTGATTCTTCATCATTGGGAGATTGGGCCAAAAACGATACATAGCAGGATATATCAAAAAGTTGTGGACGGATTTGGACGAAACTTGGTGGACCGGTTGGGTGTCTGACGAGGACGATTCAATTCGATTTTGGTGAAGATCTGAATGTGGATTCGGTATATGAGAATTATTAAATTTTTTAAGTGATTCTTCACCATTGGGATATAGGGCCAAACGCGATACATAGCAGGATATCTCAAAGTTATGGATGGATTTGGACGAAACTTGTTGGACAGGTTGTGTGTGTGACGAGGACGAATCGATTCAATTTTGATGAAGATCCGGATCCAGCTAGTAGATTTTTAAAGTGATTCTTCACCATTGAGTGATATGACCAACCAGGCAGAGGTATGCTCTCTACTGAGTGCCGTTTTAGTTCATCATAAGTTTGAGCTAAAATAAGAATTTAATCAGGTGATGCTATCCCAATATGGATACTAAATGTTTTCACAACTTTTTCTAAATTCACAAATTCTATAATGTTTCTTTTCATTTTTTTATTTTTGAACAGATTCCTGCATTGCAGAGAGCTGGGAATCTGCATTTAAAGGGGTTTACGAGTGGCCTGAAACAGCTGGAAACCAAACTGCAGAAATGACCTGCATTGTGAATCCAACACAAAACGGAAGTCGTGCCTGGTAAGTAGCGGAGAGGCAGAGTACACAACTTCAGAGCGTTGGCCGGCCTCTTATCCTCCTTATCGGCCAGGCACAGAAGCTTAAAAATAATAAGCTAGGTCTCCAATTATGTAAAGTGCAGGTACTTTGTGACAAGCTCCTTATTTTTTAGTGTTTGCTGCAAAGAAATGTTTACCTTGCAAAAAGAAAAGCTTTCGCTTGATTTTGTCCGAGATCTTCGAGCTCTTCCACGTTGGTAATAGAGAACGCACTCCAGGCTCGCATTGTTAAAGCCAACGGAGCAACAATAGGAGTGCAATGATTGTTGGTATTGCGTGCCACTTTCAGGAAGAAGGTTTCCGCAATCTGTCAACCGGACAGGTCGATTGCTTCCAGCCGTCAGCTTTCTATTAATGAGCAGATGTTTGTTTTTTTCCACTCCGAGAATACTTCTTTCAGCGAGAATACCCTGGTTGCTCAAACCTGAACAAAATATATGAGGGGACATCTGCAGGTTAAATGTTGCACAAGGAGGAGAACATTGAGGAAGGGACGGAGGAGCATGAAAGTTGGTTTAGAGAGGGAGATAGAAGGGAGGAGGATGAAAGTTGGTTTAGAGAGGGAGATAAAAGGGAGGGGACGAAAGTTGGTTTAGAGAGGGAGATAGAAGGGAGGGGAATGAAAGTTGGTTTAGAGAGGAAGATAGAAGGGAGGGGAATGAAAGTTGGTTTAGAGAGGAAGATAAAAGGGAGGAGGGGAAAGTTGGTTTCGAGAGGGAGATAGAAGGGAGGGGATGAAAGTTGGTTTAGAGAGGAAGATAGAAGGGAGGGGACGAAAGTTGGTTTAGAGAGGAAGATAGAAGGGAGGGGACGAAAGTTGGTTTAGAGAGGGAGATAGAAGGGAGGTGGGTGAAAGTTGGTTTAGAGAGGGAGATAGAAGGGAGGAGGATGAAAGTTGGTTTAGAGAGGGAGATAGAAGGGAGGAGGATGAAAGTTGGTTTAGAGAGGGAGATAGAAGGGAGGGGACGAAAGTTGGTTTAGAGAGGGAGATAGAAGGGAGGAGGATGAAAGTTGGTTTAGAGAGGGAGATAGAAGGGAGGAGGATGAAAGTTGGTTTAGAGAGGGAGATAGAAGGGAGGAGGATGAAAGTTGGTTTCGAGAGGGAGATAGAAGGGAGGAGGGGAAAGTTGGTTTAGAGAGGGAGATAGAAGGGAGGAGGGGAAAGTTGGTTTAGAGAGGAAGATAAAAGGGAGGGGACGAAAGTTGGTTTAGAGAGGGAGATAGAAGGGAGGAGGATGAAAGTTGGTTTAGAGAGGAAGATAAAAGGGAGGAGGATTAAAGTTGGTTTAGAGAGGAAGATAAAAGGGAGGAGGATTAAAGTTGGTTTAGAGAGGGAGATAGAAGGGAGGAGGGGAAAGTTGGTTTAGAGAGGGAGATAGAAGGGAGGAGAGGAAAGTTGGTTTAGAGAGGGAGATAGAAGGGAGGAGAGGAAAGTTGGTTTAGAGAGGGAGATAGAAGGGAGGAGAATGAAAGTTGGTTTAGAGAGGGAGATAGAAGGGAGGAGGGGAAAGTTGGTTTAGAGAGGAAGATAAAAGGGAGGAGACGAAAGTTGGTTTAGAGAGGCAGATAGAAGGGAGGAGGATGAAAGTTGGTTTAGAGAGGGAGATAAAAGGGAGGAGGATTAAAGTTGGTTTACAGAGGGAGATAGAAGGGAGGAGGATGAAAGTTGGTTTCGAGAGGGAGATAGAAGGGAGGAGGGGAAAGTTGGTTTAGAGAGGAAGATAGAAGGGAGGAGGATGAAAGTTGGTTTAGAGAGGGAGATAGAAGGGAGGGGACGAAAGTTGGTTTCGAGAGGAAGATAAAAGGGAGGAGGATGAAAGTTGGTTGAGAGAGGGAGATAGAAGGGAGAGGGTGAAAGTTGGTTTAGAGAGGGAGATAGAAGGGAGGAGGATGAAAGTTGGTTTAGAGAGGGAGATAGAAGGGAGGAGGATGAAAGTTGGTTTAGAGAGGGAGATAGAAGGGAGGAGGGTGAAAGTTGGTTTAGAGAGGGAGATAGAAGGGAGGGGACGAAAGTTGGTTTAGAGAGGGAGATAGAAGGGAGGAGGATGAAAGTTGGTTTAGAGAGGGAGATAGAAGGGAGGGGACGAAAGTTGGTTTCGAGAGGGAGATAGAAGGGAGGAGGATGAAAGTTGGTTTAGAGAGGGAGATAGAAGGGAGGAGGATGAAAGTTGGTTGAGAGAGGGAGATAGAAGGGAGAGGGTGAAAGTTGGTTTAGAGAGGGAGATAGAAGGGAGGAGGATGAAAGTTGGTTTAGAGAGGGAGATGGAAGGGAGGAGGATGAAAGTTGGTTTAGAGAGGGAGATAGAAGGGAGGGGAAGAAAGTTGGTTTAGAGAGGGAGATAGAAGGGAGAAGGATGAAAGTTGGTTTCGAGAGGGAGATAGAAGGGAGGAGGATGAAAGTTGGTTTAGAGAGGGAGATAGAAGGGAGGAGGATGAAAGTTGGTTTAGAGAGGGAGATAGAAGGGAGGGGAAGAAAGTTGGTTTAGAGAGGGAGATAGAAGGGAGGAGAGGAAAGTTGGTTTAGAGAGGGAGATAGAAGGGAGGAGGATGAAAGTTGGTTTAGAGAGGGAGATAGAAGGGAGGAGGATGAAAGTTGGTTTAGAGAGGGAGATAGAAGGGAGGAGGATGAAAGTTGGTTTCGAGAGGGAGATAGAAGGGAGGAGGATGAAAGTTGGTTTAGAGAGGGAGATAGAAGGGAGGAGGATGAAAGTTGGTTTATAGAGGCAGATAGAAGGGAGGAGGATGAAAGTTGGTTTAGAGAGGAAGATAAAAGGGAGGAGGATTAAAGTTGGTTTAGAGAGGAAGATAAAAGGGAGGAGGATTAAAGTTGGTTTAGAGAGGGAGATAGAAGGGAGGAGACGAAAGTTGGTTTCGAGAGGGAGATAGAAGGGAGGAGGATGAAAGTTGGTTTCGAGAGGGAGATAGAAGGGAGGAGGATGAAAGTTGGTTTAGAGAGGGAGATAGAAGGGAGGAGGATGAAAGTTGGTTTCGAGAGGGAGATAGAAGGGAGGAGGATGAAAGTTGGTTTAGAGAGGGAGATAGAAGGGAGGAGGATGAAAGTTGGTTTATAGAGGCAGATAGAAGGGAGGGGATGAAAGTTGGTTTCGAGAGGGAGATAGAAGGGAGGAGGATGAAAGTTGGTTTAGAGAGGGAGATAGAAGGGAGGAGACGAAAGTTGGTTTCGAGAGGGAGATAGAAGGGAGGAGGATGAAAGTTGGTTTAGAGAGGGAGATAGAAGGGAGGAGACGAAAGTTGGTTTCGAGAGGGAGATAGAAGGGAGGAGGATGAAAGTTGGTTTCGAGAGGGAGATAGAAGGGAGGAGGATGAAAGTTGGTTTAGAGAAGGAGATAGAAGGGAGGAGGATGAAAGTTGGTTTAGAGAGGGAGATGGAAGGGAGGAGGATGGAAGTTGGTTTAGAGAGGGAGATAGAAGGGAGGGGAAGAAAGTTGGTTTAGAGAGGGAGATAGAAGGGAGGAGACGAAAGTTGGTTTCGAGAGGGAGATAGAAGGGAGGAGGATGAAAGTTGGTTTCGAGAGGGAGATAGAAGGGAGGAGGATGAAAGTTGGTTTAGAGAGGGAGATAGAAGGGAGGAGGATGAAAGTTGGTTTATAGAGGCAGATAGAAGGGAGGGGATGAAAGTTGGTTTCGAGAGGGAGATAGAAGGGAGGAGGATGAAAGTTGGTTTAGAGAGGGAGATAGAAGGGAGGAGACGAAAGTTGGTTTCGAGAGGGAGATAGAAGGGAGGAGGATGAAAGTTGGTTTCGAGAGGGAGATAGAAGGGAGGAGGATGAAAGTTGGTTTAGAGAGGGAGATAGAAGGGAGGAGGATGAAAGTTGGTTTAGAGAGGGAGATAGAAGGGAGGAGACGAAAGTTGGTTTCGAGAGGGAGATAGAAGGGAGGAGGATGAAAGTTGGTTTCGAGAGGGAGATAGAAGGGAGGAGGATGAAAGTTGGTTTAGAGAGGGAGATAGAAGGGAGGAGGATGAAAGTTGGTTTAGAGAGGGAGATAGAAGGGAGGGGAAGAAAGTTGGTTTAGAGAGGGAGATAGAAGGGAGGAGAGGTAAGTTGGTTTCGAGAGGGAGATAGAAGGGAGGAGGGTGAAAGTTGGTTTAGAGAGGGAGATAGAAGGGAGGGGATGAAAGTTGGTTTAGAGAGGGAGATAGAAGGGAGGGGAGGAAAGTTGGTTTAGAGAGGGAGATAGAAGGGAGGGGAGGAAAGTTGGTTTAGAGAGGGAGATAGAAGGGAGGAGGATGAAAGTTGGTTTAGAGAAGGAGATAGAAGGGAGGAGGATGAAAGTTGGTTTAGAGAGGGAGATAGAAGGGAGGGGATGAAAGTTGAACAGTCTATATGGCGAGGGGTAACAATATCTCGATTTTACGCCATGTTATATGTCGACGATCCCGATGGGCGCCTGACGGTGGGATCTAAACTAGATTACCTGAATAGTGGACGCACTTTTCTCAGGTCCTGCACCCGCCAAAGTGAGTTCAGATGAAACGATGCTTTTCATCCCTATCACGTGAGAGCTTGTGCGTGCTGCAACTTATTTATTGGTAAGGAAGTGTAAACTTCCGTTTCCGGTTTCCTGGGCAATCATGGGTCGCTTCTCTTGATCCTCCGTGTGGTCTGCTTCCAAAAAGCCAAGTAATTGTTGATTTTATGTTTTCCATTTGTGTTGATTGTACTTCGTATTGAGTGCTCACTCATGTGTCTTTTTCGTGCTCATTGTATTAATTCTGATCCTCCAACTTGGGCTCGGATCGTTTTTGGCCGATTGTTGTTTTGTTTGTTGTTTGCTATTCACCTCTCCCCCCCTCTCCCCCCCCCCCCCCCCCTCAACTGCTTCCCATCTGTCCCAATGTTCACCACTTCCTTGTAACCTCAGTTAAAATAAAATACCTGCCTTTTTTACTCCTCTGCATTCTTCTTCTTCTTCTGCCCCATCTCTAACTCTTCCACTCGAAATTACCCCATTCACAAGCTCCTTTAACCACTCCAATGGTACAGTACCTTACATTTCCTTGTATTCTTCTGCGTCATTATTTTGCCCGCGTGTTTACCTGGCAGTTCGTATTCCATCGGTGTCACGGTGCCCATGTGGGAGGAGCCAGACCTGAGTCTGTGCGAAAACATCACGGTTCCAGGTAAACATAACTCTCCTTAAATCGCAAACGCATTCCGACTTTCGGAAAAGATCACACGACGCATGGCACTCGTTTATTTTGTCAGTAGAATATAACAGGCCTGGTTCGTTTTTGCATGCTCGCAATAATTAATTATTTATTATTGTGCATTTTGCCAAAAAAAAAAAAGAACCTTGCAATTCATGAAACATTGGCAATGGGGAAAAAAAAAAATTGCAGCAAATATCTTTAATTTACCGTTCTATTGTCCTTCACTACCTGCCCCTCCCCACCCCCCTGCAACTTCCACAGAAAATGATTTGTTTTTTCAAACAACTTTTCAATTGACCATCACGATGAAGCAGCAGAACGAGACGGAATTAAAGAATTACATTATTGAATGGGTAAGTCGAAAGAGTTTTCTTTACTCTCACAACGGGCTGGTGGGATCACCTACGGGCCCCGCACGCTCACCTCCAAAGCCGTCTGGACTGGGTTTGAATCTCGACCCAGCTACAAACTGCCACCCTGGTGTTTCTCAGGCTGGGCTAGGCATCGATGCGTGCACGGTCTATCGGATGCTAGCTAAATTGGGTGTCCCGTCTGATTGCATTAGTCGTTGGATGTTAAAGATCCCCTTTTGCAAAGTGGAGGCAAGTTATCGCCGGAACCATGGACAAATTGAATTCCTGCTTTAATCTACCTGTTCAGCAGCACAACTACACCCTCCTGCCAAGTGATGTAAATCCGCAGCCACATGCAGCATACAAAATGATCGGCACGACTATCACAATTTATTTGAGGTTTACGACCCCTTTGTACTATAATCCTTCCATTTCTCTGCTTTTTCTCCTTTCAGTTAAAGGAAGTCAACATCGACATGGACTACACAATGCTCAACATTGAGTAAGAGGACATGTTCATCCCACATATTTATCATTGGTTCAGAAAATTTGTGTGAGGACTGATTATTTAATATATATATTCTTAGAATGCGAAAACGAATTTGATTTTCTCAGAATTTTTAATTCTATCAGAATGTTTTAGCGTTAAATAAAAATTGATTTTCTGTCGGGAAAGTTTTATGGGGAATTCTAAGATGGAAATTCATGAGGTTGAAATTGAAGTTGAAAACATTCAACAAATGTACGTCAAAGTGGTTGTGTTTGGTGTGTACGTCGAAGAGACTATCATGTGTGTATATCAGTAACCATGTTTTGTGTATGTCAGTAACCATGTTTTGTGTGTATGTCAGTCACCATGTTTTGTGTGTATGTCAGTAACCATGTTTTGTGTGTATGTCAGTAACCATGTTCTGTGTGTATGTCAGTCACCATGTTTTGTGTGTATGTCAGTAACCATGTTTTGTGTGTATGTCAGTAACCATGTTCTGTGTGTATGTCAGTCACCATGTTTTGTGTGTATGTCAGTAACCATGTTTTGTGTGTACGTCAGTAACCATGTTTTGTGTGTACGTCAGTAACCATGTTTTGTGTGTACGTCAGTAACCATGTTTTGTGTGTAAGTCAGTAACCATGTTCTGTGTGTATGTCAGTAACCATCTTTTGTGTGTATGTCAGTAACCATGTTTTGTGTGTATGTCAGTAACCATGTTTTGTGTGTATGTCAGTCACCATGTTTTGTGTGTATGTCAGTAACCATGTTTTGTGTGTATGTCAGTCACCATGTTTTGTGTGTATGTCAGTAACCATGTTTTGTGTGTACGTCAGTAACCATGTTTTGTGTGTACGTCAGTAACCATGTTTTGTGTGTACGTCAGTAACCATGTTTTGTGTGTAAGTCAGTAACCATGTTCTGTGTGTATGTCAGTAACCATCTTTTGTGTGTATGTCAGTAACCATGTTTTGTGTGTATGTCAGTAACCATGTTTTGTGTGTATGTCAGTAACCATGTTCTGTGTGTATGTCAGTCACCATGTTTTGTGTGTATGTCAGTAACCATGTTTTGTGTGTACGTCAGTAACCATGTTTTGTGTGTACGTCAGTAACCATGTTCTGTGTGTATGTCATTATCCATGTTTTGTGTGTATGTCAGTAACCATGTTCTGTGTGTACTTCAGTAACCATGTTTTGTGTGTATGTCAGTAACCATGTTTTGTGTGTACTTCAGTAACCATGTTCTGTGTGTACTTCAGTAACCATGTTTTGTGTGTATGTCAGTAACCATGTTTTGTGTGTATGTCAGTAACCATGTTTTGTGTGTACGTCAGTAACCATGTTTTGTGTGTACGTCAGTAACCATGTTTTGTGTGTACGTCAGTAACCATGTTTTGTGTGTACGTCAGTAACCATGTTTTGTGTGTACATCAGTAACCATGTTATGTGTGTATGTCAGTATCCATGTTTTGTGTGTACGTCAGTAACCATGTTTTGTGTGTACATCAGTAACCATGTTATGTGTGTATGTCAGTATCCATGTTTTGTGTGTACGTCAGTAACCATGTTATGTGTGTATGTCAGTAAACATGTTTTTTGTGTACATCAAACTGACCGACCGTGCTTTTTGTGCCATCAGCATCAAAGAAGTGCCAGCAGGTGGTCGAGCAAAGCGATCGGTACGTCAACAATTCCACGACTTTGAACATCATTTTATAGCATTATTGCCAAATTCAAACTTCTTTTATCACTTTTTGAATGTGTTTTGTTTTGAAGGAATGTTACATGAGAATAATTCTAAATAATGGCCTGGTGTTGTGGTTTTGATTTCCTATTATTATTTCTACATTGTCCAAGGAGCACACATTGTCACGCACACACATTCAGACAAACACGTTAACATCACCAGTCTTTATCTCGGACAAAGAACCGCTTCACTTGGGGGAAGTGACATCACTTCCCAGTCACTGTGTACCAGAGAAACCATTTTTATGACTTCACGTTTCCCTGTACAATCAGAGAGGGCAATTAATGAGGAATTTCCTCTGCCCAGGGATACCTACTTCTGGTTGTTTGGGTGTGCTCCACGCTTTTTGAATAGCGTGGTAAGCAAGGCAAAAGCACGGATCATTATCTCCCCCACCTAAGGTGGGAGGAGGTTATGTTTTCACCCCAGTCTGTTTGTCTGTCTCTGTGTGAAGGATATCTCAAAAAGTTAGGGATGGATTTGGACGAAACTTGGTGGGCAGGTTGGGTGTTTAACAAGAGCAAATTGATTAGATTTTGGTGAAGATCCGAATCCAGATTCAAGGATTTTTTTTAAATTCCAAGTGATTCTTCACCATTGAGAGATGAGGCCAAAAACGATAGAAAACATGATATTTGAAAAAGTTGTGGATGATTTATGACAAAACTTAGAGGATGAGTTCGTTAGGTGGCAAGAACAAGCTCATTAGATTTTGGTTCAGGTCTGAATCCAGATCCGGCCTATCAGTGGGATACAAAACATAAACTAATCAGCCTGGCGGAGGTATGCGCTCTATAGAGTGCCCTTATAGTTATTATTAATCTTTGTTGGGACTCGTTCAGTATTCAAACCTCTGCCTTTCCAGATGGATGCTCTTGACTATTGTGCCACCAACTCTGGTTCATTTTATGTTCAAATTATTCAAGACTGATATGGAAGGAGAGGATACTTTTGTTAAATTATTCAGTTGAGAGTTCCCCTTTGTTTGCCATTAAAGATTTTTCGTTTCCATTGATGGGTTTTCTTTGTCAATCATATGACACACACACACACACACACACACACACATATGCTATAGCAAAGTAATTGCTACATTTACATAAACAATAATTTCAATCTCCTAGAGAACGTATTTTGCTGTGAATTTAAATTTATTTTTGTATTTCTTCAACAATATACTTGTAGTTGCAGTAAATGGTTAGCATAAAGTTAAACATTTGTATTATACACTCCTGGTACTGTTTGTAAATACGTATATATACATATCTATATTGTCACGTCCCTGGCGATTAAGATCACCTGGGGGATGGATAGCCGAACCAGCCTTAACTCCCGAGGCGACTTTCCAATGATGACGGTTATTTTTGGCGCGCGCAGGATGGAAAAAATGCGAGATGTTTAACTGAACGAAACACACGTGTTTATTCCGAAACCACAACAGGTAACCACGACAGCAAAATGCAACACAATAACGATTTAATAAAAATAAAGCGCGGACGAAAATTAAGGTTGAGGTAAAACTAAATTATATTTTGAGACGCCTCTACTCAATGATTCAACCACACACACAGCGGAAGATAAAATAAAATGTCCTTTTAGCCGGCCGGCACTTATCTTGCCCAAATGGCCCTTTTGAGAGAGTAGTGGCGATGGCCAAGTCTAAAGCCTCCCGCGCCAGAGCGCACAAGATGGCGACGGCCGATGAAAAGCCTGGGCATCGAAGGCGCCCAGAGTCGTGGGGCGAGTAGTGAAGTCTGCCTTCTTGGTTTCTCCATTGTTCTTTGTCCTTGGGACGGACAGCGCGGCCTTCAGCTCCCTGTCAGAGCACCACTGTCAAACCATCTTCACGCCTGTGCCGGTAAACTGCTCTCTTTTAGCGCACCAAAAAATGTGGCCAGCTTCCTCTCCGAGCAAAACCGAAGATGCGCACTCCTCTTCTTCCTGCCGCGAGAGCCAATCGCGTCCCTTGGAGTGTTGCCTGCCGGCCTTCCTCTCTGCCCACTGATTCTCCACCTATTCTGGACAGGGCTTGTGCCTTATTATGTCCATGGGGTGGGGCTTAGTTCGCTGACTCCTGCCTGGCTTTTGCCAGCGGTTGTTGTAATTTAAGGGTTGGCCACAGAGGGAAAGCACGCACTGGGGAAAATTATCCTTAAACCCCCGTTTGATGCACATTTAAACAACCTTAAGCCTACATTTTCATACATATTACATCGAAATGCTCCTACATGTTACACGGTCCATGCTATTTCCTGTACAATTCTACCTCTTATATTCTTTATATATATATATATATATATATATATATATAGATAATGTATATATATGTGTGTATATATGTATATTCCACTGATTGAAGGCTCATTGTAGAGTATGCACATACATCACATGTAGTAGAAGAACGACACAAGTCGACATTGGTACTTCAATGTGAATGACAATGCTATTAGGCATAGACAATGGACAAATAGATGGAATGTTAACCCTGGTTCCAAGCATCACGTGCAGTTGGTTCAGATGAAAATGTAAAAGGGGGCCACTATCAAACTTTTTCAAAACTATTCTGGATTGGATCAATTTACTTTAGACAACTCCATGTATGAAACGCAAAGAAACCGATTCGACAAACTACTCTAAAATGACGTCAGTACAATGAGGCATATGTCTGCTTACAATCGTTTCCAACCACAGAGGAGAATTCCAGAGGCACACCCAAGGAAAAGAAACCATTTTGTTATCACAGAATTCCTTCTGTTTTTATTCTCTGCAGGCCCCTCGGCACATTTCACCAACATCCACTCTTGAGGGAACAACCACCAAACTTGCCATGTAAGTACCAAAACACACCTTTGTGGCTTTGCTCCGACGTGATGGTGACATTTTGATTCTTGAGGTACCCCTTCGCAATCTCATCTTGCACCTGGTTCACAACGCACGACCACGAGGTTCGACACAAGTGAAATCGCACCCAAGGAAATGTACTTCCTTAAAATGTTAAAGAATAATACTGGAAACAGGAATGACTGTTTTAGCACATTTTGAGTGCTCTGGATTTATCGACGAACATTGAACTTTTTGAATCGAATTTTCTGAGATGGTTGTAATGAAGTTCTTTCATGATCCTCGATCTTACGGAGAGGATTTGAATAAATAAATAAAAAAGTTCAAATGTTGTTTTCAGTTTGAAATTGGTTTTCTGGTGTTGGAGTATTGTTTCCAAAACTAGTTTTGTCTTTTTTTTTTTCTTTTTCTTTTTTGTATACTGAATCGAGGCTCGTGAAAGAGCTAACATTTATTTCACAAACAAATCAACCAGACAAACAAAATATACAAAAAGAGGGAGCGGAAGACAAGATGGGGAGAGAAGAGGAAGCACACAACCACAACATTTGAAAGCAGGGAGAAGTGTGGGAGGGAGAGGGCTTGGGGGGAGGAGGCGTGGGAAGGGGGAGCAGGGGGCAGAGGTATAAAACACAAGGGCTTCCAGGACGGAAGTTGGTATTAAAAAATAAAAAATAAAAAAGTGTAGGATTTTGGGTGAAATTAGCGGGGGTAGAAAAGATCAAGGTTTTGGATGGGGGAAGATAAGAGATGGTGGTGAACAGCTGTTTTAAAGACCTGGAGGGTGGAGTGGGATTGAAGAGAGTGAGGGAGTTTGTTCCAGAGGCGGGAGAAAAGAGGAATGAAGGAGTGAAGGTGAGCAGAAAGTCTTGATTTTGGCAGTTTAACCATAAGAGGGTTGCAGGCAGATCTTGTGCGACCTGTAGGAATATTTGGGGGACAGAGCCCAGGGAGAGCTGGGGGGGCAAGGCCAGAGAGAGGCCGGTAGAAGACGGAAAGACCACCGACCTGCCTGCGGTGAGTGAGTGAAAGGCCCTTGGAGTTAGCAGTTAGCTTCATTCCAATGATTCTGAACGCTTTGGTTTCAACAGCGTGAAGACGAGCTGGGTGTGAGGCAGGAGCACCAGACCAGAGGGGAGAGCAGTATTCCATAGAGCTGCGGATGAAAGCCTTGTAAGTGGTGAGGAGCTCAGGTGTACCAAGGAAGGACTTCGCACGACGGAGGATGCCCAGTCGGCGACTGGCTTTGGAGGCCAGATTTGAAATGTGGTTTTCCCAGGAAAGATCATGGCAGATAGTGAGACCCAAAAGCTTGAGTGACAGACCTTCTTGGAGAGGATTATTCAGAAAGTGGATGGGAGGGTTGTCCAGTCAGTCTTTTCGGAGAGACATCGTAAGAGTGTGAGATTTGTCAGGATTGAAAGACATGTGCCACTTGTTTGCCCAGTCTGTGATTTTGTCCAGGTCTGCAGAGAGTGAGGAGGCTGCAGACTGCCGATCTGAGGGATGAGGAATGGAGCCACAGAGAGTAGAGTCGTCAGCAAAGAGATAGAGAGGATTTTCAAGAGAGTCAGAGAGATCATTTATGAAGACCAGAAAAAGCACAGGGCCCAAAACACTGCCTTGGGGAACTCCAGCCTGAACAGGAAGAGGAGATGAGAGAAACCCATTCAGGGCCACACGTTGACTACGACTAGAGAGGAAGTCCGCCAGCCATGCGTGGAGATTTCCATGGATACTAAAGGAGGAGAGTTTGGTGAGCAGAGCGGGGTGCCAGACTGTATCGAAGGCACGTGAAATGTCAAGGGAGACGGCTCTAATTTCCTGTTTGGCGTTGAGGACCTCCATCCATTGTTGAGAAAGCAGAAGCAGCATGTCCAGAGTAGAGTGACCAGTTCTGAAACCAAATTGATGGTCAGAGATCAAGCCATTGGAGAAGAGGAAAGATTTCATATCTGAAGCAATGATGGATTCCATGACTTTGCTGATAATTGGGAGATGGCTGATTGGTCTGTAGTTGCTAGGATCTGTTTTTGCTCCTTTTTTGTGCAAAGCGGTGATGTTGGCTGATTTCCAAGCAGATGGCAGATGACCTTGAGCAAAAGAGAGGGTGAAGAGAACAGAGAGAGGGAGTGAAAGAGCGGACGAACATGATTTTAGGACCCGTGGGCTGATGCCATCAGGACCAGTTGCAGAATCAGAGTCGAGGGTTGACAGAAACTTTTCCACCTTGTCAGGAGGAAAGGACACAGAGTCCAGGAGCAGCTGGGTATGACTGGGTACGGTGGGTACAGAGAGGGATGGGTTTGGGACACAAGATTTAGAGGCACACACAGAGTTGAGGCATTCAGCTTTTTCACGTGCAGACAGAAAAGAAAGGTCAAGAACATAAGTTATAAAGTTACACACACATACGAGTATATTGCTGATTTGACCTTGAGCTAAAGTTTTTCGTTAATTTAATTGTTTAACTTTAATTGGGTTGTGCTTCTGTCACAAGATATTATCATGAGACCAAACTTCCTCTGCGTTCAAAATAGCCTTTAATGTGCAGGAAGGAAATGCACCTTAAACCATCGAAAGGTGGTTTAAGGTGCATTTCCTTCCTGCACATTATCAAAACGTTGCAAATGTATAATATATATATATATATATATATATATATACAGTCACGTGAAAAAGTAAGTACACCCCATGTAAAGTTTTGACTTTTTCAACATATTTCAACATACAGCTATTTGATCTTCATTTCAACAATATTGACAAATAAAGGTGATATAATATAACAAATATCATGAGACATTTACATTTTGTAGTCCATTTTTTAATTAAAAAAAAACATAAATGCGAATTTCGCATGTGGAAAAAGTATATATATATATATATATATATATATATATATATATATATATATATATATATATATATATATATATATATATATATATATATATATCTGTGCAGCATCTGTCCTGTGTTGTCCTGTGTTGTCTTGTGTTGTCTTGTCACTGAACTACTTTCTCAAACTTTTGTGAAATCGTACCAAACTTCTGGTATGCACATATCTCTCCCGTCGGTATGTCCTAAGGGTATTTATTTTGAAAAAAATTCCAAATTATTTTTTGGGGGGGGGGGGGGGGGGGTTATTTTGGGAAATTTTTTTTTTTTCAACTTCAATTGTTTATAAAATGTGATATCACGTATATTACAAATACATTTGTGCAAAATAATTGTTTGAATTGTGATTGGTTTAAACCATGACAAAACGGCAACTCGGGTACAGTCATTTATCTATATATCTACACATCTGGGCAGTGTCTGTGTTGTCACTTAACGACTCCCTCAAACTTTTGTTTTCGTGGTTGTGAAGTGTTTTTAATAACGTGGTGGTGGTTTTGAATCACGTGGTGGTGAGGTATTTTGAATTATGTGGTGGTGAGGTGTTTTTAAATGACGTGGTGGTGAGGTGTTTATAAATCACATGGTGGTGAGGTGTTTTGAATTACGTGGTGGTGAGGTATTTATAATTACGTGGTGGTGAGGTGTTTTTAATTATGTGGTGGTGAGGTGTTTTGAATTAGTTCGTGATGAGGTGTTTTGAATTACGTGGTGGTGAGGTGTTTTGAATTACATGGTGGTGAGGTGTTTTTAAATGACGTGGTGGTGAGGTGTTTTTAATTTTGTGGCCGAGAGGTGTTTTTATTACGTGTTTTATGGCTGTGAGGTGTTTTTAATTTCGTGGTGGTGGTGTTTTTATTCCGTGTTTTATGGCTGTGAGGTGTTATTAATTTCGTGGTGGTGAGGTATTTTTATTACGTGTTTTATGGCTGTGAGGTGTTTTTAATTTCGTGGTGGTGAGGTATTTTTATTACGTGTTTTATGGCTGTGAGGTGTTTTTATTACATGTTTTATGGCTGTGAGGTGTTTTTATTACGTGTTTTATGGCTGTGAGGTGTTTTTAATTTCGTGGTGGTGAGGTATTTTTATTACGTGTTTGATGGCTGTGAGGTGTTATTAATTTCGTGGTGGTGAGGTGTTTTTATTCCGTGTTTTATGGCTGTGAGGTGTTTTTATTATGTGTTTTATGGCTGTGAGGTGTTTTTATTATGTGTTTTATGGCTGTGAGGTGTTTTTATTACGTGTTTTATGGCTGTGAGGTGTTTTTAATTTCGTGGTGGTGAGGTATTTTTATTACGTGTTTGATGGCTGTGAGGTGTTATTAATTTCGTGGTGGTGAGGTGTTTTTATTCCGTGTTTTATGGCTGTGAGGTGTTTTTATTATGTGTTTTATGGCTGTGAGGTGTTTTTATTATGTGTTTTATGGCTGTGAGGTGTTTTTATTACGTGTTTGATGGCTGTGAGGTGTTTTCAATTTCGTGGTGGTGAGGTGTTTTCAATTTCGTGGTGGTGAGGTGTTTTCAATTTCTTGGTGGTGGGGTGTTTTTAATTTTGTGGTGGTGAGGTGTTTTCATTACGTGTTTTATGGCTGTGAGGTGTTTTGAATTACTTGGTGGTGAGGTGTTTTGAATTACGTGGTGGTGAGGTGTTTTGAATTACGTGGTGGTGAGGTGTAATCGTCCCAAACTTCCAGTCTGCACATACCCTTCCCCTATGTGTGCTGAGGGGTTCTTTCTTGAGAAAAAAAAACATTCAACCTAAATCTTCAACCTAAATTGCCTATAAAAATGTAATGTCACAAACACAACAAATACATTTGTGCAAAATAATTGTTTGTATTATGATTGGTGTAAATCATGACAACACAGCAACTCAGGTGCAGTCATTATCCTCAGCTAAAATAAGCCCGTGCCTCAGTAACGACGCTTGGTGAGGCGAGCGCAGCGAGCCGAGCCAAGCTAGTATACATATATATATATATCGCTGTGGCTGATTAGATATTGCTGAAGTCCTGAGTTTTGTAAAATACAAGGGGCGGCACAAAAATATGAAGCGTTTATTTCATAGACTAACTTGTTGCCTTCCCCATACGATGTGGATTGAGGTGAACACAGGGTGAGGACTGCCACTGGGGACAAGTGCTTTGTGAGTTAACATCCGGAGAAATTGCAACGGAGCTTCCGATTACCCACCTTTGTGTTAAAGTCATATCCTGGACGTTGCCCAGGCATGGAATAACCTTATGTTCATGGGAGTGAAGATTGATAGATTTGCATGTGCTACTTAATGAGAACCCAGCTGTTCTGGCCAGCCAAGTGTTCGTGCCAAAGCCTAGTCCCCTACCTGCTAAGGATGACCGATATTTCAGTGTGCGGAGATCAGAGTCTGCTTCGTGCCTGTACGGCAGGTACACCATTGAGATCACGTTGTTGGTCAAGTCGAATGCAATGGAAGCACTTGATGAGAAGGAGAAGAAGCGGCTCGAGATTGAAAAGGAGATCAACAACACTCTCTCTAATTCAAGCGACAGACTGAAGATTCAATTACATGCAGAATATGTCGGTGTCAAAGCGCACAAGGTTGCCACCCCAGGTGAGATCGATACTTTTGAACTCGCCGGGTGTTTCGGTTTCTTTTTGTGAACTTTCAATAAATTGTGAACACAAATCAGTTCAAGGTGCTTCTAAGTCAAAATGATCCTGTCGGTTGTGCTGGTCAACCTTGGGCCTAATTCCTAAACATTACGTTCATAATTGGGTAATTGAAAGACTGCAACACACTAGAGCTACCAAAGGGCAAGTCTGCTACTCGTTACCCTCGCCAGTGGAGGGTATTGCATTTGAGTTTCTGTTTGTCTGTTTGTTACTTGCCGGAAAAGATTCCGGTAAGTATGTTGATCAGTTCATTTGTCTGTTTGTCTGTCTGTTTGTCTGTCTGTTTGTCTGTTTGTTCACAGTACTACGTCTACACCGTTGCATGTAGAATCGCAAAACTTGACACACATATTTGTCTTGCCCTGGAATAGACTGAGCCCAATTGATGATGTCATCGGTCACGTGGTTTGGCCGCCATCTTGGGGGAAAAAAAAACTTTGCACCTCTATATCTCCGAAAGTGCTGAATATAAAAAATTGAGACATGGCTCATTGTAAAGAACTCTCCATGGGGAATAAAATATGTTAATGATGTCATATGTGCCTCCATTATGACGTCATAATTCGACAAGTACAAAACTTCATCGATCAAGATGAAATTTCTTGAGCATCATCGAGGAATAAATTAGTTTAGAAAACAAATAATGATGACGTCATTGGACACGTGGTTCGGCCGCCATATTTGTCCAAAAGGATCGATAAAAAATTACTTTCCGGCAAGTCCTCGGTCTCTGACCAATTTTTCATCTGTTTGTTTGTTTGTTTGTTTGTCCACACAGATTAAATATGATTTTCTCTGCAACCATTGGTCCGATTGACAGGAAATTATCACGATTGGTGCAACTCCACCTGGAGAATTTTTTAATGATAATTATGACGTCATCAGTCATGTGGTTCGGCCGCTATCTTGGAAAAATGGAAAAAATTTGCACCTCTATATCGGAAAGCGCTGAATAGAAAAAATTGAGACATGGCTCATTGTAAAGAACTCTCCATGGGGAATAAAATATGTTAATGATGATGTCATGGGTGCCTCCATTATGACGTCATAATTCGACAAGTACAAAACTTCATCCAATCAAGATGAAATTTCTTGAGCATAATCTGGGAATAAATTAATGTAGAAAAAAATAATGATGACGTCATCGGTCACGTGGTTCGGCCGCCATATTTGTTTTAACACAAAAGCCTTAAAAACCACTGAAAACACATTCTTGCTAGTGTTTGCAATCTCTGATTGCTCTTTTTCTTGTTTGTGGAATGTTTTTGGCATCGCAGTGAAGGCCAGCTTTATTTTTCACCAGGAACATTTGGTTTGGCTTTTCCATCTGAAATTTGCCAAGTAATAACAAGAAAAATGATTTTATGTTTGTAATTGCACTCGCTCAAACCTAGCCATGCCCTTCCTTTGGAAAAGACGCAAATAAATTCCAACTTGAGGGCCTAGAGTACATATACAATGCAGTACAACCCAGCAAGTACCAAGTGCAAAGCAATTGAATGAGTGCAATGGAAAGTTTTAAACTTGTGTCGATTAAACTATAAAATATTATGTGAGAATGTTGTATTTGAAACTTTGTGAGGTGCTTTTTACACGTGAAGCCAAAGTATTCCTTGGGTGTCCTTTGGGACGGTGCAACAGGAAGTGATCCTGATTGGTTGTTACCCGGATGGGTGCTGCACTCTCACTGTCATGCTTAACCGTTGTACTCTCTCGGGCTGCACTTCCAGGTAGCTGTCCAGAAAACAACATTTGGAAAGAAACGAAAAGCAACAGCATTGCCTATGTGAATTGCAGTAAAATTCCGAACAACCTGGGAATCGACAAGTTGGTGTCGCGAGAGTGGTACGTGCATCACATTTGGTTCTTGTTCCAGGTCGGTGATTTCATTTAAGTTCACTTTAGAAGTTCTGGAACCTGTTGAGACCTCGTAGCCACCAATAAGCTCTCGTGGCTAGTTTCAGGCCGAGCCTCGTTGAACATCATCTGGTTGCTGTGTCTGTGCACGCGTGCTTGTCTTTCTCGCTTTTTTGAGTTTTTGTGAGTTTGTGTGTGTGATGATCAAAAAGTAAAGTCAAAACATTTATTTTACACACTTCTGTGATTTCCTCTTGATTTGGAATTCACTTTTTGATTAATGTTGTGAATCCTCTGAGTGTCATAAGAAGCCATGGTAATGTTGTAGATAGGGCATGTCACAGTTTCAGTTCGACATACTCTCGTCGTGGCAGCCATAAGGCATCAAAAGCAGGATTTGGTGAAAAATGATGATTATGGCTATCTGAGTACGGTATGGAAGTCAAATCCCACAGGTGTCATTAGCCCAGAGTTTCATCTCGAACTACTTTATCTCCCAAAAAACTAAAATGTTTTTCTTTCTGTTTCCAGCATAATGGATCCTTCTGGGCTCCATCCGATATGGCGGGATTCCAACGAAATGCTTTGTGAGTCTGAATTTTGCTGCAAAATGCAACTTTACCCTCATGTTTTGGCATAAAAACTGGTGCTTACACACTGGTGCACAAAGCGATGCGATCCTGGGGCATGAAATCTCACAAACATTGGCTTCAGCACGAGGGTATTGACATTACGTGGCTCAAAACTAAATCCTTTCCATCTGAAGGATTTTTTAACAAGCCGAACTGACTTGTTGTCCCCACCCAATCGAGTCGGTGTAAACACCTTTTTTTTTCTTTCTTTTTTTCTTCCCCCACTCCCTTCCCCGAGACATTTTATCATTGTTTTCTTCGCTGCAACCCAACCAACTGGCAAAACAATAAAAGTTTGCCAAACAAACTTTTTACAACAGACTTTTTTTTGGATTTTCTTGTCATGTTTCGATTTTATTCATTTATTTATTTGGGATAAATCTTTTCAGAGCTAAGTCTGTTTGCAAAAAAAAAACGCTTTGCCTGCTTTGTTTCTCATTCACACGATGGTAAAGATTTGTACAATTGTTCGGAAATTACTTCAAAGACCGTCCAGGACCCCCCTTCGCAGACCCCGGGAGCAGGCATCATCCCATCCGTGAAACCCGTCCGAAGCCCGGGACAAGCTTAATAGAAGTTTACAGTTTCTTCATTTTTTTAAAGGAAAGTTGTGATACAGAACACGCACAATTTGTAAAATCCAGAATCTTTTTGTTTCTAATTCTCCATTTCCTTCCTCTCTGCATCCTTCTTTTATCTCTGCACCACTCTATCCCCACTGCTTCTATAATGGCGGCGTTTTCGGAGATTTTCAGGATTTTGTTACTATAGGATCCTACTTGCAGTCCAGTAAATCTCTCCTATCTGACCGCTCTATCCCCAAGCATCTCACAGGTGCGTTTTGTGAATGCGTTTTTGAAATACTTTTGCCCTACCGCTGATTTATTTTTTTTCAGTCACCATGCCCTCCTCCCCCATTTCACCCTCATCGGGCAACACAACTCTTATTTGCAGGTTACTGTTTTCCTTCCTTTCTTTATATCTCTCCTCTTTTACCTCTTCGTCTATTCCCTTGCTCGGTGTGGCCCACTTGTTTCCTCACTGTTAGTTTGTTGCCTTTTTGTCCTCTATTCCCTCGTAGTGGGGCAACTTAGCATAACAATTGTGCATTTTGTGATACAAGCACCAAATTTGGCACACTAGTAGACTATCATATTATGAAAAGATCTGGATATTGGGCCATCTCAGATTCAGAGATTTGATTTTTGCAAGATTTCGATTCGATTGGGATCGAAGAGAACACCTTCTTCGTCTTCTGTACAGTGAAGTTGCCAGCCCTGAATTCTCCGGCTACATCTGGGTGCTTCATTGGGAGTGCAACCATGTCCCTCAGGTGAACAGGGACCCACCTGGCATAGTGTGTGTGGTCTAAGGCATGGAACCATGGGACCAGTTCCGTCAGGGCATCAAGGTACATCGTGAATGAAGCCTGCCGCAGAGAACGCACGTAGACCAGTACCAACATCTCTAGTTCCAGCACAGTTGCCCAGTACTGAAAGTTGGAAATGTCTTCTCCTCTCTGGTGACACCAGTCTTCGAACTCAGGCAGGTCTTCTGCATCATCAGCATATGTCATACAGTGGCGTTCATACGCACGGTGTTGCAGGATGTGCGGTGCCGCTGCAGTGATTTGATGAGCTCTTCTTGTGCGGGTGACGTGGGCAGCTCGCAGGAAGGAGTCGGCCGTCCCTGGCGTTGCAATCTCAGCTTGCAAATCTGCAAAATCTGCAAATCTTGCAAAAATCAAATCTCTGAATCTGAGATGGCCCAATATCCAGATCTTTTCATAATATGATAGTCTACTTGTGTGCCAAATTTGGTGCTTTCCTCACAAAATGCACAATTGTTATGCTATATTTAGCTTAGCTGCCGGACTATCGCTCTTCAACAAGCCTCGATCTTGCATTTTTTAAAAGGATCTCTTGAAAACGTGTACCTTTTCACAGCACTGCACAATGTGAGTGTTTAGGCCGAATAATTAGTCGCATTAGGCGAGCCGGCACAATGGCCAAATTCCAAATTCCTGCCATAGCCAGCAGAGGGCATTGCATCAGCGGCACAGCCACACTCTCAGCCAATGATGCTACCTACAACCTTGTGTTGCATACGAACAAAGAAGAAGATTACTCCCATTTATATTGAACACCAAACTGTCTTTTGTGACATTCCACACAAGAGTTTCTTCAATTTCCCTCTTTATGGGAAAGTTGGTCAAAAAACATTTGGCAATTTTTTGTTGTTGTTGTTTTTGTTGTTGAAATTTGAATGTACTTTTGGATAGAAATACTTACTGTATAACAAAAGATAGAAGAAGAATCTGAACAATACATATTTTTTCTTCCAAAATTTTTATTTGGTGATTAATGCATTTTGATAAAAAAAATGTACACAGTCTTCTTTGCTCTCTGTGTACATTTTACCTTCGCCAGAGGAGAGGGTATTACATTTGAGTCCGTTTGTCTGTCCGTTTGTCTGTCCGTTTGTCTGTCCATTTGTTTGTTTGTCTGTCTGTTTGTCTGTCTGTCTGTCTGTCTGTTTGTTTGTCTGTTTGTCCACACAAAATAAATATGATTTTCTCAGCAACCGTTGGTCCGATTGACAGGAAATTTTCACCATAGGTGCAACTCCACCTGTATGATTTTTTAAATGATAATTATGACGTCCTAGGTCACGTGGTATGGGTACCATCTTGGAAAACCGAAAAACCTTGCCACCTCTATATCTCCGAAAGTGCTGCATAGAAAAAATTGAGACATGGCTCATTGTGAAGAACTCTCCATGGGGAATAAAATATTGTTATGAATTTGGTAGAGCAACATCTAGAGCCAGGTAGATCTGTATAGGTAGGTATTCGACTGTCGTGACAGGGACTCTACATGTAATAGGTTCTTGATGTTTAGGAGTTTGTCGGGATAAAGTGTATAATTGTGGATCTACCAGGAGATTCGTGTGATAAGTAGTGAGAGATTAAAGATAACGCCCCTGTGAGTCTCACCTAGTAGTCAAACCTTTGTCCATTATGGCACTGCAAACCACATAAACATTAGTTAGGTCCCTAGCGCAACATTAAATAATTCCTTTCCCTGACAATGACTTCGGAACAAACGGACAGGAAACCAGGCCAAAAACACCGCCACAATTGGCCGCCACCATTTACACCTCCAAGGCCTACAAACCTCGCCTAGCACGTGTTATAACACAAGGACCGCGGGGTCGGGGACGGGAGAGGAGTGATGCCGCAGAGGGCGTGACCTGGGCGAGCCGGCGAGTTGGGAGGCTTTTATTGGCTGAGGAGTGCGCCAATGTGACGTCATCGGCCAGAGATATTATCGACGGTCGGACGCCATTTTCGGAGTTGGCTGCCAGGAGTGCCAGCACTCCCGGTGTGAGTGGAGTTCGAAGGAGTTCACGGCTTGAGAAGGTCCCGGTGCGATCCCGAGTTTGGAGAGTCCTTCCTGTCCCTGGTCGAGTGGAGTTCGCTGGCTTTGTGCAGCCCTGCGTTGGACCTTTGGAGCAAGGGAGCTCGTGGTGTGCCGTTGAACCGACGAGGCCTGGTGGCGCTCAGAGGCGGACGGAGAGGGCCGCGGGGCCGTGTTACACTGAAGACGACTAGAGCCAGATAAGCCCGAGCTCTGCGTTTACACTTTACATGACGAGACGTGTTATTTTCGTATTCATCTCCCTCGTATCGTGTTTGATATCTGTTGTGTGTGGGATCCCAATTTAGGCTTCTTATTAGAGTTATTACCGGCGCGTGCTTTTTTTCACTGTCTTTACTTTTCATGAATAAATCCTTGTATTATTTTCTGTATATACCTGAACGCAGTTTCCTGTTTCATTTTAATAGGTAAGGCTGCGGAGCTTTGCTGTGTCCGCCATTCCGCGCGTTTGTGCCTGATTGGAATCCGCTATTGAGTTTGCACCTCGGGAGTTAAAAGCCTCGCAATTGGCCTCCGCAACTGTGGTGTTAATCGCGGTTGCGTGACAATATGTTAATGATGTCATAATTCGACATGTACAAAACTTCATCCGATCAAGATGAAATTGCTTGAGTGTCATCTATGGCTAAATTTGTGGAGAAAAAAAAATGATGACGTCATCGGTCATGTGGTTCGGCCGCCATATTTGTTTCAACACAAAAGCCTTAAAAACCACTAAAACACGTCCTGGCAAGGGTCTGCAATCGGTGATTGCTCTTTCTTGTTAATCTTGTAAAACACAATTCAGTCTAATTGAAAGTGTATTTTCTATTCTAATCCATTTTAACGTTAGACTTGATTATCTGCCTCCTCCTTCACAGGCTTCCCTCCTTCATCTCTAACCTCGGATGATGTGAGCAACATGGTAAATGAACTCTACGGGCTAATTGATTTTCCAAGCATCCCGCCGGACAGGGCCACCACTGTGGTGACCATTATCAGCAGCATCCTGGATGCTCCTGCACATACCTTGCATCAATCCTCTGAAAAGTGAGCTCAAATGAATTGGGCCTTCCATTTGAGGGAACCTCTTGCTATGCACTGGTTTATCTTGCTTGCTGTTTTAAGATTGGTTGAGGTTCCTTTTTGATTGGGTTTCTTAGGATTCTATTTATTGGTCAAGTCGGTCTGACATTATTGATGTGCTTGGTCCTACAAATATTGGTCAAGCCTGGTGTTGGCTTAGCGGTTAGGGTGCCGGCTTGGGATGCTTGGATCCTGGGTTCGAATCCCGATCGATCGCTGAATTAACGCCAGGGGGGTTGACTCAGCCTGTCATCCTTCCGAGGTCGGCAAATTGAGTACCAGCTTGCTGGGATGAATGATCACGGTGTGTACCCCGGTTTAGAATAGGTACACTATCCCTGCGCATGCATCGTAAGAGGCGATCAAGGGTTGGCGTCAGGAAGGGCATCCGGCCATAAAAAAAACATTGCCTCAAACAGGGAACCATGATTGTCATGGGGCCCGCAAGGCTAATCCCCGCTCTAGCGGGGAAAATGGCCTTAAAACGATCATTCATTCATATTCATATTTGGTCCTACAAATGAGGCGTTCAGTCGAAGTCGACCTCCTGATTGTTTGTTGTTTAATACATGGGTCTGTGCTCATGGGAGAGCTAAAAGGTCAAATGGAAGCTGGTTTACAGACAAACGAGTGGTATGGGGAAGGAATAACACAAAAATGGAGGAATAATGACACAAACATGATTAACAATGACCCAAAGAGTTACAGAATGGGAAAGAATTGGCAGTGTAGAAGAGATTGTGGATGTCCATGGGTGAGCTCATGAGGTCATGATGGACAGCACATTTGAAACGTAAAGTGAGGAGGATTAGACAATGGGCACAGGGAGATGATTCCACAGTTGAAATAATGAGATGAATGATTGCAGGTGGGCAACCAGTCTGGACTTGGGGAGGTGTGCAGGTGAGGGTTTTTTGAAGAATGTGTGCAATGTGCAATGTGTAATGCCTTTGGCAGGATAGGTAGAGGCTTTCTAAACATGAATCCCTTTAGACCTCACACCACACCCCACCCCACAACACTTATCCACCCTCCCTCCTCTCCCTCATCCCCCTAACATCTCTGCTCATTTCTAAATTTCATTCATCTTTCCTCTATAGGTTAATAAACTTGGTGGATTCACTGGGCCAAAAGTTGGACGTGAAAGGTCTGAACATGACCATCGCCTCCAGCAATCTAGCTCTGACCGTAGTCAAAATGGATCCCGGTGCTGGGTACCAGAACCTCACGTTTGTGATTCATCATGCTATGGACAACCTGCAGGTAAGATCATAACAACTCGAAAGCACAGCAACAACAATAGATCTGATCTCCTGCCGTTGAATATATGAGGAAGCCATCACACTTATTGTAGATCTTACTGTGCATGCGCAGGTGAGCTTGGTGGAGGAAGGACGCGATGATCTGAAGGAAGGCATCCACCTTCCAGCCTCGCTGCTCAAGAATATGGATCCAGCAAAGCTGCCAGACACCCCACGTACACAGTTTGCCTTTTTTAACCAGGCGAACATCTTTCAGGCAAGTTGTTCATCGGGGACCGTGCGTTGACGCAGTGACATTTGGCATCCATTTCGCTGGAGTTGATTTATCCATTGTTATTGCAAAAAGTGTCGACTCGGATTGAAATCACAAATTTTACCTGTCATTTATTTTTCGCATCCAATTTAAACAGGGGAAGAGAAAACCGAGCAGCAAGGTGATGTCTGTTAGCATCGGAAACTCGAGCATCAAAGACCTTGGAAACAGTGATCGGATTCGATTTGTATTAAAACACGAGGTTGCTAAGAAGGTGCGTGTGAAACTCCGAGTCGTTTCGTCTCGATCATTTATCATTAAATCGTTAAAAACGTTCCTTTTTGTTGTTTCTCTGTTAAAATGTTTGTTCATTTTTGAAAATGATGACATAGCTATTTATAATCTTTATAGCATAAAACCTGTGGGCTGGTAGCATGGCCCAGGGTTAAAACCTCGGCCCAGCTATAAACTGTCGTCCCGATGTATTTCAATGTGTGTGTGCTGTGGACGTTAAGCTGGGCGTCCCATCTGCCGACATTAGTTGGTGGATGTTAAACTTCTCAAGTTGTCCTTCATGAATAGGAGGCAAGCTATCACTGGCACCCTGAACAAAATCCAAATTCATGCCCTAACTATTTAATCCAACATCAGGCCTCACCAAGTCTTTCACGAGAACATTTCATGAAAGACTTGTGCCAAAAAATTCCCCCGGCCAATCCCACAATAAATTGTGGCCTTTTTAGAGAATAAGAAAATAAAATGGAAAATCACTCAGAGCGACACTTGGCAAAATAGAACGAAGTACAATGGCACTCAGTAGAACATCCTTTTGACCTCAAAAATAATTGGTGGTTCGATTCAGTGACCTGATATGTCTTCAAATTTTTAATTAATTGGTTGAAAATTGACTTTTAGAAATTTGGCCTATGTTGACCTTTTGGCCTATGCTGACCTCAATAATAGTTGGTGGTTGAATTCAGTGACCAAATGTACAAATACTCTTAAAAGTTCAAGTTAATCGGATAAAAATTGAGGATTTTAGAAATTATGCCTATGTTGACGTTTTGGCCTATGTTGACCTCAAAAATAATTGGTGGTTCGATTCAGTGACCTGATATGCAAATCGTCTTCAAAATTTTAATTTATTGGTTGAAAATTGACACTTTTATAAATTTGGCCTATGTTGACCTTTTGGCCTATGTTTACCTCAAATATAATTGGTGGTTCAAGTCAGTTAGTTGATTTGCAAATCCTATTCCAATTTCAAGTCAATCAGATGAAAATTGAGGGTTTTAGAAATTTGATACAAAGGTTCACCTTTAGCCTATGTTGACCTTCTGAACTATGTTGACCTCAAAAATAGTTGGTGGTTGAATTCAGTTAACTGATCTGAAAATCCTATTCAGATTTCAGGTCAATTGGATGAAAATTGAGGATTTTAGAAATTTGAAAAAGTTGTTGAACTTTTGGCCTCAAATATAAATAGGATTCTGTCGGACTACCAACTCTACCATATGGTGAAGTTTCATGAAGATCATTTTAAAATTGTGCCCTGAAGGCTAGTATAAGTGAGCAGACAGACAAACACACAAACACACACACAAACCGGAGTGATCAACATACTTGTCAAAATAAAAACAAGAAAATGTCGTGCATAGCACGATACTTACGAAATCCCTAAAATAAGTTGTTGGCCTATGATTATCTCAAAAATAATTGGTGGTTGAATTCACTGACCTGGTATGCAAATCCTTTTAAAATTTCAAGTTAATCAGATAAAAATTGAGGATTTTAGAAATTTGGCCTATGTTGACGTTTTAGCCAATGTTGACCTCAAAAATAGTTGGTGGTTGAATTCAGTGACCAAATGTGCAAATACTCTTAAAAGTTCAAGTCCATCGGAAAAAAATTGAGGATTTTAGAAATTTGGCCGATGTTGACCTAAAATATAATTAACTGTTGAATTCAGTGAGCTGATATGCAAATCTTCCTCAAATTTCAGGTCAATTGGATAAAAATTGAGGATTTTAGAAATTTGGCCGATGTTGACCTAAAATATAATTAACTGTTGAATTCAGTGAGCTGATATGCAAATCTTCCTCAAATTTCAGGTCAATTGGATAAAAATTGAGGATTTTAGAAATTTGGCCGATGTTGACCTAAAATATAATTAACTGTTGAATTCAGTGCGCTGATATGCAAATCTTCCTCAAATTTCAGGTCAATTGGATAAAAATTGAGGATTTTAGAAATTTGGCCGATGTTGACCTAAAATATAATTAACTGTTGAATTCAGTGAGCTGATATGCAAATGTTCCTCAAATTTCAGGTCAATTGGATAAAAATTGAGGATTTTAGAAATTTGGCCGATGTTGACCTAAAATATAATTAGCTGTTGAATTCAGTGAGCTGATATGCAAATGTTCCTCAAATTTCAGGTCAATTGGATGAAAATTGAGGATTTCAGAAATTTGACAATGTTGTTGACCTTTGGCCTATGTTTACCTATTGAATGTTTGACCCCAAAAAACAATAGGCTTCTTGCTTATGACCAACTCTACCATTTAGTGAATTTTCGTGAAGATCGGTTGAAAATTGTGGCCTGTCGGCGACTGACAAGCAGACAGAATAACACGCAAGACAAACCAATATACTTTTTAAATCTTCGATTTTCGCAAGTAAAAATTGCCAAGTAATAACACTTGTGTTGTTCTATTTTTCTCCGCAATATGCACTCATTAAAAGATTGTTCTTTTCTAGGATAGTACATACAGTGCAGTCCCATTCTGGGATTATGGGAAATTTTGCCCATTCTGGGATTATGGAAAATTTTGAAATGAAATGTCCCATTCTGGGATTATGGGAAATTTTGCCCATTCTGGGATTATGGGAAATTTTGCCAGGAATTTTATCTTTTTGTTTGTGGTGTTTGAGAGAATTCTTTGTTTTTGTGGGAGATCCGTTGAGGATTTTAGAAATTAGGCCTATGTTAACCTTTTGGCCTATGTTGATCTCAAAAATAGTTGGTGGTTGAATTCAGTGACCAAATGTGCAAATACTCTTAAAAGTTCAAGTCAATCGGATGAAAATTGAGGATTTTAGAAATTTGGCCTATGTTGACCTTTTGGCCGAGATTTTGTGGGAGTTTAGGAATTTTTTCATTCCACTGACTCATCTACAGAAAGCATCTGTCCATTACGAGTCTCCACTGTGTTGTGTTTATGAAGGCCTTAATTTGTGTTTTCCTCTGGCGAAGTCCTAAAGGAATATATTTTGTGCACTTTACAGAATGCAAACCGAAGATGTGTATTTTGGAGTCTGACAGAAAAAGGTGCGTGCCGTGTCGTCTGGTTTTCGGATAACTATCCACCTTTGTACGTATGAAACCTCCATGAGGCTCCTGAAACTTGGTGTTTGGATTTGTTTTGTTTTCTGCAGATTGGAAGGAAGATGGATGTCGAGTGGAGAATGAAAGCAACAGTGAAATGACTGTCTGCTCTTGTGATCATCTCACACACTTTGCTGTTTTATTGGTGCGTTGCTGTATTTGCAGTTAATGTGTTACAAAAAAATCAATCCCTCCTCCCACATAAAACACCAATCACGTGCCTTACGGAATCGTTTTCACAAAAGACGGTCAATGAAATAATAATATGGCCTTGTTCTCTTTGCAGGATTTTATGGGTAAAAGTGATAATTATACCAAAGAACAGAAAAGCATCCTGACCATAATCACACACATTGGCTGCGGAATTTCCGCCATATTCCTCGCCCTGACACTCTTGACCTACCTGTTCCTCAAGTGAGTACAACGCTGAAGAATTTCAGCCCGTGCGTGGGAGAAAGCAGTGTTCAAAATGCATTCTCATTAGTCCATGCATAGCACCACAAACTCCGTGTGTGTGTGTGTGTGTGTGTGTGTGTGTGTGTGTGTGTGTGTGTGTGTGTGTGTGTGTGTGTGTGTGTGTGTGTTGTGTGTGTTGTGTGTGTTTTTGTGTGTGTTTTGCAGTAAATTACGAAAGGACCATCCATCGAAGATCCTCCTTAACCTGTGCCTGGCCCTGTTTATGCTCAACCTCATGTTTCTCCTCAACTCCTGGTTCGCAATGATGGAGATTCCAGCCGCGTGTACCACTATTGCGGCCATTCTTCACTACTTCCTTCTTGCCTCGATTACTTGGATGGGTCTCGAGGCAGCACACCTATACATCGTCATCATAAGGGTTTTCAATACCTATGTGCGGCATTACATTCTCAAGTTCTTCATCTTAGGCTGGGGTACGTCGATTTGATGTCATCCCGTCTCTCTTTACCCATTGCGTGACACAATGTGCCTTATTTTCATAAAAATACATGATGAACCTTTCGCAACTTTCATATTGATGCGTTATGTGTTTTATAACAATGATGTCATTTAAAGTGATATTGAAAGTAACAAAAGGTCACACCACCTCCGAACCATCTTCCCTTAACACTTTCCAACATAGATCATACCTTACTTTGGAGAAGTAAAATGAGAGTTGTAACACGAGTAAGCTTCCCAACTATATATATATATATATATATATATATATATATATATATATATATATATATATATATATATATATATATATATATATATATATATATATATACATATATATAGATATATTGTTGCGGTTAAGGATGGTATGTTTGCCGAGCGGAGGCACCGCGACCTAACAGTTTCCCCGATTCACACAAACGTTGGCCGTATCGCGCCACAGATATTCAATGTGGAAAACTCTAAAGCGACCAAATGCAAAGAGGAAGAAGAAGACATACAGAAGAGTAACGGGATTTATTATTTACACACACAAGCAAAAGGAGCAGTCACGGTTATTTACAGGGGACATGAAAGAAACAGGTGACACAGTGAAAATTACGAGCTTACCTAACAGGCTTAACTTATTCCCAGGGACAAGACAAAAGACAGACTACGAACACACTTACACGGGGAATGATGATGATAGGGATGGCAGGTGGATGGCTGGCGGGATAGGGAGGTCCAACTGGTCCTGCAGCACGATCGGCTCGTTGGGCAGCCGCCGTTCCTTCGCGGCCCTGCTCCAAACTGCCGTCCAGGCCCCAAGCGGCTGTCGAGTGTTGTTGCTGCTGTGGACGCTGCTGCTGGCGAGCAAGGCGACGAATAGCAGGCTTTGTGCTTCCCTGGATGATCTCCTTTCTCTCTCTTGGACCTGAATCGCTGCTGGATGATCTCTTCTCTTTCTCGGACCTCACAACCCAGCTCTCCTCTGATGACCCAGCTTTTTGCTTTTTACCTCACCACGCAGCTCAGTTCAGCTCTGGTCACTCTTGCGCGCGCGCTCTTATAGCGCTGCCGGCGATTAAGCCGCCGGCCTTCAGGACACGCCCATCGGTGTGCTCACCTCGGCCCTGGTTGGTCGCGCGACCCTCTGGCTCCGCCCTTGATGACGACGGCGGGCACGCCTTTCTTCCCCAACCCGCCTCGTGGCCAATGGCGGCAATTGTAGTTGGCAATGCGAATGGCAATTGACGAAAGGGGAAATGGAGGTTTTTGGGAATGGGAATGAAGGATGAAGGGAATCTATCTTTTTCACTCGGTGCAATGGAGTGTCATTTTAATGGAAGACAAGGCCTTACCCTAAAACACATAATAAGGATATAAACTACTGAACAAGGGTTTTATCGTGTCCTTCAATGTGTGCTTTATGGAATTAACTACCGGGATGCCCTTTGACCTTTACACAACACTGGAGGCAGGAGGGGCCAGACTCAAGCAATAATAATAATAAAGCACACAATAAAAAAAATACAATCCTCATATCCGCAACTATATATATATATATATATATATATATATATATATATATATATATATATATACATATGTATACATATACACATATAATATATAAATCAAATGAATCCATTTTGAGTTCTCCAACCTTTAATGAGCAAATAAATAACTGCTCGACGTTTCGTTCAGCAACACGGATAAACGTGCATCCACTGACCTTTCTCAAGAGTAACGTAAAACAACTTGTTGTAAACAACGTAAAAGGTCAGTGGATGTAAAATAACGTAAAACAAAAAATGTAAAACAAAACAACAACAACTGTAGTTGTTTTACGTTACTCTTGAGAAAAGTCAGTGGATGCACATTTGTCCGTGTTGCAGATCGAAACGTCGAGCAGTTGTTTATTTTGCTCATTAAAGGTTGGACAACTAAAAATGGATTCATTTGATTTTAATCCCAACCACAAGTCATTACTTTACTATGTATATATATTTATAATTTTTCCTTCCCAGCACATGATGGTAAAATGAATTGTGGAGCACAATATTTGCAAAAAAAACATTTTATAAGACTTATGATGATTATGCAAGCCCTACGTTCATTAATGGGGTTACTTTGTCATGACACTTGTACTTGTGATGTCAAAGTTTGTAAGGACTTGCTATGTCTGCTGTGCAGGCATCCCTGCTGTTATCGTGGGAGTTGTGTTGGCAGTCGACGTGAATCAATACAACTTCGTGGCAGATGACTTGTAAGCTTCCCAACTTTGATGATGCAATTGCTTGCTTTTACACTTAGGAAAGGAACAGGTTTTTTCATTGTCTGTACCATGCTTTCACGGTCTGTATTCGTACTGAAAATCGATCAAGCGAGCTTTACACCATTCTGCTCCAAGGGATACCGTCCTCTTTGAGCTCGCCTGAAGACAATTGCATTAGCGTTTGAGAGGCGTACCACCCCAGTAAAACTCCCTGCCCAGAAGTCATACGTCAATGGAGGCATGCCACGCACGGCCGACCGACGGGCTTGCAAATGAACCAGACAGCATCAACTCACATGTCATAAAAACCTGCTCTGCTGCTCTTGCACATCCTCTCCCTGCCCTTTTCACCCTATCATTTACCACAGGTCATCTTCCAACTGCTTGGAAATCAGCCAACATCACTGCACTACATAAACAAGGTGCAAAAACTGATGCCCTTAACTGCAGACCTTTTCGGCTTACTTCCAATCATCAGTAATGTCATGGAATTCATCATAGTTGATATGAAATCCTTCGTTTTCTCCAACAACCTCATATCAGATCATCAATTTGATTTCAGACCAGGTAACTCTACCTTGGACATGCTACTTATGCTCTTCCAACAATGAATGGAGGCCCTCATTGTCAGACATGAGATCAGGGCCGTTACTCTAGGCGTATCTCGTGCTTTCAATACAGTCTGGCATCCCGCATTTCTCTCCCAACTGTGTGCCTATGCGATCCAAGGCCAACTCCATTCTTGGGTTACTGACTTCCTCTACTCCTGCAGCCACCATGTGGCTCTCAACGGAATCCTGTCAAGACTGGAATGTCCCATGGGAGTGTTTGGGGCCCAGCCCTATTCCTAATCTTCATCAACGATTTCTCTGGCTCTCTGGAAAATCCTCCATCTCTTTGCGATGACTCTACCCTCTGCCATGACTCTCCCCACCCCCATCCTTCATATAGACATGCAGCAACCCCCTCCCTCTCTTCAGAGCTTGAAAATAATTACAAACTGAACAAACTAGTCAAACAATTACAAACTGATCCAGAGAAATTCCACACTCACACTTTCTCTCCGATAGCACAGTACTGCAAACCCTCCTATATACATTCTTAACAACCCTCTCAAAAAGGTTCAGTCACTAAAACTCTTGGGTCTCACTCTCAGCCATGATCATTCTTGGGCAAACCACATTTCAAAATTGTCGACTGGGCATTGTCCGTCCTGCAAAGTCCTTCCTTGGGACACCTAAACTCTTATTCACCTACAATTCTTTCATCCGCAGCTTGATTGAATACTGCTCTTCCCTCTGGGCTGGCACCCCTACCAAACACCTTGACACCATGTAAACCAAGGCCTTCAATATCATATGAATCTCCCATTATGAAGCTGAGACGATGGGCCTATCACTTTGATGTCACAGACAGGTCGGTGGTCTTTCTGCCTCCTTTCTGGTCTTACACCATCTGCCCTCTCCATGATTTGTCCTCCACCACCAGGTATCTGCAGGGTCACTCGGGTCACCAGTAACCCCCCTCTAGGGAAACTACCAAATCCCAGAATCACTGCTCACCTCCACCCATTTGTTCCTCGTTTTTCCTGGCTGTTGAATCAACTTCCCCATTTTCTTCAATCTCATTCTTCCCTCCAGGTCTTCACGACAGCTGTTTCACAGCTATCTCAGATTTACCCCCACCCAAAACCATGATCAAGCCACTGACCTCCACCCTCCCTAAAAGTTTTGCTGCTGTATCCATCTTGTCTACCCCTTGCATTTTTCCCTACCCCTCAGCGTTACCTGCATCCATTGTTTGTCTGTCTCCGTCTATTTTCTCCATTGGCCCACTTGCTGTTGGCCTTTCACACTTCTCTCTTTGCTGTTCCTTTTGTTATGTTGCATCCTGATCCATTCTATGTTGTAGCTCCTCCAGGAGCCTTGACTCTGTATAAAATGCAAAACGGAAGTGTGAAAGTCATGACGAGGTATCCATATTGACACCTGATTGGTGGAAAATGCTTAGCACACCCAGTTGGTTCGTTCAGTTTAAAAGGAGCACCAAAAACTCGATGATAATAATATTGTTCGGATTTGATTCAAAACTCGAAAATTCAGGTTGCATTTGGTTCTTCGAAGCAATTCTGATACGTTGATCTTCTCACCTTTATTGCCTCCATTCCCTCCCCTCCACAGTTGTTTCCTCAAACCGGGGAAAGCGTTCTACGTGAGCATCCTGGCATATTTCTGTGTCGTATATCTCTTCAACATCTGCATGTTCTGCATTGTGCTACGCCAGATCTGCCGCCAGAAAAGGCTGCACAAAGACCTAAGCGGCGGCATCTTACGGGATTTAAAGAGCATCTTCAGCTTGACATTCCTGTTGGGAATCACTTGGGGAATCGCTTTCTTCAGCATGAACACTGGGAACAACTATCCTGTTGTCATCGATGCACTTTTCGCCCTTTTTAACTCCTTCCAAGGTACAATATTGTTTGTGGTGTCATGGTACGAATCTAGCAAAAGCAAATTATGGTCCAAGTGAAATCAATCATGGTATGTGGCTGTGGGTTTACTGCGAGTTTTTTGTTTGTTTTGTATACAAGATCGAGGCTCGTGTAAGAGCTAACATCAATCACAAAAAAAACAATCGGACAAACAAAACATACAATAAAGGGAGCGGGAGACAAGATGGGGAGAGAGAGGGAAGCACACAAGTACAACAGCAGAGAACAAGGACATCGGGAGATCTGTGTGAGGGAGAGGACTTGGGGGGAGAAGGCATGGGAAGGTGTGGGGATTAGGGGGTGGGAGAGGTATAAAACACATGGACACTGCTATAACTTCAGGAAACAAGTCAGTATTTCAAAAAAGGTGGATCTGGGGGTGAATAAACGGGGGTAGAAGAGATCAATGTTTTGGATGGGGGAAGATAAGAGATGGTGGTGAACAGCTGTTTTAAAGACCTGGAGGGAGGAGCGGGATTGAAGAGAGTGAGGGAGTTTGTTCCAGAGGCGGGAGTAAAGAGGAATGAAGGAGTGAAGGTGAACCAGAGAGTCTTGATTTTGGCAATTTCACCAGAAGAGGGTTACTGGCAGGTCTTTTTTTTTTCTTTTTTTTTCTTTTGTATACTGAATCGAGGCTCGTGAAAGAGCTGACATTTACTTCACAAACAAATCAACCAGACAAACAAAGTATATAAAAAGATGGAGCGGAAGACGAGAGAAGGGGAAGCACACAAACACTTGAGAGCACACAACATTTAAGAGCAGGGAGATGTGTGGGAGGGAGAGGGCTTGGGGGGAGGAGGCGTGGGAAGGGGGGGGGGGGGGAGAAGTATAAAACACAAGGACACCAAGGACTTCCAGGACAGAAGTTGGTATTTCAAAAAAGTGGAATTGGGGTGAAATTAGCGGGGATAGAAAAGATCAAGGTTTTGGATGGGGGAAGATAAGAGATGTTGGTGAACAGCTGTTTTAAAGACCTGGAGGGTGGAGTGGGATTGAAGAGAGTGAGGGAGTTTGTTCCAGAGGTGGGAGAAAAGAGGAATGAAGGAGTGAAGGTGAGCAGAGAGTCTTGATTTTGGCAGTTTAACCATAAAAGGATTGCAGGCAGATCTTGTGCGACCTGTAGGAATATTTGCGGGACAGAGCCCAGAGAGTGCTGGGGGGGGCAAGGCCAGAGAGGAGTCGGTAGAAGACGGAAAGACCACCAAACCTGCCTGCGGTGAGTGAGTGAGAGGCCCTTGGAGTTAGCTTCATCGCAGGAGATTCCAATGATTCTGAATGCTTTGGTTTCAACAGCGTGAAGACGAGCTAGGTGTGAGGCAGGAGCACCAGCCCAGAGGGGAGAGCAGTATTCCATTGAGCTGTGGATGAAAGCCTTGTATGTGGTGAGGAGCTCAGGTGTGCCAAGGAAGGACTTCGCATGACGGAGGATGCCCAGTCGGCGACTGTCTTTGGAGGCCAGATTTGAAATGTGGTTTTCCCAGGAAAGATCATGGCAGATAGTGAGACCCAAAAGCTTGAGTGACAGAACTTCTTGGAGAGGATTATTCAGAAAGTGGATGGGAGGGTTGTCCAGTCGGTCTTTTCGGAGAGACATCGTAAGAGTGTGCGATTTGTCAGGATTGAAAGACATGTTCCACTTGTTTGCCCAGTCTGTGATTTTGTCCAGGTCTGCAGAGAGTGAGGAGGCTGCAGACTGCCCATCTGAGGGATGAAGAATGGAGCGACAGAGAGTAGAGTCATCAGCAAAGAGATAGAAAGGATTTTCAAGAGAGTCAGAGAGATCATTGATGAAGACCAGAAAAAGCACAGGGCCCAGAACACTGCCTTGGGGAACTCCAGCCTGAACAGGAAGAGGAGATGAGAGAAACCCATTCAGGGCCACACGTTGACTATGACTAGAGAGGAAGTCCGCCAGCCATGCGTGGAGATTTCCATGGATACCAACAGAGGAGAGTTTGGTGAGCAGAGCGGGGTGCCAGACCGTATCGAAGGCACGTGAAATGTCAAGGGAGACAGCTCGAATTTCCTGTTTGGCATTGAGGACCTCCATCCATTGTTGAGAAAGCAGAAGCAGCATGTCCAGAGTAGAGTGACCAGGTCTGAAACCAAATTGATGATCAGAGATCAAGCCATTGGAGAAGAGGAAAGATTTCATATCTGAAGCAATGATGGATTCCATGACTTTTCTGATAATTGGGAGAAGGCTGATTGCTCTGTAGTTGCTGGGATCTGTTTTTGCACCTTTTTGTGCAAAGCGGTGATGTTGGCAGATATCCAAGCAGATGGCAGAAGACCTTGAGCATAAGAGAGGGTGAAGAGAACAGAGAGAGGGAGTGAAAGAGCAGAAGAACAAGATTTTAGGACCCGTGGGCTGATGCCGTCAGGTCCAGTTGCAGAATCAGAGTCGAGGGTTGACAGAAACTTTTCCACCTTGTCAGGAGGAAAGGACACAGAGCCCAGGAGCAGCTGGGTACGACTGGGTATGGTGGGTACAGAGAGGGATGGGTTTGGGACACAAGATTTAGAGGCAAACACAGAGTTGAGGCATTCAGCTTTTTCACGTGCGGAGTCAGCCGTGTGGCCATTTGAAGTGAGGGAGGGGATGGAGGGGGAACAAACACCAGAAACAGATTTGACCAGATGCCACCAGGATTTGGAAGAGGGAGACAGATAAGAGAGTTCTGTCCTGAGAACGGAGAGATATTGTTTCCTGGCTGTCCTGAGGGTGGACACACACTTGTTTCAGGCTTTGTGAAAGGAAAGGAGATTTCCTTCCGTTGGATTTGCTTTCCAGGAGACGAAAGAAAGTTGTTTCTGGGCAATGGCCTCACCACAAGATTCCGTGTACCATGGACGGGAGGAAGGGTATGACAACTGAAGATGAGATGGGATAAATCTGTGCATGAGAGAGAGCAATTTACTTTGGAAGAATTCCCAGGATGAGTTGATGTCAGAGGCGGTAGAGATGGGAGACCAGTCCAGATGATTGATGGCTGCTTGAAGACCGTGCCAGTTGGCCTGAGTGAAATGCCAGACTCGTCGACGCTGAGGAGGCTCTCTGAGAATGGTCAGAGAGATGTCCACTTTAACAAGCACATGATCAGATGAGCCGATTGGAGCAGAAGAAGAGCAGCAGACATTTTCAGGGAAGTTAGTCATAACCAAGTCCAGAAGAGAACATGCTCCGTTGACTGAGATCCGGGTCGGGAAATTGACAGATTGTGTCAGTCCCAGTGAGTCACAGAAGTCCTTTGCTGAAGAGCCATGGCTGGTGAGAGAGGTACCCACACCCAGCCAACTGGCATGGTGACAATTGAAATCACTACATATGAGGAAGAGAGAGTTGGGATGGGTAGATAGAAGTTGGTCCATGTTATCAGGCAGCGAGATATAGATGAAGTCATCAATGTTTGGTGGACGGTACAACACACATATGAACAAAAGGTGGGAGCGAAGGGGAAGCCGTAGCCAAAGGTATTCCTGGGGGTGATGTGGAGAGAGGGCAGTGCAGGGCGAGTGAGGAAGAGAGTTTTTTTAATAAAGATAGCAACCCCACCTCCAGGACGAGGCTCAGGTCTATCATACCGGAGGAGGGAGTAACCTGGGAGAGATACCAAGGAATCAGAGACATCATGAAGGAGGAAAGTTTCTGTTAAGCAGATCACGTCTGGTTTGTCAGAAGCATCTTGTGTGACCAAGGTCATCTTGTGTGACCTGAAGGAATATTTTGGGGACAGAGCCCAGACAGAGCTGTGGGAGCGAGGCCGGAAAGGTAGAAGACAGAAAGACCACCAACCTTCCTGCGGTGAGTGAGTGAAAGGCCCTCGGAGTTGGCTTCATCATGGGAGATTCCAATAATTCTGAAAGCTTTGGTTTCAACAGCGTGAAGCCGAGCGAGGTGTGAGGCAGGAGCACCAGCCCAGAAGGGAGAGCAGTATTCCATTGAGATGCGGATGAAAGCCTTGTATTTTGTGAGGAGCTCAGGTGTGCCAAGGAAGGACTTCGCACGATGGAGGATGCCCAGTCGGTGACTGGCTTTGGCCAGCTTGGAAATGTGGTGTTCCCAGGAAAGATAATGGCAGATGGTGAGACTCAAAAGCTTGAGTGACAGAACTTATCAGAAGAGTTTACATCATTGCTGGAATTGCGACTGTGTTGCTGGTACCACGCCCCCTATAGGTTGGAGCAGGAAGTTGTCATTTGTTCACGGTGTGGTAAATAACTTGCTTCCTCGTAGCTGAAGACACCGTGGGATCTTTAAAGTCTGCTTTCTTTGTTGGTATCCGGCAAGTTGGCTCGAAGGATATCCAATTTTGAATCTGACATGTGACACCGAGGATTGCCATTCCGAACTGAGATTGCTTTGCCAATGTTGCATTATCACTTAACAATCAAACCTAGAGTAGTTTCTCGGGCCAATTTAAAATCCGCTTCCACTTTAGCTGCAATTTGATTTTATAAAACAGCACATCCATCTTACAAACATCAAGATTGATAAAAGCAGAAACAATGTGGTGATTTCTAAGAAGCTCCCGTTAAATTGCCGTACTCCTCAATCATCGACGGTTGATACCCCAGACACCACCTTGCGTGAGCTCGTGTTCCTTTTATCAATAACATGGATAGATTGGCTCATTGCATCTTCCATCTCAGGCTCTGGGACCAATCAGGTGGACCTATTACCTTCCATCATCTGAATTGCTTCAATTTGCACTTTCTGTCATCTCATTTGTTGTGTGAAAAAAGTCTATTTCGATGTCAGCACTTAACTATCTCTTTTTCATTCTTTTTTTATTTTTTTGTGGTGCTCCCCTGGCGAAAATTGCCTTTAAGATACTTCCACTGATCAAGGTTCCAAATTTGTTCCAAATGTATGAATTTACATTGTTCCAACTTTATTTCTTTTATAATTGTAACCTCCGCCACCAAAGATGGATGGAGGTTATGTTTTCACCCCTGTCTGTTTGTTGTTTGTTTGGCTGTTTGTAAACAGGATATCTCAAAAGGTATGGACGGATTCAGGCGAAATTTGGTGGAGAGGTTGGGTATGTTACATGGACGAATTCAGTAGATTTTGGTGAAGATCCGGATCTGAGAATTTTTTCAGTCATTCTTCACCATTGAGTGATAGTGTCAAAAACAATATATAGCATGATATCTCAAAAAGTTGTGGAGAACACATGACAAAATTTGGTGGATGAGTTGTGTAGGTGACAAGAACAAGCCGATTAGCTTTTGGTTCAGTTCCGAATCCAGATCCATCCTGTCAGTGGGATACAAAACATAAACTGTTCAGCCTGGTTGAGGTATGCTCTCTACTGATTGTCGTTCTAGTTACCTCCACCACAAAAGGTGCATGGAGGTTATGTTTCACCCCTGTCTGTTTGTTTGTGAACAAAATATCTCAAAAATTTGCAGACGGATTCGGACGAAATTTGGCAGAGATGTCGCGAATGTGACAAGGACGAAATGATTAGATTTTGATGAAGATCCGAATTCAGATCCGGCTACTAGAATTTTTAAAAGTGATTCTTCACCATTGGGAGATAGGGCCAAAAAAGATACATAGCAGGATATCTCAAAAAGTTATGGATGGATTTGGACGAAACTTGTTGGACATGATGTGTGTGTGACGAGGAAGAATCGATTCCATTTTGGTGAAGATCCGGATCCAGCTCATATAATTTTTTAAGTGATTTTTCACCATTGAGTGATATGGCCATCCAGGCGGAGGTATGCTCTCTACTGAGTGCCCTTCCAGTTGATTTATTAATTGTCTCTACAGAAATGAAAGATCATCCTGGGCGATGATTAAAGGTTCACAGATGAGTGGGATGGTATAGGGAGCAGGTGGTCATCACGAATATAGATTAATATGTTTTTTGGGGGAGTAGTCATGATGGCAAGTGCATATAGGGGACAGTATGAGGTGGTGACACTCCACTTCTCTAAAGACCTTAAGAAATAGCTCGAACGAGAAGTTTGTGAAGACTATTCGACAGATGAGAGAAAAAGGGAAAGTTTGGAGAGGAGGTAACGAAAAAGTTTAGATTTTTTTTTTTTTTTTTGTATACTGAATCGAGGCTCGTGCAAGAGCTAACATTAACTTCACAAACAAATCGACCAGACAAACAAAATACACAAAAAGAGGGAGCGGAAGACAAGATGGGGAGAAAAGGGGAAGCACACACACACAACATCCGAGAGCAGGGAGATGTGTGGAAGGGAGAGGGCCCGGGGGGAGGAGGCGTGGGAAGGGGGGGGGGGGGGAGGGAGAAGTATAAAGCACAAGGACACCAAGGACTTCCAGGACAAAAGTTGGTATTTCAAAAAGTGGAATTGGGGTGAAATTAGCGGGGGTAGAAAAGATCAAGGTTTTCGATGGGGGAAGATAAGAGATGGTGGTGAACAGCTGTTTTAAAGACTTGGAGGGTGGAGTGGGATTGAAGAGAGTGAGGGAGTTTGTTCCAGAGGCGGGAGAAAAGAGGAATGAAGGAGTGAAGGTGAGCAGAGAATCTTGATTTTGGCAGTTTAACCAAAAGAGGGTTGCAGGCAGATCTTGTGCGACCTGTAGGAATATTTGCGGGACAGAGCCCAGAGAGAGCTGGGGGGGCAAGGCCAGAGAGGAGTCGGTAGAAGACGGAAAGACCACCAACCTGCCTACGGTGAGTGAGTGAGAGGCCCTTGGAGTTAGCTTCATCGCAGGAGATTCCAATGATTCTGAATGCTTTGGTTTCAACAGCGTGAAGGCGAGCTAGGTGTGAGGCAGGAGCACCAGCCCAGAGGGGAGAGCAGTATTCCATTGACTGCGGATGAAAGCCTTGTATGTGGTGAGGAGCTCAGGTGTGCCAAGGAAGGACTTCGCACGACGGAGGATGCCCAGTCGGCGACTGGCTTTGGAGGCCAGATTTGAAATGTGGTTTTTCCAGGAAAGATCATGGCAGATAATGAGACCCAAAAGCTTGAGTGACAGAACTTCTTGGACAGGATTATTCAGAAAGTGGATGGGAGGGTTGTCCAGTCGGTCTTTTCGGAGAGACATCGTAAGAGTGTGAGATTTGTCAGGATTGAAAGACATGTTCCACTTGTTTGCCCAGTCTGTGATTTTGTCAAGGTCTGCAGAGAGTGAGGAGGCTGCAGACTGCCGATCTGAGGGATGAAGAATGGAGCGACAGAGAGTAGAGTCGTCAGCAAAGAGATAGAGAGGATTTTCAAGAGAGTCAGAGAGATCATTGATGAAGACCAGAAAAAGCACAGGGCCCAGAACACTGCCTTGGGGAACTCCAGCCTGAACAGGAAGAGGAGATGAGAGAAACCCATTCAGGGCCACACGTTGACTACGACTAGAGAGGAAGTCCGCCAGCCATGCGTGGAGATTTCCATGGATACCAAAAGAGGAGAGTTTGGTGAGCAGAGCGGGGTGCCAGACCGTATCGAAGGCACGTGATATGTCAAGGGAGACTGCTCTAATTTCCTGTTTGGCATTGAGGACCTCCATCCATTGTTGAGAAAGCAGAAGCAGCATGTCCAGAGTGGAGTGTCCAGGTCTGAAACCAAATTGATGATCAGAGATCAAGCCATTGGAGAAGAGGAAAGATTTCATATCTGAAGCAATGATGGATTCCATGACTTTGCTGATTATTGGGAGAAGGCTGATTGGTCTGTAGTTGCTGGGATCTGTTTTTGCACCTTTTTTGTGCAAAGCGGTGATGTTGGCAGATTTCCAAGCAGATGGAAGATGACCTTGAGCAAAAGAGAGGGTGAAGAGAACAGAGAGGGGGAGTGAAAGAGCGGAAGAACATGATTTTAGGACCCGTGGGCTGATGCCGTCAGGTCCAGTTGCAGAATCAGAGTCGAGGGTTGACAGAAACTTTTCCACCTTGTCAGGAGGAAAGGACACAGAGTCCAGGAGCAGCTGGGTACGACTGGGTACGGTGGGTACAGAGAGGGATGGGTTTGGGACACAAGATTTAGAGGCAAACACAGAGTTGAGGCATTCAGCTTTTTCACGTGCGGAGTCAGCCGTGTGGCCATTTAAGGTGAGGGCGGGGATGGAGGGGGAACAAACACCAGAAACAGATTTCACCAGACGCCACCAGGATTTGGAAGAGGGAGACAGATAAGAGAGTTCGGTCCTGAGGACAGAGAGATATTGTTTCCTGGCTCTCCTGAGGGTGAACACACACTTGTTTCGGGCTTTGTGAAAGGAAATGAGATTTCCTTCCGTTGGATTTGCTTTTTAGGAGACGAAAGCAAGTTGTTTCTGGGCAATAGCCTCACCACAAGATTCCGTGTACCATGGACGGGAGGAAGGGTATGACAACTGAAGACGAGAAGGGATAAATCTGTGCATGAGAGAGAGCAATTTACTTTGGAAGAATTCCCAGGATGAGTTGATGTCAGAGGCAGTAGAGATGGGAGACCAGTCCAGATGATTGATGGCTGCTTGAAGACCGTGCCAGTTGGCTTGAGTGAAATGCCAGACTCGTCGACGCTGAGGAGGCTCTCTGAAAATGGTCAGAGAGATGTCCACTTTAACAAGCACATGATCAGAAGAGCCGATTGGAGCAGAAGAAGAGCAGCAGACATTTTCAGGGAAGTTAGTCATAACCAAGTCCAGAAGAGAAGATTCTCCGTTGACTGAGATCCGGGTCGGGAAATTGACAGATTGTGTCAGTCCCAGTGAGTCACAGAAGTCCTTTGCTGAAGAGCCATGGCTGGTGAGAGAGGTACCCACCCCCAGCCAACTGGCATGGTGACAGTTGAAATCACCACATATGAGGAAGAGAGAGTTGGGATGGGTAGATAGAAGTTGGTCCATATTATCAGACAGCGAGATGTAGATGGAGTCATCACTGTTTGGTGGACGGTACAACACGCATATGAACAAAAGGTGGGAGCGAAGGGGAAGCCGTAGCCAAAGGTATTCCTGGGGGTGAGGTGGAGAGAGGGCAGTGCAGGGCGAGTGAGGAAGAGTTTTTTTAAAGATAGCAACCCCACCTCCAGGACGAGGCTCAGGTCTATCATACCGGAGGAGGGAGTAACCTGGGAGAGATACCAAAGAATCAGAGACATCATGAAGGAGGAAAGTTTCTGTTAAGGAGATCACGTCTGGTTTGTCAGAAGCAACCTGCATGGAGAGATCAGTTAAGTTTGAGCGAAGGCCCCGGATGTTTGAGGTCCATACTGTTAAGGAAGAGGAAGGGGGAGCATCGGATACAGAACAGGGGGGGGGGGGGGAGCGGTAGGGCAGGATGTGGAAGAGGAGGAAGAGGTAGGGAGAGCTGTTGCAGGTGTGTCAGAGATTACAGAATAGCTTGGAGAAAGGGAAGAATGGGGCGGACAAAAGGTTTGATGGTGTTTGGGTGAGGCGCAGTGAGGTGTTATTTGAGGAGGGGGAAGAGTGAGGCAGAAGGTTGAGGAAGATGAAGGTGAAAGTTGGAAGGGGGAAGAAGTGGGGAGGACGCTTTGAGGAGGAGGGGTGAGAGGGGAGTCTAGGAGGGGAGGAGTGAGGGAGAGTCTCGGAGGGGAGGGGTGTGGGGGGAGTTTAGGAGGGAAGGGGCAGTGGGGGAGATTTTTGAAAGGGATGGGTGTTTGGGAAGATTTGGGGGGGAGGGGCAAGGGGGAAGATTTGACAGAGATGGGTGATGGGGAAGATTTGGAGGGGAGGGGTGTGATTGGATTTTGAAAAGTGTACGATTTATGGGAAACGAACATTTATTGCAAAATGAGTTTCTTGAGACATTCGAGTCAAAAATACGTTTGAGGACGCTGAAGGGTGGGTGGAGTTCTGGAGAGTTTAGGGAATGAATGAAAGATACACTGTAAGAGATGGAATTTTTTTTTTGAATGAATAGAATTGGTGAGCAAGTCGAAAGCATCCTTTTATAGAAGAAGTAGAAAAAAGTGTTATAGAATATGACATAATAATAAAGTTCTTCAGGGGACAGATGAAACATGTATTAACAACTTGATCACGTGATCTCGAACAACGTGGTCGAAGAACGAAATAACGAAGAACGAAAGTGCAAAAGAACGAAGAACGAAAGAACAAATAAGAACGCACAAGCGGATAAGAACAGGGAAGGAAAAAAAAATTTTGGGGTTTTTTTTGAGATTTTAAAACAAGGGAGTATGGGTGAAAAGACCGTGAAAAACAGAGACCGAAAGTAGGTGCAGCGCGATCGAAGAACCGCTGAGACAAAAAACAAAAGCCTCAAGCCAAGGTCTGAGGACACGGTAGCCGACTAGTACTACACTAGGCCTCAGAATACACGATACGAAAAAACCGACGATTCTGTACACAGGTATGAAAACCAACACCGAGAAACCTATTAAAGTCACCCCAATAGGTACATGCACCGAAAGAAAGATAAAGATACGACAAAAACACAAATGTGAAAGATCACTTAGCTTCGAAAGCGTGAGCGCATGGAACAGCTTCGAAAAGACGTGTTTGTACTGTTCTGCTAGTTTAGTCATGAATGAAACCATTTTTGTTACACATCTTTCATGATCCCACAAACCTCCCTTTGTGGTTGTCGTTAATTATTCTTTCCCTCTCATTTTCCTCATTCCAGGCTTGTTCATTTTCATCTTCCACTGCGCAATGCGAGAGAACGTCCGCACCCAGTGGAAGAGATACTTGTGCATGGATTCCTTTCTTTCTGAAGGAACAAGTAAGCTCACCTTTGAGCCTCAACTTGTCGTTCATAAACTCGTTTCAATTTTTAAAAAGTCAAGTATATTTATCTAGTCGTTTTATTATTTAATTTTACAGGTACACACACGTCGAGCATCTTGCAAAAGATTCGACCAAGCATATCTTCTTCACTGCCCTTCTCATCACGGACATCACACGAAACGACAGAAACTTCGAGCCTCTCAAAGAGCAACATTTGAGAGAAGTTTCACGGTCATGTGCTTTTTACGGTAGTGATCCGTGTGCCCTTCATCCACCCATTTTCTCCTCTCCCCTCCATTTTCTTTTCTCCGACTTTACCGAACACGGTTTACGCTCATCTTTTCATATTGCATGGAAAAATGCGCAGCGGGCGAGCTGATTTGTTCCTATATTTATTTTAAGTTTTCACTATAACTTTGCCTCTGCCATGGTAACAGCTTTGATTGAATGCCTTCTCTTTCTGGTCGATATTTAGGAAATTTAAAATTTATACTTTAATATTTTAAAATAAAAGAAGCGTCTGTTACCAAAAATCAATACTTCATCGTAGTCATCGTCTTTTAAAAAAAAATTCTACTCTAATATTAAAGAACAATTAATTTAACCCCTCTGCCCTCCCCCCAACCCCCCATCCTTACACACAATCCGCATTACATCTCTCTCTCTCTGTCTCTGTCTGTCTCTCTCTCGCTCTCTCTCTGTCTCTGTCTCTGTCTGTCTCTTTCTCGCTCTCGCTCTCTCTGTCTCTCTGTCTCTCTCTCTCTCTCTCTCTCTCTCTCTCTCTCTCTCTCTCTCTCTCTCTCTCTCTCTCTCTCTCTCTCTCTCTCTCTCTCTCTCTTCTCTTTCTCTTTCTCTTTCTCTTTCTCTTTCTCTTTTTGTTCATTCCCCTGCTTATTGTGTCCAGGAGTTGTCCCACTACCATACTTTCGTTGTCCCACTACCGTACCTCCATAACCTCCATAACATTCTTCTTCCATGAGCGTCATTCCTGTAGAGGAGCACAATATCAGGCATGTCGTGTGACATTTATTCCTCGAATGTACAATTTAATAGATTATCTCAATCTAACGATGCACCACCGACAGGATGTCATGGTATATTCAAATTTCTGCCATTGGTGCGGATGGTTATCCTCACTTTTATTCATAGACACACCACAGAATCTCAAAGTTTGATCACACCAGCGCTCACCTGTTCCTACTCTGTACATATAATGTCCATGTTATTCTTGTTAAACTTTTCTTTAGTTGGTTAACTGAGACATTTATTTATTGAATTGGGTTAACTCTGACGGTTCATGTCATCGTTTTGAAAAAATTGAAACCGCACAGTTAGCTATCAGCAGATGTCATTTGATACCAGGTAATGTGAGTCTTGTGATGGAATTTACCGCAATAGCCTGGGATGGTCTACGAAATCAAGCCATGGTACTGCAACATACCCACTAGTCCATTAAACGGGAGTTTTCTATTTTTCAATTTGTATGTATATATCATCATCATCACCTCAACTCACCTTGGGAGGGTATTGGCATACTCGCTGCACTTGCCAGGTGTGGTTGCTGAGAGTTCTAGAAGTAAGTTGCAATTTGGCAAGGGTGTTTGCAATACCTCACCTACTCTTTGCAAATGACATGGTGGGGTCTTCAACGTCCACCGACCATGTTGCTAGTAGAAGGGACACGCATAGTCGAGGATAACTATCCACACCAATGGCAGCGAGGGGCGGCACCAACATTGATGCGAAACATCATGGTCACAGTGTATATAGCTGTGTCGAGATTCGAACCCAGGCTGCACAGTGCACACCTCTAGGCCATCCTGCCAGGCCTATTTGAATATATAATAATTGGTAAAAAAACATTTCTGACATGTTGGGAAACGTTTTGGCCTATCTTAGACCGCAGATTAAGTGCATCTCGTTTGTACGTAAAAACGTTTTGAATGCGTCACCGCTTGAACCGGTTCAAACTGCATCCTCAGACTATTTTTACAATTTTTTTTTTTGAGAATTAAGTTTGTGGTATTCTCTGCCTTGGATTGTGAATTGATAGGTTGGTAAAGCAATAGTTTCCTCTCTTGATAATGTAAATAGTAAAGCAATGCTCTTGCGGAGGATTTTACTCGTGTTATTTAATTTTTTTATTCCCCTATTTTCAAACTTTGGGGTCAAACTCTACATTTTTTTAATTGGGGGGGAATGTTCCAATGAAACTTTTTTTTAGCACTTTTCAGAAAACCATGATGTTTAAACTGTTTGATAATTAAAAGTTACGGATTCCTTTCAACAACTAGTGAGCGTTCTGTGTATCGATGTTATTGTATTTGAATTTCGATCTGCGGTTGTAACCTATTTAGTCAAATCGTGGCACATGTACTACTACTGCTTTGATGTACTTTTAAAAACTGCTCATCAATTTATTGTTATTAATATTATTCCCTTCCTTTCTATAAAGATGCATGAAATTTAACCTGAGTACCAAGGTATTTGGATTCAAACAAGGAGTTGGATGTGGACATTTGATCCCAGGGCGTATCTAATGGATGCAATTTGCTAAAACTGCTGCATTTGACGTGATTAAAATGCTTTTGTTAACTTCATAACGGGTTATTATGTGGCAGATAATGTGGGTTATTTAATGGGTTATGTATGATATTTTGATTTGATCTCCCAGTGGAGGCTCCTCTTTCATCGTTGCAAGATGGCGTAACTCCCCTCTCACCCCTCCTCCTCAAAGCGTCCTCCCCGCTTCTTCCCCCTTCCAACTCTCACCTTCAGCTCCCTCAACCTTCTGCCTCACTCTTCCCCCTCCTCAAACAACACCTCACTGCGCCTCACCCAATCACCATCAAATCTTTTGTCCGCCCCATACTTCCCTTTCTCCAAGCTGTTCTGAAATCTCTGACGCACCTTCAACAGCTCTCCCTACCTCTTCCTCCTCTTCCACATCATACCGTACCGCCCCCCCCCCCCCTTTCTGTATCCGATGCTCCCCCTTCCTCTTCTTTAACAGTATGGACCTCAAACATCCGGGGCCTTCGCTCAAACTTGACTGATCTCTCCATACAGGTTGCTTCTGCCAAACCAGACGTGATCTGCTTAACAGAAACTTTCCTCCTTCATGATGTCTCTGATTCCTTGGTATCTCTCCCAGGTTACTCCCTCCTCCGGTATGATAGACCTGAGCCTCGTCCTGGAGGGGGGGGGGGGGGGGGGGGGGGTTGCTATCTTTATAAAAAACTCTCTTCCTCACTCGCCCTGCACTGCCCTCTCTCCACCTCACCCCCAGGAATACCTTTGGCTACGGCTTCCCCTTCGCTCCCACCTTTTGTTCATATGTGTGTTGTACCGTCCACCAAACAGTGATGACTCCATCTACATCTCGCTGTCTGATAACATGGACCAACTTCTATCTACCCATCCCAACTCTCTTCCTCATATGTGGTGATTTCAATTGTCACCATGCCAGTTGGCTGGGTGTGGGTACCTCTCTCACCAGCCATGGCTCTTCAGCAAAGGACTTCTGTGACTCACTGGGACTGACACAATCTGTCAATTTCCCGACCCGGATCTCAGTCAACGGAGCATCTTCTCTTCTGGACTTGGTTATGACTAACTTCCCTGAAAATGTCTGCTGCTCTTCTTCTGCTCCAATCAGCTCATCTGATCATGTGCTTGTTAAAGTGGACATCTCTCTGACCATTCTCAGAGAGCCTCCTCAGCGTCGACGAGTCTGGCATTTCACTCAGGCCAACTGGCATGGTCTTCAAGCAGCCATCAATCATCTGGACTGGTCTCCCATCTCTACCGCCTCTGACATCAACTCATCCTGGGAATTCTTCCAAAGTAAACTGCTCTCTCTCATGCACAGATTTATCCCATCTCGTCTTCAGTTGTCATACCCTTCCTCCCGTCCATGGTACACGGAATCTTGTGGTGAGGCTATTGCCCAGAAACAACTTGCTTTCGTCTCCTGGAAAGCAAATCCAACGGAAGGAAATCTCATTTCCTTTCACAAAGCCCAAAACAAGTGTGTGTCCACCCTCAGGAGAGCCAGGAAACAATATCTATCCGTTCTCAGGACAGAACTCTCTTATCTGTCTCCCTCTTCCAAATCCTGGTGGCGTCTGGTCAAATCTGTTTCTGGTGTTTGTTCCCCCTCCATCCCCTCCCTCACCTCAAACGGCCACACGGCTGACTCCGCGCATGAAAAAGCTGAATGCCTCAACTCTGTGTTTGCCTCTAAATCTTGTGTCCCAAACCCATCCCTCTCTGTACCCACTGTACCCAGTCGTACCCAGCTGCTCCTGGACTCTGTGTCCTTTCCTCCTGACAAGGTGGAAAATTTTCTGTCAACCCTCGACTCTGATTCTGCAAATGGACCTGACGGCATCAGCCCACGGGTCCTAAAATCTTGTTCTTCCGCTCTTTCACTCCCTCTCTCTGTTCTCTTCACACTCTCTTTTGCTCAAGGTCATCTGCCATCTGCTTGGAAATCTGCCAACATCACCGCTTTGCACAAAAAAGGTGCAAAAACAGATCCTAGCATCTACAGACCAATCAGCCTTCTCTCAATTATCAGTAAAGTCATGGAATCCATCATTGCTTCAGATATGAAATCTTTCCTCTTCTCCAATGGCTTGATCTCTGATCATCAATTTGGTTTCAGACCTGGTCACTCTACTCTGGACATGCTGCTTCTGCTTTCTCAGCAATGGATGGAGGTCCTCAATGCCAAACAGGAAATTCGAGCTGTCTCCCTTGACATATCACGTGCCTTCGATACGGTCTGGCACCCCGCCCTGCTCACCAAACTCTCCTCTGTTGGTATCCATGGAAATCTCCACGCATGGCTGGCGGACTTCCTCTCTAGTCATAGTCAACGTGTGGCCCTGAATGGGTTTCTCTCATCTCCTCTTCCTGTTCAGGCTGGAGTTCCCCAAGGCAGTGTTCTGGGCCCTGTGCTTTTTCTGGTCTTCATCAATGATCTCCCCGACTCTCTTGAAAATCCTCTCTATCTCTTTGCTGATGACTCTACTCTCTGTCGCTCCATTCTTCATCCCTCAGATCGACAGTCTGCAGCCTCCTCACTCTCTGCAGACCTGGACAAAATCACAGACTGGGCAAACAAGTGGAACATGTCTTTCAATCCTGACAAATCTCACACTCTTACAATGTCTCTCCGAAAAGACCGACTGGACAACCCTCCCATCTACTTTCTGAATAATCCTCTCCAAGAAGTTCTGTCACTCAAACTTTTGGGTCTCACTATCTGCCATGATCTTTCCTGGGAAAACCACATTTCAAATCTGGCCTCCAAAGCCAGTCGCCGACTGGGCATCCTCCGTCGTGCGAAGTCCTTCCTTGGCACACCTGAGCTCCTCACCACGTACAAGGCTTTCATCCGCAGCTCAATGGAATACTGCTCTCCCCTCTGGGCTGGTGCTCCTGCCTCACACCTAGCTCGTCTTCACGCTGTTGAAAGCAAAGCATTCAGAATCATTGGAATCTCCCGCGATGAAGCTAACTCCAAGGGCCTCTCACTCACTCACCGCAGGCAGGTTGGTGGTCTTTCCGTCTTCTACCGACTCCTCTCTGGCCTTGCCCCCCAGCTCTCTCTGGGCTCTGTCCTGCAAATATTCCTACAGGTCGCACAAGATCTGCCTGCAACCCTCTTATGGTTAAACTGCCAAAATCAAGACACTCTGCTCACCTTCGCTCCTTCATTCCTCTTTTCTCCCGCCTCTGGAACAAACTCCCTCACTCTCTTCAATCCCACTCCTCCCTCCAGGTCTTTAAAACAGCTGTTCACCACCATCTCTTATCTTTCCCCATCCAAAACCTTGATCTTTTCTATCCCCGATAATTTCACCCCAATTCCACTTTTTGAAATACCAACTTCTGACCTGGAAGTCCATGGTGTCCTTGTGTTTTATACTTCTCCCACCCCCCAGCCCCCCCCCCCCCCACCCCTTCCCACGCCTCCTCCCCCCGAGCCCTCTCCCTCCCACACTTCTCCCTGCTCTCAAATGTTGTGTGCTCTCAAGTGTTTGTGTGCTTCCCATTCTCTTGTCTTCCGCTCCCTCTTTTTATTACTTGCCGGAAAAGATTCCGGCAAGTATGTTGATCTGTTCGTTTGTTTGTCTGTCTGTCTGTCTTTTTGCAGCACTGCGTCTACACCGTTGCACGGAGAATCGCCAAACTTTGCACACATATTTGTCTTGCCCTGGAATAGACCGTGCCCAATTGATGACGTCATCGGTGACGTGGTTCGGCCGCCATCTTGGAAAAACCGAAAAACTTTGCACCTCTATATCTCCGAAAGTACTGAACAGAAAAAATTGAGACATGGCTCATTGTAAAGAACTCTCCATGGGGAATAAAACATGTTAATGATGACGTCATCAGTCACGTGGTTCGGCCGCCATCTTGGAAAAACTGAAAAATGTGCACCTCCATATCTCTGAATGTACTGGATAGAAAAAAATTGAGACATGGCTCATTGCAAAGAACTCTCCATGGAGAATACAATATGTTAATGATGACGTCATCGGTCACGTGATTCGGCCGCCATTTTGGAAAATCCGAAAAACGTAGCACCTCTATCTCCAAAAGTGCTGAACAGAAAAAATTGAGACATGGCTCATTGTAAAGAACTCCCCATGGGGAATAAAATATGTAAATGATGATGTCATCAGTCACGTGGTTCGGTCGCCATCTTGGAAAAACGGCAAAACTTTGCACCTCGATATCTCCGAAAGTGCTGAACAGAAAAAATTGAGACATGGCTCATTGTAAAGAACTCTCCATGGGGAATAAAATATGTTAATGATGACGTCATCGGCCATGTGGTTCGGCCGCCATATTTGTCCTAAATGGCCAATAAAGTAAATTCCGGCAAGTCCTCGGTCTCTTTATATATTTTGTTTGTCTGGTTGATTTGTTTGTGAAGTAAATGTCAGCTCTTTCACGAGCCTCGATTCAGTATACAAAAAAAAAAAAAAAACAGGGCGAGAAGAAACCAGGAGTGATGAAAGGTGATCAATGCTGTGTGACCCTATATTTACTTGTTTATTTATTTTTATTGGTCATATGGTAATGGTCAACAGCATCTTTAATGTTCACATTGCTGATCATGGATCAGCCAGCGTTATCACATCCGTCACCAGATCTGTTCAGTTATGTTTTCATGTCTATCTGTTTGTCTGTGAGCAGGATATCTCAAAACGTTATGGACGGATTCGGAGGAAATTTGGTGGAGAGGTTGGGTGTGTGACAAGGACAAAATGGATTACATTTTGGTGAAGATCCAAATGCATATCCGGCCTATCGGTGGGATACAAAACGTTGAACTCGACTCGGTGGTGTCATTGCCCCTCTCTCTACTGTTCCTTTTGTCCTGTAGCGTCCTGGTCCGTTCAGTGTACTAGTAACTATCTCTTGCACGAGCCTCGACTATGTATACAAAAGAATGGTTATGGCTTGTCCACTCCGAGTCTGGGAGGTTGGCGGTTCAAACCCCGGCCGAGTCATACCAAAGATTTTAGAAACGGTATGTGCTGCTTTTTTTCTTGGCTTTCAGTATTTAAAAGGTGAAGAGCACGGACAATGCCCATCGGTTGGCATCCCTGGGGTGGAGGAAATGCCTCGCTGAGTGCGGTGAGAAAAGCACGCCATTTTTGTGACGTCGCTGGCCAGAGCATCCAGTGTAGTAAAGGCACTTCCCCCAAGGTGTGTGTGTGTGTGTGTGTGTGTGTGTGTGTGTGTGTGTGTGTGTGTGGTGTGTGTGTGTGTGTGTGTGTGTGTATGTGTGTGTGTGTGTGTGTGTGTGCGTGCGTGCGCGTGCGTCAGCTCCATTACGAGCCTTAGACATTGTATTAAAAAATAAAAGTAAATGTTCAGCCCTGCGAAGGTATATGATCTACCTAGTGCCGTTCTAGTTCCCCCTAAAAATGAAAATGTCTCACCTGATGTGTCCAATGATAGATGACACGATATCACAATCAGATATACAGGAAGTTAGCACACTTTAAATGGAGCTAGGGTTCAGGCTGTCCAGGAAAATGTCATGCGGTATGAGAAATGTGCATTTCCAAAAGACAAGGTTGAAAAATCGACATCTGGGAAGAGAGTAAGAGGCCTGATTGAAGAAGTGGAACATCAGTCACCTTTGATATAAAAACGACCGAACTTTAGTGCAGTTGAAACTATTTCGAGACAGATATTAAAGCTAATTTATCCCATTTAGCTTTTCAAATAGTGTTCTGTAGATGAGTTATGGAAAAACGTTGATGCCAACAATTGGTATGAACAGGTTGAAGGTGCATGGCCTTGGGGCATTATATTGGAAACCATGAAGTGAAATAAACTATGTTGGGGGTTTGTTGGGGGTATTTGGCATGTTATTGTTCTGGCTGTAGTTTATTCAGGTTGTGGTTTGTTGTTCTGGCTGTAGTTTATTCAGGTTGTGGTTTGTTCTGGCTGTAGTTTATTCAGGTTGTGGTTTGTTGTTCTGGCTGTAGTTTATTCAGGTTGTGGTTTGTTGTTCTGGCTGTAGTTTATTCAGGTTGTAGTTTGTTATTGTTATGGATGTAGTTTATTCAGGTTGTAGTTCGTTGTTCAGACTGTGGTTTATACAAGTTGTAGTTTGTTGTTCTGGCTGTAGTTTATACAGGTTGTAGTTTGTTGTTCTGGCTGTAGTTTATACAGGTTGTAGTTTATTGTTCTGGCTGAAGTTTACACAGGTTGTAGTTTTATTGTTTGGCTGCAGTTTATTCAGGTTGTACTTTGTCACTGTTCTGGTTGTAGTTTATTCAGGTTATGGTTGTTCTGATTGTAGTTTATTCAGGTTGTAGTTTGTTATTGTTCTGATTGTAGTTTATTCAGGTTGTGGCTTATTGTTCTGGTTGTAGTTTATTCAGCTTGTAGTTTGTTAGTGTTCTGGTTGTAGTTTAATCAGGTTGTAGTTTGGTATTGTTCTGGCTGTAGTTTATTCCGGTTGTAGTTTGTTCTGGCTATAGTTTAATCAAGTTGTAGTTTGTTTTTGTTCTGGTTGTGGGTTATTCAGGTTGTAGTTTGTTCTTCTTCTGGCTGTTGTTTATTCAGGTTGTAGTTTGTTCTTGGTCTTGCTGTAGTTTATTCAGGTTGTAGTTTGTTCTTGGTCTTGCTGTAGTTTATTCAGGATTTAGTTTGTTTTTATTCTGGTTGTAGTTTATTCAGGCTGTAGTTTATTGAGGTTGTACTTTCTTCTTGAGGCTGTAATTTACTCAGGTTGCAGAATGGATTGTTTGTTTTTGTTCAGGGGGGCCCTCGCAAATATGTTACACCCCTACCCAAGCTGCACAGCTAACTTTGCCGCCATGGCTTGCAATATTTTGGCCAAATGGCCCTGTTATTGTCCATTTCATTATAACTGCATAGGGCTTTTCAAGTACATTTCTGCTTTTTGGTGTTAAATGCCACAAGTTCTCCACCTGGCCTCACCTGTACAGGAAGTTTTACACCATACAAACTTTTACCCTATTCTACTTTATGGTTTCCAATCACCGCCACCTCGGTGCATGTTTTACCATGCAATTTTCACGTACCTCTTTGTTGTTTTGTTATGCAACATATGGCTGCTGGTTGCATTTCTGGAAATGTGGCTGTGCCAATGATGCCGCGCCTCTGTTACCAGTCATCTGGTACTCATTTTGCCGACCTCAGAAGGATGACAATCTGATTAAACCCACCTGGTGGTCATCCAATGGCTTGACAGGGGCTCAAACTCAGGATCCAAATATCTCAAGCCAGCTATCTTAACTATTAAACAACACCAGGCTTGACTTACCCCAGATACATCCCTAATAAAAGAGTAATACAACCGTACTCCTTCACACGGCCTTTCCATGCAACAATATTCAGAGGATTGCACACAAATTCTCTGAGATTGGGACTCATCAACATAAAGAAAACTGAAGTCATCTTATTATTATTTAATAGGCCAAGGCGTCAAAATGCTGCGAATAGCATCACCAGCTGAGGGTGCAGTTACGCCGCTGGTTACTTTGTAGGTTAGAGCAGGACTTTGGAATTTTTTGATGGTGCCGGCGATAGCTTGCCTACTCTACTCATTGAGAAGGACACCGTGGGATCTTTAACCTCCACCAACTAATGCAGGCAGACAGGACACTCAGTTTAATGTCCATATGAGGAAGGGCACACACATTGAATAACCAGGATGACAGTTTATAGCTGGGTAGAGATTTGAACCCAGACTAGATGGATTGGAGACAAGTGAACGTACCTCTCAGTTCAGGTCTTCCACAAAATGTAATCTGTGCAGGGGCTGTTGTCCTTTCCTGTCTGCTGCACTAAGCCAAAATGCACTTTCTCAAGACATCACATCTATAAGGTGACTGGAACGAGAGCACCTGATAGCATTCTAGACATCAACTTTCAAAGTTGGCCTCCAAAGCCAGCTGCAGACCGGGCATCCATCGTGCGAAGCCATACTTTGGTGCACCTGAATTCTTATCCACCTACAAGGCCTTCATCCGCAGAATGGAGTACTGCTCCCCCTCTGGGCTGGTGCTCGTGCCTGATGCAATGGAAACCAAGTCATTCAAGATCATTAGAACCCCCTGCAGTGAAGATGAGTCTATGAGCCTATCACTTCACCATTGCAGACAGGTCAGTGGTCTCTGTCTGCCATTGCCTCCTTCTGGTCTTGTACCCTCCGCTCTTTCCGTACTTTGTTCTCCCACCCCCTCCAGGTTTCTACAGGGTGCAGGCGGTCCACAATCGAGCCCCATCTAGTGAAACCCCCAAAATCAGGAATCTCTGCTCACCTCCACTCATTTGACCCACCTGTGGAATAAACTCCACATTCTCTTGAATCTCATTTTCCCTCCAGGTCTGCAAGACAGCTGTTCATTACAATCTCAGATCATCCCCCATCCAAAACCATGATCTTTTCTACCCCCGTTACTCTCCCACGACCCCCAATTTCCTGTTTTCCTTTCCTGAGGATTTGACTAATCTTCCTTGATTGTCATCCCACGTCCTTGTTTGTCCATCTTCATTTACTTAGCCCTGTTTGGTCCTGCTGTTGGTGTTTCCCCCTCTCTCTGCTTTTCTCTTTCTGTTGTTCTGGTGCATCTTGATCCGTTCTGTGTTCTATCTCTTCCATGAGCCTCCAATTTGTATCCCAAAAAAATGGCATGATCATATGACAGATATTGAAGTGCTTCTTCGAGACGACGTGCATAACCTTGAGTCATTCGGCAAGAAACCACTTCTGCGGAATTCACATGTGAGAGGAGCAAAAGGGAATAGATCTCAGGGCACATCAGCCACCTTCCATGATGAAAAGTGTGGGCGAAGGACATCGAACCACATAGGCCTCAACTCTCACCAGTGGGAGAGCAACATCCCCGAGCCTTGACCAACGCTTTCACCGACATCGTACTCATCAGCGAGCGATGGCCGATTATACGGTCTGGTGGAAAATGTTTTATCAGAAGCAAAGTTGAAGGCAATGCCACGCTCCCATGGAGTTTGATGTACAGCACTGCATATAATATTTCAGACAACATTGAGAGAATATTATATTCCAAGTCAGATTTGTTTTTCTTTTTTTGTATTCAGAGGCAATGCTCGTGGAAGAGCTGGGACACTGAACCAATCAGGACAACACAGAAAAAGCATTAGTAGAGAGAGAGGGAGTAAAACACCAATGGAGACTTGGACAAACATTGGGTGTATGGGGAATGATGCACGTGATGGACAAGATGGATACAGAAGCAAACTCTCAGGAAGGAAAAACTGGAAGTTTGGAAGGAGTTGGGGGGAAGCTGGGACAGAAAAGATCATTGTGTTCGATGCAGGATGATCTGAGATGGTGGTGAACAGCTGTCTCGAAGACCTGGAGGGAAGAAGGAATTGTCGGTGTTGCCTGAAATGTCCCTTGGAATAAAACCTTCCCCACTAGAGGGTGACATTGCCTAAAATCGAATTTGAATGCCACATACACCATGATGTAAAAACACAGGTAATTATGTAACATTTCCCACGAGAGGGCAAAGTTGCCTTGAATCAATAGCAATCAAAAAATTACCACCAGAGGGGAACATTGCTTGAAATGCGACTTGGAGTGTCAGATTCAGATTCGCCCAGTGAGTGATTGCCTTAAATCATAATTGCGATACAAAACAAGAAAAAAGAGCAATCAGAGATTGCAAACCCTCGCCAGGATGTATTTTCAGTGGTTTTTAAGGCTTTTGTGTTAAAAAAAATATGGCGGCCGAATCACGTGACTGATGACGTCATTAATTTTTTTTCTCCACTAATTTATTCCTACATTATGCTCAAGAAATTTAATCTTGATCGGATGAAGTTTTGTACTTGTCGAATTATGACATCATAATGGAGGCACCTATGACATCATCATTCACAGATGTTATTCCACATGGAGAGTTCTTCACAATGAGCGATTTCTCAATTTTTTCTATTCAGCGCTTTCGGAGATATAGAGGTGCAAATGTTTTCGGTTTTTCCAAGATGGCGGCCGAACCACGTGACCGATGACGTCATCATTATTTTTTTCTCCACCAATTTATGCCTACATGACGCTCAAGATATTTCATCTTGATAGGATGAAGTTTTGTACTGGTCGAATTATGATGTCATAATGGAGGCACCTATAGCAGTATAGCATCATCATTAACGTATTTTATTCCCCATGGAGAGTTCTTTCCAATCAGCCATGTCTCAATTTTTTTCTATTCAACCCTTTCGGAAATATAGAGGTGCAAGGTTTTTTTATTTTCCAAGGTGGCGGCTGAACCACGTGACCTATGATGTCATAATTATTATTATAAAATTATACAGGTGGGGTTGCACCTATGGTGAAAATTTCCTGTCAATCGGATTAATTAATAAATCAAAAATAGTCTTTGCAGCCAAATCACCTTGTCATTGGCATGTCCAAATATCAGCTTCCGAACTCAAAACCTGAGTTAATGGTCAGAAGAGAAAGGAAATTTAATTACTTAAATAAGTACTTAATTTAAAAAAAAAACCACCTTTAGAGGCCATTTTTCCCCGCAAAGCGGGGGTTGGCCTTTTTCGGGAACTGTGGTTGTTGTTATTTTTTGGTCCCCTTTTTGAAGCAATGTTTTACGACCGGATGCCCTTCCTGACGCCAACCCTTTTTGCCGCCTTTAACGACAAACAGGGAATTACCAGTGAACTGGTACTCAATTAGCCGACCTCGGAAGGATGACAGGCTGAGTCAACCCCCCTGGCGTTAATTCAGCGATCGACGGGGATTGCGAACCCAGGATCCTAGGATCCTAAGCCGGCACCCTAGCCGCTAGCCCAACACCAGGGTTCGAATACCAGAACTACTGCACCAGAACCAGAACTACTACCAGAACTACTACCAGAACCAGAACTACCAGAACTACTGCTAGAATAGCACCAGAGTACTTAAGTAAATAAGTACTTAATTAATCGCTAATAATTAAATAACTCCTCAATTAATTGATTAATCAAAAAACAAAAAATACTGTTTTTGACAAAGGACTTGCTCACTACTGTGCCGAAATTTCAGCTTCCTAGCTCAAAGGATGGTTGAGATATCGCCCGGACAAACAACCAAGAAAACAAGAAAACAGCCCGAGTGAAAACTGAGTACTCCTTTTCAGCGTGCGTCATTGACGAGAAACTTCGGTGCCCGGCAATAACGTTATGCAGCACCTGGAGATGGCATAGGAAAGGTGCGGTGTCCAAAAATACCGTTTTTTACAACGTGCTTGCTCACTATTGTGCCGAAATTTCAGCTTCCTAGCTCAAAGGATGGTTGAGATATCGCCCGGACAAACAACCAAGAAAACAAGAAAACAGCCCGAGTGAAAACTGAGTACTCCTTTTCAGCGTGCGTCATTGACGAGAAACTTCGGTGCCCGGCAATGACGTTATGCAATGCCTGGAGATGGCATAGGAAAGGAGCGGTGTACAACAAGAAAACAAACAAGAAAGCAAGAAAACAACCATCGTGAAAACTGAGTACTCCCTTTCAGCGTGCGTCACTGCCGAGCCCCATTCCGTGCCCGGCAATAACGTTATGCAGCACCTGGAGGTGGCATAGGAAAGGTGCGGTGTACAAAAATACCGTTTTTTACAAAGTACTTGCTCACTATTGTGCCGAAATTTCAGCTTCGTAGCTAGAAGGATGGCTGAGATATTGCCCGGACAAACAAACAAGAAAACAAACAAACAAACAAGTAAAGATACATTCAAAAGACACCGCCCCCAAGCCGAATAATTAAATATCCTACAGCGCGGCATTGCCGGGGTGCCTCTGGCGCCCGGCAATACCACAGTGTAGCTCATAGAGAGTGCATTGGGAGGGAGGGGAAAAGAAAAAAGAAAAACCTTTAGAGGCCATTTTTCCCCGCAAGCCAGGAGTTGGCCTTTTTCGGGCACCGTGGTTGTTGTTGTTTTTGTTGGTCCCCTTTTTGAAGCAATGTTTTACGGCCGGATGCCCTTCCTGACGCCAACCCTTTTGGTCGCCTTTTACGACAAACAGGGAATTACCAGTGAACTGGTACTCAATTTTGCCGACCTCAGAAGGATGATCAGGCTGAGTCAACCCCCCTGGCGTTAATTCAGCGATCGACCGGGATTTAGAACCCAGGATCCTAGGATCCTAAGCTGGCACCCTAGCCGCTAGCCCAACACCAGGCAATTGGGAGGAGAGGTGTACAATAATTGATTGATTAATTGCATAATTAAAATCAATAAAAGACTATCATAAAATATTTTCTTAATCAATTTGGCTAATAGCATAACGAAACCACGAGTGCTTCATCTGAAGATGTATCTTTTATGAATTTAATTAAATAAGTAATTAATAAAATAAAAAATAATATATTAATTAATAATTAATTGATAAATCAATAAATAATTAATCGATTAAATGATTACTCAATAAATCAAAAATATCCTATATAGCCACATCACTTGGTCACTGTCATGTCCAAATATTAGTTTCCTAGCTCAAAAGGTGCCTGAGATTTTGCCCAGATGAGAAAGAAAATAAATAAATGATTAATACAATGAAAATAAATAAATAATAATCATTAAAAAAATGAAATAGTTCATCAATTGGCTCATAGAATACATAAACCACCACCATTTCATCCGTATCTGTAACTAAAAAAAAATAAAAAAATTGTCATTCATCGAATAATTAAATAATTAATCGATTAATTAATTAATCAATAAATCAAAAATACCCTTTACAGCCAAATCACTTGGTCATTGTCATGTCCAAATAGCAGCTTCCTAGATCAAAAGGTGCCTGAGATATTGCCCAGATGAAAAATAAAATATATAAATAATTAATAATGAAAAGAAAGAAATAATAATCATAAAATCATAAAATAATTAATCAATTCGCTAATATATATAAACCACCTTTAGAGGCCATTTTTCCCCGCAAAGCGGGGGTTGGCCTTTTTCGGGAACCGTGGTTGTTGTTGTTTTTTGGTCCCCTTTTTGAAGCAATGTTTTACGGCCGGATGCCCTTCCTGACGCCAACCCTTTTTGCCGCCTTTTACGAGAAACAGGGAATTACCAGTGAACTGGTACTCAATTAGCCGACCTCGGAAGGATGACAGGCTGAGTCAACCCCCCTGGCGTTAATTCAGCGATCGACCGGGATTTGAACCCAGGATCCTAGGATCCTAAGCCGGCACCCTAGCCGCTAGCCCAACAACAGGGCATCGATCAATTCGCTAATAAAACACATAAACCACTACCATTTCATCCGAATCTGTAACTTAAAAAATATATTTAAAAAATTCGTCATTAATTCGAACAATTAAATAATTAATTGATTAATTGATTAATCAATAAATCAAAAATAGCCTTTGCAGCCAAATCACTTGGTCAATGGCATGTCCAAATATCAGCTTCCTAACTCAAAAGGTGCCTGAGATAATGGCTAGAAGAGAAAGGAAATGTATAAGTACTTAATTAATCGCTAATAATGAAATAACTCATCAATTAATTGATTAATCAAAAAACAAAAAATAGCGTTTTTGACAAAGTACTTCCTCACTATTGTGCCGAAATTTCAGCATCCTAACTCAAAGGATGGCTGAGATATCGTCCGGACAAACAAACAAGAAAACAAGAAAACAAACAACCAGGGTGAAAACTGAGTACTCCCTTTCAGCGTGCGTCACTGCCGAGCCCCCTTCGGTGCCCGGCAATGACGTTATGCAACGCCTGGAGATGGCATAGGAAAGGAGCGGTGTACAACAAACAACCAGAGTGAAAACTGAGTACTACCTTTCAGCGTGCGTCATTGCCGAGCCCCCTTCGGTGCCCGGCAATGACGTTATGCAACGCTTGGAGATGGCATAGGAAAGGAGCGGTGTACAACAAACAACCAGAGTGAAAACTGAGTACTCCCTTTCAGCATGCGTCACTTCCGAGCCCCCTTCGGTGCTAGGCAATGACGTTATGCAGCGCCTGGAGATGGCAAAGGAAAGCAGCGGTGTACAATAAGTACTTAATTAATCACTAATAATTAAATAACTAATCAATTAATTGATTAATCAAAAAACAACAAATACAGTTTTTGAAAAAGTACTTCCTCACTATTGTGCCAAATTTTCAGCTTCCTAGCTCAAAGGATGGCTGAGATATCGCCCGGACAAACAAACAAGAAAACAAGCAAGAAAACAAGAAAACAGCCAGAGTGAAAACTGAGTACTCCCTTTCAGCCTGCGTCATTGACGAGCAACTTCGGTGCCGGGCAATGACGTTATGCAGCGCCTGGAGATGGCATAGGAAAGGAGCGGTGTGCAATATAAAATGTCATTGCCCACATGGTTTTAGTAATTTTGCTGTACGGAGTTAAAGGCTATCAGTCAGCCATCTTTTCTTTGGTCGGATTACAAAACAAAATCGTCTCCATATGTATAATCTCATGCATTGTATTTATGCCAAGTTTAAGCAAAATTGCTCCATGCATGTCAATAAATAAATGGCTGGGAAAACATTTTGGTAACAAAATTGCCCATAGTCGGCCATCTTGGATCTGATCTAGAAATAAAACGACGTGCATATGTAAACCATCATTCGTTATCTGTGTGCCAGGTTGGAACAAGATCGGTAAATGCATGTCTGAGAAATGTTTGAGGACGTGTTCAACATCATGTTTTTACAACTAAAATGGCCGCTAGTCGGCCATCTTTGATCGCATCACGAAACAAAATGATGTGCATATGTATACTATCATGTATTGTCTTTGCGTCAGGTATGAATAAAATCGGTCGATGCACCTCCAATATATGGTTGCTGACGCACGCGCACACAGACGGACGGATGGATGAGACCCAATCCGTAAACCCCTGTTTCAGGCTAAATCCGGCTAAATCCAACGTAAAGTAAAATGCTAAATTGAGGTACCGCCACACAGACGCAAACACGCACACAGGGTAAAGTAATAAAATGAAAAAAAAACCCTTTCGGCACTTAGTTGGCCCCAATATGAATTCTGTGGTAAGTTCAGTGGCTATCGAAGCCCGCAGCCACCAGGCAAGAAGCCTGGCAAAATGGCGGCAATGCCGCGTGCTGAAAACGGCGGTATCTAGGCAAGTAGCGAGCACGGCCCTCGTTCCCTTCTTTTTCCATCCACCGCTTCACAATTATTTGGCGTGGGGAAGGACAGCGTGGCCTTCGCCTCCCCAAAAGAGCCCAGTAACCAAAGCCTCCTCACGATCACCACAGAACAATGCAAACACTCTCCTCAGCAGAACACAAAATGTCGAAACTTCTTCTTCGCCCACCTACTTCATCCGGGCGCATCACTTGGGGGGCGTGTCCTGTCGGTCTCGTTCCCCGCCCATTGAAACACTGTAGCCCCGCCTCTCCTGGGCGGGTCTAAGCCGTATGTGTCCATGGAGCGTGAGTACTAGCCGGCTGCTATTTTGCTTGGCCGGCGGTTGTTATAAATGTTAGGGATGGCCACAGAGGGTATCACAAACAAGGGAATTAGCCTTAAACCCTACTACTAATTAACACGGCATCATCCCCCATATGATGAACAATTAAAAACAACCAGAAGCTACATTTTCCCGAATTATGTACATCGAAATTCTCCTACATGTCACATGGTCCATACTATTTCCTATTCAATCCCACCTTTCCTGCTATATTTTCTTACATACTCCCATAAACGTAATAGTCAGGCAGCTTAGCAGCATATTTATCGAAAATGGGGAACGGCTTGACAAAAGCACCATTTTTATTTTGGTGGTCCATTTGAATGAATGAATGAATGAATGTATGATCGTTTTAAGGCCATTTTCCCCGCTAGAGCGGGGGTTAGCCTTGCGGGCCCCATGACAATCATGGTTCCCTGTTTGAGGCAATGTTTTTATGGCCGGATGCCCTTCCTGACGCCAACCCTTGGTCGCCTCTTACAATGCGCAGGGATACGGTGTTCCTATTCTAAACCGGGGTACACACCGGGATCATTCATCCCAGCAAGCTGGTACTCAATTTGCCGACCTCGGAAGGATGACAGGCTGAGTCAACCCCCCTGGCGTTAATTCAGCGATCGACCGGGATTCAAACCCAGGATCCTAGGATCCCAAGCCGGCACACTAACCGCTAAGCCAACACCAGGCAACACCACCTTTGGTGGTCCATTAGACCATATACAATAGATTTAGAACTGGAGGCAAGAAATATACGTACAGTGTTCTTCACCTTTTTATTGGACAAAAACCAAGAACAAAAACCAATTATGTATATATTTTCAACAAGGAGGCTAACTTTTATTTCATTACATGCAGTGTTATTTGTAAAACCTATGCATGCCTGCATAATAAATCTTACGCTTCCATGTAATAATAATTAGTAATATAATACCGAGTGTTTATACAAATGTGTTATACTTGTGACTCGCGCACCTCTCATATATCTAACATGTACACAACTACAAGGATGTAATGACAATATAGCTTTAGAACAGACAACATGTTGTTCAAGGTAATTTGTCCAGCAATTTATGTATTTACGATTTTAGTCTAACTCCAATAGCTGATGATTTATTTGCATAAATGTATTGCTCGATATTATGCTGTGCGAGTCGTATTTGCGCAAAAGTCAAACACTGTTTATGTCTTGCCTCCGGTCCTAATTCTATTGCATATGGTCCAATGAACCACGAAAATGAAAATGGTACTTTTGTAAAGTCGTTCCCCCAAAAATTGCGAAGCTGCCTAACTATAACAATACATTATAGACATACTCACATTGTAATTGTACATATTTTATAGAGGTACTCAGTTGAAAAAAGATAACGTGTAAACATTTTGGTCTACATTGACAAATGATGCGTGGCTAAACAGACAGACAAACGGATCCAAATGCAATACGCTCTTCTCTGGCGAGGGTAACTAGAATGGCACTAGGTGCAGTGTATACCTCCCTCTGTTAGGCTGGACAGTTTACGTTTTGTACCCCACTGATAAGCCGGATCCAGATCTTCACCAGAATCGAATCGATTCATCCATGTCACTCACCCAACCAGTCCACCAATTTTTGTCTGAATCCCTGCACAACTTTTTAAGATATACTGCTCACAAACAGACAGGGGTGAAACATAACCTAAGTCCACCTGGGGGTGGAGGTAAACATAAGAGATCGGCGTTTCTCTTTTACTATTGTATATCATTAGAAGAATTTTGGGAATTCAGCCACATCTCTCAGGTCTAGATGGAATGTTGTTGTTGTTGTTGTTGTAGTAGTAGTAGTAGTAGTAGTAGTAGTAGTAGTAGTAGTAGAAGAAGAAGAAGAGGAAGTAGAAGACGACGACGACGACGTAGACGTAGACCCCGAATAGTTCTCTCGAACAAGCCCGCGGCATGGAGACAGCCGATTGATCTTGCAGGAGTAACCCAGAGATCCCCCACATCCAGGATGGTGTAAAGCCACCTTCACGAAGTCAGGGCAACAACAGAGTTAGAGAGAGAGCAGGAACAGGGACAAGAGGGAAAGTACCGATCCATGGGGACCGATCGGTACTCTGACCTTGACTGCGCTACCCTGACAAATCCGGGCAGCAGGGAAGAACAGGGAAGATTTGGCCCCCGACTTGCGTTGAGGGGGTACAACCACCATGAAGAGGCATCCCCGATAGTTGTCCAAATCCTGTTTGTTGTTCATCATCCAAACAATTCCAGTTCTCAAAGGCTTCCAACTCTTCCTGACGATGTTTCACTTACCTTGCTGTTCTTGACAAATGCAGGTAGATGAGAAGGTCGAAGACGGAATTGGGAAAATATGCATCAGGATGTCAGTAATAACTCATCCACTCTTCGTCGAAAGTCACCGTGGGATCTTTTACGTCCCACCAACTAATGTTGTAGCTGATGGGACACCCACCTATCGACCACATCCATCTGAGGAACGACAAACTTGGTGTTTGAAGGTCCAAATCCAACAATTTATAGTACGCTAGGTAGGCCAGATCATGATCCCTGAGATTAAAGGTCCAATACCCATTTTATGAAACTTCAAAAATCACCAAATATCAAAAACTGCAGGTGCGAGATGCCTTGCTACTCCTTCCTTTAGGAAGCTCGTAAACTTAGAGGGAATTGAAGAGACAGATAAAAAATATCTGTGGGGGATTTGGGAAATTGGAAAACCTTGAGGTTATCCTTATTGCCTGTAGTTGAGGTTGCCCCGATAAAGTTTGAACAGTGTCGCTTGTGCGTCTCTTTCGAGCGGTCGAACACACCTGCTCAAAGTCAGTGCAATCATCCCTCTTGGAAGAGCTTCAGGTTTGATATGAGGGATCGATCACCTGATGACGGCTCTGCATTTTCGCAGGAGACATAGACTTCGGTCCAACACAATGACCCCAGAGGCATCTCAACACGACCCTCTTGGTTATTCTCAAACAGCCCCAGCTGGCAGGTGGAAGCGCATCTTCGCTCCTACAATTTTTTCGAGCCAACTGGAAATGGCTTCGCTTCCCAACGGGACATCACATGTTGCATTTAAAGGTGCAATGCAATTTTTCACTACTGACTAGCTCAAAAAGGTGTGGACGTGTTATGACAAAACTAGGTGGATGCTCGGGTAGGGTTGGTTCGGATCCAGATCCAGATCTGGCCTACCAGTGGGACACAAAATGTAAACCATTCATCCTGGCAGAGGTAAGAAGCCTGGCAGAGATATGATGCCTGGCAGAGATATGAAGCCTGGTAGAGGTATGAAGCCTGGCAGAGGTATGAAGCCTGGCAAAGGTATGAAGCCTGGCAGAGGTATGAAGCCTGTGTTACATGCTCCTCCACAAACGCAGGTCACGGTGTACCTCCGAGCCCCAAAAGGAGTCACGGCAGAAAGATGTGCTATTATGTGTGCCAATGACCAATGGTGAAACCACACCAATCAATTATTACACAACCAAAGTATTGTATTAATATCACACAATAATAACAACGTGCACAAGTACAATAAAACCTCAATTGCACAACAAACACCATATAATTCCTATGATCGTACCACCAGTTTCTTAAGTCAATAACTCACGGTACTCCACGTGAGCGAACTGTAACACCCCCAAAGTCATTGTCACGACACCAGGCCAAAGTCGATCCACACTCCGGTGATCACAAGAAAAAGGTCGTACTGAAACCTGACCCCAGGACGGCTGACAGTCGACGCTGCCGAAGAGCTGCTTGGGGAGGTGTCGGGCCAACGTCAGGGTGGCAAAAGTTCACCCAAAAGGCGACTGGGAATTCACACCTTCGGTTCACCAGACAATGACGCTGATATGAACGAACAGCGGCTCCCAAGCGGAGAACCGCGAATTCCCAAGCGAAATCCACGACACACGAGAACCAGGCTAACGGCTGGTGCGAGGTGAAATGGCTGATGTGAGATGAAATGGCGGACGGGCCCGTAATGGAGGCGTACCTGCTCTCCAACAATGATTCACTTTCGGAACCAACAGCAAAACCCGTCACGCAGGTTTATCTGCCACAGTAATATCGACACTGTCACAGGAATCCCTTTCCCGGGGAAACCAATATTCACTCGTGACCAACGTCCACCAGCATCCACTCGACACCTCGAAGCAGATCGGCCTTCCTTTCCCGATCTCACTTGAACTGCTTCTTCTATCTCCTCTTCCGGTTTCTCCCGATCCATTTCGTTTTTCTTTTAAAACACTAATTTTACCTTTGAAGACAGTTATCTCCATTTCACACCGAAACTGTAACAATAATAGTACATGAAACTAAAAATGTTTCCAGTGGATGAAAACCACAAAGACGGAAGTGACGAATCCGTAACACCTGGCAGAGGTATGAAACCTTGCAGAGATATGATGCCTGGCAGAGGTATGAAACCTGGCATAGATATGAAGCCTGGCAGAGGTATGAAGCCTCGTTGAGGTATGAAGCCTGGCAGAGGTATGATGCCTGGCAGAGGTATGCACTCTCTCTATCTACTCAGTGCAGTTCTGATCTCTAATCCTTTTCCTGATCTCTCCAATTACACCTTGTTGTTGTGTCTCTCTGCTGTTGATGCGTTCACAATACACATTATCCTATTCTTTTTTAACTCCTTGAAACCTACATCCGTGAAAAAGGCCCAGATTATTCAACTGGAAAATGCATGAGCATACCGAGGATTATATTCCACTGGATCTGCCTTTGAAGTCTGACAAAGCCAAGTCATTAAGACCTGAAGTCAGGTGGTGCTCGCGTGTGTTCAGCCAGTGCATGTTGTACAAAATATGAAAGCACTCGTGTGAGGTGTCAGGTGCATAAACACGCAGGACGGGCAGGGCGAGGAGGCATCAAGGCGTGTCATCCCAAGGATCGACCTTCAACTGGGTTTCCCGTCTGCCGGCATTAGTTGATTGGATGCTAAAGGTCACAGTGTCCTTGGTGAAGAGCAGGTAGCACCTGAACAAATTACAAATTCTTCCTCTAACCTGTAGAGGATGTTGCATCAGTGGCCCAGGTGAGCCCTCTAGTTGGTTGAATGCTAAAGGTCACAGTGACAGGTTGGTCTTGCACGGATCCAAGGTGATCGCAACACTCTGTAGTCTACCATGCTGTCCTCATCAGGTGGTCAAAGACCACACCCGGCTGGTTGTTTGGAGACACCCCGTAACAGGTGCTGCTCCTCCATCAATCCCTTTTTGTTTCAGTTCCGAGCTTGAAAGTCCAGTCTCCATTGCACCATTTTTAATGTCCGGTCTTACACTCCTGATATTAATCTACTGTTTCACTTTGCTGAAGTTTCTCCTTTGTTTTGCAATTGCTCAAAGTCTAAAATGTGAAATCAAATCTTGAAACTGTCTTTCGTTGGATCGAATGAGGAATCCTTTCCATCTGTTTCGGGACATTTCTTTAGGGCTTAGGGATCCATCACTTTCATTGTCAAACTGTCAGTGATCAGACTTCGGACTCATGGCGTTCCCCTCCAATTAATTGGTGTCGCCCTTTACAGTGACCTTTCTTGGCAATCTTTGGGAGCTCGTATTTCAACACAAGCTTCAATCACAAGTCAGTAGCCTGGTGTTGCTTAGCGGTTCGGGTGCCGGCTTGGGATCCTAGGATCCTGGGTGCGAATCCCGGTCGATCGCTGAATTAACACCAGGGGGGTTGACTCAGCCTGTCATCCTTCCGAGGTCGGCAAATTGAGTACCAGTTCACTGGTAATTCCATGTGTGTAACAGTGTTGGCAGCATGAAGGGCATCCGGCCATAAAACATTACATTGCCTCAAAAAAAGGGGGACCATGGTGCCAGAAAAAGGCCAACCCCTGCTCTGTGGGGAAAAATGGCCTCTAAAGGTGGTTCTTCAATCACAAGTCAACATAATGGCGACCATACATACATACATACATACATACATACATACAAATAAATACAAATAAATAAATACAAATAAATAAATAACCAAAAAAAAACAAATAAATAAATAACCCCAAAAAAACAAATAAATAAATAACCAAAATAATAATAATAATAAATAAATAAATAAATAAATAACAGTCGCTTCGCTCTCTGTTCAATGGAGAATATTGTTTTCCTCTTTTCCTTGGAGCTCCTCCAACTCTTCCCGAGGCTTTGGTTCCTGGTTTATGGAATCCGAAGCACACTGGTGTGATAATGATCCGGAGGGAAGCTTCTTTGTGTCACATGTAAGACTTTGTCCCCGATATCATAAGCTAAGTGCTCAGATGCGAAGAGCGCAACAGAGGAAGCTATTCTTTTCATTTCTATTTCTCTCCCACGTTCTGATGTCACAAGGCAAATGCATTGTATTCTCTCCCCGGGAAACCCTGTCCATTCCCACTCCAGAGTGCGCCCCTTTGTGTGTATTTTAACTAAGTGCTGCATCAATCTCTTTTGTGATTTACCTTGTACATGCTCGGAATTTTCTTATTTCATATAGCTTATTCAATTCCATAACTCTGGTTTCAATCCACGTGTGTGTGTGTGTGTGTGTGTGTGTGTGTGTGTGTGTGTGTGTGTGTGTGTGTGTGTGTGTGTGTGTGTGTGTGTGTGTGTGTGTGTGTGTGTGTGTGTGTGTGTATGTGTGTGTGTGTGTGTGTGTTTTTCACCGTTTGTAATTCCTGCTTTCTTTCAAACATCATCAAATATTTGTCATCAATTGCTAAACTAAAGGCAGTAAACATGTATTTACCAAAAGGAGGTCATTTTCAGAAATCTGTTGTGGTTTCATGAAGCCGTTCCTGCTTGCATGGATGAGGGAAGTTCAGTGAACATATTATATCTACACTTTCAAAAAGCATTTGATAAGGTACCACATAGGAGGTTGTTGGCTAATGTGAGGACTTGCGGAGTGGCTGGTAAAGTAAGTGAGTGGATTGGAAGCTTGGTTAGTGATAGTAATCAAAGAGTGGCTGTGAGTGGGAGGATGGATGTTCAATTGGGAGGATATAAGTAGTGGGGTACCTCAGGGGTACTGGGACCATTATTACCCAACCCGCAAAGTGCAAAGTTGGTTTAATCAATTGTTTCACTTTGTCTGTATAGACTATAGAGATAGACTGAGTGACGTCAGTCTTTGATTGATGATCAACTTAATTTTCATTCTTTTATATTTTGCCGTAGAGCACGAATAGACGCTAATTAGAAGGTCAAAAACTCAACATTCGGCTTGGGAACCGGGTTAATCGAATTCAGAATACCCTAGTTATGTTAAAAAGTGAGGTTCCCAACTTTTACCCAAAAATGAACCGAACATTCACATTTCTCAGAAATCCGTCCAGTCGAGAATAGGAATACGAAACTTCAGTACTTGGACAAAACATTACACCATTTTATGCTCTCTCGCCCCAAAAGCTTGTTACTCCCGCCAGGGAGTAATGCATTTGATCGTGTCCGTCCGTGTGTGTGTGTGTGTGTGTGTGTGTGTGTGTGTTCGTGTGTTTGTGAACAAGATATCTGGAAAAGTTCTGAACGGATTTGGATGAAAGTTGGTGGGATGATTGCCCTTGGGATAAGGAAGAATTGATTAGTTTTTGGTAAAGCTCAGGATATTATTCCGGATCCAGGAATTTTTTGAAGGATTTTTTACCATTCGAAGACAGGGCTCAGCAGCGGCCACCCACGGCGGGAGTATGCGCTCTACTGAGTGACGTTCTAGTTCTGAGGATGTTTTGCACGTTTTTGTTCCAATTCTCTATTTTAATTTATAAACGCGTCTATTTCATGAAATAGTGTCCACTTTAGCTTGTAGTAAACAAAACTAGAACGCCACTCAGTAGAGCGCATACTCCCGCCGTGGGTCAAGTTGGAATAATACGTTTTGTTTAACATCCCCTCTCCCCAAAACAATAAATGAAAAAGAAAGTAGGCCCTAACTGTCAGAGAATTTATTTTGATATATCTCGGAATTAGAGGAGAAAAACATCATTTAAGCTTCACCAAAAATTCCCAAAAAATTTCCCCAAAAAAATTCCTGGATCCGGAATAATATCCTGAGCTTCACCAAAAACTAATCAATTCTTCCTTATCCCAAGGGCAATCATCCCACCAACTTTCATCCAAATCCGTTCAGAACTTTTCCAGATATCTTGTTCACAAACACACGGACACACACACACGCACACACACGCACGCACGCACACACACACACACACACACACACACACACACACACGGACGGACACGATCGAATGCATTACTCCCCCTAGCGGGAGTAGCAACACATTACACTAGGAACCTTATTCATGCAAAAACAGTTATTTGCTTAATACTAGGGCATGCCCGTACTATATATATATCTAAAAGTATATCCCCCCCTCTATTTACATGCAATGGTTTGGTCCAAAGCGAACGGCTTGCGAGTACGGTGACAATCCCCCCCCTCTATTTACATGAAATGGTTTGGTCCAAAGCGAACGGCTTCCGGAGTTTGGTAAAGAAATCGCCATCGCGTGCACAAACGCGCAGGAAAGCGAATGAATCGCAAATTCGTTTTTATTAGTTTTAAAACATAGTTTAACGCCAACATAGTTTGCAAACGTGAAATAAATGAATACGCTGTCAAATGTGCCATCCGAGGCAGAGTGTGTCCGCCACGTTCGGCACACGCGATAGTTCGCTGCTCTCTGATTGGTTGAATCGTTTTTTGGACATAGCTCGGTAAGTAATTGTCCGATTAATATGAAACCTTGAAAAGGCACATCCTCGGGTCCCCAGCAATATACCTGGCAAGTTAAAAGTATATCGGACCCGTGGTTGTCGAGAAACAGCGGTCACAGACACACAGACACACAGACACACAGAGATTACTGGAATTATAGATAGATGAGTGTTTTTCTCACAAAAGCTCGTTCTGAACACGTTTTGCGCACCTTTTGTTCCAAATCATGATTCTAATGCAGAAATGCATACCTGTACTATAAAGGGAGCCGTGCGTGCATGTGTGCGTCCGAGTTCCACCGATTGGTTGGCAGTTCGCCTGACTCCACCCACAATTTTAATAACACGGCCACCATGTTGGGGCTTACTGCTACGCAAAGTGAAAGACAGCTTCGGACCTGTCATATTCACAATCGCCTGGGGTAATTAATTTTGTCAGAGCTGATTGGTTATTCTCTCCAATTATGGATGAGAGATGTGATTGGGTCTTGCTATTTATATTTTAACTGCTGTTGGCTTTGCACATGCTACATGCTTGGGAGCTTCGGTGAGGTACGTTTCTGTCTACGCTGTCACTGATGATTTGCCAACAAGTGATGAAACCAGTACGGTGGCTGAGGGGGTCATGTAGGATTGTAATTGTCATGTATGTACTACTTATGAATGTATGCGGCTGTCGAGGAACCAGGGCAGGGTTTTAAACTGCAAAGGCCTTGTGTAGTATTTCTTGGTTGCTTTATGCAACTTTCTTTTGGCTAGAAGAGCATGGCAGTTCATTTATTTGATAATCCTAGCCATCTGTGGTAATTGATTAGGTGAGAGGTAATTGGTTATTTCCTCCAATTACTGGTAAAAGAGGTGAATGCATATCTATATCAAACTGAGGTTTTTGATTGGATGTTTGGATGAACTATGTATGTTTGTACTGTATTTGGAAGGCGGACCATCGAAGGACTGCCTTACGGTTACACCCATTGGCTTGACAGCTGGCATCGGCCACCATGTTCCTGCTCGGGTCAGCCCAAGCCCTCTGCGGAAGCGGTCGGTATACGGTATTCACAATCGTTATGCCTTCCATTTCAGTTTTTCCTTCAGTGTGAAGCAAGGATCATCAAATACATATCGAAAGGTTGTAGCCCAAAGCCGTCATGGACTTTGAGAAGACATAACACATACAGGGCCTCAGGCTTCTGGCCTTCAGGCCTCAAACGGCTTATTTCTCTGAAGCGATTGTGTTGTTGTTGTTGTTGTGAATGTAATATGTGAAGATAATATGACTGTCTATGTGTTTTTCTTTCTCCGAAGCGATCGTGTTGTTCGGGAGCAATCGAGGCTTGTGCATTTAGCATGAACGCCTGAAGCGCATCAAAGAAATCCCGCCCAAAGTTTTGACCCCTTCGATCGTGGGTGGTATTGACTACTTCGCCTGCTAGAAAATTTTCATTGCCACTCGATGTTAGGTACATGTGTGGACAACATCGCCAGGGTGGATGTAAATCCAGGACAAGTCAGGGTTAGCTCTTTCACGAGCCTCGATCTTGTATCCAAAAAAAAAAAGAAAAAAAAAAAGATGACGATGGTTGTTCACGAGCGAGCGGTATTCAATGACAAAGGTCAAAACCGACATTGAAAATATATAAATAGGAATGTATTATCTGTTATGAGACTAGTTAGCTACACAATACCGAAAATTCGGTTAGATCCCGACAACTTTGAAAATTTGACCTTTGTGACCTTGAAATGTCAAAACGAAGGTTACTGACCTTGAAATGAGATAGAAAATAATGTATAATCAGTTATGACACTAGTTAGCTACACAAAACCCAAAATTTGGTTCGAGTCCGACAACTTTGAAAATTTGACCTTTGTGACCTTTAAATGTCAAAACGAAGGTTACTGGCCTTGACATGATATAGAAAATAATGTATAATCAGTTATGAGGTTAGTTAGCTACACAATACTGAAAATTCGGTTCGATTCTGACAACTTTGAAAATTTGACCTTTGTGACCTTCAAAGGTCAAAGGTCGAGGATTCTGAAATTTGTTGGAAAACTTGTATTTCATGAGGTATGTGATAATATAAGATCATGTACAACATTTCTCCCTATCAGGAAGCGAACAATGTAATAAAACCATCAAAAATCGACTTTTCTAAATTTTGTGACCTTGTGACCTTGACCTTGGGGCGAAAATGAAAAATCGAGCTCCGTGGGGCTAGACACATGACATTGGCCTAACCAAATACCGAAATCCCTGTCAGATTCCACCAAACCCCTCGGAGAAGATGTAGCTTGAACTCGATTACCCCCTAAAAAGACATCTTTTTCGGGCGTGGCTCCGCCCACAATGGGCGCAATACGCCCACTCTAGGTAGGACACAACTAGATCATGATATCAACCTCCCACCCAAGTTTCATCAAGATCGGATGATATCATCGGGTAGTTATGCTGCGGACAGACAGACAGACACACACACAGACACACACCCATGACGAATATAGTGGTTACTGTTTGATAAGTCGTGAACCAAAATTGTGCAATCTGTTCTATTGGCTTTGAAACATGAAAACATGTACGTGCCAACTGTACCATTCAACACAGACAAGCTTCTGTGTATTTCGATCAAATTTAGGGTTTACCTCCGGGTTTCAAGCTGATTTATGTGACACAAATATAAAAGTGAATTCATAATGTGAAAATTTAGGAATTTCCAACAGAATTTTTCTGTTTATAAGTGATTGGATCATCCAACATGCTGAGGACTTCCACGGCTAATTAATTTTCGAAATAAATGTTTGGCAAAAGCTTTAAGTTTTTCTTGGCTGGATGACTTTTGCAATTGAAATGGTGTGAAGTGCTTTCTTTTTAACGATTTGCTCAATTACAAGTGACTATTAATGGCTCCATAACCATTATGTAATGTAATGGGAAAATGTGCACACAACAATCCTTATGACTAACCTTTACATTAACCAAGGAGATCAGTATGTTAATGTAAAGTATGGCAATTAAGACAAAGAAGAAGAAGATGAACGATAAACTTTTTCAAAGTAACCCCCTGTATGGGAACATATGGTATAAACACAAGGACAACATTATTTCCACTCACCTTAATTAGCTCCTGCAAGACTTATTAGTCCCCGACTGGGTTCACAGGAGGAGACAATAGGTTTGCTCTCTGTCCATGTGGTTTTCCAGACTCCCCACCCTTACCCTTTAACATATTCAACTGGAACTTGGTACCTGGCTTTATTATGATCATTTACAAAATTACAGAACATGTTTTAGTTTCGGGACGTTTCCCCAATTTTTCACGGAGTTATGCCCTTTTTGAACTGAGAAAATATCGCAAATTATACGTGGGTTATTTTTCAGCTTACCTGACTCCACCCCACTGATTTACACCCATTGGCTGGAAGGTGGCCTGACTCCATCCCAATTAAAATCTTGCGCTGCCATTCCTGGAAGCAGCACAGATGAGCAGGCCTCAGGTCTCAGGCATATATTGTGAAATATTGCACCTGCAGAGTGTCCACTAAGTCACGCATCATAGAAAAGTATTTACTTGATTATGTATCACTAGCAGAAGTACCCTGCATTGCCGGGCGGGGGAGGGGAGGGGTAAGGGGAGCGGCGGGGAATGGGGGGGAGGGGAGGAGAGGGGGAGGAGGGGAAAAGGGAGGGGGAGGGGGAAAAGGGAGGGGGAGGGGAGAAGGGGAGGGGGTAGGGTGGAGGGGGAAGGGAGGGGGAGGGGAGGACGGAGGGGGAAGGGGAAGGGGGGAGGGAAGGGGAGGGCCAGTCAACAATGACGTTGCAGTTCTCATGGACGGAGAGCAGCACAACAATCGCGACATCGTCCTGCATCTTCGCAACAGCACGAAGCGGATTTTGGAGACTCACCGATCCTGTGACGCCCTCCAGTACCGGCGATGCCGGGCGGGGGAAGGGAGACCCGTACATTCCCAACCCGTACATTCGCCCTCTCGACTCAAGCTCACTCGGACAAAAGCCTCGCACAAATTACACCGTGAAGGCACAATGGCCATGTCTATGCCACAAATCAAGTACGTGAGCGAGTCGGGCGCACTGAATTGAAAATATATAGAACGCTCATACTCCGTGAAAAGTGAAGCCGCCGTGTCGCCATCTTGGTTAGCACGACTCGACCAACTCGCTTCGCGGATCTCGTTTGTTTTGAACGTGTCCCAGATTTTAAAAGCCAGACAACTGTTAACTGCTCCAATCGGTTACGGAAGGGTTGTGGAAAGACGTTTCACAGCTGTTTCAAAGATGGTCTGGCGGCGGGGATGGAACATCACGTGATCGCTCTGAGCGAATCAGCGCGCTGCTCTGCCACCGCCTCAGATTCCGTGCATAATATTCCTCGCTGAAATGCGCTGAGGTAAAAATATGGTAAAAAAATATTATGAAATATTTTTTTTTAGGTCAGCCATGTTCTTCCCAGGCTCAATGGCCATGTCTATGCCAAATATCAAGCACGTGAGCCTCTCCGTTTAGTAGTCTATCGGTAACATTACACACACACACACACACACACACACACACACACACACACACACACACACACACACACACACAAACTGTGTTTTATATATATAGATAGAACATTAAATTAGCCCGGATATGTTGAAGAACATGGCATACGTTCGTTTAGCCCATAGCCCAATCGTTTAGCCCCGCTTTTCGCTTTGCGGGCGCATGCGCTCGCCTCACCAAGCGTCGTTACTGAGGAACAGGCTTATTTTAGCTGAGGATAATGACTGTGCCTGAGTTGCTGTGTTGTCATGATTTACACCAATCATAATACAAACAATTATTTTGCACAAATGTATTTGTTGTGTTTGTGATATTACATTTTTATAGGCAATTTTATAGGTTGAAGATTTAGGTTGAATGTTTTTTTTTCAAGAAAGAACCCTCAGCACACACATAGGGGAGGGGTAGGTGCAGACTGGAAGTTTGGGACGATTACACCTCACCACCACGTAATTCAAAACACCTCACCACCAAGTAATTTAAAACACCTCACCACCAAGTAATTCAAAACATCTCACCACCAAGTAATTTAAAACACCTCACCACCAAGTAATTTAAAACACCTCACAGCCATAAAACACGTAATAGAAACACCTCACCACCACGAAATTAAAAACACCTCACCACCACGAAATTAAAAACACCTCACCACCACGAAATTGAAAATACCTCACAGCCATAAAACACGTAATAAAAACACCTCAACACCACAAAATTAAAAACACCTCACCACCACGTCATTTAAAAACACCTCACCACCAACTAATTCAAAACACCTCACCACCACATAATTCAAAACACCTCACCACCACGTAATTCAAAACACCTCACCACCACGTAATTCAAAACACCTCACCACCACGAAATTAAAAACACCTCACCATCACGAAATTGAAAACATCTCACAGCCATAAAACACGTAATAAAAACACCTCACAGCCACGAAATTAAAAACGCCTCACCACCACGTCATTTAAAAACGCCTCACCACCACGTCATTTAAAAACACGTCACCACCAACTAATTCAAAACACCTCACCACCACATAATTCAAAACACCTTATCACCAACTAATTCAAAACACCTCACCACCATGTAATTATAAATACCTCACCACCACATAATTAAAAACACCTCACCACCATGTAATTATAAATACCTCACCACCACGTAATCCAAAACACCTCACCACCATGTGATTTAAAAACACCTCACCACCACGTAATTCAAAACACCTCACCACCATGTGATTTAAATCACCTCACCACCACGTCATTTAAAAACACCTCACCACCACGAAATTGAAAACATCTCACAGCCATAAAACACGTAATAAAAACACCTCACAGCCACGAAATTAAAAACGCCTCACCACCACGTCATTTAAAAACGCCTCACCACCACGTCATTTAAAAACACGTCACCACCAACTAATTCAAAACACCTCACCACCACATAATTCAAAACACCTCACCACCACGTAATTCAAAACACCTCACCACCAAGTAATTCAAAGCACCTCACCACCAAGTAATTCAAAACACCTCACCACCACGAAATTAAAAACACCTCACCATCACGAAATTGAAAACATCTCACAGCCATAAAACACGTAATAAAAACACCTCACAGCCACGAAATTAAAAACGCCTCACCACCACGTCATTTAAAAACACCTAACCACCAACTAATTCAAAACACCTCACCACCACGTAATTCAAAACACCTTATCACCAACTAATTCAAAACACCTCACCACCACATAATTAAAAACACCTCACCACCACGTAATTATAAATACCTCACCACCACGTAATCCAAAACACCTCACCACCATGTGATTTAAAAACACCTCACCACCACGTAATTCAAAACACCTCACCACCATGTGATTTCAAAACACCTCACCACCACGTAATTATAAATACCTCACCACCACATAATTAAAAACACCTCACCACCATGTGATTTAAAAACACCTCACCCCCACGTAATTCAAAACACCTCACCACCATGTGATTTAAATCACCTCACCACGTCATTTAAAAACACCTCACCACCACATAATTCAAAATACCTCACCACCACGTGATTCAAAACCACCACAACGTTATTAAAAACACTTCACAACCACGGAAACAAAGGTTTGAGGGAGTCGTTAAGTGACAACACAGACACTGCCCAGATGTGTAGATATATAGATAAATATAATTCCAGTAATCTCTGTGTGTATGTGTGTGTGTATGTGTGTGTGTATGTGTGTGTGTCTGTGTGTTTGTCTGTGACCGCTGTTTCTCGACAACCACGGGTCCGATATACTTGAAACTTGCCAGGTATATTGCTGGGGACCCGAGGATGTGCCTTTTCAAGGTTTGAAATTAATCGGACAAGTGGTTCCCAAGGTATGGTCACCGTACTCGCAAGCCGTTCGCTTTGGCTTTGCGAATGGACCAAACCATTTCATGTAAATAGAGGGGGGGGGGTTCTACCGTACTCGCAAGCCGTTCGCTTTGGCTTTGCGAATGGACCAAACCATTTCATGTAAATAGAGGGGGGGGGGTTCTGTGGTCGTTACTGCCACGTGGTTTCAAAGTTTTTTTTTGTTGTTGTTGTTTGCACGCATGTTTTTTTGCACCCACGTACGGGCACGCCCTAGTATAGATAAATGACTGTACCCGAGTTGCCGTTTTGTCATGGTTTTAACCAATCATAATTCAAACAATTATTTTGCACAAATGTATTTGTAATATACGTGATATCACATTTTATAAACAATTGAAGTTGAAAACTTAAGTTGAAAAAAAAAAATTCCCCAAAAAATTCCCCCCAAAAAAATATATATATTGGGAAAAATTTCGAAGAAAATACCCTTATGACATACCGACGGGAGAGATATGTGCATACCAGAAGTTTGGTACGATTTCACAAAAGTTTGAGAAAGTAGTTCAGTGACAACACAGGACAACACAACACAAGACAGTCACTGCACAGATTTTTTATATATACAAGGGGGAGAATTTTACATATATATATATATATATATATATATATATATATATATATTATAGTTTTTTATATACAAAAAATAAAAGGTGTGGGGTCAAGGTGCACGTCCAAGACTGTTTAAATGTTTGATATTTTTACCTTTTTTTATTCTAAAAAAGGCAGCCTCATAAGAGGTAAATAAGCCCTCGTCGGGACGGTGTGGTGTTGACGTCATGGGGACTCACTCCTATGGAGGAGGGGTCCAATTGTATGACCATGCATTCTGGCCCTTCGGGGTCAGGATGCATGTGTTTTGATTGACCATGTGCTACAGCTTTTGGGTTGAAGTGCATGTGTATGCCAATGGGACAATCTTGAGAGATGGTGTGCCTTGGCCGTGGGGTCAAGGTGCACGTCCAAGGCTGTTTAAATGTTTGATTTTTTAAACCTTTTTTATAATAAAAAAGGCAGGCCTCATAAGGCCCATAAAAAGGGCGAAATCTAGATCAACATCTCTGCCTTCGTCTATTTGTGACCATAGAGCTTTCATCTCAGTCTGCAAAGACTTCAGTACCACATGGATACCTCCGTTTGGACGTGATGTATTGGTATAATTTATGCACATGACGTCAGTGGCATGTCATTGGGTTAGTGTGCTTCTTTTTGCATATATATATATAACCACGATATATTTATTATATATGCACATAAGACGTACGCATGTTTTTGCTTCATGTATATACATCGGGTTTTTTTATTTATTAGCTCACCTGGACTTTCGTCCGGTGAGCCTATGCAATCGAGCAGTCTCATTGAGGGGGTTCTATTGGGGGTGGAAGGAGGTAGGAGGGGTTGACGCCCCCCAAAATAGGTATTTGCTTTCTTATCTGAAACTACACACACGGGTTTGATGAAACTTGACCACAACCTTCATCGCCCGTGATGAACCAAAGATTGTTGACGGCATTAAAAAAAATAATCAAGGTATGCATGAAGCGGTCTGCGGGGTTTTGAGAGACCGTTGATCTTGATCCAGGTGAGCGTCAGGACCTGCGGTCCTATTTGTATTTTTGGCACCAAACCCATTATTATACACCGCCCAAGTAATGGGATGATACTGACACTGATATTGAACTGAAACTTGGTAGGTGACATATGTATTGCAAAGCAATTCTCCCCCTTGTTACAACTGGTATAATCCCCAAAAAATTACTCTTATTTTGTATCCCAATTATTTTGTATATGGCTGCTGGTTGCATCATTACTGGGAGCCCTGTTGTGCTGTTTCCAGTAAGCTGGTAGTCATTTTACCGACCTTGAAAGGATGACAGACTGAGTCAACCCACCAGATGGTATTTAACGGCAGGTCAGGGGCTCAAACTCAAGACCCTACTAAGATCTTAAGCCAGCCACCTTAACCGTTAAGCAACACCAGGCTGGTATGACCAATAAAAGGAGGCCATCGATTCCCAACACAGGTACCAGTAGTGTGGAGCACCTCTCTCCTTCTGGTGGTAGGGCTGCTGGTGGTAGCTTGTAGCTTTGGTAAAAGGTGGCCATTCTCATATAACATCCATCCATTGTTCACTGCAGATGCTGCTAGGTACTGCACTGTACATTTCACCGAATGTAAGCCTGGTAATTGGCACACTTTGTATGATTCTTAAAAGCATCCATTGTGGGAGGCAATTTTTCACTTGTCTTGTTTTTCTTTGCAAACAAGTAATAACAAACCAGTATCCAGGGATGCTTTGTCTCTCCCAGAGTACAAAATGGGCATAAGAGTTACATACTCTGCTTCGATAGCAGGGTCTACATGAGTGGCGTCTTTGCCAAGACCCTTAAGTACATTCATCAATTCTAGGTGTTCTGGGACTGTCTTCATCCACCTTCCCTTTCCCATTCCATTGAAGGCTGATGTCGAGTCACATCCGCTGAATGTGTGAATGGAAGGTGTTACGACCTGGCCCCTGCGTGAAGGGCTCGGGGTACTGCCTATTGCTCCGGAGATCCTAATCGATGTGCTCGGGAGGCCAATACGTTCCCTGTGGGTGGGTCGCACCGTATGAGCAGTCAGAAGTGACCGAGCGTAGTTACCATCCAAATGCTGACGCAATTTTACAACCCCCACTCCCCCTCCCCCCCCCCCCCCCCCAATTCTTCAACACAAAGTATGCCAATCCAGAAATGCAAGGCAAATTCAAAATAGTGGAATAAATACAAATCCTTTACTCCAGATCAAGAACAACACAGGGTATATCACCAAGGAATAGATAGATCATAAAGAAAAGAAATCCCGCTGATATGCAGCAGGAAAGATCAAGTAATTAAAGAAGGACAGACAGGCGCCAAGACAACACGGACAAGACAATTAAACGACCCACCCGGTATCCCTAGCTAAGGGGAAGCAAAATAACAAAGGAATATTCACCAGATTATAAAGAAAATAATGGGTAAAATAAAACCAGGAGAAGAGGAGGGGAATTCAGGCCTGTTTCAGGTGGCGTTCCGGCTGCCTCGCCCGAGACACGTGTCCTGAGGATGGCACCTCACCTCCACTCTTCTCTTTCTCAGTGGGTGTCCTCAAACTCCACGAACGACTTGCCCAGAGCAGTTTATGCAAAACCATGAAGCTGCACGTTGCCTCTGGTCGGCTCAGACGAAACTTGATGAGGAGCAAACGCTTCTGTTCCTTCTCTCACTTTTCCTCACGATCCCACGTGCACCGAGAAAATCCTCCTCCACCGCAATCTCTCTGGCACAGACTGTGTCTCCAACAGGCATGAGCCCTCAGAGAGATTAATCAAAGCCTCAAAAAGCTCACACAGGCCGAGTTTCTCGTCAAAATCTGGACCGCGCCTCCTGCGTTCGTTTTCACCTTCCTCCCCCATCCCGACGCACTCTTCTTCCTCTCACCTCCTCTTCTTTTTTTCTCCCAGAGGTTCTTTCTCTATTCAATTATGTGGAGCTCTGGTGGGAGGGAGAAGGTCGATAAGGAAGATCTTTCTTTTTTTTTTAACAAAAGTATAAAAATAAAATCGAAAGCGAAGGAAGAAAGAAAAGAGCTAATCTGATTTCACAGCCGGCCCGGCATTTCACATGAGGTACACCCCAACGATCACAGCTTCTCATCATTGCAAGCCCAGCCCCATGAGTGTACCATCATTAAACAATCCACCCCACGAGTGTAACAAAGGCAATACAAGTGACATGTCCTCTAGATATGCTGTAACATGTGCATTGACAAGAACCTCTTCTTATGGCAGGTGCCAGTCTGCAAGAACAGCTCCTTGACTCCAGTTCCGAGGCAGTCATGTATCACACATGCTATATCTCAATCCAAACTCCACAAGATAAACCTGTCAATGGCCAAAGCTCCTTTGCATGTGTGATGTAGAGAAGCATCCGGGAATCAGCTTCTTCATGATTTGCTATCAGTTCAGGAACATCATGATGGTGCCCACGGGTTCGGCCTACTCTAACTGCTATTATTATGTCATAAAACCGACCCGACAGATAGAGTTCACAGCCCGGCAGAAGTGTCTCCTCACATTTCACAATCCACTCTTCCACAAGAAAGTTTGTCATTTTGGCTTTCTTCTTTCCATGAGACTTCATCTTCAGCCATTGTTTTGGAAGGGATCTCATCAGCTAAGGATTTCACATTTCATGCATCTGTACCCCACCTGTGCAAGATCTTTCTCCTGACTTGATAGTGTCAAAAAGTCTCTTGGTGGTTGATGTGTCAACATTCTGTCTGCTTTCTCTTGGTTGTCGATATCCAGCGTCTCCATTTTGTCTGCTTTCTCTTAGTTGTCGATATCCAGCATCACCATCTTGCCTGCTTTCTCTTGGTTGTCGATATCCAGCATCTCCATTTTGTCTGCTTTCTCTTGGTTGTCGATATCCAGCATTACCATCTTGCCTGCTTTCTCTTGGTTGTCGATATCCAGCATCACCATCTTGCCTGCTTTCTCTTGGTTGTCGATATCCAGCGTCTCCATTTTGTCTGCTTTCTCTTAGTTGTCGATATCCAGCATCACCATCTTGCCTGCTTTCTCTTGGTTGTCGATATCCAGCATCACCATCTTGCCTGCTTTCTCTTGGTTGTCAATATCCAGCGTCTCCATTTTGTCTGCTTTCTCTTGGTTGTCAATATCCAGCATCTCCATTTTGTCTGCTTTCTCTTGGTTGTCGATGTAGTGAAATCGTATTATGCTGAACCCAGGTGATGCTCGCTGCTCGCTGACACCGCTAGGGGGGCGCGGCTATAAGACCCGAAACGGCCGCTGCTCTAGGCGTCTTCTCCTGTGACATGTTACATTGACTAGTGGACTCGTTAACGGTACGTACCGCATAGAATATTACGCTTGCTTTCATTGAATGATATTGAGGATTGACCTATATGAAACCAAACCTTATTTCGATTGCATCCCTGTATTTGCAGAATGACGTCAAAGGTCTTAATGGAATTAAACCAACAGATGGACTAAAGTTGTGACTTGCATTGATTTCCACAACACTTAATTCCATTAAAATCTACGGACATGGCGGGGAACAAGATGCTGGTGGTTTCGCAATTCTGCGCCGACCCGCAAGCCCCGGATGCTGGTTTGCAACTGACTCACTGGTTGAAAACTTTGGAGAATCAGTTCGCTGACCAGGACACCGTGCCGACCGCTGCCGCGAAGCTAGCAGCGCTCCAGTCCAAAGTCGACTACAAGGTGTACAACAGTATTGCGCGATGTGCGACATACGACCTCGCTGTCGCGGAGCTCAAGCGATTGTACATAAAGCAAAAGAGCGTGATACATGCTCGACATTTGCTGCGATCGTGACGACAGCAACCAAACGAGTCGATGGATCACTATGCCCAGGAGCTCCGGCAACTCCTGCTAGACAGCACCCAGGAGCCACGGACTCACGAGCAGGTTCAGGATGACCTTCTCCTAGACGCCTATGTCTCCGGGGTCTCCTCTCAGGACCTCAGGCTCAAGCTCTTGGAGAGGACCGACCTGACCTTCACGGTGGCTCTAGAACAAGGGAAAATATATACCGAAGCGCGGCTGCAGTCAAACGACTATGATCGCACGCGCCTCTTGGCGGGGACCTCGCTATACGCACGGCCGGAGAGTGCTACCGCCGACGAACCGGAAGCGGACCCACTCGCGGAACTCCAGGTTGCCCCGGCGGAGGATCCAGGGATCCTGACGGCTGCTGCTACGGTCAGACCCAAGGCCTCACGTGGGGCCGCATGCTACTTCTGTGGGGGTCAACGACACCACCGGACAGTGTGTCCGGCTCGGGACGCGATATTCCATTTGTGCTCGCAGAAGGGGCACTATGCAAAAGTGTGCCGGAAAACCGCACGCGGATCACGGCCGCGCGCGACCTTGAATGGGCTCATTGTGAAGCCTACGGGCCGAGCACGGAACACAGCGCCTTACCCGGCCTTGATGGGCAGTGTCCCTCCTCGCAGGCCCATGGTCGCCCAATCGACCTTGGCGAGAGACACCGAGCAGCCACAACAGTCTCATCCTCAATCGGACACGGAACGTGCGTCCTTGACTGGACTCAGGGCAACGCGAGGGCCTTTGGAGCCTCGCCCAACCCCGGCGGTACGTACACGCTACGTCTCTCGAGAGCGTACGGCGTCCTCTGGCAGCGACACGCGTTTCGTCCAAACTACGGAGGCCCATACTCGTCAAACGGCGATTTCGAATGGCAAGACTACGGAGGCCCATACTCGTCAAACGGCGATTTCGAATGGCAAGACTACGGAGGCCCATACTCGTCAAACGGCGATTTCGAATGGCAAGACTACGGTGGCCCATACTCGTCAAATGGCGATTTTGAATGGCAAAACTGCGGAATGCATGGGGAGGCTCTCTGACAGCTTTAACGAATGCCTCATGAACAACGAATAATCCGGCAACGACCGCAACACTGCAGATTGCATGGGAACGCTCCCTGACAACGTATACGAAACTCCACGGGCACCCTCTGACGCCCGGACAACTGCGGCTGGCATAGGACCCACCCGCGTGGCGCGACAGCCTCACTCAGGAGGTTCGGTCCCACTCCCAGCAGGCTCGTCCGGCCTGGCTCAAGCCGTTATTCCCCTCATGGTCGACGGCCATTGTGTGCATGCCTTGGTGGATACAGGGTCTACGGATAGTTTTATCGATCAGCGACTAGTGCACAGGCATGGTTGGCAGGTCTTGGGGACTACGAGACGGATCTTCATGGCTTCCCAGGGCCTTTGGCTCAGCACGAAGGGGGAATGTCGATTGAAACTCGTGATAAAGGGACGGGTTTTTCCAGATGTACACCTCATGGTTTTACCTGCTTTATGTGCTGACATTCTGTTAGGACACGATTTTCTTAAACGACATGGACGACTGGAAATGGAGTTTGGTGGGCCAGACACGCTCGCTGTTGGTGGGACTGACACGCCTGCTGTGTGTGCCCTAGCGAAGATGGAAATTCAGCCACTTTTGCTGTTCCCCAATTTAACCTCCGACTGTACACCTGTAGCAGTAAAATCACGGCGCTACTCTCGAGCAGACATGCAATTCATTGCGGGAGAGACGGCTCAGCTCTTGAAAGACGTCATCATAGAACCCAGCCGGTCGCCGTGGCGGGCTCAGGTCTTAGTGGTGCGAAGCGAAGCACACCGCAGACGCATGGTAATCGACTATTCCCAAACGATTAACCGTTTTACACAGCTGGATGCCTACCCCCTTCCGGGGATGGATGCGCTGGTGCGACAGGTGGCCCAATACTTGGTCTACAGCACTCTCGATCTCCGTAGTGCATATCATCAGATCCCTATCTCGAGGGCAGATCGTATCTACACCGCTTTTGAGTCGGGGCAATGGTTGTACCAGTTTACTCGATTGCCTTTTGGGGTAACGAATGGGGTCTCCTGTTTCCAGAGGGCCATGGATGACCTCGTTGCGAGGGAGAACTTGACCGATGTTTTTGTCTATTTAGACAATCTTACGGTTTGTGGGTATGACCAAGGGCACCACGATACTAATCTGAAGCGCTTCCTCGAGGTTGCGCAGAGGTATCGCTTAACCATGGATGAGGCTAAGTGTCAATACTCCCTACGCAAGATAGATCTTCTGGGGTACACCGTGACCCATGGCTCGGTCGCTCCGGATAAGGAGCGTCTGCGACCTCTGCTCGACATGGCCCCTCCCAGCGATCGGGCGTCCCTGAAGCGCGCTCTCGGGCTATTCGCCCATTACTCTAAGTGGGTCCAAAATTTCTCCGCGAAACCTCACCCCCTTGTGACCTGCGACACATTCCCTTTGCGTCAGGCCGCATTAGCGGCCTTTGGAGGCCTTAAGGCCGACATCGCCAGTGCCGCTGTGGCAACGATCGACGAGAGCAGATCTTTCGTCCTAGAAAGTGATGCCTCAGATCATGCCATAGTGGCGACCCTCTCCCAAGGAGGGCGCCCGGTGGCTTTCTTCTCACGGACTCTTACCTCCGCTGAGCGGCGACATTCGTCTGTCGAAAAGGAAGCGTACGCGATCGTCGAGTCGATTCGGCGATGGCGCCCGTACTTGCTCGGGCGGTGCTTCAAAATCATCACGGACCAACAAAGTGTTGCGTTCATGTACGACACCTTACACGCCCAGCGCATTAAGAATGAGAAAATCACTCGCTGGCGTATAGAGCTTGCCGACTTCTGCTACACTATCAAATACCGCCCGGGGAAGGATAACCAGGTCGCCGACGCCTTATCGAGGCCGGTTACGTGCGCGGGTGTCGTCACTCTGGAGGGCCTACGCGTTTTGCACGCAACTGCCGGGCATCCGGGCATGACGCGTTTCGCTCATTTTGTGCGAAGTGGTAATCTGCCGTACTCGATTGACGATATCCGCCGTATCTGTCGCGAATGCACTATATGCGTAGAAATCCAACCACGTTTCTATAACCCCCCCATGGGGACACTGGTTAGGGCTACGAGGCCGTGGGAAAGATTGGCGATGGATTTCAAGGGCCCGTTGCCGGTGTCGCGTAACTCTCGCTATCTGCTCACTATCGTCGACGAGTACTCGCGATTTCCCTTTGCTTATACGTGCGTGGATATGACGGCTGCCACGGTAATGCGATGCCTGCAAAATTTGTTCTCTATGTTTGGGTACCCGGCCTACGTGCACACGGATCGAGGTGCGGTCTTTTTGTCTCAGGAAGTGCGAGGCTACTTGCTCCAAAATAACGTCGCTTCTAGTTATACCACGCCGTACAGACCCCAAGCGAATGGGCAGATCGAACGCTTCAACGGGATTATATGGAGGGCCGTCGTGCTCAATCTCCGGACCCTCGGCCGGGGCCTCGATAAATGGGCTTGGTCGCTACCTGCGGGGCTGAACTCGATTAGGGCTCTCCTATGTACGGCCACCAACCAGACTCCCCACGAGCGACTTTTCCACCACCCGAGGAGCTCGGGGTGTATCCGGTCTTTACGAAGTTGGCTCGCAGAGCCCGGGCCGGCCTATCTCAAACGGGCGGTCCGCACGAGCAAGTACGACCCCTTAGTGGACAAAGTGCAGGTGCTCCAGGCTAATCCCGAGCATGCACGTGTGATGACGGCAGATGGGCGTGAGTCCACTGTCTCCGTACGCCATCTTGCCTCATGCGGGGTCACCGACCCTTATAGGGAATCGGATGAGCCAATCTATGAGACTATGGACTCTTCCGACACTTCTGTCACTGAACGTCTGCCGACCCTCCCTTCGCCACAACCGCCCTTGCCTGACGGCTTGGCGGTACCCCCTTCGTCATCTGACTCCGGCAGCTACTCCGACGCCGGGGTCTCTGGGTTACGTGGTGCCGTACCCGGGGAATTTCGGACACGTGCTGGCAGGGAAATTCGCCGCCCAGACCGGTACGGTTGGGCCGACTGATACCATATGCCGCACCCTGTTAAGGCTGACGCCTCGCTCGCTTCTAGCCGCACGGCAGTGTAATTCTAACGGTGGCGAGAATGTAGTGAAATCGTATTATGCTGAACCCAGGTGATGCTCGCTGCTCGCTGACACCGCTAGGGGGGCGCGGCTATAAGACCCGAAACGGCCGCTGCTCTAGGCGTCTTCTCCTGTGACATGTTACATTGACTAGTGGACTCGTTAACGGTACGTACCACATAGAATATTACGCTTGCTTTCATTGAATGATATTGAGGATTCACCTATATGAAACCAAACCTTATTTCGATTGCATCCCTGTATTTGCAGAATGATGTCAAAGGTCTTAATGGAATTAAACCAACAGATGGACTAAAGTTGTGACTTGCATTGATTTCCACAACAGTCGATATCCAGCGTCTCCATTTTGCCTGCTTTCTCTTGGTTGTCGATATCCAGCGTCTCCATTTTGCCTGCTTTCTCTTGGTTGTCAATATCCAGCATCTCCATTTTGTCTGCTTTCTCTTGGTTGTCAATATCCAGCGTCTCCATTTTGCCTGCTTTCTCTTGGTTGTCAATATCCAGCATCTCCATTTTGTCTGCTTTCTCTTGGTTGTCAATATCCAGCATCTCCATTTTGTCTGCTTTCTCTTGGTTGTCAATATCCAGCATCTCCATTTTGCCTGCTTTCTCTTAGTTGTCAATATCCAGCATCTCCATTTTGTCTGCTTTCTCTTGGTTGTCGATATCCAGAGTCTCCATTTTGCCTGCTTTCTCTTGTTTGTCGATATCCAGGGTCCCCATTTCCTGTTTTTCTTGGTTGTCTGCTCTCTCTTTGTCGATATCCAACGTCTGCTCTCTGTTTGTCAAAGACGACTCTCTCTTGGTGGTCGATATCCAGTGTCTACACCTTGCCTGCTTTCTCTTGGTTGTCGATATCCAGCGTCTCCATTTTGTCTGCTTTCTCTTGGTTGTCGATATCCAGCATCACCATCTTGCCTGCTTTCTCTTGGTTGTCGATATCCAGCATCTCCATTTTGTCTGCTTTCTCTTGTTTGTCGATATCCAGGGTCCCCATTTCCTGTTTTTCTTGGTTGTCTGCTCTCTCTTTGTCGATATCCAACGTCTGCTCTCTGTTTGTCAAAGACGACTCTCTCTTGGTGGTCGATATCCAGTGTCTACACCTTGCCTGCTTTCTCTTGGTTGTCGATATCCAGCGTCTCCATTTTGTCTGCTTTCTCTTGGTTGTCGATATCCAGCATCACCATCCTGCCTGCTTTCTCTTGGTGGTCGACGTGTCAACATTTTGTCTGCTTTCTCTTGGTTGTCGATATCCAGCGTCTCCATTTTGTCTGCTTTCTCTTGGTGGTCGATATCCAGCATCTCCATTTTGCCTGCTTTCTCTTGTTTGTCGATATCCAGAGTCTACATTGCCTGCTTTCTCTTGGTTGTCAATATCCAGCATCTCCATTTTGTCTGCGTTCTCTTGGTTGTCGATATCCAGTGTCTACATCTTGCCTGCTTTCTCTTGGTTGTCGATATCCAGTGTCTACATCTTGCCTGCTTTCTCTTGGTTGTCAATATCCAGCATCTCCATTTTGCCTGCTTTCTCTTGGTTGTCGATATCCAGAGTCTCCATTTTGCCTGCTTTCTCTTGTTTGTTGATATCCAGGGTCCCCATTTCCTGTTTTTCTTGGTTGTATGCTCTCTCTTTGTCGATATCCAACGTCTGCTCTCTGTTTGTCAAAGACCACTCTCTCTTGGTGGTCGATATCCAGTGTCTACATTTTGCCTGCTTTCTCTTGTTTGTCGATATCCAGGGTCCTCATTTCCTGTTTTTCTTGGTTGTCTGCTCTCTCTTTGTCGATATCCAACGTCTGCTCTCTGTTTGTCAAAGACGACTCTCTCTTGGTGGTCGATATCCAGTGTCTACATTTTGCCTGCTTTCTCTTGTTTGTCGATATCCAGGGTCCCCATTTCCTGTTTTTCTTGGTTGTCTGCTCTCTCTTTGTCGATATCCAACGTCTGCTCTCTGTTTGTCAAAGACCACTCTCTCTTGGTGGTCGATATCCAGTGTCTACACCTTGCCTGCTTTCTCTTGTTTGTCGATATCCAGGGTCCCCATTTCCTGTTTTTCTTGGTTGTCTGCTCTCTCTTTGTCGATATCCAACGTCTGCTCTCTGTTTGTCAAAGACCACTCTCTCTTGGTGGTCGATATCCAGTGTCTACACCTTGCCTGCTTTCTCTTGTTTGTCGATATCCAGGGTCCCCATTTCCTGTTTTTCTTGGTTGTCTGCTCTCTCTTTGTCGATATCCAACGTCTGCTCTCTGTTTGTCAAAGACGACTCTCTCTCTCTTGGCTGTCGATATCCAGGGTCCCCATTTCCTGTTTTTCTTGGTTGTCTGCTCTCTCTCTTTGTCGATATCCAACGTCTGCTCTCTGTTTGTCAAAGACCACTCTCTCTTGTTTGTCGATTTCCAGTGTCTACATATTGCCTGCTTTCTCTTGGTTGTCGATATCCAGCATCTCCATTGCCTGCTTTCTCTTGGTTGTCGATATCCAGCATCTCCATTGCCTGCTTTCTCTTGTTTGTCGATATCCAGCATCTCCATTGCCTGCTTTCTCTTGTTTGTCAATATCCAGCATCTCTATTGCCTGCTTTCTCTTGTTTGTCGATATCCAGCATCTCCATTGCCAGCTTTCTCTTGTTTGTCGATATCTAGCGTCTACATCTTGCCTGCTTTCTCTTGGTTGTCGATATCCAGCGTCTACATCTTGCCTGCTTTCTCTTGGTGATCGATATCCAGCGTCTACATCTTGCCTGCTTTCTCTTGGTTGTCGATATCCAGCGTCTACATCTTGCCTGCTTTCTCTTGGTTGTCGATATCCAGCGTCTACATCTTGCCTGCTTTCTCTTGGTTGTCGATATCCAGCGTCTACATCTTGCCTGCTTTCTCTTGGTTGTCGATATCCAGCGTCTACATCTTGCCTGCTTTCTCTTGGTTGTCGATATCCAGCGTCTACATCTTGCCTGCTTTCTCTTGGTGGTCGATATCCAGCGTCTACATCTTGCCTGCTTTCTCTTGGTTGTCGATATCCAGCGTCTACATCTTGCCTGCTTTCTCTTGGTTGTCGATATCCAGCGTCTACATCTTGCCTGCTTTCTCTTGGTGGTCGATATCCAGCGTCTACATCTTGCCTGCTTTCTCTTGGTTGTCGATATCCAGCGTCTACATCTTGCCTGCTTTCTCTTGGTGGTCGATATCCAGCGTCTACATCTTGCCTGCTTTCTCTTGGTTGTCGATATCCAGCATCTACATCTTGCCTGCTTTCTCTTGGTTGTCGATATCCAGCGTCTACATCTTGCCTGCTTTCTCTTGGTGGTCGATATCCAGCGTCTACATCTTGCCTGCTTTCTCTTGGTGGTCGATATCCAGCGTCTACATCTTGCCTGCTTTCTCTTGGTTGTCGATATCCAGCGTCTCCATTGCCTGCTTTCTCTTGGTTGTCGATATCCAGCGTCTCCATTGCCTGCTTTCTCTTGGTGGTCGATATCCAACGTCTCCATTGCCTGCTTTCTCTTGGTTGTCGATATCCAGCGTCTCCATTGCCTGCTTTCTCTTGGTGGTCGATATCCAGCGTCTCCATTGCCTGCTTTCTCTTGGTTGTCGATATCCAGCGTCTACATCTTGCCTGCTTTCTCTTGGTGGTCGATATCCAGCGTCTACATCTTGCCTGCTTTCTCTTGGTTGTCGATATCCAGCGTCTACATCTTGCCTGCTTTCTCTTGGTTGTCGATATCCAGCATCTACATCTTGCCTGCTTTCTCTTGGTTGTCGATATCCAGCGTCTACATCTTGCCTGCTTTCTCTTGGTGGTCGATATCCAGCGTCTACATCTTGCCTGCTTTCTCTTGGTTGTCGATATCCAGCGTCTACATCTTGCCTGCTTTCTCTTGGTTGTCGATATCCAGCGTCTCCATTGCCTGCTTTCTCTTGGTTGTCGATATCCAGCGTCTCCATTGCCTGCTTTCTCTTGGTGGTCGATATCCAGGGTCCCCATTTCCTGTTTTTCTTGGTCGTCTGCTCTCTCTTTGTCGATGTCCAACGTCTGCTCTCTGTTTGTCAAAGACCACTCTCTCTTGGTGGTCGATATCCAGCGTGTCCATTGCCTGCTTTCTCTTGGTGGTCGATATCCAGGGTCCCCATTTCCTGTTTTTCTTGGTTGTCTGCTCTCTCTTTGTCGATGTCCAACGTCTGCTCTCTGTTTGTCAAAGACCACTCTCTCTTGGTGGTCGATATCCAGTGTCTACATCTTGCCTGCTTTCTCTTGGTTTTCAATGGTTTGTTGAGGCTGGATAATGATTTCAGGACTTACGAGTTTGAGATTTTATCGGATCAAATACATTTTTATTACGATTTTACAAGGAAATGCTTCGTCGAAGCACCCTTGGCAGCTTTTACAGTTTCTAGTCTTCTTGGGTATGTCTGTATCAGCTTTGCACATCTGGATTTGAGGAGCTCTTCCCTACAGATTTGCTCAAGCTCTGTCAAGTTGGATGGGGAGCGTCGGTGAACAGCAATCTTCAAGTCTTTCCACAGATTCTCTCTGTTGCTTTGGATGTATGCTTGGGGTCATTGTGCTGTTGAAATGTAAATATTTGCCACAGTCTTTTGCATTCTGAAGCAGATTCTTCTCAAGGACTTTCCTGTATTTGGCTCCATTCATTGTCACCTCTACCCTTACGAGTCACCCAGTCCTTGCCACTGAAAAGCATCCCCATAGCATGATGGTGCCACCACAATGCTTCACATTCGGGATGGTATTAGATGGGTGATGCTCGGTTTCGGCCAGACGTAGTGTTTGCATTCAGGCCAAATAGTTAAATTCTCGTCTCATCAGACCACATCATATTTTGTCTCATACTCTCAGAGAGTCTTTTATGTGCTTTTTTGCAAACTCCAGGTGTCTTTTTCATTTCCTAATGATGGAGCTCACTGTGCTCTTGGGAACTTTCAACACTTTAGAAATTGTTTTATACCCTTCCCAAGGTCTATGTCTCCTCACAAATCTATCTCAGAGTTCTACAGACAGTTTCTTGGACTTCATGGTGGAGTTTCTGCCCTGACATGCACTGTCAACTGTGGGACCTCATACAGGGTGTTTATAAAGTCCCTGTCTATTTAGTTATCCGTTATTTCTCTGAAATGGAGAGAGACTATATAAACACCCCGTATAGAAAGGTGTGTTTGTTTCTAAATTATGTTCAATCAACTGAATTGGCCACAAGTGGACTTCAATGAAGTTGTAGAGACATCATCATTTTAGCACTTTCACGAGCCTCGATCTTGTATACAAAAATATATATATAAATATATCTCAAGGATGATCATAGAAAATTGGATGCACTTGACCTTCATTTGTAGTGTCATAGCAAAGGGGTTGAATACTTGACATTTCAGCTTTTCCTTTTTAATTGATTTGTTTAAATTTCTGAAAAAAGTTACACTTTGACATTATGGGTTATTATGTGAAGATCAGTGACAAAAATCTCAATTTAATTAATTTTAAATTCAGTGTGTAACAACAAAATGTGAACACTATCAAGGGGTGTGAATACTTTCTGAAGGCACTGTATGACATTTATTTATTTCCTTCCTTTAAAAAGTCGAAAGTGCATCGATCACCCTCTACCTCCCTGAAGTGTCTTGCGTCGTGCGGTGCCTTGCCTGCTAAAAATGTTGTGCTATTTTAGTTTCCCCCTTTTGTGCGATCTTCTTTCATTGTCCGACCTATCACTTCGACGTAAATAGACACATGTAAAAAAAATATCAACGTCCATTGACCTCGTGCTTGAAGTACGAGCAGGAGACGGGGTATTGTAATCACGTGTGTGTGTGTGTGTGTGTGTGTGTGTGTGTGTGTGTGTGTGTGTGTGTGTGTGTGTGTGTGTGTGTGTGTGTGTGTGTGTGTGTGTGTGTGTGTGTCTCTGTCTGGGCCGTTATTTTTGCAAAGCTTTATTATAATGAAATTAAATAGCTTTATTATGATAATATGGAGAAGACAAATTAATAATTTGGTCAAAAGGTTAAAGGTCAGCATCACCAAAAAGCATCAATTTTCATCCAATTGACTTGAAATGTAAATTTACCATTTGAGTTTTGTCATCAAATTTTCAACAAATCTTTATTATGAGAATACTAGAGAAATACCCGGCTACGCATGGGTGGGAGGCCAGAAGCAAACAGGCAATGCAGACACGGTGAATGCTAAAGCATGAAACCAATAAATTCCACATTTCTGTAGCACCTTCAGTCGCACGTCAGACATGGACAGCAAGTTCGTGAAGGACTTCCATGAAAAACGTACTCGTTCGCAAACAAACGGGTACGTTCACGTAGAGAAACATCGATCGTGGGTCCGTGGCGAATCTGCATATGGCGATGGGAAAATATCAGAAATTGAAGGGGTTTTTTTATTTTAAACGATTCATATAAACATCGGTTGAATCATATCACACGCAAATCATCAAAATCTAAACAGTGAAGGAGCTGCGCTCCAACGCGAGTCGAAAGAATTGACGCGACCAAAGACGGAATTCGTCCGAGTTGCTTTAATGAAACAAAACAGCTCAGGTATTCTGACAAGCCCGTTTATCGGGCAGCAATATATATATACACATTTATGCCGGGGCGTTTGCCCGGGAAAACCGAGACCGGGCATGCCCGGGTGTCAAGGGCGAGTCCTGGAAAGGCGAGTCTGGACATGCCCGGGCGTCCTGGATGCGGCCTGGCAAGTCGAGGCTGGGCGTGCCCGAGCGCTCTGGGCAAGCCCGGGAAAGACGAGACCGGGCGTGCCCGGGAGGTTCGGGCGTGCCCGGGAACAGCGAGTCCGGGCATGCCCAGGAGAGGCGCGTCTGGGCCCGTCCGGACGAGCCCGGCATGGCGATCGCGCCCTGGCCGCGTCCTGGCAGACGCAAGGACCGCTACACACGTGTACATTCAGCGGGGACCGCTACACACGCCCCTCCAAAATCGACCTGCACCGGCAGGGTCAATTTAAGGGGGGTCCGGATGACCCGGCCGAAGCGACCCCTGGAGGGTCGGGGGGGGGGGTCCGATCTGGTGGTGGGTGGTCGAGCGGGGGGAACCATGGACGGGGGGCGGCCTCGCCGCGGAGGAAGGGCCAACCGTGGTGGTCGGTCGACGTCCACGTGCGCCGGTTTGAGGCGGTCCACAGAGATCCGGTCCGACCGGCCGCCGACGGCGACGACGAAGGACTTGTCGCCCCGTCGCAGGACCCGGAAGGGCCCGTCGTACGGCGGCCGGAGTGGCCCCCGGTGCGCGTCATGACGCACAGAGACGTACTCCGCTGTGCGAAGCGCCGGGGGGGACGTAGGACTGGGGGCCACAGTGGCGGGACGTTGGCACGGGGGCAAATCGTCGGGCGGCCTCCTGGAGGTCCGAGCGCTGGTGTGCAGCGGACCAGGGACTGGTAGCGTCGGGCACGAACTCGCCCGGGACGTGGAGCGGCTGGCCGTAGATGAGCTCGGCGGCGGACGCCCGGAGGTCCTCCTTGGGGGCCGTGCGGAGGCCCAAAAGGACCCAAGGCAGCCGGTCGGTCCAACCGTCGTCCTGAAGGCCGGCCATGAGTGCGGCCTTCATGGAGCGGTGAAACCGCTCGCACAACCCGTTGGCTTGGGGGTGGTAGGCCGTGGTGCGGTGCAGCGTGACCCCCAACGAGCGGGCGACCGCACCCCAAAGTTCGGACGTGAACTGTGGGCCGCGGTCGGACGAGATGTCCGCCGGTGCGCCGAAGCGCGCGACCCAGGTGGCGATGAACGCCTGCGCCACGTCGGCGGTGGTGGTGGAGGTGAGGGGCACGGCCTCCGGCCACCTGGTGGTCCTGTCCACCATGGTGAGCAGGTGGGTGAACCCCCGCGATGGGGGCAGGGGACCCACCGGGTCCACGTGGACGTGGTCGAAACGCCGTGCAGGCACGGTGAAAGGTGCAAGCGGGGCCTGGGTGTGGCGGTGGACCTTGGCCCGCTGGGAGGCCGTGCAGGCATTGGCCCAGTCGCGGACGTTCCGTCGAAGGCCGTGCCAGACGAAACGCGCCGACACCAGCTTCTGAGAAGCTTTCCGGCCCGGGTGAGAAAGGCCGTGGATGGAGGCGAAGATGCGGCGCTGCCAGGAAACGGGCAAGATGGGGCAAGGCTGGCCCTGGGAGACGTCGCAGAGCAGGACGGTGCCCGCTTAGGGGATGTCGGCCAGGCGGAGGCCCGTGTCCGCCGCCCGGAGGGCCTGCACTGAGGTGTCGGTGGTCTGGTCGGCCGCCATGAGCGCGAAGTCCACGCCGAGGTGGACCGCGTTCACGCTGGCCCGAGAAAGACAGTCGGCCATGGCGTTGTCTTTGCCGGCGACGTGCCGGATGTCCGTGGTGAATTCCGACACGGCGGAGAGGTGGCGCTGCTGGCGGGCCGACCACGGCTCCGTGACTTTGGCCATTGCGTAGACCAACGGCTTGTGGTCGACGAAAGCCGTGAATGGGCGGCCCTCCAGGAGGTGTCGGAAATGGCGAACGGCCAGGAATAGACCGAGCAGCTCACGGTCGAACGTGCTGTATTTTAACTCGTTCAGCCGGAGTTGCCGGCTGAAAAAAGCGAGTGGCTGCCAAACCCCGTCCACCCATTGTTCATGGACGGCGCCCACCGCGTAGTTGGAGGCGTCCGTAGTGAGGGCGATGGGCGCGTTGAGCACCGGGTGAGCCAGCAGCGTTGCGTCGGCGAGGGCCCGTTTTGCGCTCGCGAAGGCCGAGTCCATGGCCGCGGACCAAACGATGTCATGCTTGGTCGGCTTGCCCCGGATGGCCTCGTAAAGGGGCCGCATGAGCTGAGCAGCGCGGGGCACGAATCGGTGATAAAAATTCACCATGCCGAGGAACTCTTGTAGGGCCTTGATGGAACGGGGACGCGGGAACGTGGTGATGGCCTCGACCTTGGTCGGCAGCGGCATGGCCCCGGTCTTGGTGATGCGGTGGCCCAAAAAGTCAACGGTCGTCGTGCCGAAGTGGCATTTGGCCGGGTTGACAATTAAGCCGTGCTCGCTGAGCCGACCGAACAGTGTTCGGAGGTGGAAGAGGTGCTCGGCGCGGGACGTGCTGGCGACGAGGATGTTGTCCAGATAAAAAAATTTTTAAAAACCACCTTTAGAGGCCATTTTACCCCGCAAGCGGGGGTTGGCCTTTTTCGGGAACTGTGGTTGTTGTTGTTTTTCGGTCCCCTTTTTGAAGCAATGTTTTACGGCCGGATGCCCTTCCTGACGCCAACCCTTTTTGCCGCCTTTAACGACAAACAGGGAATTACCAGTGAACTGGTACTCAATTTACCGACCTCGGAAGGATGACAGGCTGAGTCAACCCCCCTGGCGTTAATTCAGCGATTGACCGGGATTCCGAACCCAGGATCCTAGGTATCCTAAGCCGGCACCCTAGCCGCTAGCCCAACACCAGGGATTTCCAGATAGACGTCCAGATAGACGAAAAGAAATGGCAGGTCGCGCAGCACGCCATCCATTAAGCGCTGGAACGCCTGGGCCGCGTTCTTGAGGCCTCAAAAATCCTCAAAAATTCGAACAGGCCGAACGGCGTGATGACGGCCTTCTTTGGGACGTCGGCCGCCCGGACAGGTACCTGGTGGTATCCCTGTATCAGGTCAATTTTAGAAAATATGACCCGTCCCGCCAAACGGGCGGAAAAGTCCTGGATGTGTGGGATCGGGTACCTGTCGGGGGTGGTAGCGTCGTTGAGATGGCGGTAGTCGCCACACGGGCGCCATCCGCCCCCCGGCTTTGGCACGATGTGCAGTGGTGAGGCCCACGCGCTATTGGAGCGCCGCACGATGCCGAGGTGCTCCAACGCGTTGAACTCGGCCTTTGCCACGGCGAGCTTGGCCGGGTCGAGGCGGCGGGCCCTGGCATAGACTGGCGGGCCCGTAGTGGGTATGTGGTGCTCGATCCCATGCCGCACTGCGACGGCCGAAAACGTCGGCCACGTGAGGGCTGGGAATTCCGCGAGCAGGCGAGCGAACTCGTTCGCCGTCGGGAGGGCGCACGCCAGTTCGGTCGGTGCGGAGCTGCTCATCGTGCACGCCAGGGAGCTGAAGGTCTCGGCGTGGACAAGGCGACGTTGTTTGACGTCGACCAGCAGCCCGTGCGCGCAGAGGAAGTCGGCGCCCAGCAAAGCCATGGGGACGCAGGCGGTCACAAAGGTCCACTGAAAGCGCTGGCTGCCGAAGCAGAGGGTGACGTCGCGCGGGCCGAAAGTGCGTATGGCCGAGCCATTAGCAGCGACCAAAGAGGGGCCGCAAACGGCGTCCCGCCTGTCCTGCTCGGAGGCGGGTATGACGCTCAGTTGGGCGCCGGTGTCACAAAGGAAACGCCGCCCGGACGCTTTGTACCGAATAAAAAGCAAGTTGCCCGAGCGGCCGGCGCTCATGGCTGGGAATGAACGCCGGCCCGGCTGTTTCCCGACTTGCCGAAAGTGCACAGGGGTCGGCACGTCCGAGCCTTGTGTCCGAACCTGGTGTGGTAATAACACCATGCCTGGTCAGGTGGAGGCCCCGGCCGTCGTGTCGGAAGCGGTCGGCGCGGCGTGGCGGCCGCCAGTTGCACCGGTAGTTTGGCCTCCAACCACGCAGGGCGCTCGGGTATCGTGGGCATCGCCTCGGACGGCGGCAGGCTCCAGGTAGCCGCGCCGATGTGTTGGCCCGCCGAGGAGATCTTATCGGCTTCCCTGGCGAGGGCGCGGGGATCGGTGATCAACGTGCCAGCCAGGGCGAGGCGTACCGGGTGAGGCAGCTGGCGAAGGAACAGCTCGCGGAACAGAAAATCCGGAGAGTGCTCAGCGAGCAACGAGAGCATATAGTCCATGCGCTCGGACGGGCGTGTGTCGCCGAGCTCGGGCAGGTCGAGCAGGCGCCGTGCGCGTGCCACCGGTGAGAGGGCGAAAGTGTCGAGGAGGAGCGTCTTCAGCGCGTCATACTTGTCAGCAGCCGGCAGGTGCTCGAGGAGGCTCAGGGCGCGGGCCGCGGTGGCGGAACCGAGCGCTGCCACGACGTGGTGGAAGCGGGTGTTGTCCGCGGTGATGCCTCGCAGGGCGAACTGGGAGTCCACCTGGGCGAACCAAACAGCCGCGTGAGCCTCCCAGAAGGTAGGCAGTTTAAGAGTCACTGCCGTGTCCATGTCGGTAGGTCACCAGTGAAGGAGCTGCGCTCCAACGCGAGTCGAAAGAATTGACGCGACCAAAGACGGAATTCGTCCGAGTTGCTTTCATGAAACAAAACAGCTCAGGTATTCTGACAAGCCCGTTTATCGGGCAGCAATATATATACACATTTATGCCGGGGCATTTGCCCAGGAAAACCGAGACCGGGCATGCCCGGGTGTCAAGGGCAAGTCCTGGAAAGGCGAGTCTGTACATGCCCGGGCGGCCTGGCAAGTCGAGGCTGGGCATGCCCGGGCGCTCTGGGCGAGCCCTGGAAAGGCGAGAGCGGGCATGCCCGGGAAAGACGAGACCGGGCGTGCCTGGGAGGTTCGGGCGTGCCCGGGAACAGCGAGTCCGGGCATGCCCAGGAGAGGCGCGTCCGGGCCCGTCCGGACGAGCCCGGCATGGCGATCGCGCCCTGGCCGCGTCCTGGCAGGTGCAAGGCGATTGTGTACATTCAGCGGGAACCGCTACAACAGTATCTTTAGAATTTCAATAAAAGCCACATCACTGTTCATATCGGTAAATATTATTCCATTGTGGCGGACACGGAAGCTCACTGGCGTGGTGACATCATTCCGCGCACCGTGGGCGGCGGCCACGCCGAGGGGTAGACATGGCCTCAGGATATACACCGGGCGCGCAGCCCGGAGCGCGCCAGTGTTACAGTGAGCTCTTGAATAAAGACTCTTACAAATTACCGCGTTGTCCGCTTCCTCCTTGTTTACAAGCAGCGCGCGTAACACCACGCTTTACTGGTGACCCTCGACGTTGGATCTGCCATAGCGATCCTTCCAAACACGACGCCATTGCCATGCCCAACAACGCGATGTCGGTTAAACTTCCCGAATTTTGGGAGGCCCAGGCCGAAGTTTGGTTCGTCCAAGCCGAAGCCCAGTTTCAGCTTCGGCGCCTCACCAACGACGACATGCGCTACTACCACGTCGTCGCCTCCCTCGGGCCCGGCACGGCCGCTCGAGTTGTGTCCGTCCTTCGCCACCCACCGGACGGCCACAAGTACGAGGCACTCAAGCGGCTGCTCCTAGCCACGTTCGGCCTCACGGAGGACGCACGGGCCGACCGCCTCCTGGATCTCCCTGAGCTCGGCGACACGCGCCCGTCGGTCCGAATGGACCATATGCTGTCACTGTTGGGCGACGAAGCCCCTGGTTCTCTATTCCGGGCGCTTTTCCGTCGCCAACTTCCAGCACAGGTACGCCTCGCGTTGGCCGGGACCGTACTAACGGAACCCCGAGCATTGGCCGCCGAGGCGGACAGGTACTTCGCGGTTTCGGACACGCGGGCGAGAGTCGGTGCGGCCCACCTCGTGGATCCCGAAGCCGATGCTGATCCACAGCATCAGCTTCCACAGCATACACAGCATGCTGATACGCACCTCGTGGCCGCCGCCACGCCCCGCCCACCGCCGCGGCAAAAACCGCCACCGCGGGGAAAACCGCCGGCTCCACCGGCCTGGCGGAGCCAGCTGCGCTCCTCCAGCTCCACCAACTGGTGCCGGTTCCACGCCAGGTTTGGCCATGAGGCTCGACAGTGTCATCCGCCATGCTCCTTCGACAGGTCGGGAAACGCCCGGGCCGGCGCTCGATAGTGGCAATGAGCGCCGGCCGTTCGAACAGCCTGCTGTTCATCACGGACACCTTATCCGGGCGCCGTTACCTGTGTGACACAGGAGCGCAGGTGAGTGTCGTTCCTGCCGGTACGTCGGACAAGCACGCCGCGGGCGGGGGCCCCGCGCTGCTTGCCGCAAACGGGACGCCCATCCGTACGTACGGAAAACGCTGCCTCTCTCTGCGGTTCGGAGGGCAGGTTTTCCGATGGTCGTTCGTCGCCGCCGACGTGCCCATGGCATTGCTTGGCGCGGACTTCCTGTGCGCAAATGGGCTCCTGGTCGACGTAAAGCACAGACGTCTTGTCCAGGCCGAGACGTTCAGCTCGCTCGCCTGTGCGCTGCCCAGCTCGTCGAGCAGCCCACTGGGCGGCTCACCGAGCGGCTTGCCAAGCGGCTTGCTGAACGGTTCGGGCCGGCCACGTTGATCTGTACGCTTCCGGCAGCGGACGAATTCACCCGCCTCCTCGCCGGCTTCCCGGCCCTCACGCGGCCCACCTTCTCGGTGGGGGCAGTCAAGCACGGGGTGGCCCATCACATCCCCACTGTCGGGCCACCGGTCTACGCCCGGGCACGCCGCCTCGAGCCGACGAAGCTGGCGGTAGCAAAAGCAGAGTTCGCTACCCTGGGGCGACCCGGCATCGTTCGGCGCTCGGAGAGTGCTTGGGCGTCGCCGCTGCACATCGTGTCGAAGCCCGGCGGGGGATGGCGACCGTGCGGGGACTATCGCCGTCTCAATGACGCCACCACCCCCGACCGCTACCCCGTCCCCCACATTCAGGACTTTTCCGCCCGTTTGGCGGGCATGTCCTTCTTCTCGAAGGTGGACCTCATACACGGTTACCATCAGGTCCCCGTCAGGCCGGAGGACGTCCCGAAGACGGCGGTCATCACGCCGTTCAGACTCTTCGAATTCCTGCGGATGCCCTTCGGTCTGAAGAATGTGGCTCAGGCGTTCCAGCGGCTGATGGACAGCGTCCTGCGCGACTTGGATTTTGTATACGTCTACCTGGACGATATCCTCGTCGCCAGCGCGTCCCGCGAAGAGCACCTACACCACCTCCGCACGCTCTTCGAACGCCTGGGCCAGCATGGCCTGATTGTGAACCCCGCAAAGTGCCGGTTCGGCGTCACTGAACTCGATTTTCTGGGGCACCGCGTCACCAGGCACGGAGCCGTCCCCCTGCCGGCCAAGGTGGAGGCGGTGAAGGGGTTTCCGCGCCCCCGCACGATCAGGGGGCTGCAGGAGTTCCTGGGCATGGTGAACTTTTACCATCGGTTCCTGCCCCGTATCGCCCAGCTTCTGCGCCCCCTGCACGAAGCTCTCCGAGGTAAGCCGGGCAAAGGCGACGTCACCTGGACCGAGCAGATGGACGCGGCGTTCATGGGCGCGAAGCTCGCCTTGGCTAACGCCACCATGCTCGCGCACCCGGCGCCCGATGCGCCGAACGCCCTCACCACCGACGCCTCGGACTATGCGGTGGGCGCGGTGCACGAGCAATGGGTGCGTGGAGCTTGGCAACCGCTGGCGTTCTTTAGCCGGCAGCTTCGCCCGCCCGGACGCCGTTACAGTACCTTCGACCGCGAGTTGCTCGGGCTTCACTTGGCGGTCAGGCACTTCCGCCATCTGCTCGAGGGCCGTGCGTTCACGGCCTTCGTCGACCACAAGCCGCGAGGGCCTCCCAAAGGTTGATCGCCGACAAATTCGTCTGGCATGGCCTCCGGAAGGCCGTCCGCGGCTGGGCCAGGACGTGCCTCGCGTGCCAGCGCGCCAAGGTGCACCGGCACACCCAGGCCCCGTTGGCTCCGTTTACGGTTCCGGAACGCCGGTTTGACCACGTCCACGTGGACCTGGTGGGACCTCTGCCCCCCTCGTGGGGTTTCACCCACGTCCTCACCATGGTGGACCGCACCACCCGGTGGCCGGAGGCCGTGCCCTTGGCGTCGACGATGGCGGCGGACGTCGCGCAGGCTTTCATCGCCACCTGGGTCGCCCGGTTCGGTGCCCCCTCAGACATCTCGTCCGACCGCGGCCCCCAGTTCACCTCGGAGCTCTGGGGGGCTGTCGCGCAGGGCCTCGGGGTCCGGCTGCACCGAACCACGGCCTACCGCCCCCAGGCTAATGGCCTGTGTGAGCGATTTCACCGCTCATTGAAGGCCACGCTCCGGGCCACCCTCCGCGACGGCGGCTGGGTCGACAGGCTCCCCTGGGTCCTGCTGGGCCTCCGGACGGCGCCCAAGGAGGACCTGCGTGCATCCGCGGCGGAGGTGGTCTTCGGGCAACCGCTGCGGGTGCCGGGCGAGTTCCTCCCCGAATCCACGGCACCAGCGCTCCGCCCTGCAGGAGACCGCCCAGAGGTTCGCCCCGGTGCCGACGGCACGCCACGGGCACCCACCGACGCATGTCGCCCCGGAGCTTCGCACGGCGGAGTACGTCTCCGTCCGCCACGATGCCCATCGGACACCACTGCGGCCCCCGTACGACGGGCCTTTCCACGTGCTGGAGACCGGGGTGAAACACTTCACCCTGGACATCGGCGGTACTCCTGACTGCGTTTCTGTGGACCGCCTCAAGCCGGCCCACCTCGACGTGGACCACCCACCGCCGGTGGCTCGGCCCCCGCGTCGGGGCCGCCCCCCTGTGGGCAGACCCCCGGCACCGCCTAGCACCGCAGGCACGCCGCCCCCCGGTCCGGCACCCATCCCAGGTACAGCCGGGGGCATCCCACATGGCATCCCTGCACCCCGGACGCCGCCGGTCGCCAGAGGGCGCTTCGGCCGGGTCATCCGTTTGCCCCGCAAACTGGCCCTCCAGGTGCGTGGGAATTCTGGGGGGGGGGGGGGGGGCGTGTGGCGGACACGGAAGCTCACTGGCGTGGTGACATCATTCCGCGCACCGTGGGCGGCGGCCACGCCGAGGGGTAGGCGTGGCCTCAGGATATACACCGGGCAGGCAGCCCGGAGCGCGCCAGTGTTACAGTGAGCTCTTGAATAAAGACTCTTACAAATTACCGCGTTGTCCGCTTCCTCCTTGTTTACAAGCAGCGCGTGTAACGCCGCGCTTTACCATCGTGTTTCAAATCGTGATCGATACACTATGATTGTGATCGTGAATCGTGATCGATAATCGTGGGTCACAATCGCTATGTCATATGTACTCCCGATACGTGTACCAAATTCCCGATATGTGTACCAAATTCCCGATACGTGTAACTGTACCAAATCAACAGTTAAAGGGATTTTGAGCCGATAGGTGTTACGGCCTTGGCAAGATCGATGGAGACAGCGATCTGTTAGATCTGATCCTCCTTCATGCCGAAGTGCAGATCCTCCTTCATGCCACATCCGATCGATGCAGCCGTGCAGCGATCGGTGCAGTCGTTGTGTGGAACACGGTGCAGTGATCGGTGCAGTCGTTTGTGCGGCACACGGTGCAGCGATCGGTGCAGTCGTTTGTGTGGCACACGGTGCAGCGATCGGTGCAAACGTGGACTCCCACACTGCCACATCCTGCTGATACTTGCTCCCGTATGACGTTTCCGCATGACGGATGTTTATATAAATCGTTTAAAAGAAAAAAAAGGCTTCAATTTCCGATATTTAGCCTTTTCATTTGGGCCTCCCAATTGAAGCCCCGCCCGTAGGGCGGGTACCGTTGCTCGACGTAAGAAGACGTCACAATGAACGTCATGCGAACGCGAATGTTATGCGGGAGTCCAAACCTGAGAATGCTGGAGACTAAAGCTGAAATTGGGAACTCTAAATAACCTATTTTACTCCTGGGGATCCCAGGATTATCCACCCAAAATATCTTTGCGATCGGTTCAGCAGTTTTTACGGTACCTTCGAACGGACACAGACATTTGGTGAATTATAGTAAGATGAAGAAGGCAAATTAATAATTTGATCAAAAGGTCACAGGTCAGCATCACATAAAATCGTCAATTTTCATCCACTTGACTAATCACTAATCGAAAGTTAAGTCAATTGTTGTTGTTGTTTTTATCTCAAAAGGTCAAAGGTCAAGGTTGCATAAAATCATCAATTTTCATTTTGTATTTTTTTAAAAATTGTTTTCGATATTTTGAGAACACGGAAGAAGAAGACTGAATACAAATAAACGCGGATGGTCTTTGTATTTTCACATGTTTTCTAGTTTTGAATTGAATTACAACAATTTCCCACTTGAGTTCCTTTTTTAAAGACGTCTGCTCCACGGTAAACCTTTAGGGTTGTCATTTTGATTTTCTGTGTGTGTATGTACAGCATATATTTCGCAAAGAAACTTTGAACAGGCTGCGGTGTCTCGGTCCCAAAGATCCACTCGCAAGCGCTCATACGGCGTGTGTGGGCATACATGTGTGTGTGTTTGCTTGTGTGCGTGTATGTGTGGTCATAAAGCACAACATATTCTTCCACCCTCTCCCACCCCTCTCTGTCCCTTCCCCACCCTTCTTTCACTCTGCCGCACCCCTGTCCCTCTCTACCCCCACCATGTCTGTCTCTCCCCACCTCTCTCTGGGATGAGGAAGGGGTGCGATGAGGGACCAGACAACGCCGGGTACTTTTCTAGTCTTATATATATATACTAGCGGGGTCACCCGTGGGAATCCCACGGGCATGGATGTGTGTGACATTTCGACATATTGAGTTATATGCTGCACATTCATTTTTACAAAATGGTTACTGGCAAGTCATCAGATCCAGAAATGGTGTGAATTTAGTTATTTCACATAATATGTGACCCCTCACTCCTCTCCACCTGACACTCTCCTGTCTCCACCTGACACTCTCCTGTCTCCACCTGACACTCTCCTCTCTCCACCTAGCACTCCTCTCCTCTCCAAACCCTCACATCCCTCTCCTTTCCAATCCCTCACCTCTCCAATCCCTCACACTCCTCTCCTCTCCAAACTGTGGGAAGTTGGGAAGATGGTATACAGTGGAGTTGAATGATGTGGGAAGAGTGGAGGAGGTCAGAAACAAGCTTTTGAGAGGTTTGAAGAGGATTGATGGATGTGGTTTGCCAGGTAAGTTGAAGGTATGGTGTTTGAAGTTTGGGTTGATGCCACGAGTATTGTGGCCATTGATGATGTATGATATTGTGATTGGGCATGCAGAGAGGATGGAGGTTGTGGTGAGCGGCTTTGTGAGGAGGTGGTTGGGAGTGCCACGCTGTTTGACGAACATTGCCTTTTATGGTCAGGGTGGGAAACTCCAGTTTCCCTTGACATCATTAACCGACGAGTTTAAGGTGGTGAGGGTGCGGGAGTTCATGATGTTGCGGGATTCAAGTGATGCAGTGGTAAAGAATGCTCTCCCAGAGAAGAAGGGAAGTCGGAAGTGGAATGCAAGAGCAGAAGTGGACGAGATGGAGGAGCGGTTGCAACAGGAGGAGGTCATGGGGATGGCACAGCATGGGAAGCATCAAGCATGGCTTGGGGTGGATGGAGCATGAGCGATGGGGAAAGGCATGTGTGAAAGAGAGGAGGAAGATGGTTGAGAGGGAGTTGAGAAGAAAGGAAGAGGAGGGGAGATATGTGAAAGCAGTCGGTCAGGCACAACAAGGTGCTTGGACTAAGTGGGAAGGTGTGCGGGTGAGGATATTGAAGTGGCAAGAGATTTGGAGGATGGAGCCAATATTGTTGAATTTCCTGTTGCGAGCAACGTATGATGTGCTTCCGTCACCAGTAAACTTGAGATTGTGGGGGTTGTTGCAGGAGGAGAGATGTTATTTGTGTGGAGGTGTGGGAACGGTGCAGCATGCACTGAGTGCATGCTCAGAAGCATTGGCAGCAGGAAGATACAGGTGGCGACATGATCAGGTGCTGGCGGTGGTGGTGCAGATGGTGCAACAAGAGGTGCTGAGATCGAGAGAGAGAAGAGTGGAGAAGGAGACTGATGGGGGAGAGGTGTGGTTTGTCAAAGAGGGCCAAGTGGAAAGAGGTGGAAAGAGGAGGAGGAGGTGGAAAGCAAGAGGGCTGTCAGATGCTTGTGATTGGCAGGTGGTGGCAGACCTAAAGCCACAATTGGTATTCCCAGAGGAGATCTGTGTGACAAGGTTGCGGCCTGACATTGTCATTTGGTCAAGTGCAACAAGACAGGTCATCTTAGGGGAGTTGTCGGTACCTTGGGAAGAGAACATGGAGGAGGTGCACAAGAGGAAGAGAGGAAAGTACAGTGAGCTGGAGGCAGAGTGCCGGGAGAAGGGTTGGCGCGTTTCGTGTCAGCCATTTGAGGTGGGGTGTAGAGGGTATATTGGCAATTCCTTTTCTGCATTTCTTGCTAGTGGGACAGAAAGAAGGAGGATGTGTGACAAGGTGGCCCAGGTTGCCTTGAAAGGCTCATTTTGGATATGAAGGAAGTTTATGGAGGCACGTCGAACGGTGTTGGTTGGTTGTTTTCTTGTTTTTTTTGTTACCATTATTACTTCTTATTTTGTGTATATGAGTGAGTGGGTGAGGGTGTGTGTTTTTGCATGAATTAATTTTTGCATGAGTGTGTGTTTTTGTGTGTTGAGTGGTGTATGATGTAAGTGTAGGTGGTTGTTTGGTTGGTGTTCTGTATGTATGGGTGTGTATGTGTGTGTATGAATGATCTGGTGTGTTTTGTTGGTGAGTGGTGAAGGGTATAAAGGTGGGTGTTTGAGTGTTCCACCATGTTTGTTTGGTGCTGTGGATTCTGGATGTGGAGGTGGTGTTGTTGTTGTCGTTGTTGTTGTTGTTGTTCGCACTGGCTGGGGGTGGGGGTATGTACGCATCCAGATGCAGTTGCTGCATGTGGATGTGTACGTGCCCCTGCTGGCCCACCTTAGCTGACCGTATCGAGGTTGAAGGGCCGAAACGGGATGATGCTGAGGACCTCGACTGAGGACCCGGTCAGTGCGGCACACTTGTGACCAGGTGTGTTTTGAACTTATATATATATATATATATATATATATATATATATATATATATATATATATATATATATATATATATATATATATATATATATATTGTAACGATTTTGAGAAGTGTGTAACGAATTTGAGAAGTGTAACGGTTTTTGAGAAGTGTAACAATTTTGGAGGAAGTGTAACGAATGTGGAAACGTTACAATGTGAACGTTACAAAAGTATGGTAACATCCTCGTAATGTAAATAATGGTCGCAGCCGTCCTCCTAGTTAATTCCATGAAACTTACACGCAGGTCACGATATATCTTTTAAATAGTGTATTTCCTTATTCCATGTAGGCTAAATATGTGTTTCCCACTAGATTGACTTTGCATTGTATCAAACAAAATAAGCGTAGGCCCTTCCAATTTCCCCAAACATCTCCGCTCTCCAAAGTTCCTTTCAGAAGGGGAGTTGTTTTCAATCCCGCAGGCCGCCATTGCCCATGTGCTTTGAGTCGGAGAAGAAAGGCGTGTCTCCACCTCGTCATAAGAGGGAAGGAGTGAACCAGCCCTAACAGCCAATCAGCACCGCGGTGAGCGACCCGGTAGGCGTGCCCTCGGAGCCGGCGGCTTGATTTCGCCCGAGGTGATAAAAGCGACTGTAAGGGACTGCTTTAAGAGAGATGACCTGGGAGATGAGCAAAGAGGCTGCACCAAGAGGAGCGGTGAGATGCGAAACGCTCCAAGCCAAAGAGGAGAGGTACTCGGCAAGGAAACCAGCTTTGGAGAGACGCGCTGAAAGGAGGGAGACGGCTCCACCACAAGAAGAGGAGCAGGTGTGCCGAACCAGCGCGTGACGTCTACCGCAGCGGATACGCGACGGAGGGTTTTCCCGCCAAAACCGCGAGGAATTGCGAGCTGCTGCCTCCCGACTTTGCCTCCCTCTCAAGCAATCCACCTCAAGCCCTACCTGCCTGCATTATCCCCTGTGTAAGTGTGAACGTCCTGTCCTGCTCGTTGTCTTGGGGTTAAGTAAAAATGAATAGTGTAAGTTAACGATTCGCTGTGTTACTGCTTCTTCCATCCATTGCTTGTGTGTGTATAATAAATCTGTTCTTCCTCCGTATTCTTCTTCTTCTTCTTTTTCATTCTCTTTCGGTCGCTTTCGAGGTTTCCCGATTGAATATCTGTGGGGCGATCTGGTCAACGTCGGGTGGAATCGGGTTCTAATCGGGGAGTAACTGTTCGGACGCGGTTAAATACACCACCGCTCGGTCAATATAACATCTAAAGCCGCGTCTGTATCAATATATATACAGACTTGGCATTTAATATGGAATATTTTTTTTGTGGGGGTGAACTTCCTTTTCAAGATGACGTATAACCAAAAATTCATTGGAATTATGTTGAAATTATTCTAGATTTTGTTAATGTGACCTTTAAAAGAAACAAAAACCACATTTGACATTTCGAAGCAAATAAATTGATCCCTGAAAGTGATGTAAACTGATATCGAACTCAATTCATGGACAGTACTGTGTTAAACTTCTGTACGTTTTCCAGAAGTATCTCTTTATTTTGCACATTAGCCAAAAAAAAATTCAACAAAAACAAAAGCTAAATTACGACTGGGATTACGGACAGTAAAATTACAGTTCAGTACTTCTTGTAACCCCCACGAGCATTCAGGAGAGCACGTACATGTCGAGGCATGCTGTTCACGAGATTTGCCAAGGCTTGGACAGGAATCGCTTGCCATGCAGTGACAATAGTCTGTTGCAATTCACGCACAGAGGTCGGCTGCTGGGCCAAGTTGTCGATTTGACGCGTTAATTCTGCCCACAAGTTCTCTATCGGATTCATATCCAGGGACATGGCAGGCCACTCCATATGCTCTACACTACAGTCAGCAAGAAAGTGTTGGATCATGCGAGCATGATGAGGCCGTGCATTGTCATCTTGGAAGACAAAGTTTCCTCGAAAGGCTGCACGAGCAAATGGAAGCAATATTTCCTCCAGAATGGCCCTGTACTTGAACTGGTTCAGGTTTCCATTCAGAACAACCAGGTCAGTTTTGCCCCCTGCATGAAAAGCAGCCCAAACAGTCACCCCACCACCTCCAGCTTGGACTCTTGGCACTATACAATCTTCGTTGTGGGCTTCATGCACTTGTCTGCGCACTCGGACGCGGCCATCTTGACGATAGACCAGAAATCTAGACTTGTCACTGAAGGTCACGTGATTCCAGTGTCCTGGCTGCCATTGACGGTGCTCTCTGGCCCACTGCAATCGGCGCTGGCTGTGTTGTCTGGTCAGGCATGGCTTTCTCAGGGGACGCCTGGCACGATAGCCTGCTTGAACCAGTTGTTGGTTGACTAGCCTTCTGGATACAGGCACATTTGTCAGTTGCTGCCACTCAGCCCTAAGCCGATTAGCTGACTTGGTACGGCCATTGCAGACTAACCGGTGCAGCTGGCGATCATCTCTCCTTGTGGTTTCCTGGCCTCAGTATTGGAGTAGGGACACCCCTCTGAGCATATCGTTTTAGGATCTTTGACACCTGACCTTGAGTGATGCCATACTGCCGAGCAATAGCACGCTGTTTCATGCCAGAATTTCGTAAAGCCACCACTCCATGACAAACAGCCTTGTCAAGTTGACGGACCATCTCCAGCGGAAGCGGCAATAACTTTTGTAGACGTGCAGCAGTTGTTTTCCACTAATACAGAACGCAACAACCCTTATATACCCGATTGTGAAGCCAATCGTCAAATGTACCTGTCCTTACATTTTGTCATGCCACCTGTGATATAATCCTGTTATTGACTTCTTGCTACAAAAGACAATCAGTGACATGGTTCTTTCAACAAAGACATCACCGAAGGGTAAAAGAAACTCACCAGATTGATATACTGCGTTCAGAAAGTAAACCCAAGTCAAGAAAAAATAAATATTCCATTTTAAATGCCAAGTCTGTATATATATATATATATATATATATATATATATATATATATATATATATATATATATATATATATATATATATATATATATATATATATATATATATAAACACTACATGGCCAAAAGTATGTGGACAGCCAAACATCACACCCATATGTGCTCGTCGAACATATCATTCCAAAATCATGGGCATTAATATGGAGTTGCCCCCCCCCCCCCTTTGCTGATATAACAGACTCCACTCTTCTGGGAAGGCTTTCCACTCGATGTTAGAACATTGCTGTGGGGATTTGCTTCCATTCAGCCACAAGAGCATTTGGGAGGTCGGGCACTGATGTTGGGCGATTAGGCCTAGCTCACAGTCGGCGTTCCAATTCATCCCAAAGGTGTAGCTGAGATAAAGCTGAGTTAATGTCTGCAGGTGAGTTATAGGCTATCAGCTAGGGGGGTCAACCGGTACCAAATTGAGGGAGTAAGGCTAATAATGATTTTTGACAAGGTTTTTACCTCTAGAATAAGAAAATATGTGATAGCAAATTCAACGATGTAGCTAAATGTGTGTTATCACCCATTTTCAAAATGGCCGCCAAATTTCTCAAAATATCAATGGTCAATGTCGTGTTTTTTTCACTATTCACCCTATACCCCAAATTTGGGTATCTTATACCTGGTTTTAGGGGTTAGAAATGATTTTACAACTTTCTAAATGTCATTAGATATTCATGAGAACTATAAATCCAATATTTAGTCGTTTGATAAGATAAGAAAGTATCAACAAACAAATGATGTGAAGGACAGGCAGGAATGTGTCACCCAATTTTGTTCTCTTCATTGCGTTCCAACATCTGGACAAAATGTTGCACAAGATTACCCTACACCGCAACGAAAAGGTGCAAAAATTCATTGATACATTTCCACTATGTCGAAAATACGTGGTGGTGCGATACTTTTTTCCGTGTATACAGTACTTGCAAATCTACTGAATGCCAGTTATTTTCGTGCATATTTTGTGCATTGCTATGATGTTGTTGCAAACTTGCAAATTGTTGCTATGATGGCAGCCATTTTGTGAAATTGGGCGCCATATTGGATTCTATCTTCTTGGATTAAAGTTCAGATGATGTATTTCATACTTTAAGAGAGTTGTAAAGTCTTAAACATCTCAAAACGCAATGCTATTTGTTACAAATTCCTACAAGAATATGAAACATGGTGTTTTTAATAGAAAAACATGCATTTTGGAGGCCATTTTGAAAATGAGGTGATAACACCCATTTAGCTACTAGTAAGGGAAACATATGAAAATCTGTTAACTAAATTGTTACCAAAAAATTTCTTCACCAATATGTTTGTAAAGGTGTGTAATAACATGTATTAAAATGTTGAAGGTCAACTCCCGTGGGAAACCCAGAAAAAAAGCTGTTGAATTCGGGTACCGAAAAATTATTTTCGAGAATTTATATTTTTTTAAATCGGCCCTTAAGTAACTTATGTGGGGTCAAATAAGGGTTTTTCATGATTCTGAGTTGATTGTTAACATTTATATTTCACCACAGACACTCCTTTGTGGAAAAATAATTTCTAAATATATCTCATTTTCTACTTTGCAGGACATGGAGTCTAGCAATATGGATGAAGACGTTACTCCACCTGTGCTCAATTGCTTCATCTGTGCACGCTCGGATACACCAGCTGAAAGGCTCATACAGGCAACTCCAAAGGGATACTCAACTTTATTGAAACAAGCAGAAACTGTCGAAAATGTTACTGTTGTGGAACGTATGAAGGAGGCTCAAAAGGAAGGAAAACTGAGGTACCACCAGAAGTGTAAAAATGATCTGTACAACAACTTTGTTGCAAACACCGATGAGTCAGCTCAAGCATCAAAGGCAGAGAAAGAGTCATCAAAGTTGAAGAGAAGACGCACTACTTGTGAGTTCAGTTCATCAACTGGCTGCAGTTCTAGAAGATCACAGTCAGTTGACCTCCTGTATAAGGATGTATGCATTCTTTGCAACCAACCAGCCCAGCTCTACAAAAATAATCCAGCACAAGCTAGAAAGAAATACAGAGTGCCAGATAATTTGACTGCAGATACACTGAAGGCAAGCTTGCTGAAGACAGCATGGAGTCGCGGGGATGACTGGGGCACTGAAGTCACTGGACGCCTGGAAGGGATCAACGACTTGGTAGCAGAAGAAACACTGTACCATTTGCGATGCAAACTTATGTTTGCGAGAGGTGACAGTTTGTCCAAGACTGATGAGGAAGGAAAAAGGAAGAGAGGACAGAGGAGTATTGATGAGGAGCGAGAGGCAGTTTTTATTGAATTCTGCGAATGGTTAGACTCAGAATTAGAGCATGGGGTAATGAACATGGACCAAGTCCATGAAAAGCTGCAGGAGTTTGATCAGTCACCAGAGAAGAGCCTTTCTTATTCAAAGCATTGGCTAAAGATAAAACTTCTAGAGAAATACGAAGACACCTTGTATTTCACAACACAGGAAAGAAGGGCAGATGTACTCTGTCTCAAAGATGGCACCGACAATATTCTGCGAGGGCATCATGCTAATCTTGACAATAGGTGTGCATGGGTATGAGCCAGTTCCAACACTGGACCCCACGGCTCCTGAGGAGCTATTGCAGTTCACGAGCTGTAATTGTCATGGAGATTGCAGCAACCGGCGATGCAGCTGCAAGAAGAATGGGGTCACGTGCATCTCGGCCTGTGGAGTCTGTAATGGCATTACATGCAGAAACTGCAGTCATGATGTTGTTGAGTCTGAAGAAGACATAGACAATGACTGTTGAAACTTCTGACATTGTGAATGAGAAATAACTCTTGAGTATTATATATGTATGTGAAATAAAAGCTACTTTGTGTGTAAATGTAAAAGTGAAAATATAAATGTTAACAATCAACTCAGAATCATGAAAAACCCTTATTTGACCCCTCATAAGTTACTTAAGGGCCGATTAAAAAAAATAAAAATTCTCGAAAATAATTTTTCGGTACCCGAATTCAACAGCTTTTTTTCTGGGTTTCCCACGGGAGTTGAACTTCAACATTTTAACACATGTTATTACACACCTTTACAAACATATTGGTGAAGAAATTTTTTGGTAACAATTTAGTTAACAGATTTGTGAAATATCTCATAAAATGCCCTTACTATACATGGTTGAATTTGCTATCACATATTTTCATATTCTAGGGGTAAAGACCTATCCAAAAATCAATATTAGGCTTACTCCCTCATTTTGGTACCAATGGACCCTATTTTGGGGGTTTGGCTGATGGCCTATTAGGGGCCATTCAAATATTACGTAACGCTATGGGGGGTGGGGGGGTGTACGGCCGAGCGTTACGAAGTGTTACGAGGGGGTGGGGGGGTGTTCGCATCGGCGTTACGTAACAGTAGTGATCTAAGTTTTTAAAACCAAAAGTGGGATTACTACTCATCCCATTTTTGGTTTCAGCAAAAATGGGATGACTGCTCATCCCATTTTTGCTGAGACCATGCTGATACTGAAGTCGAAGTCACAACTAGAAACCACATTTAACTGTATTAAATTTAGTACTCTTTATTACTCTTTATAATATTGACGCCAGAACGAATTGTTTGTATTAGTAGAGGAAACGAAAGTGAAAAAATGGCTTAGAAATTGATTTGAAAATCATTTCATGTTAGAGACAGGCATCCAGTGGGACGAGTTAGGGCATGGGGTGGTGCATTGGGAACGGGTGGATGCCAGCTGAGGTTTTCCCCTAAAGGGTCATTTTAACCCCTTTTTGCTAAATCAGTATTTCCGAAGTGTTGAAAAAGAGACGAGATGTTTGTAACAATATCCCATTTATTTGCCCGGCCATTTTACTCTACATGGGGTTTTTATACATCATTTTATTGCTGATGATATTGCCTACAAAATGCATCTCAGTATTTTAAAATATATATATAATTAAGGGGTTACCATGGTTACAGTGGGGGTCAAAGGTCAACCTATGGCAAAAATATATAATTTTCTCACACTTTCTAATAGATAGGCAAAATGCCATATAAAACTAAATTTACTGGTTCTAATTGCTTTTATTTATCAATCCTCACATAGAAGAGCAGTTTTTAGTGATGGAAGATTGATGTAATACCCCTCTGTGGGCAATTAGTGAAGGGTGAAAATTAACCTTTTCTTCAAAAATACATAGAAATTGTGAAAAAAACCTCTGTTTTGTATTTACCGGTACATGGAATTGTTAAGTGTGATGTTATAGCATCCAGTATGCATTGGAAAATGTCTCCAAACCACCATGGTCAAGATTCCTAGTATTGTTTGAGACTCCATCAAAGAAGAAGTCCTCAAGACTGGTGAAACAGGAGCATCCCTAGTTGAAACATTTGTCTCCACTCGCCTTATTGAGAAGTCAACAGACTTTCATGCTACATTATCTCGGAACAAAACACCATCAATAAGCAGGATGTACAAAGTAAGCATTCAACCAAGTGGAGCTGGCAAACAGAAAGAGATCAAAGCTGACAGGAATCTAATCCAAAGACTGTTTGTGGCAGCACAGGGAGGGAGAGATGTAGACCTGAATAGCATCCTGAGGCATGAGCTTTCATCAGTCCCATGTGCACGAGCAGACACCAATGGGAAACTCCATTCTACCGACAAGTCCCAGCTTCAAGAAATGCTGACCAAGGACATAGAAGTGTCAAAAAACCTTCCCAAGAGTACAGCAAAAACCTGCTTGATCATTGACGGCCCTGCACTGATACAAGCAATGGCAAGCCTGAGAAATCAGACACTTTTGGAGATCTGAGCAATGTATTCTGTACCAGTGTCTTAAACCGCTTTGGTCCCATGTACTCCAGGGTTGATGTTGTGTTCGATCGGTATCAGGAGGTCTCCATCAAGTCTGGCACAAGGGGAAAAAGAGCCGGCAAAACCCGCCCAATCAAACGTGTCATCAGTTCAAAGGACATGAAGCTCCCCTCCAACTTCAACTCATTCCTCAGCCTCTCTGCCAACAAGGCTGACTTGGCAGCATTTCTTTCCGGATCTCTCATAGAGATGACGGAGAAGGAGCTACAGCCAACATATGAATTAGTTGTTGCCGGCGGGTTTGAGGATTTGATGAGGGTATGGATTTCTACCGGCAGGAGCACCAACTCCATGAACGCAAACCATGAAGAGGCGGACACCAGGATCATCCTGCATGCCAGGGATGCGACACTACAGGGCTACCAGAGATGTGTCCTTCAATGCCGAGACACAGATGTCCTGGTTGTGTCACTGGGCCTGCGAGATCACCTATCTCCAGAGGTGTGGTTCAGTTCAGGATTGAAATCCAAACGTCCCTTCATCCCCATCCATCAGATCTCACTGCCAGAAGACAAAATTCAGACAATTATTGCATTCCATGCACTAACAGGTTGTGACACAGTCAGCCAGTTCGCCGGTATAGGGAAGAAGACTGCGTTGAAAGTGTTCACTGAAGAGTCAGCATGCCTCCAGAAGATGGGGTCTAAAAACATCAGTGACCAATTGATCCAAGACGCTGAGAAGTTTGTGTGCAAACTGTACCTAAAAACCACCCCTCTTACGGCAATTGATCAAGTTCGCCGAGAAATGTTCCTTCAAGGAAAGCGTTCGCTCGATGCTCTTCCCCCTCCAAGGATGCACTGGAAATACATATTCGTCGAGCAAACTACCAATGCCTTGTCTGGAAGGAGTCACTAAGCCCAGTGCAAGATCTGCCTGATCCAACAACCAGTGGATGGAAGAATGATTAGAGTGGATAGCAGTGGAAACCTCGTTCCCAATTTGATGACCCTGAGCCCTCTTCCAAAAGCTTGCAAGGAGCTTGTGAGCTGCTTTTGCACATCTGGTTGTGGAAAAAGATGCGGCTGTTTCCGTGCAGGACAAAAGACCTGCATTAGTGCTTGCACTTGTAGGGGATCATGCACCAATTCACAGGATGATGATGAAGATGTGTAGGTAGTCAGAGCCCCGGTTCAAACTATGTTATCCGTAGGTTGTTGGCAAACAGAATAAAGTCTCAAACAATACTAGGAATCTTGACCATGGTGGTTTGGAGACATTTTCCAATGCATGCTGTATGCTATAACATCACACTTAACAATTCCATGTACCGGTAAATACAAAACAGAGGTTTTTTTTCACAATTTCTATGTATTTTTGAAGAAAAGGTTAATTTTCACCTTTCACTAATTGCCCACAGTTGCTATTACACAGTTGCTATTCACTAATTGCTATTACATCAATCTTCCCTCACTAAAAACTGCTCTTCTATGTGAGGATTGATAAATAAAAGGAATTAGAACCAGTAAATTTAGTTTTATATGGCATTTTGCCTATCTATTAGAAAGTGTGAGAAAATTATATATTTTTTTGCCATAGGTTGACCTTTGACCCCCACTGTAACCATGGTAACCCCTTAATTATATATATATATTTTAAAATACTGAGATGCAATTTGTAGGCAATATCATCAGCATCAAAATGATGTATAAAAACCCCATGTAGAGTAAAATGGCCGGGCAAATAAATGGGATATTGTTACAAACATCTTTTCTCTTTTTCAACACTTTGGAAATACTGATTTAGCAAAGAAAGGGGTTAAAATGACCCTTTTCGGGAAAATCTCAGGTGGCATCATCCCTGCCCCGATGCACCACCCCATTCCCTACCTGTTTCCAGTGGATGCCTGTCTCCAACATGAAATGATTTTCAAAATGAATTTTCAGGCTCATTTCCTCTACTATGTAGCCTCTTAGGGTCTCGTAAGTTATTCCAGTTCCCACGCGGGTTCGCGTGCTTCGGTGGTCAGTATCGGGGTACCGGACTCGATTGATTGCTCCTGTGGAAGTCGGAGCCCCTCAGTGTCGACACCATCATCGTCTAGCCATTCCAGGACCGGCTCGTTCTCCTGGTACGCCACCAGGCACATTAGCTCCCGCTGTCGTCGTGCGGCTACGCGCTGCTCCAGTTTCTTGTCCTTGTGACAGCGGCCATGGGCCTTGCCTGACTTTATGGAGGCATGATACAGTCCACAAGTTGAACAAGTCCGCCTCTGGAGTTCGGTTTCCAGAGTAGGACATGCGAAGTCATACGGGACTCCCTTTGGGAATTTTTTACGGGCTCCCGGCGTGAGAATGCTCTGCCCAAGGACAAGGCTCTGGAACAGCGTTGGAAACTTCCCATCGGTCGTGTTGCAAACGAGCCCGTCACCCGTCTGCTGCACGGGCAACGGGGGCGGAAGGAAGCGATCTCGGACTACACTGAACAACGAGTTTGTGGGCTCTCTGCAACAGTCTCGATCGTTACACTTGACCAGTTGTACCATATACTGACTCTCCCGTACATGTATCGCCTGCCAGTCTCTGTCCTTCTCAATAATATCGTCTTCCGCATCTGCCGAGATGTATTCTGCCACCGTTGGGAAGTCGTCTATGACAGTCTGAGACCAAACTTCCGGTGTCCATGTTGCTTTGTTTCTGATTATTTTTTCTTTGAAATTTAAGAAGTGTAAAACAGTTTTTAACTATTTATAATCTGGATAAACATATATTGTTATGCTAGTTTCCTGGGATTATATTATATATCACATTATTTTATTTTGCCAGTAAACATCTACTAAAATGACTAAGCTCCTCCCCAACCCCCTAACCCCCAACCCTAAATTCTCCCGTCACCCTCCGCCCCCCCCCCCTCCACCATGTTTCAGAGATTGCACTGATCTGTGCAAGCAGTAGATCGCAAAATGTATATTCGGGGGGGGGGAGGGGGGGGTGTAGTGACCGAACGTTACGTAACGCTTAGGGGGTGTCTGGCCGAACGTTACGAAGCGTTACGAGGGGGTGGGGGGGTGTCAAATTTCGGGAAAAAAAGCGTTACGTAATATTTGAATGGCCCCTTATAAGCATCGCCCATTCTACAAGCCACGCCTTTCTCTCCAACGGCGAGTCTGGACGCAAAGCCGTGTTACATTTTTTACAAACAGTTACTTTCTGTCTGCCGGACACAGTGACTTGTCGTTTATGACTAAATTTTTTCTCACCACAATTTGCGAAGCATTGCAATGACTGTTAGAAGCAAAATGATATCCTATGTTGTACGGAAAAAGACGTCCCTTCACATGACGTCATCACACAGCGACATCTTTTTTTTACGTACCGGCATGGTACGTAAAATGGCAGTTTCATGCGAGTGTGTCACTGTCGCCCAATGTGTAAAATAAAAAAAATATATATATATATATACTATTCTCCCTGGAAATGAAAAGTGTCTCAATGTTTCGAAGATCAAATTACGCAGATCGTTTATTATTCCTCCTATGCTGTTTAAATACAAGGCATTTGAACCACTCGCAGATTGCTTCTGTCAATCCGTAAAAATGTACTTATACTGCCCACCATTCAAATTAGCAATGTTGTTTAATCTCGTCTTTTGAGTAATCCTCTGTGCGCAGAGTAATATCATGAAAGCTGTTTCCGAGGCACGCAGTGTCTCACACGTCCGCATAATGGAGGCAACATTCATCAAGTCAAACCATCCTATACTTTGTCGACAAAAGGAATTTGTGCACACATTTTATTTGCTTTGACCACATTATCTCTGTGGATGAATATTGGTGAATCGTCTGCAGATATGCTTGACCGTTTATGCCACTTGGCTTCCGTGGTGATACGGCGACTCGGTACTCTGTGAGGACATCCCAGGAGTGAGGAAGGCAAAATAAATTAGAGGATTAAGAGCAACCGGACGAGCATGATGGCAGAGAGGTATGTACACTCGCTCGAAGCCGTCTAGCCTAGGTTTGAATCCGGGCCCAGCCATAAACTGCCGTCCCGGTGTTTCACAGGCAGGGTGATTCATCAATGTGTGCATCGTCCATCCGATGAATGTTAAACTGGGCGTCACATCTGCCGGATTTTCAACACCCCTCGCCAGGGGCGCCGACAGGGATTTTGGGCCCCATCAAAAGATATCACAATGGGCCCCTATGAAGCACGCGCGCACATTTTTACCTAAAGTTCGAATAATTTTTAGGGCCCCTGTCAGTGCAGGGCCCTTGGAATCATCATAACTTCCCCCCCCCCCCTCCTTACAGCGCCCTTGCCCCTCGCCCTCTCCCCTCCTAATCCTAGTCCCCTTGCTCCTCCACTCGCTCCTTTCTCTCCTCTTACCACTCCTTACCCCTCCTCCCTCTCTCTTTCCATTGCTCCCACTCCCCTCCTCTCATCACCCCTCCATCCGTAATGTAAGGTATAGTGACATATGGTGAGGCTTCGCTCTTCCAACCCCCTCCCCCCCCATTTCTCTCCCCCCTACCGCTCATCCTGCTAATACCCCAGGGACATGAGATATCATCCCTCCTCCACACACCCATCCCATCTCCCTCCTTTTGGATCTCAACTGAATCCCCCTCTCTCTCCTCCCCCTCTCTGTCTTCCCCTCTCTCACCCTGCTCCGTCTGCCCACCTCATCTCTCTCCCCTCTCTTAATATTCCCATCAGTGAAGCGACCCTGTGTTGCCCGGCAACACCAGATACCTCTGCTAGTGTTTGATACAATAAGAAAAAAACCTTGGAGAAATATATGGAAGAAAAGCGCACTCCGAACAAGGCTGTGGGTGTTTTGTTAATGGTACAAGTCAATGTGACGTCATTTCAAGCAGTTCAAGCGCACCCGAACAAGGCTGTGGGTGTTTTGTTAATGGTACAAGTCAATGTGACGTCATTTCAAGCAGTTCAAGCGCACCCGAACAAGGCTGTGGGTGATTTGTTAATGGTACAAGTCAATGTGACGTCATTTCAAGCAGTTCAAGCGCACCCGAACAAGGCTGTGGGTGATTTGTTAATGGTACAAGTCAATGTGACGTCATTTCAAGCAGTTCAAGCGCACCCGAACAAGGCTGTGGGTGTTTTGTTAATGGTACAAGTCAATGTGACGTCATTTCAAGCAGTTCAAGTGCATCCCGAACAAGGCTGTGGGTGTTTTGTTAATGGTATAAGTTAGAGTCCCTGTATAAAGAGAGTTGCGCCATGCGCTGACCCGAGATTTCTGGTCACGTGATTTCGTGGCGCCATTTTGTGTCTAACTTCACCGTGCGTGAACGTCAGCTTGGTACGGGAATGTTGTTTATTGCCAAACAAAATGACTGGTTGTTCTGCTTTTGGTTGTTCAAACCAATCTGGGAAATATAAGATGTATAGATTTCCAAGTGATAAAGTCAGAAGACAAATTTGGGAAGCGAAAGTCAGACGAAAGAGCTGGAAAGCGATCGACTCCTCGAGACTCTGCCAGGTAGGCTCACGCCACTTGATGATCGATGTTGAAAAGCAATTCTATCTGCTCGGTTTTTTTTTGGTTGTCTGTCCGTTGAAAACCCTTTTAAAGGGAAGTGATTTGTGTTTGTTTATAATCTTCAAGGAGCTGACCAAAAATGCATTTCCGTGGGAAGAACCCTGCTCAATTTTTTTCGGGTAGTCCTTGCGGACCGCATATTGTCATTGATTGATGAAATGTCCCGGTACAGACATTGCCTGGTCTGCGGTTGGGTAGTCTGCGGGCAATGTCACTGTACTTTTTCAGAGGGAATTAATTTTGATTTTATAGGGGTGGGAAACCCATGGTCCGTTTTGTTTTCAGTTGTCTGTCCGTCCATTCAAAACTTATTCCGAGGCAAGTTATTTTTTTGGTTTAAAATCTTTAGCCTAATCGGCAATCATAAAAGCAATTTTAGGGGGGGACCTGCTCAATTTTTTTGCGGGTTGTGCAGCCATCCATACGTCCAAAATTTGACGAGTTATTGTTTGCTTTGTACAGTGCTCATGCGTCTTGTGGCATATTTGCTCAAATATTTCCCACCCCGGGATTTATGGCCAAATTGTAGTGATGGAAGATTTTGCACATTGGACAATCCCTACATATTTAACCTGGTGACAGCTATCGTTCCCAAAACATACAATATGAGAGTAGTGAACAGAGTAGTGATGAGTCTCACTTGTGAGGAGTGAACGGAGTAGTGATGAGTTTCACTTGTGAGGAGTGAACGTAGTGGGATGAAGTGTTGGTCTGGTCAGAGTGTTGTATTACGGGCAGAGTTTTCTTACGGTCTGAATGTATGAATCATGTTCTGTACTGAATGTATGAACCAAGTTTTGTACTGAATGTTTACTGTGTTGGCCTCATCGTGTTCCTGGTGAAATTAAACAAGTTATGGTGAATACGACGTCTTATCTGTGCTTTTCCATATCTGTTCGACTCGACGAACCGTGCACACTGCAGGTATTTTTTAAAGTTTTTTCTCTGTTTAATTACGGCTTGGCGCAGTCGAAAATTAAGTGTTAATTAAGTCGCCAGCTATGAAACATATCAATCGATCAGGCAATATCCATCAGAGTTCTGGGCAAGGGTGTAGTAATAAATGAACGTTTCAATCTTACTAGATGCCGATGACGTTTTCCTTATGTCAGAGACAGTAGCTGACTCGCAGCTTGTTAAATCATTACAATGGAAATTGAATATAAATGTCGATAAAACTAAAGTTGTACACTATAGAAATATGGCAATACCACGTACAGAATTTGTTTTAAGTGTGTTAGACTATATGTCGGCTGGAAGTCCTACACCGGAATTGCTCTCGGCACCCTTTAAAAAATATTGGATATGCCCACACTCCTTTCTAAAAGTTATTAAAATTCAGAGAACGACAGCATTGGTTTGTCTTACTTATAATGTTAGCTCTTATATGCAGTGTTGGCTTGTAATATGCATTGCCATACCACTTTTAATATCACCACACAGCTCTTTTTCACGGCAATAGCTGAGTTTTTGACAAAACAAATATCACCTGTATGTAATAATAAAACTAAATATGTGTAGTAATTTTTTTTTTAGCAGGTTTAGAATATATCACCCCATATCGCGAATGTACATGCATATCTAATCCGACACACTTAGACACAAAATGGCGTCCAAATTTGAGTTGACACAACTCTCTATATACAGGGACTCTAGTATAAGTCAATGTGACGTCATTTCAAGTAGTTCAAGTGCACCCCGAACAAGGCTGTGGGTGATTTGTTAATGGTACAAGTCAATGTGACGTCATTTCAAGTAGTTCAAGTGCACCCCGAACAAGGCTGTGGGTGTTTTGTTAATGGTACAAGTCAATGTGACGTCATTTCAAGCAGTTCAAGCGCACCCGAACAAGGCTGTGGGTGATTTGTTTATGGTACAAGTCAATGTGACGTCATTTCAAGCAGTTCAAGTGCATCCCGAACAAGGCTGTGGGTGTTTTGTAAATGGTATAAGTCAATGTGACGTCATTTCAAGCAGTTCAAGTGCACCCCGAACAAGGCTGTGGGTGATTTGTTAATGGTACAAGTCAATGTGACGTCATTTCAAGCAGTTCAAGCGCACCCCGAACAAGGCTGTGGGTGATTTGTTAATGGTATAAGTCAATGTGACATCATTTCAAGCAGTTCAAGCGCACCCGAACAAGGCTGTGGGTGATTTGCTAATGGTATAAGTCAATGTGACGTCATTTCAAGCAGTTCAAGCGCACCCGAACAAGGCTGTGGGTGATTTGTTAATGGTATAAGTCAATGTGACGTCATTTCAAGCAGTTCAAGCGCACCCCGAACAAGGCTGTGGGTGATTTGTTAATGGTACAAGTCAATGTGACGTCATTTCAAGCAGTTCAAGCGCACCCGAACAAGGCTGTGGGTGATTTGTTAATGGTACAAGTCAATGTGACGTCATTTCAAGCAGTTCAAGCGCACCCCGAACAAGGCTGTGGGTGTTTTGTTAATGGTACAAGTCAATGTGACGTCATTTCAAGCAGTTCAAGCGCACCCGAACAAGGCTGTGGGTGTTTTGTTAATGGTATAAGTCGCGGGCTATTCACCGACTGTATACACGCTATATTTAATTGGTGACGATTTCATCGCAGGTATAAATTGTGACTGCCACATGTTTTATCAAACTCATTCCACAGAAGTGACCACGTGCTCTGGCACAGGCCTTTGTATCCGAGGCCTTATGAGCTGCTTCTGTTAATTAACTCGGAATTGGTTCCTCATTGTACTCAAAATGAGGTTTGTAGTTTCCACCTGTTTATGGTTTCATTCCTCTGGGAACGTTCACTTTCAATGCCAAAGCAATGAACAATTGATCTGAATGAATGTTTATAATTATTAACGACAATGTTAAACAAAGCATTTGCACTTTTGGTTCAAGGACCTCGTTGGTGACAATGGAGGACCCCGTGTCCACTGCGCTTGTGAATGATGACGTCATCGGTGGTCCAGGATGAAGGGTTACTGCATTAAAGCATCACGGTTTGTGTTCTACACATTCAAAGGATATTTCTGAAACTAGAAAATAGAACTCGACATGACTCGATGTCAACGCACTGTGACGTTTGATGTCAACTGAAGGTCAGACAGACAGAGAAAGAGACAGAGAGACAGACACTGAAAAGATCCACGGTAACTCGCGTTACAGATGCACAATTTTGCATATATTAAGTTAACTGTAGACTAATTATTTTGTAGAGCCTAATTAAGACTGACAGTGTTATTCCCTCTTTATCTTTATAAAAGCTGTGTGTCAGGATGTGATAGTCTAGTAGGAAGACTAGGTCCCCCTGCACCCCCCGGAGATATACTTCTAATCAGTGTTTCTAGATTGGAAAAAATGTGTAGAAAATGACTTGCTATGGCCCCAAGCTGAAAAAATGTCCCACATACCATTTTTATGCAAATTACTGCTGCAAATTTTATGCAAAATTATGCAAATTTTATGCAAATTTTTGATGAGGAGTAGAGTTGAGGGGTCTTTGAGGGCTTCATCGAGGTGCTCTCGGTTGCAAGACTGGGTCATTCTGAGAAGCACAGCAGGGTCAGAGATCATGATGTTCTCCTCCTCAGTGAATCTCTCCATCAACAGCCTCTCCATTGCCTCACACACTGTTTTGAGGCAAAAGAGGGACTTTGCGTAGGCCTTTCCACTGAGAACACCTTTGAGAGATCCACTTGTTACTAGTTGTGCCTCAAAGAGAATCTCTGCATATCCAGAACCACGCATCTTGTGTCCAGTGAGCATCCCGATGTAGTTCATGGATGTGTGGAAGGGTCCAATCGTTACTACATGACTAGCAAATTCATTTGGCCAGCGCCAGATGATGGGAAGGGCTTTCATGCAGACACCCAGATCAAATGTATTCAGGACCCATCTCTGACCCACCTCAGCAGTTGCTGCCTCGGAACGCTTCAGTAGCTCACGAACAACTGCGTTGTCTGTGATCGGTTGGTGGATAGGCGTGCAGTAGTCGACTGTTGATTTGCTGGGTGGGGGAGAACCAGTTGCAGAGGTGAAACCCCCTAGCCCAGGCACAGGCTGCAGGCCACAGCTTCCGATGTATCTGATGAAGAGCCAGATGTAGTACAACCAGATGTAGTACACAAGCCAGATGTAGTATGAGGGATTGTGGCCTTTTTACACTGACTGTGTCTCTTCTTCAGCAGTGGGCAAAAACCTGATGGTAACTGACGTTACACAAAAGGGGCACCGAAAAGCTATTCTGATATCTCATGTCCCTGAGGTATTGGCAGGATGAGTTTTATGTGAGAGTATGATTGGATAGTCGAGTACATCTATGCAAGGGAGTAGGAAATTTAAGCAGGTATGTTTTAAGTTATTGCCACTTTAACGTGAACATGCGGGTAACTGATGTAACGTAACTGATGTAACACTCCTTTTTGCTGAATGTAAGCACAGTTTGTGAGAACTTTTGTTGGTATAGTTATCTCAAGTAAGTTGTGTTCAACCATTTATACTAGTATGGACATTTAAACACAGAAAAAAGATTTCGAAAATGCAATATAGTTTCATGAAGAATTCTATAGAAAGAAAAAAAGAATGCAAAACAAAAGTAGCAAGCATCGGAAAATGCATTGCCCGTCCACTGGTATTAGACGTCTTCTTCTTCATCCATATCTTCAAAATAACGAAACCGGTTTTAAAAAAAATACAAAATGAAAAATGCTGATTTTATGCAGCTTTGACCTTTGAGCTTTAGATGTTAAAAAAAACAATCAGCCTCTAGATTTTGATTGGTGAATCAATTATGTGACCTAATATGCAAATTCTTAAAATTTCAGATCAATCAGATGAAAATGGATGATTTTATGCAACCTTGACCTTTGATCTAAAAAAAACAATCAGCTTGTAGCTTTTGATTGGTGAACCAATTCAGTGACCCAATATGCAAATGCTTAAAATTTCAGATCAATCGGATGAAAATTGATGATTTTATGCAACCCTGACCTTTGACCTTTGATCTAAAAAAAAACAATCAGCTTGTAGCTTTTGATTGGTGAACCAATTCAGTGACCCAATATGCAAATTCTTAAAATTTCAGATCAATCGGATGAAAATGGATGATTTTATGCAACCTTGACCTTTGACCTTTGATCTAAAAAAACAATCAGCTTGTAGCTTTTGATTGATGAACCAATTCAGTGACCCAATATGCAAATTCTTAAAATTTCAGATCAATCAGATGAAAATTGACGATTTTATGCAACCTTGACCTTTGACCTTTGATCTAAAAAAATCAGCTTGTAGCTTTTGATTGGTGAACCAATTCAGTGACCCAATATGCAAATTCTTAAAATTTCAGATCAATCGGATGAAAATTGACGATTTTATGAGATGCTGACCTTTGACCTTTTGACCAAATTGTTAATTTGCCTTCGCCGTTTTATCATAGTGAAGCTTTATTTAAAATTTGATGACAAAACCCAAATGGTAAATTTAAATTTCTGGTCAATTGGATGAAAATTAAATTGATGATTTTAGGTGACACTGATTTTTGACCTGTGGACCAAATTATGAATTTGCCTTTTTTTTTTTGTTTGTTTTGTATACAAGATCGAGGCTCGTGTAAGAGCTCACATTAATCACAAAACAAACAAACTGACACATAAAAAAACATATAATAAAGGGAGTGGGAGACAAGATGGGGAGAGAGAGGGAAGCACACAAGTACAACAGTAGAGAACAGGGACATCGGGAGATATGTGAGAGGGAGAGGGCTTGGGGGGAGGAGGTATGGGAAGGGGGGATGTGATGGGAGAGGAATAAAACACATGGACACTGCTAGGACTTCAAGGAAAGAAGTCGGTATTTCCAAAAAAGTGGATCCAGGGTGAAATTAATGGGGGTAGAAAAGATCAAGGTTTCGGATGGGGGAAGACAAGATATGGTGGTGAACAGCTGTTTTAAAGACCTGGAGGGAGGTGTTATTATTTTTATACATATAAATACATGTTGTACAAGGTCTGTTATTCTTTTTGTACATATAATACATGTTGTACAAGGTCTGTTATTATTTTTATACATATAAATACATGTTGTACAAGGTCTGTTATTCTTTTTGTACATATAATACATGTTGTACAAGGTCTGTTATTATTTTTATACATATAAATACATGTTGTACAAGGTCTGTTATTCTTTTTGTACATATAATACATGTTGTACAAAGTTTGTTATTCTTTTTATACATATAATACATGTTGTACAAGGTCTGTTATTATTTTTATACATATAAATACATGTTGTACAAGGTCTGTTATTATTTTTATACATATAATACATGTTGTACAAGGTCTTGTTATTATTTTTATACATATAAATACATGTTGTACAAGGTCTGTTATTCTTTTTATACATACTAGGGCATGCCCGTACGTGGGTGCCCGTTCCTTGCCAAAAAAAAAAAAAAACGCTACCCGTACGCTCTACCCCGCCCGTACGCCCGTACGCCCGTAAACAAAAAAAACAACGCTCTTCGCTTCCGCCCTTCGCTCTGACTGAATTGGGAGAAATAATGCGCATAAGAAATCGAGAAATTATTATTTTCTCCGGAAGAAATCGAATTACGAACCGTAATGGCGCAGGCTCTCGGGCTCGCAACAACGCGTTCTGTGATTGGCTGCCGGAAGTGAAGTCTTCACTGTCGCAAATGTGAAGCGATGAATACGATGAATCGCAAATTAGTTTTAATTAGTTTTAAAACATAGTTTAACGGCAACATAGTTTTCCAACGTGAAATAAATGAATACGCTCTCAAATGTGCCATCCGAGGCAGAGTCTGTTCACCACGTTCGGCACACGTGATAGCTCGCTGCTCTCTGATTGGTTGAATCGTTTTTTGGACATAGCTCGGTAACTACTTGTCCGATTAATATGAAACCTTGAAAAGGCACATCCTCGGGTCCCCAGCAATATACCTGGCAAGTTTAAAGTATATCGGACCCGTGGTTGTCGAGAAACAGCGGTCACAGACATACAAACATACAAACATACAAACATACAAACATACACACAGAGATTACTGGAATTATAGATAGATAATACATGTTGTACAAGGTCTGTTATTATTTTTATACATATAAATACATGTTGTACAAGGTCTGTTATTCTTTTTGTACATATAATACATGTTGTACAAGGTTTGTTATTCTTTTTATACATACTAGGGCATGCCCGTACGTGGGTGCAATGCCCGTACGTGGGTACGTGGGTACGTGGGTGCGAGTACGGTGACAATCCCCCCCCCCCCCTCTATTTACATGAAATGGTTTGGTTCATGAAATGTTTTGGTCCATTCGCAACGCCAAAGCGAACGGCGAACGGCTTGCGAGTACGGTGACAATCCCCCCCCCCCCTCTATTTACATGAAATGGTTTGGTCCATTCGCAACGACCACAGAACCCCCCCCCCCCCCCCCTCTATTTACATGGAATGGTTTGGTCCATTCGCAACGCCAAAGCGAACGGCGAACGGCTAAATCGCCATAGCTCGGTAACTACTTGTCCGATTAATTTCAAACCTTGAAAAGGCACATCCTCGGGTCCCCAGCAATATACCTGGCAAGTTTAAAGTATATCGGACCCGTGGTTGTCGAGAAACAGCGGTCACAAACAAACATACAAACATACAAACACACACACAGAGATTAGTGGAATTATAGATAGACTAGGGCATGCCCGTACTATATATATATCTAAAATTATATCCCCCCCCCTCTATTTACATGAAATGGTTTGGTCCAAAGCGAACGGCTTGCGAGTACGGTGACAATCCCCCCGCTCTATTTACATGAAATGGTTTGGTCCAAAGCGAACGGCTTGCGAGTACGGTGTTTTTTATCGGACCCGTGGAATTATAGATAGTAGTTTTAATTAGTTTTAAAACATAGTTTAACGGCAACATAGTTTTCCAACGTGAAATAAATGAATACGCTCTCAAATGTGCCGTCCGAGGCAGAGTCTGTTCGCCACGTTCGGCACACGTGATAGCTCGCTGCTCTCTGATTGGTTGAATCGTTTTTTGGACATAGCTCGGTAACTACTTCTCCGATTAATATGAAACCTTGAAAAGGCACATCCTCGGGTCCCCAGCAATATACCTGGCAAGTTTAAAGTATATCGGACCGGTAGTTGTCGAGAAACAGCGGTCACAGACAAACATACATACATACATACATACATACATACATACAAACATACAAACATACAAACATACAAACATACACACAGAGATTACTGGAATTATAGATAGATAATACATGTTGTACAAGGTCTGTTATTATTTTTGTACATATAATACATGTTGTACAAGGTTTGTTATTATTTTTATACATATAAATACATGTTGTACAAGGTTTGTTATTATTTTTATACATATAATACTAAATACATGTTGTACAAGGTTTGTTATTATTTTTATACATATAATACATGTTGTACAAGGTTTGTTATTCTTTTTATACATACTAGGGCATGCCCGTACTATATATAAGCTAGGACGTGCCCGTACGTGGGTGCCCGTTCCTTGCCAAAAAAAAAAAAAAAAATTTGTGTAGGGGTGTGTGTGTGTAAACATCCTAGGGCGTGCCCGTACGTGGGTGCAAAAAAACATGCGTTCAAACAACAACAACAAAAAAAAACTTTGAAACCACGTGGCAGTAACGACCACAGAACCCCCCCCTCTATTTACATGAATGGTTTGGTCCATTCGCAACGACCACAGAACCCCCCCCCTCTATTTACATGAAATGGTTTGGTCCAAAGCGAACGGCTTGCGGTGTTTGGTAAAGAAATCGCCATAGCTCGGTAAGTACTTGTCCGATTAATATGAAACCTTGAAAAGGCACATCCTCGGGTCCCCAGCAATATACCTGGCAAGTTTAAAGTATATCGGACCCGTGGTTGTCGAGAAACAGCGGTCACAGACAAACATACAAACACACATACACACATACACACATACACACAGAGATTAATGGAATTATAGATAGATAATACATGTTGTACAAGGTTTGTTATTATTTTTATACATATAATACATGTTGTACAAGGTTTGTTATTATTTTTATACATATAATACATGTTGTACAAGGTCTGTTATTATTTTTATACATATAATACATGTTGTACAAGGTCTGTTATTCTTTTTATACATATAATACATGTTGTACAAGGTCTGTTATTCTTTTTATACATATAAATACATGTTGTACAAGGTTTGTTATTCTTTTTATACATATAATACATGTTGTACAAGGTCTGTTATTATTTTTATACATATAATACTAAATACATGTTGTACAAGGTCCTTCTCCATATTATCAAAACTAGGGCATGCCCGTACTATATATAAGCTAGGACGTGCCCGTACGTGGGTGCCCGTTCCTTGCCAAAAAAAAAAAAAAAAAAAAATTTGTGTAGGGGTGTGTGTGTGTGTAAACATCCTAGGGCGTGCCCGTACGTGGGTGCAAAAAAACATGCGTGCAAACAACAACAACAAAAAAAAACTTTGAAACCACGTGGCAGTAACGACCACAGAACCCCCCCCCCCCCCTCTATTTACATGAATGGTTTGGTCCATTCGCAACGACCACAGAACCCCCCCCCCCCCTCTATTTACATGCAATGGTTTGGTCCAAAGCGAACGGCTTGCGGTGTTTGGTAAAGAAATCGCCATAGCTCGGTAACTACTTGTCCGATTAATTTCAAACCTTGAAAAGGCACATCCTCGGGTCCCCAGCAATATACCTGGCAAGTTGCAAGTATATCGGACCCGTGGTTGTCGAGAAACAGCGGTCACAGACAAACATACAAACACACATACACACATACACACATACACACATACACACATACACACAGAGATTAATGGAATTATAGATAGATAAAGCTTTGTTGAAAATTTGATGACAAAACTGAAATGGTAAATTGAATTATCCTCACTTTCAGGCCACTTTCAAATCTTTCCAGCAGGTACCATGACAAACACTTGATATTCAGATCCCAAAAGCTTCTTCAGTTTCCCAGTATAGAGTATGCCATGGTATTCCATCATTACCTAATCACCAGCTTTGAAGTCGAGAGATGGCGTTAATGAATACCCATCAAATGTGATGAATCTGGTCGCTGGCTTTGCATCCTTGACAGCCTTGTGATGAACCTTCCACATATTAGGAATTTTCTGTGTATTTGCAAAAACTTCTATGAACGGTTCTCCACGAGGTGAAATTTCTGCTTTTGTCATATGATGGACGAGCTGACACTTTCATGTTCTCTGCAGCTTTTGTGAAGTCATGAAAAGGTTTTTGAACTGGGACGATGAACCATCGGACCAAATGGTCACTCTACTCAGTGCAGCAGGGAGATCTTCAAGAATGTTGTCAATGTAAGGTACTACTATGTCCTTGGTGTGTGTCAAGTTGTCAGACACGAGATGACACCTGAACTGTAGGATCCAGGATGCTGGACTGCTAATGTAAATATACTCACCTGGCTCTATTGCCAATGGGCACAGGTAGGAATGGGGGGGGAGGGTCATTGATAAAGTCAACTTCAGCTCTATCTGTGGGTAGTAGGGAGTCGGGGCCATTGTTGGTCCATCTTGTTATTAGATCATGTCATCTCTATTCTCGAAGAGATTAACTTGCAAAATGGGTCGTGATGTGCAGATAGATGTCTGTCCGTCCGTCCATTAACTTTTTCCAATTTTTGCTACTCTTCCCCTATCACTTGGCCGATTGTTCTGAAACTTGACACATGAATACTAGACAGTAGCCCGCACAATTGCTCAGGCTTCGATTTTTCGATTTCAGATCATGGTGGCTCCCAGGAGAGGGGGGGGGGGGGCGGTTATCCCCCAAAATTCGGATCCCTATTTGGCCCTTATTTACAAACGGATGGATCTGAAATCCGAAACAGGCCTTCCACTCGATGGTCCACAGTTCCGTTCTGGGACTTACATTTTTTATTTTGGATCAGGGGGCAGAATCAGGGGGCTCCCAAGGACATTTTCTCAAATCAGCAGAGATCTGAACTACAACCTCAAGAAATGACCGTCAGCCCACTACAGGATATTTTTTTTTAATGTAATATCGACATCATAATTCCTTGAACTATTGCTCCTATTCCAGAGACTTGGAATCCAACCTCTTATGACCGCTGCCATTAGCTGGAATGTGGGGTACACATGGTCGACCATCAACCCCCTTGTAGTGACCCTCCCAAAATCCAAGATCACTGCTCATCTCCACTCATTTGTTCCTCTTTGTTTCCTGCCTATGGATCCAAGTTCCACGCTCTCTTCAATGTCATTGTTCCTTCCCCAGGTCTTCAAGACAGCTGTTAACGGTTCACCACCAACTCACATCATCCCCCATCCAAAAGCATGTCTTTTCTACACCCGTTAACCCTCCACTGATCCTATCTACTCCCTGCATATTCCCCCACCCCCCATCGTTTTCTGCATGCCTTGTTTGTCTGTCTCCCTCTATTTCCTCTGTCGGCCCTGCTGTTGGTGTTCCCCACCCCCTTTCTTACTGTTTTTCCTTTTATGGTGCATCCGTTCTGTGTTCCATCTCCTCCCTGAGCCTTGACCCTGCATACAAATATATTGTCCTGTCAATCCTGTGGTTAACCACAGGATTGACACTACAAGGTAGCCATCCGGGTTTTAACTCCGAGGCGCGTAGCAAAAATCATGGCGGTATTTTTTACGGCGTGCGCGGGGCAGAAGGCAACGGGGTGCTTACCTGGACGCCACACGAGTTTATTCCCAGACGCAACACAATGTAAACAAGACACAACAAATGAAATGCAACAATAGGGATTTAATGAAAGTAATTGTAATGTGAAATAAAGGTTGAGGTAAAATCGATCCTAATTTGAGACATTTCCACTCAAGGAAATACAGACAAGGGGAAAGAGAAAATAAAATATATGTTCTTTCTAGTCGGCCGGCACTCAGCTCTGGTCTCGACGAGCACTTTGGTGGGGTCGGTCGACAAGAGGACCACGCGACAAAGTGCCCCAAAACTGTGCCGGTCAATCACACAAACACCGAGCTGTGCAGCAGGCAGCCAAAACGTCTCCTGCTCAATCCCGGGCCGAAAATCACCACAGACCAGCAACACCTCCTCCTTCGACTATTCAAAAGTTCCACAAAGGAGCCGAAAGCTCTCTTCACAAGCGCATGTGGCCACAAGTAGCCAAGCCACCCGAGAGACAAAGACAAAGAGACAAAGCCAGCCGCCTTCTTCTTCCTCTCCTGCAAACTGGCAAACAAGTGGAACATGTCTTTCAATCCTGACAAATCTCACACTCTTACGATGTCTCTCCGAAAAGACTGACTGGACAACCCTCCCATCTACTTTCTGAATAATCCTCTCCAAGAAGTTCTGTCACTCAAGCTTTTGGGTCTCACTATCTGCCATGATCTTTCCTGGGAAAACCACATTTCCAAGCTGGCCTCCAAAGCCAGTCGCCGACTGGGCATCCTCCGTCGTGCGAAGTCCTTCCTTGGCACACCTGAGCTCCTCACCACATAGAAGGCTTTCATCCACAGCTCAATGGAGTACTGCTCTCCCCTCTGGGCTGGTGCTCCTGCCTCACACCTAGCTCGTCTTCACGCTGTTGAAACCAAAGCATTCAGAATCATTGGAATCTCCCGCGATGACGCTATCTCCGAGGGCCTTTCACTTACTCACCACAGGCAGGTTGGTGGTCTTTCCGTCTTCTACCGACTCCTCTCCGGCCTTGCTCCCCCAGCTCTCTCTGGGCTCTGTCCCCCAAATATTCCTACAGGTCACACAAGATCTGCCTGCAACCCTCTTATGGTTAAACTGCAAAAATCAAGACTCTCTGCTCACCTTCACTCCTTCATTCCTCTTTTCTCCCGCCTCTGGAACAAACTCCCTCACTCTCTTCAATCCCACTCCTCCCTCCAGGTCTTTAAAACGGCTGTTCACCACCATCTCTTATCTTCCCCAATCCAAAACCTTGATCTTTTCTACCCCTGCTAATTTCACCCCAAATCCACTTTTTTGAGGTGCCAACTTCTTTCCTAGAAGTCCTTGGTGTCCTTGCGTTTTATACCTATCCTGCCCCCCCCCCACCCCCAGGCCCTCTCCCTCCCACACATCTCCTGATGTCCCTGCTCTCAAAGTTGTGTTTGTGTGCTTCCTCCCCTTCTCTCCCCATCTTGTCGACCGCTCCCCTTTTTATATACTTTGTTTGCTTGTTTGTTTGATTTGTTTGTTTGATAAATGTTAGCTCTTTCACGAGCTTACAAATCTGTATACAAATAAAATATAAAATAAAAAATAAAAAAAAACCTTCTCGCTCTCCCGTCAAGCCCGAGCTCAATTGGATTACCCCATCTCCATGACCAATCATGAATCTCAGGGCGTGGCCTCCTGACCCTGCTCTTTCTCGAGGCGAGGCTTAGTTGTCGATTACGATTCCTTGGAGGCGGAGTTTAGCCGTTGTCCGGGAATGTTCGGCTTCTGTTGTATTTATGGGGCGGTTGGGCAGGGTTTACTTGCCGATCGTAATGTCCGGATACTCTCTGCGATTATGTCGGTTGTTGTGGTTTAATGGCATGCTTTGCATGGCTGGCCTTGTGGTAGTTGTGAATAATAATGTAGGAAAAGGGACATCGGGCAATCACATACTGGGAGAAACTAGTCTTAGAGACTTAGACCCTACCTAGTTAACACAACACCACCCCCATGTGGTGACACGTAAACTATCTTAAGCTCACAGTTTTTCCTACATAATAAATCGAGATGTTTCCTATGCGTCCACGGTCCATGCTATACCTATACAATCCTATCTGTACTATGGTATTTCATCCTCTACTCCCACAAACGTAACGATATATATATATCTATATATATATATATATATATATACATATATATATATATATATATATATATATATATATATATATATATATATATATATATATATATATATATATATATATCGATACATTACTAACACAATTGCCTTCGCCGATTTTGAGAATACTTTTGTGCATAAGGCAATTTTTCAAAAAATAAAAATCGCGTTTTTTGGATCTAAAATTAGTTTGATCGTCAGGAAATTTTCTGGAGATGTTGGGTATAGTTAGGTAATAGTGAAGAATTTTTTTTGGCAAAAAACGATCGAAGGCAATTATGTTAGTAACGTATCGATATATATTGTCGCGTGACTACCCTGTAGTGAACACCGCAGGGTGCCATAGATGACCAAACGAGCTTAACACTCCAAGGCGTTCAGGCAAAATATAGCGGAGAATACGTGTGGGGAGTGGGGGGGAGTGGGGGAGAAGCCGTAAGCGCTCACCTCCACGGATCCACCCGGCACTCTTCACACCTGGATAAAATTAACTCAAACAACACGAAATTAAACCGTACAAAAATACCGGTTTTATTAAAGAAAATGCTGGCCACAAAATAAAAATGCACGATAAATGAAACTATATTCCTAAATTGGAGCGCTCCCAAACAGACCTGAATACAGACAAAGGGAAAGAGAATTGGAAAATAAATATGTGTTATTTAGTGGGCACTTAGCTCAAATCGGCTGGTGAATCTCGTCAGGAATCGTCAACGATCGTCTGAGGCCTTGGTGGGAACCGCACCTTTGCCGCCCAGCTCGTGGGCGGGAAAACCAAGCCTCCGTGCACAGTTCACTCTTCCAGCCGCGCTTATCTTCGCCGTCCTCACGCGGGAAACCACAGTCCCCGGTCGCTGCTCTTCCTCCTCATGACCACTAGCAAGATGTCCTCCTCACGACCACGAGCAAGATCTCAGAATACGGCCGTTCATGTTGACGCTTCCTTGCGCAAGAGCAATAGCGGCCATTCACCAACAAAGTCAGAACCCAAGAGATAAGATAAAATGTCGGCACACGACCGTTCACCACCAGTTCCAAAACGAGAAGGGCGAGAGGACGTCGATGCTGAGAGAGCCAAAATGCGACCGTTCACTATGGGATCCAGAATCGGAAGAAACGAGAAGGATTTCGGCACACGACTGTCCACCACCAGATCCAAAACGAGAAGGAAAAATGTCCGCCGCTTCAACTATTTTGTACGCGCGGCTCTGACGTCATCTGTGCCTGCTTCACCAATCCTATAGTCCTTTCTTACCAGTCCTCTGTGCCAATCAAATCCCTGTCCAATCACTGCTCTTTGGGCGTGTCTCCACGGAGCTTTTGTGCCTCTGCAATCACCAAGTCGGTGTTATCCACGGTAATGCTTCATGCCTGGTTTCCGGTTGGTTTTTAAATAATGTGTTTAATGGGCGAAATACTTATTAGTTGTATATAGTGTGGTGTCATAAGGAAAATACGAAAAGGTAACAGAGGCAATTACATACAGGGGATTAATTAGCCATCATCCCTCGCTAATTAACAAGCCCCACCCCTCTGATGGGGACGAAGATACAAGCTTACCCGACATCTGGTCTACACAAATTCCCTACTTATGATACATCGAGGTTTCTTCTTCTTCACGACAGTCGGAGCACACCAATCTATTCACTCTACCTGAACTAAGGTATCCCTACCCCCCACAAATGTAACAATATATATATATATATATATATATATATATACATATATATATATATATATATTGTTGCGGATATGAGATTGGCCTCCATCCATATCCGCTTGTAAATATTCCCCTATTTCCTCCATACTTCCCAACTATCCCCAATCCCCCATTCCCTAGTCCCATTTCCTGTAAACAACACTCTGTAGACCCGACCTTCCCCTATTTCCCCCATTAAATGTCGCATCCAGGTCCACCGCATCTCACGTAGACAACTATAGGACATCTTGCTAGTTATTCTTAGTCTATGTCAGTTAAGGACTCGTTTCCATTAATTCTGACTCTTCGTTGCACCAGAATGTGATTGTATGGCACCGTTAGGAAGTTTAGGACCTCCCAATACCTCCCCGCAGCTCTTCCTCATGGTACAACAACAACAACAACAACAACAACAGCGGCGGCGGCGCGGGGAGTGTGCGTCCTCACTCCGGCTTGGTTGGTAGGGGGTGTTGAAAGGGCACCAAGCCTTTCCAACGAGCCGCCATCGAGCATGTGCTCGACGGGGTTACCACGTAGGGGCTCGCTGTCAGCTCCTCGTCAAGGGCGGAGCCCGGTAACCCCCCGCACCCAATAGAAGCGGCGGACCGATCCCATCTGGGGCGGAGCCAACGAGCCGAGGGCGTGTCACTCCCCGCTGAGCATGCGCAGGAAGAGGGAGGTGACATCAGATGCGCCCTCAGCTTGGACAGAGAAGGACGCCACCTCCGAGCGCTGTGACACCGCCCCGCATCTCTGGACTGGACTGAGCTGTATCATGTCCCTGAGCCAAGGTGCACCTTGCGCTATCGACTGCCTGTCCTTCCCTGCCATCAATCCCTGTGTAAGTCAGTCTTGTTCCGTTTGTCTGTGGTCTGTCTTGGATAGATAAGATTGTGTCTAAGTGCCTATCTCTTCTGTGCTTTACCTCATACCTTGTAATCTACCCCTTTTCTCCCCCACCAATTATATCCTCCTCCGGAGGTCTTGAGAACTGTACCCCTTGCGTCGTTTCATTTATCCCAGTCGTTGTGTCCTTTCCATCATTGATTTAGCGTAGCGCGATTTGGCCAACGTTCGAGTGTAGTCGGGTAAACTGTGCGAACACGGCGGCCATTCCGCTCGGCCCATCACAACATCTTAAGTCGTGTCCGTAACAATATATATATATATATATATATATATATATATATATATATATATATATATATATATATATATATATATAATAGCTTGGCTCGGCTCGCGGTCGTTACTGTCGAATGGGCTTATTTTAGCTGAGGCTAATGACTGTACCTGAGTTGCTGTGTTGTCATGATTTACACCAATCATAATACAAACAATTACTTTGCACAAATGTATTTGTTGTGTTTGTGATACTACATTTTTATAGGCAATTTAGGTTGAAGATTTAGGTTGAATGTTTTTTTTTAAAGAAAGAACCCCTCAGCACACATAGGGGAGGGGTATGTGCAGACTGGAAGTTTGGACGATTACACCTCACCACCAAGTAATTCAAAACACCTCACCACCAAGTAATTCAAAACACCTCACCACCAAGTAATTTAAAACACCTCACTGCCATAAAACACGTAATGAAAACACCTCACCACTACAAAATTAAAAACACCTCACAGCCATTAAACACGTAATAAAAACACCTCACAGCCATAAAACATGTAATGAAAACACCTCACCACCACAAAATTAAAAACACCTCACAGCCATTAAACACGTAATAAAAACACCTCACAGCCATTAAACACGTAATAAAAACACCTCACAGTCATTAAACACGTAATAAAAACACCTCACACCCATAAAACACGTAATAAAAACACCTCACAGCCATTAAACACGTAATAAAAACACCTCACACCCATAAAACACGTAATAAAAACACCTCACACCCATAAAACACATAATAAAAACACCTCACAGCCATAAAACACATAATAAAAACACCTCACAGCCATAAAACACGTAATAAAAACACCTCACCACCAAGTAATTCAAAACACCTCACCACCAAGTAATTTAAAACACCTCACTGCCATAAAACACGTAATGAAAACACCTCACCACTACAAAATTAAAAACACCTCACAGCCATTAAACACGTAATAAAAACACCTCACAGCCATAAAACACGTAATGAAAACACCTCACCACCACAAAATTAAAAACACCTCACAGCCATTAAACACGTAATAAAAACACCTCACAGCCATTAAACACGTAATAAAAACACCTCACAGCCATTAAACACGTAATAAAAACACCTCACAGTCATTAAACACGTAATAAAAACACCTCACCCCCATAAAACACGTAATAAAAACACCTCACAGCCATTAAACACGTAAAAAAACACCTCACACCCATAAAACACGTAATAAAAACACCTCACACCCATAAAACACATAATAAAAACACCTCACAGCCATAAAACACATAATAAAAATACCTCACCACCACAAAATTAAAAACACCTCACAGCCATCAAACACGTAATAAAAACACCTCACCGCCATAAAACACGTAATAAAAATACCTCACCACCACGAAATTAAAAACACCTCACAGCAATAAAACACATAATAAAAACACCTCACAGCCATAAAACACGCAATAAAAACACCTCACAGCCATTATACACGTAATAAAAACACCTCACAGCCATAAAACATGCAATAAAAACACACCACCACAAAATTAAAAACACCTCACAGCCATAAAACACCTCACAGCCATAAAACACACAATAAAAACACACCACCACAAAATTAAAAACACCTCACCACCACAAAATTAAAAACACCTCACAGCCATAAAACACGTAATAAAAACACCTCACCACCACAAAATTTCAAACACATCACAGCCATAAAAAAACGTAATAAAAACACGCCACCACCACAAAATTAAAAACACCTCACAGCCATAAAACACATAATAAAAACACCTCACAGCCACGAAATTAAAAACACCTCACCGCCACATAATTTAAAACACCTCACCACCATGTAATTATAAATACCTCACCACCACGTAATTCAAAACACCTCACCACCATGTGATTTAAATACACCTCACCACCACGTCATTTAAAAACACCTCACCACCACATAATTCAAAATACCTCACCACCACCTGATTCAAAACCACCACAACGTTATTAAAAACACTTCACAACCACGGAAACAAAAGTTTGAGGGAGTCGTTAAGTGACAACACAGACACTGCCCAGATGTGTGGATATATACAGGGTGATTGAAAAGTAACTCCCTATTTTAAAATACTTATAATTTATTTCTTAACTATAATTTTCACAAGAAATGGATATAAGAAGAAAGCGTATAGCATGAAGTTTTATTTAAAATTCGATATGGGCACCAGAATTCGCCACCAGCTTCTCAAGCCGCCCGGGAACCGCGTCAACTGATTTCACCAGGAACTCTTGTGGGATGGAAGACATAACTTCTCGTATTCGCCCTTCAAGTTCTTCCAAAGTCGTTGGTTTGGTACAGTAGACTTGCTCTTTTACCCAACCCCAAAGAAAAAAGTCACATGGTGTTAAGTCAGGGCTCCTGGCTGGCCACTCATACGGACCACGACGACCCATCCATCTCCCAGGGAAGTGGGCATTCAGCCATTCACGAACAACAATAGCAAAATGTGGAGGAGCGCCATCTTGCATGAAAATCAAATCTTCAACATTCTCCGAAGCACTGATAATTGGCCAGATTTCGTCTTGCAGCATGGTGAGGTACCTTTTGGCATTCATGGTATCGCGAAGAATGAAGGGACCTACAATCCTTTCCGAAGTCATTCCACACCACACCGTTACCTTGGGCCGATATTGCGTTTTTTCAGAAATAACATGAGGATCTTCTCCTGCCCAGTAATAGCAGTTGTGACGGTTCACAAACCCTCCGATGTGAAATACCGCTTCATCAGACCAGAGGATATTTTCAAAGAGATCAGACTAATCTTCATACCACTAGCTGGGCACACTCCTGCAGGGTAAGACGTCCAGCCATGTTTGTAGGGCTTCCGAATTTCAAACAAAACATAATCTGAAAAAAACACAACACAGATTAAATTCTCATACATTAAGGAACAAACTCTAAAAATTTGAGAAAAATATTACAATAAATAAATAATTTCTAAATATTTTAAAATAGGGAGTTACTTTTCAATCACCCTGTAGATAAATTACTGTACCCGAGTTGCAGTTTTGTCATGGTTTAAACCAATCATAATTCAAACAATTATTTTGCACAAATGTATTTGTAATATACGTGATATCACATTTTATAAACAATTGAAGTTGAAAACTTAAGTTGAAAAAAAACAAATTCCCCCAAAAATTCTCCCCCAAAAAAGGAGCAGGAAATTGGAAGATTTTTCAAAAAAAATACCCTTCGGACATACTGACGGGAGAGGTATGTGCATACCAGAAGTTTGGTACGATTTCACAAAAGTTTGAGAAAGTAGTTCAGTAACAAGACAACACAACACAACACAACACAGGACAACACAGGACAGACGCTGCACAGACATATATATATATATTGATACGGAACCCAACGTCAGCCTCTGTTCCCCTTATCGAGGGGGGATTAATCCCCTCGCTTATGACTGACCGACGTGGTCCCGGGGTATGACGTCACGCCCGGTCGGCGCTGGGTAGGGTATTAGGCCCAACCGTCCTATGACCTAAATACCAGCGCCTCCCGGTACGCAAGGAAATACTCCCAGCTCACGGCCGCAGCGTAATGGATGATTTGCGCTGAGCGAAGCGAACTGCGGCATGAGCCGTTTACCAAGACTAGACCCGATTTATATTCGTTGGCCGAATCGCGCCACGTACCCTCAATATGGAAACCTCTAAAGCGACCGAACGAGCATGAAGAAGAAGAAGACAAAGTAGGGAAGAACAGATATTTATTTTTATTTACACACAACTAAAGCAGAAAAGAATTGAAATACGATTTACAAGGCGATGGAAGGAGCAGGAGACACAGTGCAATTATTAGCTTAACTATACAGTCTTACTTATAAACCCCAAGACAACATGAAAGACAGACGAACAATCAGACTTACACGAATGGGGAATTGCAGAGTGGATTGGCTGGAAGGAGAGGAAGGTTCAGCTCGGACCGAAGCACGGTCGGGCCGGGAGGGAGCAGCCGCCGCCCTCTTGATCGGTCTCGCACGGCGCGTTCCTTTGCGGCCATGGTGGATACTGCCGTTGAACCCGAAGCTGCTGTGCGCTGAAGCTGCTGCGTGCCGCTGCGTCGCGTGCTCTTTCAGGGATTCCTCCGCCTCATGCGCCGCGTGCTCTCCACCGGTTCATCTGCCTTCTCTCTCCCACTCCGACTGTGGGGGCGTCGGCTGCGGGTTATATAGGCCACACCCTCAAGCCTACGCAAACGTTCTCTCCACGCCCTCGCAAAGCCAAACCCCTCATCCTTGGTTGGTCGGCAAGGGCTGGCTCACTCCTCCTTTCGATGACGAGGGCGGAGACACGCCTTTCTTCTCCGAAACAGAGCACGTGGCAATGGCGGCAAATGCAGACAACTGCCCAATGCAGTTGGCAATGAAAGCTTTTGGATATGAAAGGGGGATCTATCTTATTTAATTGATGCAACGCAATGAATTAGTGGACCACAGAGCCTTATGCTGACATTTACTAAGGACATAACTACTGAGGGAATCTTATGATTGGCTACGTGTGTGCGATGGCTTAACTAAGGACGACCTTTGATCTTTACAATTGGAGGGTGATATTTACAAGAAGATTTACAGCATACAAAAGGGGAAAATTTACATCGCATTACACACAGTTCCCAAATCCTCAACAATATATATATATATATCACATCAAGCTCACAAACTGACATTGTGTATTATATGGTGTATATATATACAGTCACCTGAAAAAGTAAGTACACACCATGTAAAGTTTTGACTTTTTCAACATATTTCAACATACAGCTATTTGATCTTCATTTCAACAATATTGATAGATAAAGGTGATATAACATAACAAATATCATGAAACATTTACATTTTGTCGTCCATTGTATCATTTAAATAGACATAAATGCAAATTTCGCATGTGGAAAAAGTAAGTACACCCCTACATTTATCACTACTTCAAATACCTAAAATTAGAATCAGGTGTACCAGCTCAGGTGCAAATGATTAGAACATCGTCAGAGAGGATCTTGGAGGAACCTGTCTTATTTAAACCTCAGACATTTAGTTTGGTTTGCTCTTTGTTGTTGAAGTGTGCGGCGTCACCATGCCGAGATCAAAAGAGCTCTCTGAGGCCTTCAGAAAGAAGGTTATAGATGCCTACGAGTTTGGGAAGGGATTTAAAAAGATCTCCAAACAATTTAAAATCAATCATTCGACTGTCCGGAAGGTCATCTACAAGTGGAGAAGATTCCAAACAACTGCCAACTTGTTCAGGCCACCCCACCCCAGCAACTTCAGCCGGAGAGCACACCGCAAGATGCTGAAAGAAGTCTCTAAGAACCCCAGAATGTCATCACGGGACCTACAGGTAGCTCTTGCCACTGTTGATGTCAAAGTGCACGAGTCTACCATTAGAAAGAGGCTGCACAAATTTGATCGACATGGGAGGTGTGCCAGGAGGAAACCTTTGCTGTCCAGAAAGAACATCAGGGCAAGACTAAAGTTTGCCAATGAACACCTCGGCAAAGACCAGCACTTCTGGAACAATGTGCTCTGGACAGATGAGTCGAAGGTAGAGCTATTTGGCCACAGTACCAGAAGACATGTTTCGCCAAAACCAAAGACAGCATTTGACCACAAGAACCTGATACCAACTGTAAAGCATGGTGGTGGAAATATTATGGTTTGGGGCAGCTTTGCTGCATCAGGGCCTGGGCAGCTCACCATCATAGAATCCACTTTGAATTCTTCATTGTACCAGAGGGTGCTTGAGGATAATGTGAGGCCATCTGTCGGAAAGTTGAAGCTCAACCGAAGGTGGACCTTGCAACATGACAATGACCCTAAACATACCAGTAAATCCACCAAGGAATAGCTGAAAAGAAAGAAATGGAGGGTTCTGGAATGGCCAAGTCAAAGCCCGGATCTAAATCCCATCGAGATGTTGTGGGGGGATTTGAAACGAGCTGTGCATGCAAGAAACCCCTCAAACATCGCGCAGCTTCAACACCTTCACCTTCAACACCTTCAACACCTTCAACAGCTCTCCCTACCTCTTCCACCTCTTCCACATCTTACCCTACCCCTCCTCCCCCCTGTTCTGTATCTGATGCTCCCCCTTCCTCTTCATTAACGGTATGGACCTCAAACATCCGGGGCCTTCGTTCAAACTTAACTGATCTCTCCATACAGGTTGCTTCTGTCAAACCAGACGTGATCTGCTTAACAGAAACTTTCCTCCTTTATGATGTCTCTGATTCCATAGTATCTCTCCCGGGCTACTCCCTCCTCCGGTATGATAGACCTGAGCCTCGTCCTGGAGGCGGGGTTGCTATCTTTATCAAAAACTCTCTTCCTCACTCGCCCTGCACTGCACTCTCTCCACCTCACCCCCAGGAATACCTCTGGCTACGGCTTCCCCTTCGCTCCCACCTCTTGTTCATATGTGTGTTGTACCGTCCACCAAACAGTGATGACTCCATCTACATCTCGCTGTCTGATGATATGGACCAACTTCTATCTACTCATCCCAACTCTCTCTTCCTCATATGTGGTGATTTCAACTGTCATCATGCCAGTTGGCTGGGTGTGGGTACCTCTCTCACCAGCCATGGCTCCTCAGCAAAGGACTTCTGCGACTCACTGGGACTGACACAATCTGTCAATTTCCCGACCCGGATCTCAGTCAACGGAACATCTTCTCTTCTGGACTTGGTTATGACTAACTTCCCTGAAAGTGTCTGCTGCTCTTCTTCTGCTCCGATCGGATCATCTGATCATGTCCTTGTTAAAGTGGACATCTCGCTGACCATCCTCAGGGAGCCTGCTCAGCGTCGACGAGTCTGGCATTTCACTCAGGCCAACTGGCACGGTCTTCAAGCAGCCATCAATCATCTGGACTGGTCTCCCATCTCTACCACCTCTGACATCAACTCATCCTGGGAATTCTTCCAAAGTAAATTGCTCTCTCTCATGCACAGATTTATCCCATCTCGTCTTCAGTTGTCATACCCTTCCTCCCGTCCATGGTACACGGAATCTTGTGGTGAGGCTGTTGCCCAGAAACAACTTGCCTTCGTCTCCTGGAAAGCAAATCCAACGGAAGGAAATCTCATTTCCTTTCACAAAGCCCGAAACAAGTGTGTGTCCACCCTCAGGAGAGCCAGGAAACAATATCTCTCCGTTCTCAAGACCGAACTCTCTTATCTGTCTCCCTCTTCCAAATCCTGGTGGCGTCTGGTCAAATCCGTTTCTGGTGTTTGTTCCCCCTCCATCCCCTCCCTTACCTCAAACGGCTACACAGCTGACTCCGCACGTGAAAAAGCTGAATGCCTCAACTCTGTGTTTGCCTCTAAATCTTGTGTCCCAAACCCATCCCTCTCTGTACCCACCATACCCAGTCGTACCCTGCTGCTCCTGGACTCCGTGTCCTTTCCTCCTGACAAGGTGGAAAAGTTTCTGTCAACCCTCGACTCTGATTCTGCAACTGGACCCGACGGCATCAGCCCACGGGTCCTAAAATCCTGCTCTGCTGCTCTATCTCACCCTCTCTCTGTTCTCTTCACCCTCTCTTTTGCTCAAGGTCAACTGCCATCTGCTTGGAAATCAGCCAACATCACCGCTTTGCACAAAAAAGGTGCAAAAACAGATCCTAGCAACTACAGACCAATCAGCCTTCTCCCAATTATCAGCAAAGTCATGGAATCCATCATTGCTTCTGATATGAAATCTTTCCTCTTCTCCAATGGCTTGATCTCTGATCATCAATTTGGTTTCAGACCAGGTCACTCTACTCTGGACATGCTGCTTCTGCTGTCTCAACAATGGATGGAGGTCCTCAATGCCAAACAGGAAATTAGAGCTGTCTCCCTCGACATATCACGTGCCTTCGACACGGTCTGGCACCCTGCTCTGCTCACCAAACTCTCCTCCTTTGGTATCCATGGAAATCTCCACGCATGGCTGGCGGACTTCCTCTCTAGTCGTCGTCAACGTGTGGCCCTGAATGGGTTTCTCTCATCTCCTCTTCCTGTTCAGGCTGGAGTTCCCCAAGGCAGTGTTCTGGGCCCCGTGCTTTTTCTGGTCTTCATCAATGATCTCTCTGACTCTCTCGAAAATCCTCTCTATCTCTTTGCTGATGACTCCACTCTCTGCCGCTCCATTCCTCTTCCCTCAGATCGGCAGTCTGCTGCCTCCTCACTCTCTGAAGACCTGGACAAAATCACAGACTGGTCAAACAAGTGGAACATGTCTTTCAATCCTGACAAATCTCACACTCTTACTATGTCTCTCCGAAAAGATCGACTGGACAACCCTCCCATCTACTTTCTCAACAATCCTCTCCAAGAAGTTCTGTCGCTCAAGATTTTGGGTCTCACTATCTGCCATGATCTTTCTTGGGAAAACCACATTTCCAAGCTGGCCTCCAAAGCCAGTCGCCGACTGGGCATCCTCCGTCGTGCGAAGTCCTTCCTCGGCACACCTGAGCTCCTCACCACATACAAGGCTTTCATCCGCAGCTCAATGGAATACTGTTCTCCCCTATGGGCCGGTGCTCCTGCCTCACACCTAGCTCGGCTTCACGCTGTTGAAACCAAAGCTTTCAGAATTATTGGAATCTCCCGCGATGAAGCTATCTCTGAGGGCCTTTCACTCACTCACCGCAGGCAGGTAGGTGGTCTTTCTGTCTTCTACCGACTCCTCTCCGGCCTTGCACCCCCAGCTCTCTCTGTGCTCTGTCCCCCAAATATTCCTACAGGTCGCACAAGATCTGCCAGCAACCCTCTGATGGTTAAACTGCCGAAATCTCGGCTCTCCGCTCACCTTCACTCTTTCATTCCTCTTTTCTCCCGCCTCTGGAACAAACTCCCTCACTCCCTTCAATCCCACTCCTCCCTCCAGGTCTTTAAAACAGCTGTTCACCACCATCTCTTATCTTCCCCCATCCAAAACCTTGATCTTTTCTACCCCCGCTAATTCACCCCAGATCCACCTTGTTTGAAATTCCAACTTCTTTCCTGGAAGTCCTGGCAGTGTCCATATGTTTTATACCTCTCCCACTGCCCCCTTCCCACGCCCCCCCCCCCCCCAAAGCCCTCGCCCTCTCTCAGATCTCTCGATGTCTCCATGTCTCTCGGTCCCTGCTCTCAAATGTTGTGTTTGTGTCCTTCCCCCTCTCTCCCCATCTTGTCTACCGCTCCCTATGTTATATGTTTTATGTGTCGGTTTGTCTTTCTGTGTGATTAATGTTCGCTCTTTCACGAGCCTCGATCTTGTATACAAAAAAAAAAAAAAAAAAAAAAAAAAAGCTGAAAGAATTCTGCATGGAGGAGTGGGCAAAAATTTCTCCCAGTCGATGTCAGAGACTGGTAGACAGTTATAAGAAACGCCTACTTGAGGTTGTTTCTGCCAAAGGGGGCAATACCACCTATTAGAGTCAAGGGTGTACTTACTTTTTCCACATGCAAAATTTGCATTTATGTTTATTTAAATTATACAATGGACTACAAAATGTAAATGTTTCATGATATTTGTTGTATTATATCACCTTTATTGGACTTTAATATTGTTGAAATGAAGATCAATTAGCTGTATGTTGAAATATGTTGAAAAAGTCAAAACTTTACATGGGGTGTACTTACTTTTTCACGTGACTGTGTGTATGTATATATATATATATATATATATATATATATTATATATATATATATTGTAACGGATTTGGGAAACCGTGCACTCGGTGTAATGATTGTAAATATACCCCCTTGTAAATAATGTAATGATGCTTGTAAATACCTCCATTCGTTGTAAAGATCAAAGGTCGTCCTTTAGTTAGTCCATCGCACACACGCAGCAAATCATAGGATCTCTCAATAGTTATTTCTTTATTATGTGTTCAGTATAAGGATCTGTTTCCACTAGTTGATTTTGCGTTGCATCAAATGAAATAAGATAGGCCCCTTCAATTCCCTTCGTTTTTGCGACAGCGGCCGCCATGCAAATGGGGGCGGATGCTCTTCCTTTCCGCATGAGGGCCGCCATTGAACACGAGGTTGGCTAAAGATCAAGAACAAAGGTACGGCTCTGTCAGCTGCTCGTCAGGAGGTGGAGCCAGTGAGCCCTCGCGAGCCAACCAGGGCCGAGGCGAGCCGACCGATAGGCGTGTCCTGGAGGCCGGCGGCTTGATCGCGACTCGCCTCATAAAAGGAGGTGAGAGGGACTGCTTGGAGAGACGAGTGAGGAGTGATCCAGCTGAAAGAGGCAGATGAGTGAGGGAGCATGAACCAGGCAGTTCTGTGAAGAGGTACAAAAGAGGGACCCTGTTTCAACGAGCCCGCTTCGACCAGCCGCGTGAAGCTTTTACGCGCTGCTTCGAGGAAAACCTGCTGTACGAACCCGATTGCGGGGAAGTCGGCGGCCGCTCGCATCCTCCCTGCTGCCGTTCTGTGGACCAGCTGAACCTTCTCCTTCCTCCCGTCATTCCTGCCTTCAATTCCCCATTCGTGTGAGTCTGCCCGTCGTCTGTCCTTTGTGTTGTCTGGGGTATAAGTAAGCCTGTTTAAGTTAAGGATTTGCACTGTGTATCTGCTTTTTCATTTTCCCTGTAAATTACTTTTATCTCTTCTCTTCTTTGGTTTGTGTAAATAGTAGTTAATAAATACCTGTTCCTCCATTCTTTGATTTCTTCTTTCTCATCCGATCGCTTTAGAGATTTCCCCATTGAGTTCCTGTGGCGCGATTTTGGCTGAACCGCTTACAATCGGGTTTAGTCTATTGCTAAACGGCTCGGATTCCGGATTGCTAAACCGCTCGGCAAACTCCATCTTGTCCGGGATTCGAGCGGAGTTACCCACCTGCTTTGTGGAGGGATTGGCGGAGGTGTACGGGAATCCATTGACCAATCACCTCGGCCAATCCCACCCCCACAGGGGAGCAGGGTAGCTTCAGGACTCGGACGGCCAGCTTAAAAGACGAGGGGATTGAACCCCCCTCGGTAAGGGGAGTGCCGAAACCGAGATCCGTAACAATATACATATATATATATACAGACTTGGCATTTAATATGGATTTTATTTTTTTCTTGACTTGGGTTTACTTTCTTAACTCAGTATATCAATCTGGTGAGTTTCTTTTACACTTTGGTGATTTATTTGTTAAAAGAACCATGTCACTGATTGTCTGTCGCAGCAAGAAGTCAACAACAGGATTATATCACAGGTGGCGTGGCAAAATGTACGGACAGGTGCATTTGATGATTGGCTTCACAGTCGGGTATACAAGGGTTGTTGCGTTCTGTATTAGTGGAAAACAACTGCTGCACGTCTCCAAAAGTTATTGCCGCTTCCTCTGGAGATGGTCCGTCAACTCGACAATGCTGTTTGTCATGGAGTGGTGGCTTTACGAAATTATGGCATGAAACAGCGTGCTATTGCTCGGCAGTATGGCATCACTCAAGGTCAGGTGTCAAAGATCCTGAAACGAAATGCTCAGAGGGGTGTCCCTACTCCAATATCGAGGCCAGGACGTCCCCGCAGAACCACAAGGAGGGATGATCGCCAGCTGCACCGGTTAGTCCGCAATGGCCGTACCAAGTCAGCTAATCGGCTTAGGGCTGAGTGGCAGCAACTGACAAATGTGCCTGTATCCAGAAGGCTAGTCAACCAACGACTGTTTCAAGCAGGCTATCGTGCCAGCAGTAGCGGACTGGGTCTTAAAACCGGCCCAGGCATCCTTCACCTAGGTCGGCCCATTATTCATTTATATGTTGCTTATCTGAGAAAATAGACGAAATGCTTGAAAAAAAAACGAATCCACTACAAATTACATTTATTTTCAGTAACACGAGCACATGTCATGTCTGAGAGAGTAGGTGCCTGCACAGTTCGCTGCTTCTGGCAGCCACACCATCAATGATATCCTTAGTTTCAAGTTTGGCCAGGATCCCTTTTTCCACAGACATCAACATGAACGCCTCAAGATGTTCTTGTGTCATTGTACTTCGCAGACGGCTTTTGATTCTCTTCAAAGCAGAGAAAGACCGTTCACATGCCACTTGTGACACAGGCAGCATTATCAGCAGCTTGTAGGCAAGCCCAATGCTCTTGTAGGCATCAGTCAAGAGGTTCAACTTGAGGAGCACCTTGTAGCAGCAGAGAGGACAGGCTTTACATGACTTACATGTACTTGACAGAGTCTTCCTGTCCTGTTCAGACTCACTGTCCTCCTGCACTGTATAAGCATCTGCTACTGATTGTTTCAGTGTTGACCATTGTTCTCCAAGGCTTCGCAGTTCTTTTCGTAGTTGTTCCACAGTGACACCATCATCAAATCTCAGCAAATGTTTATGCAGCTCTTCCATAGCTCCCGATGGCACTTGATCAAAGTTCCTTGGGTGAAGAAGTGAGAGATCAGCATGCAATGTTGATGTTGCTGATCTGTCAAACCGCTGCTCAATGCTGCTCACAATAGTGTCCACTATTCGGTTGGACCAATTTACACAATAGTGTCCAATTTAGCATCGTAAATCAGTTCGCGACATTGTTATCAATACTAGATCAGTAATCAGTAGACCTATCTAAACTTACTAGGCCTATCGGCTCAAAATCCTTTTAACTGCTGACTTGGTAGTTTTTACAATGAAGGAAACACGTTTCGGGAGTACATACGACATAACGATTGTGAATGTAACAGCTCTGAGGCGTATTTCGCTTCGCATCGCAGTGATGACGAGCACCAACATGGCGGCTGTAATATTAAAATCTGGCTTCAAACCCCCTCACAGCCCAAAACCTTCAACCAGACATATTAACACGCTCCTCCCCCTTCATTCCCATTCTTCAAAGCAAAGCGGTAAAAATTGTTGTATCGCCATTATATATGAAGACTTAAGAGCAACGGTACCCGCCCTAAGGGCGGGGCTTCAATTGGGAGACGCGATTTATTTTAACATCCGTTAAATATCACACGCAAATCATCAAAATCTAAACAGTATTTTTACAATTTCAATTTTAAAAAACCACATCACTATTCATATCGGTAAATATTATTCCATCGTGTTTCAAATCGTGATTAGTCATATCAACTGTACGCTTTTTTTTAGGAAAAAGAATTGAATGATTTTGTACGGTACCTCTTCTTCAGCTTAGAACTCAGGATAGACGACATTGCTGATAAAAGTTCCTTTTCTCTCTTTGAAATTCTTGGCAAACATTTTTATATTGTCACTGCTGCCAACGCGACGCCATGGCATTATTCATAACAATCATTCATTCATTCATTCATTCATTTAATGATCATTAAACATTATTCTTGCGCTCATTAAACATTAAACGTTCATTAAACATTAAAGGTTCATTAAACGATTACGAAAATAAAAACGAAAAACATTACGAAATTACATTCACACCGTCACATCAAACACTACCGTGAACACAAAAGTCACAAATTTCGTCACAAACGTTACGTTACGTAATTCAAACCGTGAACACATCGAATATCGGAGAGCCCATTGCGCAAACGATTTGTTTTCTCTGGTACGTGTTTCTGGACGGGTACCGTTTCAGATAAACCGGTAAAATGCCTCCCAAACCAAACGGAAAGCCTCATTAACGAAAACGTCCAAGGAAGCTGTTGCAAGAAATAAGGCTCGCCTAGACGAGGACTATCGGAGGCAGGAACAAGTACGTGACACAGCTGCTCACCAGTCTCGGAGGCAGTCCGAGGAATACAGATCTGGTGAACAAGATCGTGACACAGCTGCACACCAGTCTCGGATGCAGTCCGAGGAATACAGATCTGGTGAACAAGATCGTGACACAGCTGCACCCCAGTCTCGGAGGCAGTCCGAGGAATACACATCTGGTGAACAAGATCGTGACACAGCTGCACACCAGTCTCAGAGGCAGTCCGAGGAATACAGATCTGGTGAATAAGGACGTGACACAGCTGCACACCAGTCTCAGAGGCAGTCCGAGGAATACAGATCTGGTGAACAAGGACGTGACACAGCTGCACACCAGTCTCGGAGCATAGTGATGTGGATTTTATTGAAATTCTAACGATACTGTTTAGATTTTGATGATTTGCGTGTGATATGATTTAACGGATGTTTATATAAATCGTGTAAAATAAAAAAAGCCTTCAATTTCTGATATTTTGCCTTTTCATTGGGACCTACCGTTGCTAGTAATTATAATGCCCTTTTGACCTTTTGATTTTTAGCGGGGAATCCCCGGAGATGGAGGCAGAAGTTTTCCTTGACAATTATTTTTTTTCAGCAGTTTTTTTATCCAGCCCAGCGGCCCATTTTTTACCCAGCGGTCCCAGCCCACCGGGCATTGCCCAAATGCCCTATGGCCAGTCCGCCCATGCGTGCCAGCATAGAACATATATATTGTTACAGAACCCAACGTCGGCCTATGGTTCCCCTTCGAGGGGGGATTAGTCCCCTCGTTTGTTACTGACTGACGTGGTCCCTGAAGCTGCACCGCGACCTCCGGAAAGGCCGGTGAGCAGCTTCGTTCGTGACTGCGGATAAGATGTTAATTTGCCGAGCGGATGGCAGCCGCGGCCCGAACCGTTAACAAAGACTAACCCGATTCTGAACGTTGGCCAAATCGTGCCACAGGTATTCAATTTGGAAAAGACAAAGACGACGGATGTGAAGAAGAAGAAGACAAGAGGTAGGAAATACGAATATGATTTATTACTATTATTTACAACCAAAAGAAACCAAGGAGAAGGAAGGATAATAAAATAAAGGCAGAAAGAGGGACGGACCAGAAGGACACAGTGAAACTCTAGCTTACCTATTCAGTCTTAATTAATACCCCAGGACAAGACACACAAAACAGACTACGAGCAAACTCACACGAATGGGGAAATTGCAGGCAGGAATGGAAGGACTGGAAGGAGAGGAACGCTCTGCTCGAACCGGAGCACGGTCGGCCCGGGAGTCAGCAGCCGCCGCCCTTCCTCGATCGGCACGTCCAGCAGCCGCCGTCAATTCCCTAGCTGCGGTCGTGCGGGCTGCCGCGATACGTGCACCCTGGCGGAGTCAAAGCTGCGTGGCTCCAAGCTGGTGGTGGTGGATTTCAAAGCTGCGGTGGTTCAAAGCTGCTTCTCTGGCTCACCTCAGGACGCGTCTCCCTTCTCTCTCCGAAGGCTCGTCTCGACTCATCTGCCGTCTCTGGCGCAACTCTTTTTGCAGAACTCAGAACTCATCTGGTGTGGGGAGCGTCCCGCTGCGGGTTATATAGGCCCCGCCCTCCAACCTTTGCGAACCTCCCCGATCGCCCTCTCTCCGCCCGCTCAAGCCAAACCCCTTTTGCTTGGTTGGTGGTTCGGGGCTGGCTCACTCCTCCCCTCTATTACGAGGTGGAGACACGCCTTTCTTCTCCGAGCCGACCGCGTGGCAATGGCGGCAAATGCAGTTGGCAGTAGAGGCTTTGGGAATGGGAATGAAAGGGGATCTATCTATTTGAATTCAGTGCAATGGAGTATTAATTAATGGAAGACAAAGCCTTAACCTAATACACAGAATAAGGAAATAACTGTCAACAAGGAGGAAATCTATGATTGGCGAACGTGATTGTATATGACCTAATTAAGGGACGCCCTTTTGACCTTTATACACAACTGGAGGAAGGAGGGTGATATTTTTACAACAATTTACACAACAATAAAAGAAACACAATTCTCATATCCACAACAATATATATATATATACGAGGACCAGTCAATAAGTAACCTGAAAATGGTGATATAAATTCGAGAATGTAATGTGTGTAGTTGTCGATGACATATGTTATATCTATGGGTAAGTTATATCCCGGTAGTTACACACCGGGATATGTTATATCCCAGTGTGTACCCTCCCGGTGTGTACCCTGGTTTAGAATAGGTACACCGTATCCCTGCGTGTCATCGGAGGCGACTAAGAGGGTTGGCGTCAGGAAGGGCATCCGGCCATAAAAACATTGCCGCAAAAAGAGAACCATGACAATTACAACTACACATGGGCAGGGTACAGCCCGAAGTGGAGATCGGTTTCTGAGGTTTGTGACATGGAATGTAGGGACAATGACAGGGAGATCAGGAGAAGTGGTGGAAGTATTGATCAGAAGAAGAGTGGACATATGTTGTGTGCAAGAGACGAGATGGAAGGGAAGTGGTGTGAGAATGGTGAAGGGTAGGCAGGGACAGAAATACAAGTTTGTGTGGCAAGGGTGCCCAGAGGGCGTGAATGGTGTTGGTGTCCTGTTTTCTGAGGGGTTTGTAGACAGTGTGGTGAGTGTGACTAGAGTGAGTGATAGGTTGATGATGGTGAAAATGATGATTGGAAAGCTCTTGGTGAACGTCATCTCGGGATATGCTCCGCAGGTTGGTCGGAGCGATGAAGAGAAGGACAAGTTCTGGTGTGCGATAGAGAAGCTGATGGAAAACGTGAAAGATGAGGAAGTTGTTGTGGTAGGAGGAGACCTAAATGGACATATGGGAAGAAGGTCGGACGGTTTTGAGGGAGTTCATGGGGGTTACGGATATGGTGTGAGAAATGGAGAAGGTGAAAGGATTTTGGAGTTTGCTGATGGAGCTTATTTGTTGATTTGTAATACTCAGTACCAGAAAGAGGATAATAAGCTTGTTACATACAGGTCAGGTGGGTCGACGACAACCGTTGACTACATTGATGGTGCGTAGGCGAGATAGGGGGCACCTCCGGGACACAAAGGTGATCCCGGGGAAGGAGGCTGTTTCACAGCACCACTTGGTTGTCTGCAACATAAGGGTGAAAGGTGCGAGGAGAGCTCGGCAGGTGAAGTACCAACCGAGAATGAAGGTGTGCAGGGTGAAAGAGGTGACAGTAAGGGAGGCATTAAAAGAGAGGCTGAGTAGGGTAGAGGATGATGTGGTTGAGCTTGAACGTGGTTGGATAACAATTAAAGATAGTCTGTTGGGAGCCGTTGGTGAGGTATGTGGATGGACAAAAGGACCACCGAGGCACTCGGAAACATGGTGGTGGGATGATGAAGTTGGAAAGAGGATTGACGAGAAGAGGAAGAAGTTCAAGGAGTGGCAGAAGGCAAAGGGTACGGGAGCAGAAAAAGCAGAGCATGAAAGTTATAAGGCAGCCAAGAAGGCTGCAAAGAAAGAGGTAGCAAAGGCGCAGGAGGCATGTGGGAAAATGTTCGGAGAACGTTTGGATTCGGAAGAGGGTCAGAGAGCGGTATTCAGGATTGCAAAGCAGATAGCGAAAGAGAGGTGTGATGTGATGGGGGTGAGTTGCTTGAAGGATGAAGTGGGACAAATCGTTGTGGACCCAGATGGAATTAAAGGAAGATGGAAAAGATATATGGAAATGCTGTTGAATACAGAGAATGAATGGGATGGCAACATAAAGAGCAACACAGTTTTAGGACCGGCAGAGAAGGTAACTGAGAAGGAAGTTGAGGAAGCGATAAAAGCAATGAAGAGTAGAAAAGCGGGAGGGCCGATGGGAGTTGTGGGAGATATGTTGAAGGCAGCAGGAAGTTGTGGTGTGAAGAGAATGACAGAGATCAGTAATCTGGTGGTGAACGAAGGCTGCATTCCAGTGGATTGAGAACTGAGTACCCTCGTCCCTCTATACAAGGGGAAAGGTGACCCTCTGAAGTGTGGCTCGTACCGTGCGATAAAGTTATTGGAGCATGGAATGAAGGTTTTGGAAAGGGTGTTGGAGAGGAGGATAAGGAAGAAGGTGAAGATCAACGAAATGCAGTTTGTATTTATGCCAGGAAGAGGAATGACAGACGCGCTCTTTATTGTGAGGCAGTTGCAGGAGAAGTATATGGAGAAGAGGAAGAAGTTGTTTCTTGGGTTTGTTGATCTGGAGAAAGCATTCGATAGGGTTCCACGCAAAGTATTGACATGGGCATTGAGGAAGTTAGGAGTGGAGGAATGGTTGATCAGAGTAGTGATGGCAATGTACCAAAGAGTGTGCACAGCTGTAAGGACGAAGGATGGGAACAGTGGTGAGTTTGAGGTGAAGGTGGGAGTGCATCAGGGGTCGGTACTAAGTCCACTACTATTTGTAGCTGTGATGGAGTGCTGGCTCAAAACGTAAAGGAGGGTTTACCGTGGGAGTTGTTGAATGCAGATGATCTGGTGTTGATTGCGGAAAGTATGGATGGACTGAAGGAAAAGATGAAGAAGTGGAAGGAATGTATGGAGACAAAAGGTCTGAAGGTGAATATCGGAAAGACGAAGGTGATGGCAAGTGGTAAAGCATGTGGTGAGGTGGAAAGAACTGGGAAGTGGCCACGTGCTGTGTGCAGGAAGGGTGTCGGAGTGAACTCCATTCAATGTACAATGTGCGCTGAGTGGGTTCATCAAAAATGTAGTGGTCTGAGAGGGTCATTAACCAGTGTGGCAGCTACATTCAAATGTAAGGTGTGCACAGAGGGAGCTGCAGATGGAGGAAATGTTGAGTTGGATCTTGGAGACGGCGTGAAGCTGTAAGGAGTGAAAACATTTTGCTACCTCGGAGACATGCTGAATGGGGAAGGTGGATCGGACTCGGCAACGGTTGCTGGAGTGAGATGTGCATGGAACAAGTTTCGGGAACTGAGTGGCGTGCTGATGAGGAGGGGAGTGTCGTTGAAGCTGAAGCTGAAGGGAAAGGTGAAGGGAATGCTGATTTGCATGTGTGAGAAGTGTTATGATTTATGGGAGCGAGACATGGGTAATGAACGTAGAGCAGCAACGAAGGCTGGAAAGGGTGGAAATGTGAATGGTTCGGTGGATGTGCGGAGTATCATTGAGAGAGAGGAAGACAAATGATGAATTGCGAAAGATGATGGGAACAGGGCCTGTGATTGATGCTGTGAAGAGGAACAAGTTGAGATGGTTTGGTCATGTGGTGAGGAAGGATGAAAGTGACTGGTTGAGAAGAGTGATGGAAATGAATGTAGAAGGAAGTAGAGGACGGGGAAGACCGAGAAAGACTTGGCTAAATATGGTGGAAGAAGAAATGCGGGCAAGGGGGGTAACAAGGGGAGATGCAGAAAATAGGGCAAAATGGAGAAGATTGTCATGGGAACCGCAAGGCTAACCCCCGCTCTAGCAGGGAAAATGGCCTTTAAAATGCATGTTGTGTTGTGTTGTATGGGTAAGAGTCATGTTTTGCCTGTTTTAGATCTGGCAACATTGAGCGTATGACGTCAGTAGAGCAGTCCCAAGATGGCGGCTCCCTTAGAAGCATGTACCAGGGAGGAGCAACGTTCTGTCATCTGTTTCTTGGGAAGTGAGGGTGTGAATCCCAGTGAAATCCATCGCAGAATGAAGATGCAATGTGGTGACGCATGTTTATCGCTGCAGCAGGTGTACGACTGGGACAAGAAGTTTAATCGTGGAGTGTGCAGCGTGGCAGACGCTGCTCACTTGGGCTGGCCTCACACAGCCGACACACCAGAAATGGTTGCAGGAGTTGAGCGCATGAAAAGTGAAACCCGTCGCATTATGCTGAATGAAGTAGTCTCCAAATTGAACGCGCACAGGTGGGTCGACGACATTGAACGCGCTGAACCAATCCAGGCCTGCACCAGTTGAGCGCATGAAAAGTGAAACCCGTCGCATTATGCTGAATGAAGAAGTCTCCGAATTGAACATTAGCCATGGTTCAGCACACCATATCATTCATAACGTGCTGGGATTCTGCAAAGTGTCTGTAAGGTGAGTGCCTAGATAACTCACACCCACTGATAACTGTGCCTAGTGCCTAGATAATTTATGCTGAATGAAGTAGTCTCCGAATTGAACGCGCACAGGTGGGTCGACGAATTGAACGCGCTGAACCAATCCAGGCCTGAACCAGTTGAGCGCATGAAAAGTGAAACCCGTCGCATTATGCTGAATGAAGTAGTCTCCAAATTGAACATTAGCCATGGTTTAGCACACCATATCATTCATAACGTGCTGGGATTCCGCAAAGTGTCTGTAAGGTGAGGGCCTAGATAACTCACACCCGAACTGAAAGATCGGCGAGTGGACGCATGTGAAGAACTTCTGCGACATTATGAAACAGGAGGCGGCGCTTTCTTACAGCGCGCAGTGACTAGGGATGAAATCTGGGTCCACTACTTTCAGCCAGAAACAAAGAGGGCAAGCAAAGAGTGGCGCCATTCAACTTCACCAAAGCCCAAAAATTTCCACACCCAGCCGTCTGCTGGAAAAGTGATGCTGATGTTCTTCTGGGATAGCCGAGGCCCACTTGTAGAGCATTACATGCCCAGAGGGACAACAGTCACCAGTGCATCATACTGCGACCTCCTTAAAAATAATCTGAAACCAGCAATCACATCAAAACGTCATGGACTACTCACTACTGGTGTTTTGCTGCAGCATGACAATGCTCAGCCCCATACTGCCCGCGCTACAGCTGCAACAATCGAGGACCTGCATTTATGAGTGTCTTCCTCATCTACCCTACTCGCCAGACCTCACTCCTTCGTATTACCACATCTTTCGCCCACTTAAAGAGGCGCTTGGTGGAATCACTTTCCGATCCGACGAAGAGGTCCAAGAGGCGGTGCACGAATGGCTACACAAGCAGCCAAAATATCTTTTTTCTAGAGGAATCCAGGCCCAAGTAATGTGCTGGAATAATGCATTGAATGCAATGGAGATTATTTTGAAAAATAACAGTTGTTACACACGTACATGCAATAAACAAGTTGTGAAAAATATTTTAAGGTTCGTTTTTGACTGCCCCTCGTATATATATATATACACTATATACAGTCACGTGAAAAAGTAAGTACACCCCATGTAAAGTTTTGACTTTTTCAACATATTTCAACATACATCTGTTTGATCTTCATTTCAACAATATTGATAGATAAAGGTGATATAATATATCAAATATCATGAAACATTTACATTTTGTAGTCCATTGTATAATTTAAATCAACATAAATGCAAATTTCGCATGTGGAAAAAGTAAGTACACCCCGACATTTATCACTACTTCAAATACCTAAAATTAGAATCAGGTGCACCAGCTTAGGTGCAAATGATTAGAACATCGTTAGAGAGGATCTTGGAAGAACCTGTCTTATTTAAACCTCAGACATTTAGTTTGGTTTGCTCTTTGTTGTTGAAGTGTGCGGCGTCACCATGCCTAGATCAAAAGAGCTCTCTGAGGCCTTCAGAAAGAAGGTTATAGATGCCGACGAGTCTGGGAAGGGATTTAAAAAGATCTCCAAACAATTTGAAATCAATCATTCGACTGTGCGGAAGATCATCTACAAGTGGAGAAGATTCCAAACAACTGCCAACTTGTTCAGGCCAGCCCACCCCAGCAACTTCAGCCGGCGAGCACACCGCAAGATGCTGAAAGAAGTCTCTAAGAACCGCAGAATGTCATCACGGGACCTACTGGTAGCTCTTGCCACTGTTGATGTCAAAGTGCACGAGTCTACCATGAGAAAGAGGCTGCACAAATTTCATCTACATGGGAGGTGTGCCAGGAGGAAACCTTTGCTGTCCAGTAAGAACATCAGGGCAAGACTAAAGTTTGCCAATGAACACCTAGGCAAAGACCAGCACTTCTGGAACAATGTGCTCTGGACAGATGAGTCAAAGGTAGAGCTATTTGGCCACAGTACCAGAAGGCATGTTTGGCAAAAAACAAAGACAGCATTTGACCACAATAACCTGATACCAATTGGAAAGCATGGTGGTGGAAATATTGTGGTTTTGGGCAGCTTTTCTGCATGAGGGCCTGGGCAGGTCACCATCATATAATTCACTGTGAATTCTTCATTGTACCAGAGGGTGCTTGAGGATAATGTAAGGCCATCTGTCAGAAAGTTGAAGCTCAACCAAAGGTGGACCTCGCAACATGACAATGACCCTAAACATACCAGTAAATCCACCAAGGAATGGCTGAAAAGAAAGAAATGGAGGTTTCTGGAATGGCCAAGTCAAAGCCTGGATTTAAATCCCATCGAGATGTTGTGGGGGGATTTGAAACGAGCTGTGCATGCAACAAACTCCTCAAACATCGCACAGCTGAAATAATTCTGCATGGAGGAGTGGGCAAAAATTTCTCCCAGTCGATGTCTGAGACTGGTAGACAGTTATAAGAAACGCCTACTTGAGGTTGTTTCTGCCAAAGGGGGCAATACCACCTATTAGAGCCAAGGGTGTACTTACTTTTTCCACATGCGAAATTTGCATTTATGTTTATTCAAATTTTACAATGGACTACAAAATGTAAATGTTTCATGATATTTGTTATATTATATCACCTTTATCTATCAATATTGTTGAAATGAAGATCAAATAGCTTTATGTTGAAATATGTTGAAAAAGTCAAAACTTTACATGGGGTGTACTGTACTTACTTTTTCACGTGACTGTATCTAACCACCACAACCGCATATATTCTCACCACCCAGCCGCCGTCACACTCCACATGATGTACATCTTGTGTTTTTAGCCGTGTCGCAGACGCTGCTCATAGAGTGCCCTCTGCTGTTGTTGTTGTTGTTGTTCTTCTTCTTCTTCTTGTTGTTCTTCTTCTTCTTCTTCTTGTTCTTGCAGAGAAGACAAAACCTCGAAGCTCCACCCATTCTGGGAACCATAGCTCCACCCATTTTGGGAGAGGCTTCATATAAACAAATATCCACCATTTTATTAACTCGCATAGCTTTGAGGCCTGTTTTGTAGGCCCGTGGTGTCTTCCTCTCTCACACAGTTTTATTTCAAATCAAATTCGATATATCATTTCATTTTTCACAGTCGCTAAAATAGTTTTAGACTCGGTTGAAAAAAAACGGGAAGAAAATCCAATGAAAGTTGCCCTTTATAGAACGAAATGAATTCTCAAAGGCCTGTAACTTCAAGTCCATTGAGATATTTTTTTTTAAAATCGCGGCATGGTCAGGCATACACCGCCCGAAATAACAGACGGGAAAATGCCGAGATATATATATTTTGTTTAAATCGCGGCATGCTCAGTCATACACCGCCCGAAATAACAGACGGGAAAATGCCGAGATATATATATTTTGTTTAAATCGCGGCATGCTCAGTCATACATCGCCTGAAATAACAGACGGGAAAATGCCAAGATATATTAAAAATTCGTCGCCACACACGGGAAATTGCCGAGCTATATTTTCACTTTGCACAAAAATAACATAAAGTAATCGAATCAATAGGAATGTCCTGTGCCTATAACTTCGACGTTATAGGCACAGCTGCATCTAGGCATTGTGTAACATCGACGCGGCTTTTGTTTTCATTAAAACTTTTTGTACTTGTTATTCTTTATCAGCGTCGTTCTGTTTTAAATTTCAACTTCTCACATTTCTTTTTTAACAGACAACATACAGGCATGACCATGCATCATTACCTCTGCTTATGTCCTTTTGCTCCGACATTAGTTTCATATTTTGTGTTTAAATGCAAACTTGGACTCCATTTGATATTCCAGCTCCAGCTGAAAAACGCCCACCAGGCTCGGAATTTACATTTAACCAGATCATGTAGATCTCCTGAGGTTACAGATAACATTGACATGGTCTTCTTAACATTGCTGACAGATTGCTTGTGTAGGAGACCCAGACGTGGGAAGATTGAAACGTCCACAAAGGGACGGTGGAACCGACAAACAAACTTGAGAGATGACGAGAACATTGACAACAAGTACAAAACGTTTTAAATAAAACAAAAGCCGCGTCGATGTTACACAATGCCTAGATGCAGCTGTGCCTATAACGTCGATGTTATAGGCACAGGACATTCCTATTGATTCGATTACTTGATGTTATTTTTGTGCAAAGTGAAAATATATCTCGGCAATTTCCCGTGTGTGGCGACGAATTTTTAATATATCTCGGCATTTTCCCGTCTGTTATTTCAGGTGGTGTATGACTGAGCATGCCGCGATTTAAACAAAATATATATATCTCGGCATTTTCCCGTCTGTTATTTCGGGCGGTGTATGACTGAGCATGCCGCGATTTAAACAAAATATATATATCTCGGCATTTTCCCGTCTGTTATTTCGAGCGGTGTATGACTGACCATGCCGCGATTTAAAAAAAAAAAATCTCAATGGACTTGAAGTTACAGGCCTTTGAGAATTCATTTCGTTCTATAAAGGGCAACTTTCATCGGATTTTCCTCCCGTTTTTTTTCAACCGAGTCTAAAACTATGTTAGCGACTGTGAAAAATGAAATGATATATCGAATTTGATTTGAAATAAAACTGTGTGAGAGAGGAAGACACCACGGGCCTACAAAACAGGCCTCAAAGCTATGCGAGTTAATAAAATGGTGGATATTTGTTTATATGAAGCCTCTCCCAAAATGGGTGGAGCTATGGTTCCCAGAATGGGTGGAGCTTCGAGGTTTTGTCTTCTCTGCAAGAACAACAAGAAGAAGAAGAACAAGAAGAAGAAGAACAACAACAACAACAGCAGAGGGCACTCTATGAGCAGCGTCTGCGACGCGGCTAAAAATGGAGTTGAGAAAAATGGAGTTGAGAAAATGATGGATATGCACGGATTCATCCCATCTCGTATTCAATTATCTTACCCTTCTTCCCACACATGGTACCTTGAATCCTGTGGTGAGATAGTTACTCCGAAACACCCTGCCTTCTCTCCCTGGAATGCTAATCTGACCAAAGGCAATCTCAGTTCATTCCAAAACGCCCACAACAAGTGTGTGTCCACTCTCAGGAGAGCCAGAAAACGACATCTGTTCATCCTCAAGAATGAACTTTCAAACTTGTCTCCTTCCTCTAACACCTGCTGGCACCTTGCTATGTCTGTCTCTGGTGTATGCTCCCCTTCCATCCTTTCCCTCTCTTTGAATGGCACCACAGCTGACTCCGCTCGTGAGAAGGCCGAATGCCTCAATTATGTGTTTACTTAAAAATCGTGTGTCTCCAGCCCATCACTCATGGTGCCCATCTTTCCCAGTCATGCATAACTGCTCCTGGATTCTGTCTTTTGCACCTGAGCATGTGGAGAAGGGTCTTTCAACCCTAGACTCAGACTCTGCTACTGGACCGGACGACATTGGCTCACGTGTCCTAAAAACTTCCTCTGATGCTCTTGGAACATCCTCTTTCTGCCCTTTTCACTCTGTCATTTGCCCAAAGTAATCTCCTTAGAAATTAGCCAACATCACTGCACGACATACTCCAGAGTGGCACTTGGTAGAGCGCAAACCTCCGCCAGCCAACAGTTTATGTTTTGTATCCCACTGATAGGCCGGATCTGAATCCGGGCCTGAACCAAACTCTAATCGGCTTGTTCTTGTCACCTAACCAACTCATCCACCTAGTTTTGTCATAACTTTATCCACAACTTTTTGAAATATCATGCTATACATCGCTTTTGGCTATAAAATTCGCTTTTCCGGATTGGGGTTTGGATCTTCACCAAAATCGAATCAATTCAAACTTGTCACACACCCAACCTGTCCACCAAATTTCGTCCCAATCCGTCCACAACGTTTTGAGGTATCCTGCTTACAGACACAGACAGAAGGGATGAAAACATAACCTTCGTCCACCTTTGGTGGTGGAGTTAGAAAAGTGCAAAAATGGATCCCCTTAACTGCAGACCTATCAGCTTACTTCCAATCATCAGGAAGGTCATGGAATCCATCGTCGCAGTTGATATGAAATCCTTCCTTTTCTCCACCAACCTCGTTTCAGATCACCAATTTGGTTTCAGACCAGGTCACTCTACCTTGGAGATGTTGCCTCTACTCACCAAACCATGGATGGAGGCCCTCATTGTCAGACATGAGATCAGGGACCTCTCTCTGGACATATCTCGTGCTTTTGATGTAGTCTGGCATCCCACTTTGCTCTCCCAACTCTCTGCCTATGGCATCCAAGGCACCAGCCAACTCCACGCATGGCTTACTGACTTCCTCTGCTGTCATAGCCAACGTGTGGCTGTCAACAGAATCCTTTAATCTCCTCCCTGTCATGGGCCCCAAGGCAGTGTTATGTCCTAGTCCTATTCCTGATCTTCATCAATTATCCCTTTAACTCTCTGGAAATCCTCTCTATCTATTTGTTGATGACTCCATCCTCTGCGAAGACATCCCTCATCCTTCAGACAGGTAGGCTGTGGCTCTCTTTTCAGACCTTGATAAAAAATCACAAGATAGTCAAACACTTGGAATACGTCTTTCAATCCTGACAAACTTCACACTCTATCTCTGAAAGGACCGTCTGGCAAACCCTCATATCCACTTTCTTAACAATCCTCTTGAAGAAGTTAATTCATTTGAAATATCAGCCATTAACTTTTTTGGGAAAACCACATTTCAAAGATGACCTCCAAAGCCAGAGGCTGACTGCACAGCCTCCATTGTATAAAGTCCTTCCTTGGCACAACTGAACTCCTGTCCATCTGCAGGCCTTCATCCACAGCTTGATGTAGTACTGCTCTACCCTCTGGGCTGGCTCCCCTGCCCCACATCTTGCTCAACATGCTCATCTTGCCCAGCTTAACACCATGGAAACCAAGGCTTTCAAGATCATTGGAATCTCGTGCGATAAAGCCGAGTCTATGGATCCATCACTTCACCATCGCAGACAGCTTGGTGGTCCCTCTGTCTTATACTGCCTCCTTTCTGGTGTTGCAACCCCTGATTTTTCCATGATTTGTGCTCCTACCCCAAGGTTTCTCCAGGATACACATGATCCACCATCAACGCACTTCCAGTGAAACTACCTAAATCCAGGATCACTGCTCACATCCACTCATTTGTTCCTCTTTTTCCCACATGTTGAATCAACATCCACATCCTCTTCAATCTCATTCTTTCCTCCAGGTCTTCAAGACAATTGTTCATCACAATCCTAGATCATCCCCATTCCAAAACCATGATCTTTTCCACCCTAATTAATCCGAACCCCAATCCCTTCTCCATCCAAATTTTGAAATTTTCTTGTATCCATCTTGTTCACCCCACATACCTTTTCCTGCCCATCATTCCTACCCAAACCCATTGTTTGTCCCTTGGTTCTACTGTTGGTGTTTTCTGCTGTTCCTTTTGTCCTGTTGTGTCCTGATCCTTGCAGTGTACTCGTACTAGCTCTTCCACGAGCCTCGACTTTATAGGTTTTTGGGGGGAGGGGGGGGGGGGGGTTGTATACTGAATCGAGGCTCGTGAAAGAGCTAACATTCACTTCACAAACAAATCAACCAGACAAACAAAATATATAAAAAGAGGGAGCGGAAGACAAGATGGGGAGAGAAGGCGAAGCACACAAACACAACATTTGAGAGCAGGGAGATGTGTGGAAGGGGGAGGGCTTGGGGGGAGGAGGCGTGGGGAGGGAGAAGTATAAAACACAAGGACACCAAGGACTTCCAGGACAGAAGTTGGTATTTCAAAAAAGTGGAATTGGGGTGAAATTAGCGGGGGTAGAAAAGATCAAGGTTTTGGATGGGGGAAGATAAGAGATGGTGGTGAACAGCTGTTTTAAAGACCTGGAGGGTGGAGTGGGATTGAAGAGAGTGAGGAGGTTTGTTCCAGAGGCGGGAGAAAAGAGGAATGAAGGAGTGAAGGTGAGCAGAGAGTCTTGATTTTGGCAGTTTAACCATAAGAGGGTTGCAGGCAGATCTTGTGCGACCTGTAGGAATATTTGCGGGACAGAGCCCAGAGAGAGCTGGGGGGCAAGGCCAGAGAGGAGTCGGTAGAAGACGGAAAGACCACCAACCTGCCTGCGGTGAGTGAGTGAGAGGCCCTTGGAGTTAGCTTCATCGCGGGAGATTCCAATGATTCTGAATGCTTTGGTTTCAACAGCGTGAAGACGAGCTAGGTGTGAGGCAGGAGCACCAGCCCAGAGGGGAGAGCAGTATTCCATTGAGCTGCGGATGAAAGCCTTGTATGTCGTGAGGAGCTCAGGTGTGCCAAGGAAGGACTTCGCACGACGGAGGATGCCCAGTCGGCGACTGGCTTTGGAGGCCAGATTTGAAATGTGGTTTTCCCAGGAAAGATCATGGCAGATAGTGAGACCCAAAAGCTTGAGTGACAGAACTTCTTGGAGAGGATTATTCAGAAAGTGGATGGGAGGGTTGTCCAGTCGGTCTTTTCGGAGAGACATCGTAAGAGTGTGAGATTTGTCAGGATTGAAAGACATGTTCCACTTGTTTGCCCAGTCTGTGATTTTGTCCAGGTCTGCAGAGAGTGAGGAGGCTGCAGACTGCCGATCTGAGGGATGAAGAATGGAGCGACAGAGAGTAGAGTCATCAGCAAAGAGATAGAGAGGATTTTCAAGAGAGTCAGAGAGATCATTGATGAAGACCAGAAAAAGCACAGGGCCCAGAACACTGCCTTGGGGAACTCCAGCCTGAACAGGAAGAGGAGATGAGAGAAACCCATTCAGGGCCACACGTTGACTACGACTAGAGAGGAAGTCCGCCAGCCATGCGAGGAGATTTCCATGGATACCAAAAGTGGAGAGTTTGGTGAGCAGAGCGGGGTGCCAGACCGTATCGAAGGCACGTGATGTGTCAAGGGAGACTGCTCTAATTTCCTGTTTGGCATTGAGGACCTCCATCCATTGTTGACAAAGCAGAAGCAGCATGTCCAGAGTAGAGTGACCAGGTCTGAAACCAAATTGATGATCAGAGATCAAGCCATTGGAGAAGAGGAAAGATTTCAAATCTGAAGCAATGATGGATTCCATGACTTTGCTGATAACTGGGAGAAGGCTGATTGGTCTGTAGTTGCTGGGATCTGTTTTTGCACCTTTTTTGTGCAAAGCGGTGATGTTGACAGATTTCCAAGCAGATGGAAGATGACCTTGAGCACAAGAGAGGGTGAAAAGAACAGAGAGAGGGAGTGAAAGAGCGGAAGAACAGGATTTTAGGACCCGTGGGCTGATGCCGTCAGGTCCAGTTGCAGAATCAGAGTCGAGGGTTGACAGAAACTTTTCCACATTGTCAGGAGGAAAGGACACAGAGTCCAGGAGCAGCTGGGTATGACTGGGTACGGTGGGTACAGAGAGGGATGGGTTTGGGGCACAAGACTTAGAGGCAAACACAGAGTTGAGGCATTCAGCTTTTTCACGTGCGGAGTCAGCCGTGTGGCCATTTGAGGTGAGGGAGGGGATGGAGGGAGAACAAACACCAGAAACAGATTTGACCAGACGCCACCAGGATTTGGAAGAGGGAGACAGATAAGAGAGTTCGGTCCTGAGAACGGAGAGATATTGTTTCCTGGCTCTCCTGAGAGTGGACACACACTTGTTTCGGGCTTTGTGAAAGGAAATGAGATTTCTTTCCGTTGGATTTGCTTTTCAGGAGACGAAAGCAAGTTGTTTCTGGGCAATAGCCTCACCACAAGATTCCGTGTACCATGGACGGGAGGAAGGGTATGACAACTGAAGACGAGATGGTATAAATCTGTGCATGAGAGAGAGCAATTTACTTTGGAAGAATTCCCAGGATGAGTTGATGTCAGAGGCCGTCGAGATGGGAGACCAGTCCAGATGATTGATGGCTGCTTGAAGACCGTGCCAGTTGGCCTGAGTGAAATGCCAGACTCGTCGACGCTGAGGAGGCTCTCTGAGAATGGTCAGAGAGATGTCCACTTTAACAAGCACATGATCAGAAGAGCCGATTGGAGCAGAAGAAGAGCAGCAGACATTTTCAGGGAAGTTAGTCATAACCAAGTCCAGAAGAGAAGATGCTCCATTGACTGAGATCCGGGTCGGGAAATTAACAGATTGTGTCAGTCCCAGTGAGTCACAGAAGTCCTTTCCTGAAGAGCCATGGCTGGTGAGAGAGGTACCCACACCCAGCCAACTGGCATGGTGACAGTTGAAATCACCACATATGAGGAAGAGAGAGTTGGGATGGGTCGATAGAAGTTGGTCCATATTAGCAGACACCGAGATGTAGATGGAGTCATCACTGTTTGGTGGACGGTACAACACACATATGAACAAAAGGTGGGAGCGAAGGGGAAGCCGTAGCCAAAGGTATTCCTGGGGGTGAGGTGGAGAGAGGGCAGTGCAGGGCGAGTGAGGAAGAGTTTTTTTATAAAGATAGCAACCCCACCTCCAGGACGAGGTTCAGGTCTATCATACCGGAGGAGGGAGTAACCTGGGAGAGATACCAAGGAATCAGAGACATCATGAAGGAAGGTGTACATCATGAAGGTATACCAACAAAACAAGAATGACCGCACTGTAGTCACAACCTGTGCCAAAATCCAGGCCGATTGGGAAACGCGCATTTTTAAAGAGCTGTTAATAGATTAGCTCGACGCCTCTCATCCAAGTCACGCTCGTCCGCCACAGTTATATCAGAACGAGCTGATTCATTACACGGTCATGGATTGTTTAACCCCCCATATGTGGCCATTCAAAAATTACGTAACGCTATTTTTAAGGAGGCGAGCACTGTGCGTGCTGCAGACAGGCTTGATTAAACCTTACTAATGATTTTTATTCGATATTGATAACGTTTTTCGGGGTATCTCATCATGAGTAACACTCGACCCAAACAGAGCAAATGGAAATCTGACTCAACAAACCCAGGCAATATATAGTCAGCAGAGGCCTACAGGCCTAATTTGTTAGGCCCACCAGAAAACCAAGATGGCGGCCATATTATTTAATCTCGGTGCTATGGTGGGTGGAGTCAAGCGACAAATGTGGGTGGGGTCTGGCAGCTGTTCCACCAATGGATGCACATTTCAAAAATCGACCCCCCAACAACATCGCAGGTAAAAATGTTGGACTCTTGGGGAGAGTTGGAGGGTTATCAGTGTGAGAGGAGAAGAAAGGGGATGAATAAAACGTAGCATATAAAGTGGATGAGGGAGGAAGGTGGTGAAATTTTCTGCTAATTAATAAAGAATAACCCTATCAGCAGCACACTGAGTCCACCTACTCAGAGCAATCACTCTTTAAGCATGGGATGACTATGGGCAGCACTCTTAAATAAAGGAGAGGATAGAAGATAATCGTGACACCGATTGGTTCTTCAATCATGACGTCATTGGTGTTCTGAACGCCCATAGGTTGACTCAGTCACCACTGGCCCAGGCTCCAATTGGCTGGAGCGGAGTTGTCAGCGATGACGCACCATTTGCATCATTACCCTGGAAATACCTTTAATCTTTCCGTGTTGAAAGTGAATGAGATAATGTACAAATTCCTTTTGAGACACAATATAGGGTCCGTGGAATGGATTAAGGTTGCTTCTAACATACGTAGATGTAACGTAATACGACCTCGGCTCAATATCTTGAACATATCGACATTGTACTGGTCTGCACAACTGGGGTTGGCATCCAAGTGCCGTGCAATGGCAGAAGAAGAAGAAGAAATGGTCGACGGTCCTTGAACGTTCTTGCATGCTCGTACCGGTAGAATCCTCATTCCCAAGTTCTTTCCTCAAATCTCCAGAAGGACATGTTTGATACAATCAGCCAACGCACCGAGCTTCACATCGGCACTTAAACTCATAGATAACATTGCTAATTTGTGAGGTGCGGAGAACATCCTTGTTGAATGACGTGAGCAGATGGCGATAGGTGCAGATTACTCGAGGTTGCACAACCAGGTACGTGTTTGATACCGTATGTATGATTTGTTCTTCAAACCTTCGTGACGATTGTCCTTTCCATGGCATCCTGATATATACCGGACATTTGTCAGGACCGATCTTGTGATCCTTTGTCGTGTTGAGAAACTTGTGCACATATCTCCTGATTATATACTCCAGGTAACCATTGTCACCGAGTATATTCATGATTTTGTCCATTTCAGCAGGTAGATTACAAGGTGAGCAAATCCTCCAAGCTCGATGTCTGTGAAGAACGCACCCTTTACCCTTTACCCTTTACATTTTACCCTTTACCCTTTACCCTTTACCCTTCACCCTTTACCCTTTACCCGATTCAAAGTTAGGGTTGTACCATTACAAAAATGGGGGGGGGGGGGGTGTTGTGGATTTCTTTGTGCAAAAGGCAGGTGCGAATGCGTAAATAGGGTAAATTATGGACTATGGAAATCCGATAATGGTTCCAATCCTGTAAAGGCCTGAGAAACATAATGAAAGACACGAATAGGGCAATGGTTCGAATCCAGGAATTGACTAAATCGGTTAATCGTTCGAATGCAGTAAAGGTTCGAATCCGGCAAACGTTTGAATCGGCTAATGGTTCGAATCCGGTAAACGTTTGAATCCTGTAAACGTTTGAATCGGCTAATGGTTCGAATCCGGTAAATGTTTGAATCCTGTAAACGTTTGAATCGGCTAATGGTTCGAATCCGGTAAACGTTTGAATCCTGTAAACGTTTGAATCGGCTAATGGTTCGAATCCGGTAAACGTTTGAATCGGCTAATGGTTCGAATCCGGTAAACGTTTGAATCCTGTACACGTTTGAATCGGCTAATGGTTCGAATCCGGTAAATGTTTGAATCCGGTAAAGGTTTGAATCCAGTAATGGACTCAATCAGTTAATCGTTCAATGCAGTAATGGTTTGAATCCGGTAAACGTTTGAATCGGTTAAAGGTTCGAATCCTGTAAACGTTTGAATTGGGTTAACGTTTTTTTTTTTTGGTTGTTTTTTTTGTATACAGAGTCGAGGCTCGTGAAAGAGCTAACATTTATCAAAAACAAATCAAACAAACAAGCAAACAAAGTATATAAAAAGGGGAGCGGACGACAAGATGGGGAGAGAAGGGGAGGAAGCACACAAACACAACATTTGAGAGCAGGGACATCGGGAGATGTGTGGGAGGGAGAGGGCCTGGGGGGAGGCAGGAGAATCGGTCCAACAACGGTGATCCAAGGACTTCCAGGAAAGAAGTCGGCACCTCAAAAAAGTGGATTTGGGGTGAAATTAGCGGGGGTAGAAAAGATCGAGGTTTTGGATGGGGGAAGATAAGAGATGGTGGTGAACAGCCGTTTTAAAGACCTGGAGGGAGGAGTGGGATTGAAGAGAGTGAAGTAGTTTGTTCCAGAGGCGGGAGAAAAGAGGAATGAAAGAGTGAAGGTGAGCAGAGAGTCTTGATTTTGGCAGTTTAACCATAAAAGGGTTGCAGGCAGATCTTGTGCGACCTGTAGGAATATTTGCGGGACAGAGCCCAGAGAGTGCTGGGGGGGGGCAAGGCCAGAGAGGAGTCGGTAGAAGACGGAAAGACCACCAACCTGCCTGTGGTGAGTGAGTGAGAGGCCCTTGGAGATAGCGTCATCGCGGGGAGATTCCAATGATTCTGAACGCTTTGGTTTCAACAGCGTGAAGACGAGCTAGGTGTGAGGCAGGAGCACCAGCCCAGAGGGGAGAGCAGTACTCCATTGAGCTGCGGATGAAAGCCTTGTATGTGGTGAGGAGCTCAGGTGTGCCAAAGAAGGACTTCGCACGACGGAGGATGCCCAGTCGGCGACTGGCTTTGGAGGCCAGCTTGGAAATGTGGTTTTCCCAGGAAAGATCATGGCAGATAGTGAGACCCAAAAGTTTGAGTGACAGAACTTCTTGGAGAGGATTATTCAGAAAGTAGATGGGAGGGTTGGCCAGTCGGTCTTTTTGGAGAGACATCGTAAGAGTGTGAGATTTGTCAGGATTGAAAGACATGTTCCACTTGTTTGCCCAGACTGTGATTTTGTCCAGGTCTGCAGAGAGTGAGGAGGCTGCAGACTGCCGATCTGAGGGATGAGGAATGGAGCGGCAGAGAGTGGAGTCATCAGCAAAGAGATAGAGAGGATTTTCAAGAGAGTCAGAGAGATCATTGATGAAGACCAGAAAAAGCACAGGGTCCAGAACACTGCCTTGGGGAACTCCAGCCTGAACAGGAAGAGGAGATGAGAGAAACCCATTTAGGGCCACACGTTGACTACGACGAGAAAGGAAGTCCGCCAGCCATGCGTGGAGATTTCCATGGATACCAAAAGAGGAGAGTTTGGTGACCAGAGCGGGGTGCCAGACCGTATCGAAGGCACGTGATATGTCGAGGGAGACAGCTCTAATTTCCTTTTTGGCATTGAGGACCTCCATCCATTGTTGAGACAGCAGAAGCAGCATCTCCAGAGTAGAGTGACCTGGTCTGAAACCAAATCTGAATCCAGTAAACGTTTAAATCGGTTAATGGTTTGAATTGGGTAAAGGTTTAAATCGGTTAATGGTTCGAATCCGGTAAACGTTTGAATCGGTTGATGGTTTGAATCGGTTAAAGGTTCGAATCGGTTGAAGGTTCGAATCCAGTAAACGTTTGAATCGGTTAAAGGTTCGAATCCTGTAAACGTTTGAATCGGGTAAACGTTTGAATCGGTTAAAGGTTCGAATCCTATAAACGTTTGAATCCAGTAAAGGTTTGAATCCGGTAAACGTTTGAATCGGTTAAAGGTTCGAATCCTGTAAACGTTTGAATCCGGTAAAGGTTTGAATCAGGTAAACGTTTGAATCAGTTAATGGTTTGAATCCGGTAAACGTTTAAATAGGTTAATGGTTTGAATCCGTTAATGGTTCGAATGCGGTGAACGTTTGAATCGGTTAATGGTTCGAATCCGGGAAACGTTTGAATCGGTTAATGGTTCAAATCCGGTAAACGTTTGAATCGGCTAATGGTTCGAATCCGGTAAACGTTTGAATCGGTTAATGGTTCGAATCCGGTAAACGTTTGAATCGGTTAATGGTTCGAATCGGTAAACGTTTGAATCGGTTAATGGTTCGAATCCGGTAAACTTTTGAATCGGTTAATGGTTCGAATCCGGTAAACGTTTGAATTGGTTAATGGTTCGAATCCGGTAAACGTTTGAATCGGTTAATGGTTCGAATCCGGTAAATGTTTGAATCGGTTAATGGTTCGAATCCGGTAAACTTTTGAATTGGTTAATGGTTCGAATCCGGTAAACGTTTGAATCGGTTAATGGTTCAAATCCGGTAAACGTTTGAATCGGTTAATGGTTCGATACCGGTAAACGTTTGAATCGGTTTATGGTTCGATACCGGTGAACGTTTGAATCGGTTTATGGTTCGATACCGGTGAACGTTTGAATCGGTTTATGGTTCGATACCGGTAAACGTTTGAATCGGTTTATGGTTCGATACCGGTAAACGTTTGAATCGGCTAATGGTTCGATACCGGTAAACGTTTGAATCGGTTTATGGTTCGATACCGGTAAACGTTTGAATCGGTTTATGGTTCGATACCGCTAAATGTTTGAATCGGTTTATGGTTCGATACCGGTAAACGTTTGAATCGGTTTATGGTTCGATACCGGTAAACGTTTGAATCGGTTTATGGTTTGATACCGGTAAACGTTTGAATCGGTTTATGGTTCGAATCCGGTAAACGTTTGAATCGGTTAATGGTTCGAATCCGGTAAACGTTTGAATCGGTTAATGGTTCGAATCCAGTAAACGTTTGAATCAGTTAATGGTTCAAATCCGGTAAACGTTTGAATTGGTTAATGGTTCGAATCCGGTAAACGTTTGAATCGGTTAATGGTTCGAATCCAGTAAACGTTTGAATCGGTTAATGGTTCAAATCCGGTAAACGTTTGAATCGGTTAATGGTTCGAATCCGGTAAACGTTTGAATCGGTTAATGGTTCGAATCCAGTAAACGTTTGAATCGGTTAATGGTTCAAATCCGGTAAACGTTTGAATTGGTTAATGGTTCGATACCGGTAAACGTTTGAATCGGCTAATGGTTCGATACCGGTAAATGTTTGAATCGGTTTATGGTTCGATACTGGTAAACGTTTGAATCGGCTAATGGTTCGATACCGGTAAACGTTTGAATCGGTTTATGGTTCGATACCGGTAAACGTTTGAATCGGTTTATGGTTCGATACCGGTAAACGTTTGAATCGGCTAATGGTTCGATACCGGTAAATGTTTGAATCGGCTAATGGTTCGATACCGGTAAACGTTTGAATCGGTTTATGGTTCGATACCGGTAAACGTTTGAATTGGCTCATGGTTCGAATCCGGTAAACGTTTGAATCGGTTTATGGTTCGAATCTGTTAAACGTTTTAATCGGTTAATGGTTCAAATCCGGTAAACGTTTGAATCTGTTAATGGTTAGAATCCAGTAAACGTTTGAATATTGAATTTTTGGAATTTCCATGTTTCCCCCTCCACGTCATCCCCCTTCCCACACCACCACCATCCCTTCGCTTCAACCACTGAACAATATGGTGAAATATCGACGACTTGAATGAAATGAATTACTCTAAATTCATGTTCGCTAATTATGCAAAAGTAATGAATGCGGTTCGCGAGCAGGTGTTGTCATGTTGATGTATTGGTACAGGTGTCCGCGACATTTGGCCGAGCAGACGTCACACGCGGATGGTGTCGGTGTCTATTAGCTAGAAATGGCGGGTACACGCATTTACACTTGCACTCAACATCAAAACACGTTGGGAAATAAATTGGATTCGCCAACACTTCGCTTTCAAATGTGTTCAACCAGCGGCAGCACGAATCATTCAGCAAATGGAGAGATCTTTAGGCGGTGTATTTGTCAACCATTTAGGTGTCACCACCATTTAGGAGTTGTTAAATGGGGATTTGTCTATTTTCTCATGGTCCAGCATGGCGGAGACGTTCGTAACGGAATGAATGAATGTCCCTCATTTGTGACGTCACATACGTCACAGTGACGTGTAAAGAATGAAAAATTAAATTTCCATGTTGCGCCATCTATTTATTATGTACACGAATCTGGTGTGCTCCATCCACCACGTGATGCTCCACAGACTTCGCTTTGTCTTCTCTGCGGCTGATCCTCTGTCATCCCGAAATTATTAAACTTCTATTTATAATGCTTCCACATTCCCTATACTTCCTTCCTCCTAGTCCTATCTCCAACCATCATGCAATCATTAACTTTCTTTTCTCGATTCATCAACATCAATGTGCCGTCATCAATCTTGCCAAGCTGGAAATGTTTCCCTTGCCTTGGGCGTCCCGATTGAAAATCGTGCTTCATGTCACAACTTGCACTGCGTGTGTGAATGATACCGATGATGCTTTCTCCTGTAAAAACCACCGCAAAAGCAGAGAAGACCACACGACACAACAAGATGGCCGCGCAGTGAAACAGAGAGGTGATCAGGAATCTGTTCAGTTACCAAGTTTCTTGCAGAGCACGCGACAAGTGGCTTAAGCACTCAAGCAAGCACTCCGTTCAAAACCGCTGATAAGGAACGGCTGGCTTGGCGAGCGCTAGCTAGCTGCTTGGTATCTGCAGAACACATCACAGAGATTCGTGTGCGAGTTGTTCCTTGTTCGACTTGACTTAGTTCGGCCATTGAAAGAGATTTTAAAGCGATCCTTGACAGAAAGGGCCAATAGGGGAGTATGGACAACAAAATGAGGGGTGTGGTTTGAAGACAACCAAGAAAGGGGTGTGGTTTAAAGACAACCAAGAAAGGGGTGTGGTTTAAAGACAACCAAGAAAGGGGAGGGGTTTAAATACAACCTAAAAAGGGGAGGAGTTTAAAGGCAACCAGGAAAGGGGAGGGGTTAAAAGCAACCAAGAAAGGGGAGGGCTTTAAAAGCAGCTAGGAAAGGGGCGGGGTTTAAAGGCAACCAAAAAGGGGAGGGGTTTAAAAGCAACCAAGAAAGGGGTGGGGTTTAAAGGCAACCAAAAAGGGGAGGGGTTTAAAAGCAACCAAGAAAGGGGTGGGGTTTAAAGACCACCAAGACAGGGGAGGGGTTTAAATACAACCTAAAAAGGGGAGGAGTTTAAAGGCAACCAGGAAAGGGGAGGGGTTAAAGGCAACCAAGAAAGGGGAGGGCTTTAAAAGCAGCTAAGAAAGGGGAGGGGTTTAAAGGCAACCAAAAAGGGGAGGGGTTTAAAAGCAACCAAGAAAGGGGTGGGGTTTAAAGACCACCAAGACAGGGGAGGGGTTCAAAGGCAACCAAAAAAGGGGAGGGGTTTAAAGGCAACCAAGAAAGGGGAGGGGTTTACCCTGAAGAACCAATAGACCCAAAACACCCCAAAGAGCAAAAGACCCTAAAGACTCAAAATACCCCAAATACCTAAAAGACCCCAAACACCCTGAAAACCCAAAAGACCCCAAAGACCAAAAAGACCACTGAGACCCAAAAGGACCAAAATTCTCTGAAGACCCCAAAAGACCCCAAAGACACAAAACACCCCAAAGACCCTTAAAGTCTCAAAAGACCATGAAGACCGAAAATACTCAAAAGACGCAAAAGTACCAAAAGACACTGAAGACTCATAAAACCAATAAGACCCTTTAGACCCAATATCCTCAAGACCCCCCAAGACCGTTAAGACCACTTTTACCTTTAAGACCCTTTCAATACTTTAGACACCTTTACACCCCTTAACTGCGGTTAATGATCTGACTGAACTTGAGTTTCTGTATTGTCATGATTTCCACCAATCATAGCACAAACATTTATTTTGTGCAAATGTATTTGTAATATTGACGATATTATTTATTTGTAATTTATTTATAATCTAAAAAGGTCCAAGTGGTGTATGTAAAGCTCTAAATGATCAAGGGTCCAAGGTGGTGTAATAGGTCTGACGGGTGTAAGGTATCTAAATGGTGTTAAGGTCGAAGGGGTCGAAAGGAATTTGAAACAAACCGGCTCTTTAAAGGGAAGTTCAGCGAATGAATGAAATGGAATGGGGAATGAGTTCATAAAGGTGCTTCGTCGTTCAACACATCAGGTTTTCCCCCAACTCTGATCCGAGCCGTCTACCCCGGGTTCGAATGTCGACCCGGCTATAATCTGCCATCCTGGTGTTTCACATCCATTGGACGGACGCAATTAAGCCGGGTGTCCCATGTGCTCGCATTAGTCGGTTTGGTGGACGTTAAACGTCCCGCAGTATCTTTCGCGAAGAGCCTCAGTGAACGATGCAACCAGCTGGCTGAATTCAACATGCATTCGCTGACAACCGGTTTGTGCTTCATGTCACAACTTGCACCACCGTACGAACACGAGCACTGAGAACGCGCAGCGTCGGTTGACGTGACGTCATCGCGTGCACCTGCGACGTTCCTGGTCCCCGCAAAAAACGATCGCAGGGTGATTCGGGGTGAGCAACGGATTATTGGAGTTCGGAGGTTGCGAACTACGGGTGGGTTCGATTCCACCGTCCTTCGGAAGGGACGTTATAAACGAGCAGCCGTCCCGACGTGAAAAACGTCGCCGCGCTTTTCGAAAAGGGCAGGCCATGGTGTTCCGGCACTAAAATGCTTCTGTGATCTATCGTTAGTATAGTCGGAGCCCCCATAAAACGTGCTCGATGACGTCACTGCATTTATGCACGTGCAAGCTTGGGTTGCTCACTCGCCGCGCTTTTCGAAAAGGGCAGGCCATGGTGTTCCGGCAATAAAATGCTTCTGTGATCTATCGTTAGTATAGTCGGAGCCCCCATATAAACTCGCGTGATGACGTCACAATGCGTTTATGCACGTGCGAGCTCTTTTTTGAGACCTTTGTCGGTTGTTTTGTACTTGACACCGTCGGAGCCGTCTCAACGCTAAGAGGCCGCAGTGCATTGTGGTCCACAACGCGGTCGACGGTCCGTGACTTCATTATCGCGGACGTCACACGATGTCGGCTCGTTCGGCGTCCTCTTCATTACCTGCCGGATGAGTCCCAATTGAGGCGCGGGATGATGAGGATTCAGTTGACCGGAGCGATGTGGGGTTCACCTTGTGTGCTGGAGTGGGGAAGGGGCGCGGTGAGTTGGGGGGTGAGAGGGTCTTCAAGCACGAGACGTTTTTAATGTTACAAACTCGTATCCATTAAACGGAACGCCACTAAAACGTGTGCACTCGGAGTGATGTCGATGACATTTCGAGCGGGAAAACGCGCATAAAAGTTTTATATTCAGTGGGGGGGTGGGGGGGGGGGATATTTGGGGGCGCGTGTGTGGTTTATATGGTCATCGTAATTATGACTATTCGGGATGAAACCAACCACTAAATTAATTTATAACCACAATTTTACCTGGAAGCGATTGCTCAGTGTGAGCGGGATTGGAGGGGCAAGACCCACAAGCTCTTCCCGTATAGGATGGCTCTTCTCCACCCCCCCCCCCTAGCCCCCCAACCCCACCCCCGAAGAGCCACGGGAGCGACTGAACGAAAACTCCAACAACGGTGATCCACCACTCCGAGCGGCGACCCTTCCCCACCACCTTGTGTGCATCCCGCCATACCTGCAACACCTCCGCGAAACGATCCACGATCTCGCGCGACCGTCGCAAACACCTCGGGTAGCGACCTCGTGTTTCGCGCCATGTTCGCCCAGGCCGTGCTCGCCATGTACGGGATCATCTTCGTCGTCGGAGTCGCCAGCAATGCGGCGCTCGTACGGTACGTCCTCGGCCATTGGTCGCCACGCAGCGCCTCCAACGTGTTCCTGTGTAACCTGGCCCTCGGAGACCTCCTGCTGCTGCTCACCTGCGTCCCCGTGGACGCGACTCGCTTTCTCAGCCGGGACTGGCTCTTCGGACGCACGGGATGCAAGTTGCTGCCCTTCTTCCAACTGGTGTCCGTCGGAGTGTCCGTGTTCACTCTGACGGCGCTCAGTGCCGACAGGTACGGAGCAAACTCATCTCACCTGTATTTCCCATCAGGCTCGTCCCGCGTACATCTGCTTTTCCATACCCCTCACCTTCAGTACTCTTCACGTTATAATTATTATTTTAATATCACTTTAAATATCTCTCTCGTATCGAACCCGAATGATTATTAATTTGAATAATTATTAACAATGTAATTAATTATAAATTATATTTATTTAAATAATTATTAACAAATTAATTCATTATAAAAATGTAATTAATTAATTAATTTAATTAACTGTAAATTTTATTTATTTAATTAATTGTTAACTAATTAATTAATGATATATATATAGAAATTTTTATTAACAATTTAATTAAATAATTACATTAAAATATCAATTATTATTTTAATATCACGTTAATTATCTCTCTCGTATCAAACCCGAATGATTTTATTAATTGGAATAATTATTAACAATGTAATTAATTATCAATTTTATTTATTTAAATAATTATTAACAAATTAATTCAGTATAAAAATGTCATCAATTAATTAACAATTTAATTAACTGTAAATTTTTTTTATTTTAATTAATTGTTAACTAATTAATTAATGATATATATATATAAATTTTTATTAACAATATAATTAAATAATTACATTAAAATATCAATTATTATTTTAATATCACGTTAATTATCTCTCTCGCATCAAACCCGAATGATTATTAATTTGAATAATTATTAACAAAGTAATTAATTATCAATATTATTTATTTAAATAATTATTAACAAATTAATTAATTATTGAAAATGTAATTAATTAATTAACAATTTAATTAAATAATTATATGATGATTTCATTTATTACTTATTTAATTGTTAATTGATTATTTACAGCACGATGTTAAGCCGGTTGTCTCACTAGCTAGAATCCACCGATGAAACGATGAAGGTATCGCGATATCCAATCGGTTGTTTCGGGAAAAGAAAACAATGGTTACGTGCGCACACACACACACACACACACACACACACACACACACACACACACACACACACACACACACACACACACACACACACACACACACACACGTCACGTGGATAAACGGGTGATAAGACCTTTTGTCACGATGACAATTAACATTTGTGTGAAATCTTACGTCTCAAATTGCCAGCGCGTCTAGGAAAGCAAGGAATTGTATTGCAAGGCAACTTGGAGATCCTCACCGGGAGATCTTGGAATTACGTATAATACCTGCCGAGAGCCAGGAATGATGGGACTGCTCACGATCGGGATGAGTACACGGTGCCAATGACGAGGACCACACCGAGGGACGGACGAGACTCCTTGCTCGAGAGCTCCCGACACGGCTCGCTATGTAATGGAAACGGGCCCGCGAGGCCACTCAAGTGCCGCGCTCGAGCGGATTGTGCTGGAAACGGAAAACGGATGGTCACAAATTCATCCTCCGGATAAATAATTGCCTCCGTGTTTGTGACGTGTGAGGTGTGTGTGTGCGGTGGAGCGCACAGACGTGTCCGCTTTAACCTCGAGCCCCTTTTTCTCTCTTCACTAAAGCCCCCCAAACGGAGGAACAACAACCACTGGGCACGTCTCCCGGATCCATTGGTTACCTGTACACGGCGAGCTCCTGAACACGTACGAAAGAATTTCCAGCCAAAGACGACGTGGTCCTCCTACAAATAGACGCGAGGGCACGGTCCGTGACGTCACTATTTGGATCAATCTTTTGTACCCCCAACCTTTGGGGATCTTAAGATGCATGAACTCCTCATATAAATTAACACGGCGGCACTCACAGGGCATGAGGTCAAGCCTCTCATGTTCATTCTGAACAAAATTACCATCAGTTACACTGAACACGCTACTATTACACCCGTATCATCCATGTGCCCTATTGTGTCACATAGTTTCTATTTTGTCACATGAACGTCATAAATTTAATTCGTCACACATCAGATTATGGATCACATATATGACGTTTCACATTTTTCGGATAAGAATTTCAATTCAACCAATTATGGCTGGAATACCACTTCTCCGATGATATCATCGTTATCGCCATATATGTCCCATGGGGAGTTGACATGCGCCGAGTTCCCATTTTTCTCGTTGAGCGGTTTTGGGGAAAGATATGTCCAAATTTTTTCCTTCAATCCAATTTGACTGCCATACCATGTGACCCATGACATCACAAGTTTAATTATTCACACATCAGGTTGTAGATCAGATATATGAAGCTTCAGATTTTTCAGATAAGGATTTCCATTCAACCAATGATGGCTGCAATGCCACTTCACTGATGACGTCATCGTTGTCACTCTATGTACCCTATGGGGAGTTGCTAACATATGACAAGTTTCAATTTTTTTCGTTGAGCGGTTTCAGAGAAAATGATGTCATATTTTTTTCCCTTTAATCCAATATGGCTGCCATACCACGTGACCCATGACATTAGAGTGAGCAATAATATATTTCCATGGGGACTCCATCCTATGTTTAAAGTTTTGCATCGATCGGACAAGCGGTTGCAGAAAAAACATTTCAAAGCGAAAATAATTAAAAACCTGCGCTATTATTACCAACCTAAGGTTGTGTGTCTGAGGGTAAAGCAAGGAAGCAGCACGTACCATTTTTAAAGTCTTTGGTGTGACTTGGCCGGGGCTTGAAGGTTTGAACCACCGACCTCCCAGACTCAGAGTGGACCCAAACCATTACACCCCCGAGGACGCCACCTTGTATCAGAGAGTCCGCCAGCCGCCCAGTAGGAATGGCGTGGATAAAAATGTCGGTCCCATCTGCTACATACAAAACGAAAATTGGATTATCTTCTTTAAAAACTCGTTTCGGAAACATATGAAGGCCTACCTGGTCTGTTCAGCTGATTGTCGAGGTAGGGATCACTTTTCAGTTCCCCAGACCAAGGCAAAGGCAAAATCAAGCAAAATAACGAGTTCGGTCAAACCCGGGAATTCATCTTCTTGTTCATAATAATAATACCAATAATAATAATAATAATAATAATAATAATAATAATAATCTTCTTCAGACGGCATATTTCCGAGCTGCCTCTATCAATGGCAATGATTCTGCTACCATTCGACAGAGTTTTACTTCCTGCAACATCCTTTGGTATTATAATTCTCGTAGCTTGAAAAGATTCCACGAAAAGTACTTAAACCTACATTCCTATGTGAAAGAATAGGACTGGTGACATTTAGTGTTCCTTTCATCTTTGTTTTGGCATACTGCATTGCCTGGAGTGGTCAACGGTCAATTAATTGATATTTAAATATAAAGATTATAGTTTCCTTATGTCTATGCCCTATTAGTATTACCTATGGCTACTGGGGTTGGGGATTTGGGAGAGGGGGGTGGAAGGAGGAGGCAGACAGGGAAAAATTATGTTGTTAAAATTGTTGTTTTTTTACGCCAGACACACACAGTACTCCACTGGTGAGCACGTCTATAAAGTTTGTACTACATTTGTAAATCAGTAGAACATCATCTACTCAAATATTCAGACGGTGTATTTCTCAATAGCAATGACTGGAGTTTTACTTGGTGCAGAATCCTTTGTTATAATTAGTTTCTTCAGTTCATTTCTCCAGTTAAATATTTACAGATACTCTCTGAGAGCACGTTCTCTCGTACTCAACAGACGCGATCGTAGTTTGGCAAGGCCACGCCCTTCCCCACGCTTACTCGATCAACCCTGAACCTTGCAATGCGCATGCGCAGATAAGAAAGCATGTCACGTGTACAGTGTGTTTGACCAACATCTTTCTGATGATTTATAGCTGGGGTGGGGAACCTCCAGCCTCCGGGCCGTATACGGCCCGCGAGACCGTTTGATCCGGCCCGCGAGGCAATTCATCTATCTATAATTCCAGTAATCTCTCCTTTTCAAGGTTTTAAATTAATCGGACAAAGGGTAACCAAGTTATGGCCAAAAACGATTCAACCAATCAGAGAGGAGCAAGCTTTCACGTGTTGTAACAGTCAACGAATGCCGAACGTGGCGAGCAGACGCTGCCTCGGACGGCACATTTGAGAACTTATTCATTTATTTGACGTTGGCAAAATATGTTGGCGCTAACAGAATAATTGCCATCAAATTAAAACTAATTTGCGATTAATCGTAACTGCGATATGCGACCTTCCGGACAGTCAAGTGATCGCGTGATCTCATGTCATCATTTCATTCAGTATATGCAAACATGGCGACTAACAAGAAAAGAAAGGTAGATGTGGAATGTCGCGCTTTCCAAGAGAAATGGGCAAAGGATTATTTCTTTGTGGAAGTAAAAGGCAAGCCAGTATGCCTAGTTTGTCGGGAAGCGCTCTCGGTGATGAAAAAGGCCAACCTCGAGTGTCATTACAGCTCGAAACATGCTAAACTGGACGAGTTGAAAGGACAAATGCGCTTGGATAAAGTTAACGTTCTTCGGCGGAGTTTTGGTGCTCAACAAGCAGTCTTCATAAGACCACAATCTGACCGAGACAACACTACGCATGCTAGTTTTGTGGTGAGTGAGCTAATCGCTAAGAAGCTGATGCCGCATTCAGAAGGAGAATTTGTGAAGGAGTGCCTTGTTGCCGCTGCGGGGCTGCTCGCACCGGACAAAGTAAAATTGTTCCAAAGTGTCAGTTTGTCTCAAAGAACTGTCTCAGATCGGATTACTGACATGGCACAAGATATTGAGAAAACACTGAAGGACACCGCAAGAGATTTCCAGTTTTTCTCTCTGGCCTGCGATGAGACAACGGACATAACAAACACCACCCAACTAGCCATTTTTGTGCGGGGGATTACAGCTGAGTTTGATACGAGGGAGGAGTTGCTGTCTTTGCAAGCCATGCATGGCACCACCAAAGGTGAGGATTTGTTTGAGCAAGTTGTTTTGGCTATGAACAAATTCGAACTGCAGTTTGACAAGTTAAGTGGCCTGGCCACGGATGGAGCCCCAGCCATGGTTGGCGCGCAAAAGGGATTGACTGCATTGTTCAAAAAAGAAATGAGTCGTCTCAGTCTCGATCCAAGTGAGTTAGTTGTATGCCACTGTATCATACACCAAGAGAATCTGTGTGCACAGTCCCTGAAGCTCAACAATGTGATGACAACTATCGTTTCCACCATAAACGTCATCAAAAGCAGAGGGCTGAACAGCCGCCAGTTCAAGGAGCTACTGAGTGAACTAGAGTCAGAGTACGGAGATCTGATTTACCACTGTGAGGTGCGGTGGCTGAGTCGCGGAAATATGCTCACACGGTTTTACTCACTGAGAGAAGAAGTGAAACAGTTCATGGAGATGAAGGGGAAACCTGTCATGGAACTCAGTGATAGCAAGTGGCTGTGTGATTTGGGCTTCATGGTGGACATTACCAAGTACCTGTCAGAGCTGAACGTCAAGCTCCAAGGTCCCAACCAGCTTCTCAGCTCTCTGCAATCACATGTGAAATCATTTGAAGCTAAACTAAAACTGTGGCAAGTGCAACTGGAAAGGGGAAACACTATCCACTTTCCCACTCTGCAAGAACAAAAGCCTGCTGTGACATCTGAATATGCTGCTGAGTGTGCAAAACTCCTCCAGGCATTTGGAGAGAGGTTCCAGGACATGAAAAGTAAACAAAGGGAACTGAACATATTTGCCACGCCGTTTAATGTGGAACCAGCTGATGTGCCTGACAACCTACAACACGAAATCATTGAGCTGCAAAGCAATGACGAGCTCAAAGCTAGGTACAACAACCTCCCTTTGCTCGAGTTCTACAAACTGTATGTACGTGCTGAGGATTTTCCCATTCTGAGGAGACATGCACTGAAGTTTGCATCACTGTTTGGGACGACCTACAGCTGTGAGCAGTTCTTTTCAAAACTGACTCTTGCAAAGACTCGGTTCCGCTCAAGACTGACTGACCCAAACCTGCAAAACCAGCTGCGAGTAGCATCATCATCACTACCACCTGACACCAAACGCCTCGCCAAAGAGAAACAGTTCCAGCCATCGCATTAGGTGAGTCCGATATATGTATTCAATAATTTAGCATGGCCCTCGAAGGATGTTCTAAAAATCGAAATGGCCCTTGACAGGAAAAAGGTTCCCCACCCCTGATTTATAGTGATGCATTTTTGTCTGGCGGGAATCTACTCAAGTACTAGTACGCGACTGCAAAGCCGCAATGAGCCGGCGAAGCCAAAGCCTCTTGCCACTATTTTACCCATCACTATGGCATCAGTAGGTTAGTTTTTTTTTTTGTTTGTTTTTTTTGTATACTGAATCTAGGCTCGTGAAAGAGCTGACATTTATTTCACAAACAAATCAACCAGACAAACAAAATGTATAAAAAGAGGGAGCGGAAGACAAGAGAAGGGGAAGCACACAAACACTTGAGGGCACACAACATTTAAGAGCAGGGAGATGTGTGGGAGGGAGAGGGCTTGGGGGGAGGGGGGTGGCAGAAGTATAAAACACAAGGACACCAAGGACTTCCAGGACAGAAGTTGGTATTTCAAAAAAGTGGAATTGGGGTGAAATTAGCGGGGATAGAAAAGATCAATGTTTTGGATGGGGGAAGATAAGAGATGGTGGTGAACAGCTGTTTTAAAGACCTGGAGGGTGGAGTGGGATTGAAGAGAGTGAGGGAGTTTGTTCCAGAGGCGGGAGAAAAGAGGAATGAAGGAGTGAAGGTGAGCAGAGAGTCTTGATTTTGGCAGTTTAACCATAAGAGGGTTGCAGGCAGATCTTGTGCGACCTGTAGGAATATTTGCTGGACAGAGCCCAGAGAGAGCTGGGGGGGCAAGGCCAGAGAGGAGTCGGTAGAAGACGGAAAGACCACCAACCTGCCTGCGGTGAGTGACTGAGAGGCCCTTGGAGTTAGCTTCATCGCGGGAGATTCCAATGATTCTGAATGCTTTGGTTTCAACAGCGTGAAGACGAGATGGGTGTGAGGCACGTGCACCAGCCCAGAGGGGAGAGCAGTATTCCATTGAGCTGCGGATGAAAGCCTTGTATGTGGTGAGGAGCTCAGGTGTGCCAAGGAAGGACTTCGCACGACGGAGGATGCCCAGTCGGCGACTGGCTTTGGAGGCCAGATTTGAAATGTGGTTTTCCCAGGAAAGATCATGGCAGATAGTGAGACCCAAAAGCTTGAGTGACAGAACTTCTTGGAGAGGATTATTCAGAAAGTGGATGGGAGGGTTGTCCAGTCGGTCTTTTCGGAGAGACATCGTAAGAGTGTGAGATTTGTCAGGATTGAAAGACATGTTCCACTTGTATGTCCAGTCTGTGATTTTGTCCAGGTCTGCAGAGAGTGAGGAGGCTGCAGACTGCCGATCTGAGGGATGAAGAATGGAGCGACAGAGAGTAGGGTCATCAGCAAAGAGATAGAGAGGATTTTCAAGAGAGTCAGAGAGATCATTGATGAAGACCAGAAAAAGCACAGGGCCCAGAACACTGCCTTGGGGAACTCCAGCTTGAACAGGAAGAGGAGATGAGAGAAACCCATTCAGGGCCACACGTTGACTACGACTAGAGAGGAAGTCCGCCAGCCATGCGTGGAGATTTCCATGGATACCAAAAGAGGAGAGTTTGGTGACCAGAGCGGGGTGCCAGACCGTATCGAAGGCACGTGATATGTCAAGGGAGACAGCTCTAATTTCCTGTTTGGCATTGAGGACCTCCATCCATTGTTGAGAAAGCAGAAGCAGCATGTCCAGAGTAGAGTGACCAGGTCTGAAACCAAATTGATGATCAGAGATCAAGCCATTGGAGAAGAGGAAAGATTTCATATCTGAAGCAATGATGGATTCCATGACTTTGCTGATAATTGGGAGAAGGCTGATTGGTCTGTAGTTGCTGGGATCTGTTTTTGCACCTTTTTGTGCAAAGCGGTGATGTTGGCAGATTTCCAAGCAGATGGCAGATGACTTTGAGCAAAAGAGAGGGTGAAGAGAACAGAGAGAGGGAGTGAGAGCGGAAGAACAGGATTTTAGGACCCGTGGGCTGATGCCGTCAGGTCCAGTTGCAGAATCAGAGTCGAGGGTTGACAGAAACTTTTCCACCTTGTCAGGAGGAAAGGACACAGAGTCCAGGAGCAGCTGGGTACGACTGGGTATGGTGGGTACAGAGAGGGATGGGTTTGGGACACAAGATTTAGAGGCAAACACAGAGTTGATAGTAGTTGGTAGTAGGTAGGTGCAGTAGGTACCGTACCTGGTAAGACTTGGTAAAAGAGAAGAGCAGACAGTCCTCCCCAATACCTACATACAATAAATGTCACAAGAAGCTTAAGGAAGTAACTATACGATGTGCTAGCTCAGGGCCTATTTTAAGACATTTTAATTGGGCTTAACATACGTTTCCACAGTATGTCTGTCGTCTTCTAACTTCAGTCGCTGTCAGGGCTGGTTCTCTCCGGGCACTGCCTCTTCCTCCACCAGAAGAGGTTAGCTTGCAGTAAGATCAGTGCCGACAGATCAGACGATAGCGCCGTTATTTCTAAAAAATAATTCTTCGTCAATTTTAGAATATTTGACGCCGTTTTCAGCGTCCGAAACGCGTAGTAAGCTTTAAAAAAAAAAAATTCAAATGCTCGAATCTCATTGGTTCCGGTGTTTGGTGATGATTTTCGTTGAAGATAACGAGGTTGGTCTTAACGTATTTTAATTACAAATTAGAGGTGCATTAGATTGTGAATCAAACAAAGACGGGTGAAACAAACTCCTATTGAACTTTTTCGCAATTGTTTTATGCAAACTTCCGCATTGGTCGATGGCGGCCTCCATTGCGTGATTTGGTTTTAGAAATATTTTTTCAAATGCTCGAATCTCATTGGTTCCGGTGTTTGGTGACACTTTTCGTTGAAGATAACCAGGCCCGTGCGGGCCGAGGTTGGTCTTAAAGTATTTTAATAATAAATTAGAGGTGCATAAGATTGTGAATCAAACAAAGACGGGTGAAAGAAACTCCTATTTAACGTTTTTCAATTTGTTATGCATACTTCCGCATCCGCAAGATGTGGGCCTCCATTGCGCTTCGGAATTCTCAAGCCAAGGCATAATCTGGTTTTTGACATAATACGTACGCGTTTATTGACAACACCGGCTTCGCCGGCTACTAGTACCCGACTGCAAAGCCGCAATGAGCCGGCGAAGTCAAAGCCTCTTGCCACTATTTTACCCATCACGATGACATCAGTAGGTTAGGTAGTTGATAGTAGGTCGGTGTAGGTACCGTACCTGGTAAGACTTGGTAAAAGAGAGGAGCAGACAGTCCTCCCCAATACCTACATACAATAAATGTCACAAGAAGCTTAAGGAAGTAACTATACGATGTGCTAGCTTTGGGCCTATTTTAAGAAATTTTAACTGGGCTTAATATACGTTTTCACAGTATGTGTGTAGTCTTCTAACTTCAGTCGCTGTCAGGACTGGTTCTGTCCGGGCACGGCGGCTTCCTCCACCAGAAGAAGTTAGCTTGCAGTGAGATCAGTGCCGACAGATCAGATGATAGCGCCGTTTCAACGGCAATGTGTGACTGTCGTTAATCAAACCGAGCTTTCTTTCTTTATGTAAACCGCTTATACCGTATTTCTGGCCGTGAAAAACTATCCCCTACGGCCGTGAGATTTCTAAAAAATAATTCTTCGTCAATTTTAGAATATTTGACGCCGTTTTCAGCGTCCGAAACGTGTAATAAGCTTTTAAAAAATATTTTTCAAATGCTCGAATCTCATTGGTTCCGGTGTTTGGTGACGATTTTCGTTGAAGATAACGAGGTTTGTCTTAACGTATTTTAATTACAAATTAGAGGTGCATTAGATTGTGAATCAAAGAAAGACGGGTGAAACAAACTATTGAACTTTTTCGCAATTGTTTTATGCAAACTTCCGCATCCGGTCCATGGCGGCCTCCATTGCGTGATTTGGTTTTAGAAATATTTTTTCAAATGCTCGAATCTCATTGGTTCCGGTGTTTGGTGACGCTTTTCGTTGAAGATAACCAGGCCCGTGCGGGCCGAGGTTGGTCTTAAAGTATTTTAATAATAAATTGGAGGTGCATAAGATTGTGATTCAAACAAAGACGGGTGAAAGAAACTCCTATTGAACGTTTTTCAATTTGTTATGCATACTTCCGCATCCGCAAGATGGCGGCCTCCATTGAGCTTCAGAATTCTCAAGCCAAGGCATAATCTGGTTTTCGACATAATACGTATGCGTTTATTGATAACACCGGCTTTGCCGGCTACTAGTACCGACTGCAAAGCCGCAATGAGCCGGCGAAGCCAAAGCCTCTTGCCACTATTTTACCCATCAGTAGGTTAGGTAGTTGGTAGTAGGTAGGTGTAGTAGGTACCGTACCTGGTAAGACTTGGTAAAAGAGAAGAGCAGACAGTCCTCCCCAATACCTACATACAATAAATGTCACAAGAAGCTTAAGGAAGTAACTATACGATGTGCTAGCTCAGGGCCTATTTTAAGACATTTTAACTGGGCTTAACATACGTTTCCACAGTATATCTGTCGTCTTCTAACTTCAGTCGCTGTCAGGGCTGGTTCTCCCCGGGCACTGCCTCTTCCTCCACCAGAAGAAGTTAGCTTGCAGTAAGATCAGTGCCGACAGATCAGACGATAGCGCCGTTATTTCTAAAAAATAATTCTTCGTCAATTTTAGAATATTTGATGCCGTTTTCAGCGTCCGAAACGCATAGTAAGCTTTAAAAAAAATTTTTTCAAATGCTCGAATCTCATTGGTTCCGGTGTTTGGTGATGATTTTCGTTGAAGATAACGAGGTTGGTCTTAACGTATTTTAATTACAAATTACAGGTGCATTAGATTGTGAATCAAACAAAGACGGGTGAAACAAACTCCTATTGAACTTTTTCGCAATTGTTTTATGCAAACTTCCGCATCAGTCGATGGCGGCCTCCATTGCGTGATTTGGTTTTAGAAATATTTTTTCAAATGCTCGAATCTCATTGGTTCCGGTGTTTGGTGACACTTTTCGTTGAAGATAACCAGGCCCGTGCGGGCCGAGGTTGGTCTTAAAGTATTTTAATAATAAATTAGAGGTGCATAAGATTGTGAATCAAACAAAGACGGGTGAAAGAAACTCCTATTGAACGTTTTTCAATTTGTTATGCATACTTCCGCATCCGCAAGATGTGGGCCTCCATTGCGCTTCGGAATTCTCAAGCCAAGGCATAATCTGGTTTTCGACATAATACGTACGCGTTTATTGACAACACCGGCTTCGCCGGCTACTAGTACCCGACTGCAAAGCCGCAATGAGCCGGCGAAGCCAAAGCCTCTTGCCACTATTTTACCCATCACGATGACATCAGTAGGTTAGGTAGTTGATAGTAGGTCGGTGTAGGTACCGTACCTGGTAAGACTTGGTAAAAGAGAAGAGCAGACAGTCCTCCCCAATACCTACATACAATAAATGTCACAAGAAGCTTAAGGAAGTAACTATACGATGTGCTAGCTTTGGGCCTATTTTAAGAAATTTTAACTGGGCTTAATATACGTTTTCACAGTATGTGTGTAGTCTTCTAACTTCAGTCGCTGTCAGGACTGGTTCTGTCCGGGCATGGCGGCTTCCTCCACCAGAAGAAGTTAGCTTGCAGTGAGATCAGTGCCGACAGATCAGATGATAGCACCGTTTCAACGGCAATGTGTGACTGTCGTTAATCAAACCGAGCTTTCTTTCTTTATGTAAACCGCTTATACCGTATTTCTGGCCGTGAAAAACTATCCCCTACGGCCGCGAGATTTCTAAAAAATAATTCTTCGTCAATTTTAGAATATTTGATGCCGTTTTCAGCGTCCGAAACGTGTAATAAGCTTTTTAAAAATATTTTTCAAATGCTCGAATCTCATTGGTTCCGGTGTTTGGTGACGATTTTCGTTGAAGATAACGAGGTTTGTCTTAACGTATTTTAATTACAAATTAGAGGTGCATTAGATTGTGAATCAAAGAAAGACGGGTGAAACAAACTATTGAACTTTTTCGCAATTGTCTTATGCAAACTTCCGCATCCGGTCCATGGCGGCCTCCATTGCGTGATTTGGTTTTAGAAATATTTTTTCAAATGCTCGAATCTCATTGGTTCCGGTGTTTGGTGACGCTTTTCGTTGAAGATAACCAGGCCCGTGCGGGCCGAGGTTGGTCTTAAAGTATTTTAATAATAAATTGGAGGTGCATAAGATGGTGAATCAAACAAAGACGGGTGAAAGAAACTCCTATTGAACGTTTTTCAATTTGTTATGCATACTTCCGCATCCGCAAGATGGCGGCCTCCATTGAGCTTCAGAATTCTCAAGCCAAGGCATAATCTGGTTTTCGACATAATACGTATGCGTTTATTGATAACACCGGCTTCGCCGGCTACTAGTACCGACTGCAAAGCCGCAATGAGCCGGCGAAGCCAAAGCCTCTTGCCACTATTTTACCCATCAGTAGGTTAGGTAGTTGGTAGTAGGTAGGTGTAGTAGGTACCGTACCTGGTAAGACTTGGTAAAAGAGAAGAGCAGACAGTCCTCCCCAATACCTGCATACAATAAATGTCACAAGAAGCTTAAGGAAGTAACTATACGATGTGGTAGCTTAAGGCCTATTTTAAGAAATTTTAACTGGGCTTAACATACGTTTTCACAGTATGTGTGTCGTCTTCTAACTTCAGTCGCTGTCAGGGCTGGTTCTCTCCGGGCACTGCGGCTTCCTCCACCAGAAGAAGTTAGCTTGCAGTAAGATCAGTGCCGACAGATCAGACGATAGCGCTGTTTCAACGGCAATATGTGACTGTCGTTAATCAAACCGAGCTTTCTTTCTTTATGTAAACCGCTTATACCGGTAGGTGCAGGACAACATCATAAATCAGACAAACCTACTGAGCATGGGAGCATGGGATTGAAGCCTAATTCGGCTTTTCAGGTCTACCACTAAAGAAGAGAAAAATTTCGAAAATGGCCCAGAGTGGTTTACTTTCCAATTACGTTTCGTGAGAACATTGTTTTTTATCGCGAAAAGAAGGTGATAGACGCTGATAGTGACCTGTAAGTACTCTTGAACATCCTCAACAACACATATATGCTGGTGCAAGCACTCAAAGGTCTTTACACGCTTTAGAGAAATTTATAGTCAGGTTCACTATGTTTTTTCGTTCAAAATCATGGTAGATTAGCAAACCTATACATTTTTGGAAACGTTATTACATGGAAAATCTGAAAATCAATGTTTACATTTGCCAATTCCGACCAATTCGATTCGACCAATTCGACCAATCGACCAATTCCATTCGACCAATTCGACCATTCGACCAATCGCTTCGATCGACCATTCGACCAATTCGATCAATTCGATTCGATTCGATTCATCGAATTCGATTCGATCGACCATTCGACCAATTCGATTTGCCAATCAATTTGACCGACCTTTGCTTGTGTGGAACGGACTGTGAAAACGATGCGGACTATATTGTCGGATACGACACACAGGACGGTGATGACGAACTCTAAATGGCATATTCTGTAATCGTGTATGTTTGATGCCATTGACTGCCTGTGTATATTTTGTCATTGACTGCCTGTGTAGATGTGAAGTTATACTGACTGCATGTGTATATATGATTTTGCTGACTGCCTGTGTATGTTTGGTGATATGAATTATTGTGACACATTTTGATGTTATTAACTGCCTGTACAAAATGATAACATGTATTTCATTATGCAACTTATCGCGAATATAAAGACAGTATTTTGCAATTCAAAACCTTTGATTCGTGTCTTACCATTCCCCATAGCACTAATTTGATACTTTCATTGGATTCCTTGTCCCTGAAAATATAGGTTTAGTATATTTTAAAAAGTTTTTAGGGTAATTAGAGGCAGAAATAGAACAAAATATGTATTTTACAGTGGCCATTTTGAAAATCCAAAATGGCCGCCATACAGGTATCTCTCCAAATGTAAACATTGATTTTTAGTTTCCTTATGCTATAACCTTTCCAAAAATGTATAGGTTTGCTAATCTACCATGATTTTGAACGAAATATAATTTATTGACATAGTGAACCTGACTATTAGCAGTGTACAGTTAAAGTGTAGACTTAAACTGGTAATTGAAACAGTGTAGATTGTAACCTGGTGAATGAGCAGGAGTCACATGACACTTTCTCACGAATTAGCTTGGGTACCCAAGACTTGGGTACATTTATGTCGCGGTTAAGCATAAACGTCGTCCTTCATGCCACATCTGATAGGTCGGTGTGGCGATGAAGAATGGAGGCGAAACATTGTTCCTCGTTTTGGCTTTGACCGAGTGACATGGCGTTTTGCAGAATCGAGTCGAAAAAGACGTTGTTCAAGTGCTCGTACTTTTTCGCTGTGCAGTAAGCGAGTGACTTGATACGTTTCACAGTGCCCAAAGCAATGACGATTTAGCTTAGGAAATTTGAGCATATGATGAGAACTATTTCGAGCAGCATGTGCTTACGCGTGATTCGGTTGTTTTGCACCAACCTCGTTCCCGGCGTCGCAGACGACGCCCTGGTAAGATGTCCTGTGTCGAGGGCGCTGATTGGCTGACCTAAGCTGATCGCTGATTGGTCAGCTCACAAAATTTCGAAAATTCAGACCTAAAATGACACAATTTGCATTCTGGATGAGATTAAAATTGATAAAATTTACTTCTTGATTAATTCGGTGAATTCCGTCTCAACTTCGGATATTTCCGGCCGTGAAAAACTATCCGTATTTCTAAACTAAATATGTAAACCGCTTATACCGTATTTCTGGCCGTGAAAAACTATTCCCGACGGCCACGAGATTTCTAAAAAATAATTATTCGTCAATTTTAGAATATTTGACGCCGTTTTCACCCTCCGAAACGCGTAATAAGCTTTAAAAAAATATTTTTTCAAATGCTCGAATCTCATTGGTTCTGGTGTTTGGTGACGATTTTCGTTGAAGATAATGAGGTTGGTCTTAACGTATTTTAATTACAAATTAGTAATTACAAATTAGAGGTGCATTAGATTGTGAATCAAAGAACGACGGGTGAAACAAACTCCTATTGAACTTTTTCGCAATTGTTTTATACAAACTTCCGCATCCGCAAGATGGCGGCCTCCATTGTGCTTCGGAATTCTCAAGCCAAGGCATAATCATGTTTTCGACATAATACGTACGCGTTTATTGACAACACCGGCTTCGCCGGCTATTACCAAGGTCTTCTGATTTCCCAAAACCACGATTTGGATACTACAGATAAATACATATATCTTGTCTTGATAAAGTTCTTCATTGAAATTAATTTTACAAAACTATTATCAGAGTGCGCTGGCACTGTCGGCTCTACGTACTAACGTAGGAGTGATGACACGGATAAAATAATGTCGGCCCCACCCACTGATACAAAACAAAGGTTGGAGTATCTTTTCGTACGCTCATAGTAGTTTATCGAGGGCATTTGCATTTTGGGTGTGCAATAAGTTTTATTGGCATCGTAGGATCCTGGGTTCGATCCTAGGATCCTGGGTTCGAATCCCGGTCGATCGCTGAATTAACGCCAGGGGGGTTGACTCAGCCTGTCATCCTTCCGAGGTCGGCAAATTGAGTACCAGTTCACTGGTAATTCCCTGTTTGTCGTTAAAGGCGGCAAAAAGGGTTGGCGTCAGGAAGGGCATCCGGCCATAAAACATTGCTTCAAAAAGGGGACCGAAAAACAACAACAACCACGGTGCCCGAAAAAGGCCAACCCCCACTTTGTGGGGAAAAATGGCCTCTGAAGGTGGTTATAAATATAAGTTTTATTGGCACTTCAAGTAAGCAAAACAGTAAAACCCACGAGTATCTTTCATGTGTCCAGTCGTGCATAAATTCCTCGAGAGGCTCCGCCCCTTCCCTCTGTCCCTGCCGTATTGGTTAAAGGGAAACCACATCCGTTATTTTGGGCATTTCTAAGTGCAGGTCCTTGTGTGACCTGAGGCTGGATGAAGACATTACTCTTTCACTGCGTTTACACGTTGTCCCCTCCTCTTGGGGACACTGCTTATCGCGCACGTGATCAAGACTCTTCTCCTTTGTCATCGCGTATACACATACCCCGCGAGTGGGGAATAGCTCACGAAAGTTTGTTGACTTTGTATACCCTCGAGTCTCTTCGAGCAGGTGCAAGCAAGCGAGCGGAAGTAGTCCATTATGTCCGTGATGCAAAGGTCATACCCGCGCGGCAGTATGGTCGATTAATCTGCGGTTTACCCCCTGAGGACAACTTTCTCCCCGATAGCTGAGGAGTTACCCTACCTTTTTGCCAGGGAATGATTACTAGGCTCTCGGGGAACCGGTTTTGCGTCTACACGTGGGTCATTTCCCGGCTCTCGGAGCTGCAAGATACAGTCAGGGTTATGGAAGACAATATGCAATATGCAACATGCAATATGCAGTTTGACATTGCTGACTAAGATATATTGGCACTTTTGTTCCAAGATTGGGTATCCTCTGAGTACCATATACCATTGTGTTATCCACATTGTAAAAAATTACAGAAACAAGTGAATAAAAATTTTTATGCTAAATTAAAAAAGCAATGTAGGGATGACAAACTACAGTCTAAACTAGAACAATGCAAATGTGTCGCCAATATGCCTCCGCATAGTCCCACAATGGGTAGATGCCATCACTCTGCATATGTATGGGTAGTGGATCACGTTTGTGAAGTTTCGTGTTGATCGGATAAGGTTCGTTTTTCTATCCAAGATGGCTGCCAAACCACGTGACCTGTGACATCATCATTTTCAAACTATATGCTGCAGTGCTGTTAGATGATATTTGTAAAATTTCGCATCGATAGGGTGAGCGGTTTCAGAGATATAATTATTTAATATTTCCCTTCAATCCAATATGGCTGCCAAACCATGTGACCTATGATGTCATAAATTTAATATTTCAATACAAATGGATCATTGATCATGTGCATGCAATTTCTGATTTTTAGGATAAGGAATTCGATGAAAACATTTTTGGCTGGTATACCACTTCACCTGTGATGTCATCGTTAACATGCTTTTGCTCCCCATTGGGAGTAGTTGACAATGTGCGAAGTTTAAAATTTTTCCATTCAGCGGTTTCCAAAAAATATTTTTTTTATTATTTGCTTTTAATCCAAGATGGCAGCCATACCACGTGACCTATGACGTCCAATTATCATAAAAACATTCTGCATGGGTGTCACTGTCACTCCTACCCTGAAAGTTTCGTCTCAATCAGACATATGGTTGCTGAGAAAAACGAGGTTTAGCCCGTACGGACGGATGGACATCCGAAGAGTCTATTTGTCCTTGTCAGACACCCAACCGGTCCACCAAGTTTTGTCCAAATCCGTCCACAACTTTTTGAGATATCCCGCTATGTATCGTTTTTGGCCCGATCTCCCAATAGTGAAGAATCACTTAAAAATTCAAGTAGCCGGATCCGAATCCGGATCTTCACCAAAATCTAATAATTTCGTCCTTGTCACATACGCTACATTTCTGCCAAATTTGGTCTGAATCCATCCACAACTTTTTGAGATATCTTGTTCATAAACAAACGGACGGACGGGTGAAAACACAACCTACATCCACCTTTGTGGTGGAGGTAATTATCTGCATTTGTGATTGGTTACTTTAAGTTGATAAAAAAGAAAAGTAGGAAAGACAACTGAAGCTGCAAGAAGTCCCTGAAATTATATAGGAGCTTCTTATACTTATGCAGAAATAAAATATAGGAGCTTCTAATACTTTTAGTTAGGCCTAGTAGCCCTAGACAACAGTCTGGAGGCAGTGATGTAGGGATTGTTATGTGATGGCAATACTGTTAGCTACTCTCTAAACCAACATCATCCCTATCTTGTTTAGGACCTTTTTTAGACTGTAGTTTGTCATCCCGACATTGCCTTTTTAATTCAGCAAAATAAATTTTATTCACTTGTTATAAAGTTGGTCTTCCACAAGTCATGATGAACATGGCAAACGCCAAAGTTGGGGGCATACGGAAGAACTGTGGGCCTGGTATTTTTGGGAAAGACCAGAGTTCAGACAAATTGAGGATGGACGAAGGTCACATTTCTTCTTGGCAAGGACAGTTTCTTCATGTCCCAGTCCATCCCCCACATCCCAAACCGTTCATGTCCCAGTCCATCCCCCACATCCCAATCCCCTCATGTCCCAGTCCATCCCCCACATCCCAAACCGTTCATGTCCCAGTCCATCCCCAACATCCCAAACCGTTCATGCCCAGTCCATCCCCAACATCCCAAACCGCTCATGTCGCAATCCATCCCCAACATCCCAATCCCCTCATGTCCCAGTCCATCCCCCACATCCCAATCCCCTCATGTCCCAGTCCATCCCCCACATCCCAATCCCCTCATGTCCCAGTCCATCCCCCACATCCCAAACCGTTCATGTCCCAGTCCATCCCCCACATCCCAAACCGTTCATGTCCCAGTCCATCCCCCACATCCCAATCCCCTCATGTCCCAGTCCATCCCCCACATCCCAATCCCCTCATGTCCCAGTCCATCCCCCACATCCCAATCCCCTCATGTCCCAGTCCATCCCACACATCCCAAACCGTTCATGTCCCAGTCCATCCCCCACATCCCAAACCGTTCATGCCCAGTCCATCCCCAACATCCCAAACCGCTCATGTCGCAATCCATCCCCAACATCCCAATCCCCTCATGTCCAGTCCATCCCCCACATCCCAATCCCCTCATGTCCCAGTCCATCCCCCACATCCCAATCCCCTCATGTCCCAGTCCATCCCCCACATCCCAATCCCCTCATGTCCCAGTCCATCTCCCACATCCCAATCCCCTCATGTCCCAGTCCATCCCCCACATCCCAAATCGTTCATGTCCCAGTCCATCCACCACATCCCAAACCGTTCATGGCCCAGTCCATCCCCAACCTCCCAAACCGCTCATGTCGCAATCCATCCCCAACATCCCAATCCCCTCATGTCCCAGTCCATCCCCCACATCCCAAACCGTTCATGTCCCAGTCCGTCCCCCACATCCCAAACCGTTCATGTCCCAGTGCATCCCCCACATCCCAATCCCCTCATGTCCCAGTCCACCCCCAACATCCCAAACCGCTCATGTCGCAATCCATCCCCAACATCCCAAACCGCTCATGTCGCAATCCATCCCCAACATCCCAATCCCCTCATGTCCCAGTCCATCCCCCACATCCCAATCCCCTCATGTCCCAGTCCATCCCCCACATCCCAATCCCCTCATGTCCCAGTCCATCCCCCACATCCCAATCCCCTCATGTCCCAGTCCATCCCCCACATCCCAAATCGTTCATGTCCCAGTCCATCCACCACATCCCAAACCGTTCATGGCCCAGTCCATCCCCAACCTCCCAAACCGCTCATGTCACAATCCATCCCCAACATCCCAATCCCCTCATGTCCCAGTCCATCCCCCACATCCCAAACCGTTCATGTCCCAGTCCATCCCCCACATCCCAATCCCCTCATGTCCCAGTCCACCCCCAACATCCCAAACCGCTCATGTCGCAATCCATCCCCAACATCCCAATCCCCTCATGTCCCAATCCATCCCCTACATCCCAATCCCCTCATGTCCCAATCCATCCCCAACATCCCAAACCGCTCATGTTGCAATCCATCCTCTACATCCCAATCCCCTCATACAACAACATGCATTTTAAGGCCATTTTCCCTGCAAGAGCGGGGGTTAGCCTTGCGGTCCCCATGACAATCTTCTCCATTTTGCCCTATTTTCTGCATCTCTCCTTATTAGCCCACTTGCCCGCATGTCTTCTTCCACCGTCTTTAGGCAAGTCTTTCTCAGTCTTCCCCGTCCTCTACTTCCTTCTACATTTATTTCCATCACTCTTCTCAACCAGTCACTTTCATCCTTCCTCAACACATGACCAAACCATCTCAACCTGTTCCTCTTCACAGCATCAATCACAGGCTCTATTCCCATCATCTTTCGCAATTCATCATTTGTCTTCTTCTCTCTCAGCGACACTCCGCACATCCACCGAACCATTCGCATTTCCACCCTTTCCAGCCTTCGTTGCTGCTCTACATTCATGACCCATGTCTCGCTCCCATAAATCATAACACTTCTCACACGTGCAGCATACACCTTTCCCTTCAGCTTCAACGACACTCCCCTCCTCATCAGCACGCCACGCCATCAGCACCTCATCCCGAAACTTCTTCCATGCACATCTCACTCTAGCAACCGTTGCCGAGTCTGATCCACCTTCTCCATTCAGCATGTCTCCGAGATAGCAAAATGTTTTCACACCTTCCAGCTTCACGCCGTCTCCAAGATCCAACTCAACATTTCCTCCATCTGCAGCTCCCTCTGTGCACACCTTACATTTGAATGTAGCTGCCACTGGTTAATGACCCTCTCAGACCACTACATTTTTGATGAACCCACTCAGCGCACATTGTACATTGAATGGAGTTCACTCCGACACCCTTCCTGCACACAGCACACGGCCACTTCCCAGTTCTTTCCACCTCACCACATGCTTTACCACTTGCCATCACCTTCGTCTTTCCTATATTCACCTTCAGACCTTTTGTCTCCATACTTTCCTTCCAGTTGTTAATCTTTTCCTTCAGTCCATCCATACTTTCTGCAATCAACACCAGATCATCTGCATACAACAACTCCCATGGTAAACCCTCCTTTACGGTCTGAGCCAGCACCTCCATCACAGCCACAAATAGTAGTGGACTTAGTACCGACCCCTGATGCACTCCCACCTTCACCTCAAACTCACCACTGTTCTCGTCCTTCGTCCTTACAGCTGTGCACGCTCTATTGTACATTGCCATCACAACTCTGATCAACCATTCCTCCACTTCTAACTTCCTCAATGCCCAGGTCAATACTTCGCGTGGAACCCTATCGAATGCTTTCTCCAGATCAACAAACCCAAGAAACAACTTCTTCCTCTTCTCCATGTACTTCTCCTGCAACTGCCTCACAATAAAGAGCGCGTCTGTCGTTCCTCTTCCTGGCATAAATCCAAACTACATTTCGTCGATCTTCACCTTCTTCCTTATCCTCCTCTCCAACACCCTTTCCAATACCTTCATTCCATGCTCCAATAACTTTATCGCTCGGTACGAGCCACACTCCAGAGGGTCACCTTTCCTCTTGTATAGAGGGACAAGGGTACTCATTCCCAAACCACTGGAATGCGGCCTTCTTTCACCACCAGATTACAGATCTCTGTCATTCTCTTCACACCCCAACTTCCTGCTGCCTTCAACATATCTCCCACAACTCCCATCGGCCCTCCCGCTTTTCTACTCTTCATTGCTTTTATCGCTTCCTCAACTTCCTTCTCAGTTATCTTCTCTGCCGGTCCTAAAACTGGGTTACTCTCTATGTTGCCATCCCATTCATTCTCTGTATTCAACAGCATTTCCATATATCTTTTCCATCTTCCTTTAATTCCATCTGAGTCGACAACGATTTGTCCCACTTCATCCTTCAAGCAACTCACCGCCATCACATCACACCTCTCTTTCGCTATCTGCTTTGCAATCCTGAATACCGCTCTCTGACCCTCTTCCGAATCCAAGCGTTCTCCGAACATTTTTCTACATGCCTCCTGTGCCTTTGCTACCTCTTTCTTTGCAGCCTTCTTGGCTGCCTTATAACTTTCATGCTCTGCTGTTTCTGCCCCCACACCCTTCGCCTTCTGCCACTCCTTGAACTTCTTCCTCTTCTCGTCAATCCTCTTTCCAACTTCATCATCCCACCACCATGTTTCCGAGTGCCTCGGTGGTCCTTTTGTCCATCCACATACCTCACCAACGGCTCCCAACAGACTATCTTTCATTGACATCCAACCACTTTCAAGCTCAACCACATCATCCTCTACCCTACTCAGCCTCTCTTTTAATGCCTCCCTTACTGTCACCTCTTTCAACCTCCACACCTTCATTCTCGGTTGGTACTTCACCCGCCGAGCTCTCCTCGCGCCTTTCACCCTTATGTCGCAGACAACCAAGTGGTGCTGTGAAACAGCCTCCTCCCCCGGGATCACCTTTGTGTCCCGGAGGTGCCCCCTATCTCGCCTACGCACCATCAGGTAGTCAACAGTTGTCGTTGACCCACCTGACGTGTATGTAACAAGCTTATTATCCTCTTTCTGGAACTGACCGCTCATGTCGCAATCCATCCCCAACATCCCAATCCCCTCATGTCCCAATCCATCCCCTACATCCCAATCCCCTCATGTCCCAATCCATCCCATACATCCCAATCCCCTCATGTCCCAATACATCCACCAACATCCCAAACCGCTCATGTCGCAATCCATCCTCTACATCCCAATCCCCTCATGTCCCAGTCCATCCCCAAATCCCAATCCCCTCATGTCCCAATCCATCCACAACATCCCAAACCGCTCATGTCGCAATCCATCCTCTACATCCCAATCCCCTCATGTCCCAGTCCATCCCCTACATCCCAACCCCCTCATGTCCCAGTCCATCCCCATCATCCCAAACCGCTCATGTCGCAATCCATCCCCATCATCCCAATCCCCTCATGTCCCAATCCATCCCCAAATCCCAATCCCCTCATGTTACAATCCATACCCAACATCCCAAACCGTTCATGTCCCAGTCCATCCCCAAATCCCAATCCCCTCATGTCCCTGTCCATCCCCAAATCCCAATCCCCTCATGTTCCAATCCATGCACAACATCCCAAACCGTTCATGTTTTCGTGTTAACAAAGTCCTGGCGCGAGCTATCCTGTTTTGGTGTTAACTAAACCGATACTCTTCCCTGAAAAAGGCAATTTGCAGATTATTCCACCTTGTGCGGAAGCGAACTATATTCGCTTCCTCGAAACTGAGGTCAATGACTGAAATTGCAACGGAACTCAATTCTTATTTGGCACAAATTTGTTCCACTCTTCCTCCCTTAACCTTCTCTTTACTGATACCTGCCAGTCCAATCACCTTCCCCCGGTTATCAAGTGAACGTGTACTCCATTTCAATGCATCCAGAGCTCTGCATCCATATGATTTTCCCCTCTCGACTTCATAAAGAATTTGCCGAGGAATGGATCCTGGGAGCCCTTTCATTTTTGCGTCATACCTGGATGCTTCCCCGCTACCTGCAAACACGCATCTGTATGTCCGGTTCCGAATGCCGGAGATGTCGCCCAGTTTAATGTCCATCCGAGGGACGGCGCGCACACCGTTGAATCACCCTCCCTGTATAACACCAGGATGGCAGTTTGGAGCTGCGTCCACATTCCAAGTTTAACACCCATTTTACGTTGGTGAGTGCGTACGTACCTCTAGGCCATTCTGCTAGCCGTTACACCTGTGATCGCTCATGTCGTGCAGGGATTTTTACCTGACTGGTTGATATTACACACGTGATTGATCGTCAACAATTTGGTGATATGAAAGGATGTTCCATTAATCACTACTTAGTGAGGAAGCTACTTGGCCTGTCCGTCGGGCGCCCGCGACGCATTTAATGAAAAGACAGCATGTTATACTTCACAAACATATTGCACGTCTGAGAATCTCCATAATGTAAAATTAAGTGAAACATGTTAAACTAGATGGTATTCATAGAATACTTACCCTGCGCAGTCAACTTGGTGCGAGCCAACTCTTCTGTTTTTGAACGGGTTTTTTTCTTTGATCCAATATGGCTGAACAGACCACGTGACCGATGACATCATAAATTTATATTCTCTAATATAATTGTTGCACAGATCACGCTCAATACATTTCAAACTGATCAGACTAAGCGTCCCAGTCGAATTATGACGTCATAATTATGGCACCAATTACGTCATCGTTGACAACACCTATTCCCCGTATGGATTTCTTTACAATGAGCCATGTTTCAATTTTTTCCCATGCAGCAGTTTTGGAGATATAGACGTGTAACTTTTTTCGTTTTTTTTCAAGATGGCGCCTGTACCACATGAACTATGACGTCATGATTATCATTAAAATATTCCACAGGAGGCGCTCCTATGGTGAAAATTTCGTGCCCATCAGACCAAGAGTTGCTGAGAAAAAAAAATTCACAATGATCGGATACGTGTTGTACTTGTCGAATTATGACATCATAACGAAGGCACTGATGACATCATTAACATATCTTATCCCCAAAGGGGAGTACTTGACAATGAGCCATATTTCAATTTTTTCCTTGGAGCGGTTTCGGAGATATAGAGGTGTAACATTTTTCCAAGATGGTGTCCGTACCACGTGACCTATGATGTCACAATTATGAATAAAAAAATTCTACAGGTGGAGGCGCTTTATGGTAAAATGTCGTGTCAATCGGACCAACGGTTGCCGAGAAAATGAATTTTTAAAATGCAGACATGTACGGAACACGACACACGCCGGGAACACGGCGCAATAAATAATTATTTATGCACATGAATGCTTAACTTTTTTTTTTTTTTTTTTGGATACTGAATCGAGGCTCGTGAAAGAGCTAACATTTATTTCACAAACAAATCAACCAAACAAAATATACAAAAAGAGGGAGCGGAAGACAAGATGGGGAGAGAAGAGGAAGCACACAACCACAACATTTGAGAGCAGGGAGAAGTGTGGGAGGGAGAGGGCTTGGGGGCAGGAGGCGTGGGAAAGGGAGGGGGGGGGGGGGGGGGAGAGGTATAAAACACAAGGGGACCGAAATTAGCGGGGGTAGAAAAGATCAAGGTTTTGGATGGGGGAGGATAAGAGATGGTGGTGAACAGCTGTTTTAAAGACCTGGAGGGTGGAGTGGGATTGAAGAGAGTGAGGGAGTTTGTTCCAGAGGTGGGAGAAAAGAGGAATGAAGGAGTGAAGGTGAGCAGAAAGTCTTGATTTTGGCAGTTTAACCATAAGAGGGTTGCAGGCAGATCTTGTGCGCCCTGTAGGAATATTTGGGGGACAGAGCCCAGAGAGAGCTGGGGGGGCAAGGCCAGAGAGGAGTCGGTAGAAGACGGAAAGACCACCAACCTGCCTGCGGTGAGTGAGTGAAAGACCCTCGGAGTTAGCTTCATCGCGGGAGATTCCAATGATTCTGAACGCTTTGGTTTCAACAGCGTGAAGACGAGCTAGGTGTGAGGCAGGAGCACCGGCCCAGAGGGGAGAGCAGTATTCCATTGAGCTGCGGATGAAAGCCTTGTATGTGGTGAGGAGCTCAGGTGTGCCAAGGAAGGACTTCGCACGACGGAGGATGCCCAGTCGGCGACTGGCTTTGGAGGCCAGATTTGAAATGTGGTTTTCCCAGGAAAGGTCATGGCAGATAGTGAGACCCAAAAGCTTGAGTGACAGAACTTCTTGGAGAGGATTATTCAGAAAGTGGATGGGAGGGTTGTCCAGTCGGTCTTTTCGGAGAGACATCGTAAGAGTGTGAGATTTGTCAGGATTGAAAGACATGTTCCATTTGTTTGCCCAGTCTTCTTTTTTCACTTCGTTTCGCAACTTCACTTTTCGCTTCGCGAGCGCAGGGTAACTAGAACGGCACTCAGTCGAGAGCATACCTCCACCAGGTGAACAGTTTACGTTTTATATCCCACTCAAAGGTGTGGGATATTTGGATCCAGACCAGAACCAAAATCCAATCAGCTTGTTCTTGTCACCGAAGCTATTTATGCACCTAGTTTTGTCATAACTTGTCCATAACCTTTTGAGACATCCTGCTTTATATTGTTTTTGGCCATATCTCTCAATGGTGAAGGATCACTTAAATTCTTCTATCAAAGTCCAGATCTTCACCAAAATTGAATCGATTCTTCCTTGTTGCACACACAACCTCTCACCAAGTTTTGTCCAAATCCGTCCACAACTTTTTAAGATATCCTGCCACGTATCGTGTTTAGCCGTATCTCCCAATAGTGAAGAATCACTTAAAATTCCACGAGCCGGTTCTGAATCTTCACCAAAATCGAATCATTTCGTCCTTGTCAAGTACACTACATCTCTGTCAAATTTCGTCTGAATCCATCCACAACTTTTTAAGATATCCTGCTACGTATCGTGTTTAGCCGTATCTCCCAATAGTGAAGAATCACTTAAAATTCCACGAGCCGGTTCTGAATCTTCACCAAAATCGAATCATTTCGTCCTTGTCAAGTACACTACATCTCTGTCAAATTTCGTCTGAATCCATCCACAACTTTTTGAGATATCTTGTTCATCAACAAACGGACAGACAGGGGTGAAAACACAACCTGCATCCACCTTTGTGGCGGAGGTAATTTTTTTTTTTTTTGGATACTGGTGAAAGAGCTAACATTTACTTCACAAACAAATCAACCAGACAAACAAAATATATAAAAAGAGGGAGCGGAAGACAAGATGGGGAGAGAAGGGGAAGCACACAAACACAACATTTGAGAGCAGGGAGATGTGTGGGAGGGAGAGGGCTTGGGGGGAGGAGGCGTGTGAAGGGGTGGGGGGGGGGGGGGGGGGTGGGAGAAGTATAAAACACAAGGACACCAAGGACTTCCAGGACAGAAGTTGGTATTTCAAAAAAGTGGAATTGGGGTGAAATTAGCGGGGGTAGAAAAGATCAAGGTTTTGGATGGGGGAAGATAAGAGATGGTGGTGAACAGCTGTTTTAAAGACCTGGAGGGTGGAGTGGGATTGAAGAGAGTGAGGGAGTTTGTTCCAGAGGCGGGAGAAAAGAGGAATGAAGGAGTGAAGGTGAGCAGAGAGTCTTGATTTTGGCAGTCCAACCATAAGAGGGTTGCAGGCAGATCTTGTGCGACCTGTAGGAATATTTGGGGGACAGAGCCCAGAGAGAGCTGGGGGGGCAAGGCCAGAGAGGAGCCGGTAGAAGACGGAAAGACCACCAACCTGCCTGCGGTGAGTGAGTGAAAGACCCTCGGAGTTAGCTTCATCGCGGGAGATTCCAATGATTCTGAACGCTTTGGTTTCAACAGCGTGAAGACGAGCTAGGTGTGAGGCAGGAGCACCGGCCCAGAGGGGAGAGCAGTATTCCATTGAGCTGCGGATGAAAGCCTTGTATGTGGTGAGGAGCTCAGGCGTGCCAAGGAAGGACTTCGCACGACGGAGGATGCCCAGTCGGCGACTGGCTTTGGAGGCCAGATTTGAAATGTGGTTTTCCCAGGAAAGATCATGGCAGATAGTGAGACCCAAAAGCTTGAGTGACAGAACTTCTTGGAGAGGATTATTCAGAAAGTGGATGGGAGGGTTGTCCAGTGGGTCTTTTCGGAGAGACATCGTAAGAGTGTGAGATTTGTCAGGATTGAAAGACATGTTCCATTTGTTTGACCAGTCTGTGATTTTGTCCAGGTCTGCAGAGAGTGAGGAGGCTGCAGACTGCCGATCTGAGGGATGAAGAATGGAGTGACAGAGAGTAGAGTCATCAGCAAAGAGATAGAGAGGATTTTCAAGAGAGTCAGAGAGATCATTGATGAAGACCAGAAAAAGCACAGGGCCCAGAACACTGCCTTGCGGAACTCCAGCCTGAACAGGAAGAGGAGATGAGAGAAACCCATTCAGGGCCACACGTTGACTACGACTAGAGAGGAAGTCCGCCAGGAATTATCTGCATTTGTGATTGGTTACTTTAAGTTGATTGTGATTATCTTGTTCACAGACAGACAAATACACAGGCAGACACACAGGGGTGAAACATCGTTTGTTTTGTGTGACACACAGGTCAAAATATATTTTATAACATGTTGTTGCTGTCGTCGTTTGTTGTGGAAATGACTTCTAGGGGCTAACTTTGCTTAGGATGGGTTAGTTTCTTCCCATATTAAATTAGAGTAAGCGTGAGGTCATTTAATTGTGACATCAGATATAGTCATGGCAAAAAATATTGGCACCCTTGCACATTTTTCAAATAACAAAATCTATATATATAAAACACAGTTTGTGTGTGTGTGTGTGTGTGTGTGTGTGTGTGTGTGTGTGTGTGTGTGTGTGTGTGTGTGTGTGTGTAATGTTACCGATAGACTCCGAAACGGAGAGGCTCACGTGCTTGATATTTGGCATAGACATGGCCATTGAGCCTGGGACGAACATGGCCGAACTCAAAATATTTGACGATCCATATTTTTTATTCATATTTACCTCAGCGCATTTCAGCGAAGTACCCGCTAATCTCAGCCGGTGTCAGAACAGCTCGCTGATTCGCTCAGAGCGATCACATGATGTTCCATCCCCGCCGCCAGACTGATTCGCTCAGAGCGATCACGTGATGTGACCATTGCCATTCACTCCACATAGGTGGAGATGCAGTTACCGGGCGCCATCTTGGTTGGCATTCGATGCTGGGCGATGGTGATTTCCGTGACACGCTTGCACGTAATTCAGAGCGAAAAGCGATCGTGTTTTGTGTCGATTTTGTGCGATATGAATTAAATGTCTTTGATAGGGACCGGTAATTCCGCCAGGGGCGCTGCGCGCACTACTTACGTTACGCTGTGCATGGCACTCTGTGACCACCGTTGCGGTGCAATGCTTTGCAGGCAAATCGTTTTTATGCCATGGTATGTCATATTTTGGACTTAACCACTCTTCATGACTGATCATGTGACATCTACACACTCATGGCTACCACCGAGACGGATCCTGGTTTCACGTGAGTAATATTTACCATATTTGCTCGATTTGTGAAACCGATGCATGCAAATATCGTGTCTATACCACACCTAAAATATTTTTTTTAGAAAGAATAAGCACATCTCCCCTTTGAAAGTGCCCCCTGAAGTGTGTCCAGGTGGAATTTCTAAGTCGTAGGTCTTAGCAACTCTCAGCAATCTTTTACCGCATGGATTTATCTCGAGTATTTACTAAACTGTGCTAAGTTGAAGTTGCGTACATATTTCAGCAGTTTTCAATGTAAATCGGTGTAATGTAACCTCCCCCCTCCCCTCCCCCTCCTACCTCCTCCCATCCCTCACCCTCCCCCTCCCCCCCCTTCCCCTCCCACCCCTTCCCATCCCTCACCCTCCCCATCCCCCCCTCTTCTCCCCTCTCCCCCTCCCACCCCTTCCCATCCCTCACCCTCCACATCCCCCCCTCTTCTCTGCTCTCCCCCTCTTCTCCCCTCTCCCCCCTCTTCTCCCCTCCCCCCCATTCCCCTCCCCTCCCCCCTCTTCTCCCCCGCCCGGCAATGCCGGGTACTTCTGCTAGTCTTCTCTAAAAATAAGTTGAAATTGACAAAAGTATTTTGTCTCCACAATTCTTTATTTCACTGTTAATATTACAGAACCTTTGTTTTTGATTCAGAACTTAATATATCTCTCTATAATTCCAGTAATCTCTGTGTGTGTGTGTGTGTGTGTGTGTGTGTGTGTGTGTGTGTGTGTGTATGCGACCGCTGTTTCTCGACAACTACCGGTCCGATATACTTGAAACTTGCCAGGTATATTGCTGGGGACCCGAGGATGTGCCTTTTCAAGGTTTTAAATTAATCGGACAAGTAGTTACCGAGCTATGGCGATTTCTTTACCAAACTCCGCAAGCCGTTCGCTTTGGACCAAACCATTGCATGTAAATAGAGGGGGGGGGATTGTCACCGTACTCGCAAGCCGTTCGCTTTGGACCAAACCATTCCATGTAAATAGAGGGGGGGGGGGGGATTGTCACCGTACTCGCAAGCCGTTCGCTTTGGACCAAACCATTTCATGTAAATAGAGGGGGGGGATTGTCACCGTACTCGCAAGCCGTTCGCTTTGGACCAAACCATTTCATGTAAATAGAGGGGGGGGGGATATAATTTTAGATATATATATAGTACGGGCATGCCCTAGTCCTTTTAAATCAGGAAAATAAAAAGAAACGGCATTGACAAAATAATTGACACCCTCGACTTAATATTTGGTAGCACAGCCTTTGGACAAAATAACTGCAGTCAAGCACTTCCTATAGCCATGAATGAGCTTCCTCCACCTCTCTACTGGAATTTTTGGCCCACTCTTCTTGTGCAAACTGCCCCAGTTCTCCCAGATTTGAAGGGCGCCTTCTCCCAACTGCTGTTTTCAAATCTCCCCACAGGTGTTCAATGGGATTTAGATCTGGACTCATTGCTGGCCACTTCAGAACCATCCAGCGTTTTGTCTTGAACCATTCCTGGGTGCTTTTTGAAGTGTGTTTGTGTCATTGTCCTGCTGCAAGACCCATGACCTTCGACGGAGACCCAGCTTTCTGACACTGGGTTGACATTGTGCTCCAAAATGCCTTGGTAATCTCCTGATTTCATAATGCCATGCACACATTCAAGGCACCCAGTGCCAGAGGCAGCACAGCAACCCCAAAATATCACTGAACCTCCTCCATGTTTGACTGTAGGGAAGGTGTTATTTTCTTTAAAGGCTTCATTTTGTTTTCTGTAAACATAGAGATGATGTGCTTTACCAAAAAGCTCTAATTTGGTCTCATCTGTCCACAGGACATTCTCCCAGAAGGATTTTGGCTTGTTCAGGTGTGTTTTGGAAAACTCGTCAGGCTTTCTCAGCAGTGGGATCCTCCTGGGTCTTCCACCATAGAACCCCTTTTCATCGAGTTGGTGTTGGATGGTGCGAGTTTAAACTGCCGTACCTTGTATCTGAGGGTTAGCTTCAATCTGTTTGGCAGTTGATCGAGGTGCTTTCTCCACAATTTGAACAATCATTCGCTGCAATCTTCGATCAAGTTTTCTCTTGCGGCCACGTCCAGGGAGGTTGGCTACAGTGCCATGGGCCTTAAATTTCCTGATAACATTGCATACGGTGGACGCATGAACATCAAGGTCTCCGGAGATGGACTTGTAGCATTGAGATTGTCCATGCTTAGCTACAATCTTGTGTCTGACCTCTTCAGACAATTATCTGGTTTTCTTTCCTTTCTCCATGCTCATTGCGGTACACACAGTGACACAAAACAGCAGAATGACTCCTTCTCTCTATTCACTCTGGTTAAAAAAAAAAACCCACCTTTAGAGGCCATTTTTCCCCGCAAAGCGGGGGTTGGCCTTTTTCGGGAACCGTGGTTGTTGTTTGGTCCCCTTTTTGAAGCAATGTTTTACAGCCGGATGCCCTTCCTGACGCCAACCCTTTTTGCCGCCTTTTACGACAAACAGGGAATTACCAGTGAACTGGTACTCAATTTGCCGACCTCGGAAGGATAACAGGCTGAGTCAACCCCCCCTGGTGTTAATTCAGCGATCGACCGAGATTCGAACCCAGGATCCTAAGCCGGCACCCTAGCCGCTATCCCAACACCAACTCTGGTTGAATGAGTGATTTTTATATTGCAGGCACCTGAGTAGTGTATATATGTTGCTTCTGGGACACTCTCATTTTCCCATTGACTTACATGTTAATTTTTCCCCTCCCTCATTGCCCCTAAACACCTCTATTTCTCTCACCCTGTTCTTTACGAACCTTCTAACCTTTTGACATGTTATCCTTATTCATTAGACCACTTAAACAATGGTCCTTCTGTGTGAACCTGTGATCCTTCTGACCTTATGGACCTTTTAACCTTTTACTCTTAATATCATCTGGTGAATCATCTTTGGCCCACTCAAACAACGACCCTACAAATATTTGTTTATGCGTGGGAAATAATTTAATTATCTTGCCACTCCCTTCACCATCTAATATATTAACAAAAAAGATGTTTGAGTTTGGTTCTTTATTAAGATATTTTAACTGAGCTAAGATAAAATGGTAAACCTCCCTCAATGTTCTTGTTTGAGCGCCTCCAGTACCACATACCATTTTTAAATTAAAGTATATATTTTCCTGACAACCATCAAAGTTTTCCGTCCACTCAAAAATATTTCCATCTTTTTTACCCAATTCACCGGTATTTAAATTAATTCTCTTATTTGTTTTGTAAATTGTTTTACCAGTTGTCTTTTCAATGATACCTATTTGATATTTTTCACATTCGTTATGTTTACCATTTATATACCAAGGTTGATTACACCTCCACTCTTTAGTCTGGTTGGTACTTGGTTCTATCATTTATATAATAGTAAAAAAGGCGGCGGTAGCCCGTTAAAATCCCCAACCCCCCCTTTTTAACTTATCACTTATATATATCTTATCACTTATATATATCTTATCACTTATGTATATCTTATCACTTATATATATCTTATCACTTATATATATCTTATCACTTATATACTTATATAACCATAAGGGAGACTATCAATTCCATTTTCTAAAATAAACCTCTTATCATCAAAAGCCCCCAATGCTTTCTTATTTATCTCTTCTGAATATAATTGATGTTTATAACTTCTTATTCCATTAATCTTTCTAAACTCTTCTTTCTTTGTTGTTAAACAGTTATAATAATCCTTAAAGTTTATTGTTTCTTTAATAACATTTTTCTTTACACCTTTTAACTTCTTATCAGTCTTTTCAACGTTATTCACAATGTATTTATAAGCATAAGCCTTTGACCTCAATCCCACAAATTCACTCATAACATTTCCTCCTAATTCATCCTTGAACTTTCCAATCACCTTTTTATTTTTAGAAGAGAACAACTCACTCTCTGGACTGTAATTACTCGTGTCATAGATATTAATGTCTCTTTTCATGTCTGAATAAACATCGTTGGTATTAATTTTCAAAATAAAACTATCTGTATCCATATAAAGTAGATTAACATCATTTTGATATTTCTTCCTCAAGTTATTATAAAAGTAATCATACATTAATGACTTTGATAAATCAAGAATTGTTGTTCCAATATAAATAGGTTTGTTCATTTCAATACTCTCTTTAATCAAATGGATCGCACAAAAGTTCTCAGTAAAGACCTCAGCTCTAGTAAAACTCGGTCTATTAATTAATTTTGATGCTTGTTCCCAAGATGTTGATAGTCTGATATTTTGTCTTTTCCTCACATTCTCCATAGTCTTACCAAAGACGCAATTATTCATCAATTTATAAAAGTCTTTCTCAAAATCTGTTTTTGACTCTGTTCTTCTTTGTGTATTAAAATCAATGTACCCCTTTAACCAATGACTTTGATTGAACTTTAGAACCCTATGGATCTTCTCTACTCTTAGACCTTTTGATAAATATTGTCGCAAATTTCTTTGGTGTAGAACATAATTTTTCTTGTTATATAATGCAGTAAGTAATTTTTCTGTTGATTCACCTATATCAAACGATCGTTGATAATCACTCAACCATTCTTTCTTTGGACTTTCTTTCTCACAAGCAAATGGGAGATCTTTGTGTAGGTTATGGAGTTCCTCTGGATATTTTAAATCAATTTCAAAATAATAACCAACTTTTTCTTCATCCAATTCTTTTTGTGTAGAGATACATACATCTTGTAAAACGTTTTTGTAGTCTTTTTCCTTTACCCATCTAAGTTTTCCATAAGGAAGAGCCTGAGACATTGCCCAGCCATACAGGTTGTTCGCGTCATAGTACATCAAGTAAGAACTCTCTTTCGTTGGATCATAATTTGGAAGATATTTGTTATTTGCTTTTGCGTATCTACTCGAGCAGACTTGTGAAATTCCACCTCTTTTTGCCTTTTCAATCATCAAAAGCATATCAACATCGGTTATCAAATCCAAACCTTGTTTTGTCATTTTCAACATCGCACTCCAGGCCAATCCAGGTGCGGTGTAGTAGTGAGCAGGATCCAATCCATATCCAGTGCGACAAACAGATCTAAAGGCTTCAAATACATCGGCCAATAAAAGCACATCAGTTTTGAGATACAAATCGTGATACTCGCCAAGATTCTTGATGTTATATTTTTCCCAAACATTTTGTGCGTGTACATAATCTTTATCAGATATATTACTGTTGTTTAATTTGTTATAGAAATTTTATTTTGAAGGAAGTTGTGTTTCATTGAATCTCTCAAATGAGTCCATATAGTCATAGGGGTAAATTCCCTTTTGTGTTAGAAAATCTTTATCTAAAAAATACTCTGAAAGACATGGAAACTCTTTTAGATTTTGAACCAAGTTAGCCAATGGACTTGCCATGAATTTAAATGTATCAAGAAATCTGATATGAGTAATAGGAGATGTGTGAATTGTTTTTGTGAATGAAATGTATTTCTGATCCGTGTTTGGAATTGCTGAGATACTTCCAGAAGTCTTTGAGAGTTCCTTGATAAATAGATGTGTATCATAATGAGCGTTGTTATGAAGAAAGACAGGAATGAAAGAGGGGAGTTGATAATTAATATTACAACTTTGATGAGCCGGACCTCTATATTTACCAGTGAGATGACAATGGTCTCTAACCTTTCGACCTTTACCAATTTTCTCCTCACAAATATGACAGACATTGTTTTTTATAAATTCCCTTTTTTCTTTACTTGTTAAGGACATTGGTTTATTGGTTTCTCTCATTATCTTGGTTAATCGAGCACAGTCTTTTTCTAGTCGTTTCACAAACTCCTCTGGGGTATTTGAGCCTCTATACATCTCTAACTTGTTATATTTATCACCAACGGATGATTTGATATAATAACAAAAACCACAAGGAGTATGTTTTTGATATTTATTTGTGTATGATTCTTTTGGATCTGGAGAAGCAGTATCAATTTTTTCTAAAATACTTTCAAAATCAGCATATATAACAAATGGATGTTTTATTGTTTTCTTTTCATCTTTGAATGTGATCTTTGAGTCTTTTTTAGGCATGTTGATTACCGTTGATTTATGTTCACCACAATAATTTGAATGTTTATCTAATCTTTCTTGTGTATGGAAGAAGTTAAGACAACACATACAAATATATATTTTATTTGTTCTTTTACATACTTGTGGTTTTATTAATTTAGCAATATCTTTGATGTATGTATAATGTGAATTTTCCTCTGAATTAAAATATAGAAGATTAATATGAGTTTGTTTACAATTGTCAGAAAGCTTTAAAACCTGAATGTTGTTTGTTTCTGTTAGACCATAAACATTAACTGATAAATTATTCATCTTTTCAAATTTAGGAATATCATTTAAAGTCATCTGAACCCTGGTGTTGGGCTAGCGGCTAGGGTGCCGGCTTAGGATCCTTGGATCCTGGGTTCGAATCCCGGTCAATCGCTGAATTAACGCCAGGGGGGTTGACTCAGCCCGTCATCCTTCCGAGGTCGGCTAATTGAGTACCAGTTCACTGGTAATTCCCTGTTTGTCGTTAAAGGCGGCAAAAAGGGTTGGCGTCAGGAAGGGCATCCGGCCGTAAAACATTGCTTCAAAAAGGGGACCAAAAAACAACAACAACCATGGTTCCCGAAAAAGGCCAACCCCCGCTTTGCGGAGAAAAATGGCCTCTAAAGGTGGTTTTTTAAAATTATTTTATTTAAAGTCATCAGAAACTTTAGATCTTTCGTATTTAATGTATTCTCATATTTTTTATAATGAGATACTCTTTCATCATGAAAATGTGGAGGATGTAAGTGTGCTAAAATAGACCAGAGAAAACATTTATTGTCTTTATTTTTGATATTGATAACTGCTTTTCTATTTTTGATAACACTGGGTAAATCAATGTAAGAAGAAGCTTTTAGAGGATCTGATTTAAGAATATGAATGTCTATGTAAATAATTTTTCCTATATTGAATCCACTTCCTACGATTGAATTATCCACATCTTGCGCTTGTTTATTAAGTTCATCATAGACTCCTGATGTTTTAAAATCTTGATATGAAGATATAAAGTGTGGCTCAGTTCTCATGTATGGTGTATCTATAACTCCTTTATCCTTTGTCATTTCTAATTTTACCCCCATATAAAATTTAAGTGGTTTCATTTCTTTTAGTGTTTTTTCAATCAATGTTTGAACAGCAGGTTTGACTATTTCTACAGCATCAACTATAGACTTTGGTTCGGGAGGTTTGAAGTTAAAGATTCGAATCCTGATATGTCTTTTGAAAGCACCATCAGTATTTTTAATAGTAAACAATTTTGACAAGTGTTTGTTAGTTTTAAGATGGGCTTTAAACCCCTTCTTGAGGATGGTTGTTTTACAGACCTTACAATGTTTTGTTTTAGGTGGAAGAGGGGAAAGTTTGTTAAGAATGTTGTATGTATGTTTTGCGGTGAGAATATGTTGTTTATAATATTTTACTTCCTTCTCGCAAGTATCACAATAAACCATATTTATAGCGTGAGAAAATGTGGTGTTTTATATATATCACTGTGCTTAAAATAAAACACTTTTGAGCTTTACAGCTCCGTTTTATATATATCGCTGTGCTTAAACTAAAACACTTTTTCACTCAGAATCATCGAAGTCATAACTATCACATGAATACTCAGAATCATACTCAGAGTCATCAATAAAGCTACTCTCATAACTATCATTTGAGCACAAACTATTAGTATCATAACTATCATCTGTGTTCAATGAAATACTATCATCACCATCGTCGGAGTTCAATGAAATACTATCATCACTATCGTCCGAGTTCAATGAAATAGTAAAATCTTCACTGCTGTAATGACTCATATTTAATTAGCAGAAAAAACCTTTCCATCTATACCAATATACTTTCTTTCATTAACGGATTCAATCTCTACATTTTTAATATCAAAAGTTATCTTTAAATAATCTCTAACTATCATAGAACGAAATGACATTTCACCAGAAATATTAACATCATTCATTTTACTTAGATCTACACCCTTTGGATTATTAAAGTAAATACAAATTTCTCCACGAGTATTGTTGATGGTCTTATCATTCTTTTTCAAAGTATCGTGGTCAATCACTTTTTCAAGCTTTGAATAAATTGCCAGGAGTAGAGGAGAAACTTTTGTTAGATTTACTTTAATGGATGTCTTTCCAGGTATAGTTAGAGCTCTTCCTTTAAATGAAATAGAGGGGCTCATGTTATTTTCCATAACTGGTTTTACCCAAAAATTTCCATATTTATCTTTGTTCAATTTAACATCTTTGACATATTTTTCTATATCTTTCACCGAAGTGGAGATTGATTGAAATTTGTCTTTTGTGCTTTGAAACATTGTATTTATTAATGAATAAACTTGCATTTAGTTTAAGTAAAAATTTACCACATAAATATGATAAGTTCTGAAGGATATTTAGAATTTCCAGACTCTCCATATGATAAATTAGAGAATTGTCCGGCTTGTGATAGAGTGGGGCTTAATGATGAGGATTCATATAAACAATGTTTATTCTGTGATTATATTCTAATTAATGATAATAAGAAATATAAAAAAACATATAACTCTTTTAAATTAGAACCAAAAATGAATTACTTTACAAGATTAATAAGAGAGATGAATGTTAAGCATTATGGTGATAATACACCATTTCTTACAAGGAAAGAGACTCTTTGTATTGAGGAAATGTATAAGGGTTTAATGATATTTATTATTCAAAATAATTTTAATGGAAATGTTAATACAAGATACTACATAAATAAAATAATGAATTATTTTGAAATTAAACCCGAACTCAGGATAAAATATAGAGTTTCTAAAATAGCTCAAAAAAAGTTGGATGACTTGTTTTCCAAATATGTAAATGAATGATTTTTTACCCGTCTGGGAAAATAAGATAAAATTTAATAACCATAAAAACATTCCAAATTCATTGAGATGTCTAATAGTTGGTTCAAGCGGATGTGGAAAAACCTGTTTGCTTTTAAAGATGCTCCTTACCCCCAACTTTTTAGATTATGATAATTTAATAATTTTTACGAAGTCAAGTTTTCAACCCGAGTATCAACTACTCTCACAGGGTTTTAATGCAGGTCTTAAAAAGGAAGACATTATCGGTTTATTTAAACTTCAAAACAAACTAAATGATTATAACATTGAGGATATAATACAACTATTTTGTGATACACAGAAACCTAAACCAAAACCCATAACTTGTATTCTCAGTGATAATATGGATGATATACCTTCACCTCAAGATTTAGATAAATCAAAAAAGAACCTCGTCATCTTTGATGATTGTGTTAATGAGAGAAACCAAACAGTAATGGATAGCTACTATACAAGAGGGAGACATTCTTCTTGTAATTGTATTTATCTTAGTCAGTCATATTTTCAACTCCCTCGACGCTCAATAAGAAACAATGCTAATACTTTAATTTTATTTAAGTTAAATTCAATAGATGTAAATAATTTTTGGAGAGATAATTGCTCTACGTTATGTAGTAAAAAAGAATTTGAAAATTATATGAAACACACGATTGGAAAATATAAATATATTGTTGTGAAACAAGATGAGATATTAAAGGATGTATTTTTATTTTAAACATAATTACATATATAAATGACAACAATTATTATTAACCTTGTGGGTAAATCTGCTTCTGGAAAGAACTTTCATAAATCGAAACTCTTGAATAGTAAAAATGAAAAGATTGTAAGTTTTTTTTTAAAACACCCTATGATTCGTTTTGTGAGTACTACAACCAGAGCAAAGCGACCAGGAGAAGTAGAAGGGAAAGATTATTACTACATTTCAATGGAGGAACATATGCGATTGAGGAACGAAGGTCAAATATTTGAGGAGGTCTCTCTTGGTTCTACAAAATATTCACATTGTAAGAGTGAGTTAAATAAAGTAAAATCTAATGGTCTTGGGATTTTAGAAACTAATCCTGAAGGAATGAGACAAATTATTAATAGTGGGGCGGCTTAGCCCAAATATTCAAAAGAATTGTGCATTTTGTGATACAAGCACCAAATTTGGCACAAATGTACATTAATATGTTGCGAACATTTTCAGATATTGGGCCACTTGAAATTCCGTAATTTGTTTTTTCAAATTTTTTCAAATTTCGTAATTTCAAATTTTTCGTTTCGGTCTTCGAGGCCGGCCGATAGGCAAAGTGTGACCGGAAGGGACGAGGTTCTCCTGACCACGTGGCCCTCGATCTGGGAAGCGAGAGGCGTTCCATTAGTGGACGCGCCCCTCACGCCCGACTTTTGGGCAGGCCGTTTGTTTTGACGTTCCGTGACAGGCCCCGCACCCCCACCTCCGGGCCGACCGGAAGCTTGTGCTGAGTACATCATACCTGAACAACTCAGTGAGGCAGAACACAGCAGTGCACACCAGGGTGACCCCTTCAGTGCATAAACCAATTAACCTGTCCACTGCAGGGCATATAGAAATGAAGTTATTTTCTGCATATAATAATAATATAAGTTCAGTTCTATATAACAATTTCTGTTATCACCACTACCACTACAACTACCACTACTACAAGCTTTGTCTGGAATTTTGTGGACTAACAGACAAACAGACATACAGACAAGCTGGGATCAAAACATTACCTCCTTCCACCATTGAGTGTAGAGGTAAACATCATGGAAATTATATCATGCCCTAGATTTAATTCATGCTTACCCGTGTATTTGCTTCACTGGTTCACAAGGTCTTTTGCATACATGTAATTCAGACTCTCGTCTTCATTGCTGACCACACAATGTTCGCAACATATTAATGTACATTTGTGCCAAATTTGGTGCTTGTATCACAAAATGCACAATTCTTTTGAATATTTGGGCTAAGCCGCCCCACTATATCGGCCGGCCTCGAAGACCGAAATTGTGACGGTGTCACCCGAAAAATTTGAAATTACGAAATTTGAAAAAATTTGAAAAAAAAAATTACGGAATTTCAAGTGGCCCAATATCTGAAAATGTTCGCAACATATTAATGTACATTTGTGCCAAATTTGGTGCTTGTATCACAAAATGCACAACAGGTTTGCTATGCTGCTACACTATAAACAATTGTGTGGTGATGGAGTTAAGATTTTATCATTCGGTTTTGATATCGATGAGGAGACTCAACGCAAACGTATGAAAAGCAGAGATACAAGTATTAGTGAAGAAGAAATAACAACTCGTATTAATACCAATAAAGAATATGATGAAATATTTAAAGAAAAGGATTTATTTCAACACATTTACTGTAATGATGAAGAAAAGGAAAATTTTCCCATTGACCTTTACAATTCATTAAATGATATTTTTCAATACTAAATGAATGCTGAAGAAAGAGCAAGAAAGTTTAAGGAACATCAAGAGTTGGTTTCAAAAGTTGTAAAGCAACAGGAAGAGATAAAGAAGAAACGGAGACAGAAACTAACTGGTGAAGAAGCCTTTGAAAGAAAACAAGAGAAATTTTTTAAACCGCTTTTAAAAACTCAACACCCTACAGTTCCCACGGTAGAATTTACTCCGAAAAAACTTCAAATTCTCAAAGATTTTAGTCAGATAACAAAACAAGAACTTGGAAAATTAGAATATAATGATGAAGAATTATTTCAGAAACTTGAGGAGGTAAATCAACCCCCTAATTATGTAGTGGAAGCTCTTCAAAACAATGAATATTTGGCAGATTCAAAAACCAGAGCAGGTCTCATTCCAACAGAAGAACCAGCAGTGTTCCATCTTGTGGAAGAAAAGGTATTGATATTTAATGATGAATTGATGTTCTTGAGTTCTACTCAACCAAATGTTAAATTAACTCCAAGATTAATGTTTCTTCTAACAAACCCCGGATTCAGCGGTTCAAAATATTTTGAGGAACCACTTGATATGGAAAGAGAGGAAGATAGGGTATATATTGAGTTGCTAAATGCACTTGATTATGGAGTTTCTGTTGCTGGTAAAAGTAAGAAGAATGAGAAGGAGAAACATATTATTGATGCTTTAAGTAAGCTTGGTTCAGGTGTTAGTTTTCTTCCAAATGACCCATCACAATTAGTTAATAGGCTATTATTGTTGTTAGGTAGTAAGAAGGCTGGAAACAACAATTGTTTTAATGAATCCTCAGCCATTTTAGATCAGTTGATGAATATGAAAATAATTAATAAATGTCAATACAAAGATATTTTATTAGATATTAAATAAGATGAGAAGCACAATTCTTAGTTTTAATTTCACAACGAGCGATTACACAGCTTCATTCCCTTACCCACTACAACTTAACCCCCTTACCTCATATGAGGCATCTTTATTGTCGATGGAAACTTATAATACCTTGTTTAATATCACAGAGAAAAACAACAAGTTTAGTTATAATCCAGGAAGTGGATATAAAACTATAACCGTTTCACCTGGAGCTTACGAGATTTCTCAAATATCTTCAGAAGTCTCTCGCCTTATGAAAGAAAAAGGTGATGAACCAAAAAATATTGTAATAGATATTCAAAAACACACTTCAAAATCAACTATTAAACTTAAAAATAATTATAAAGTTGATTTCACCATTGAAAATTCGTTTAGAGAGCTATTGGGTTTCTCTTCAAAAAATATTGAAAATAACGGGACGTTTTACAGTGATAATGTTATCCAAATATCCTCCGGTATAAATTCAGTATTAATTCATTGTGATTTGATTGATGGTGCTTATAACGATGGAATAAGAACAAATACAATATTTTCATTCAGTGCATACTCAACCCCGATTGGTTATAAATTTAATATGGAACCAAAAAATCTTGTCTATTTACCTGTGTCAGGAAAAACCATATACAGAGTAAATTTTAGGATAACCGACCAAGATAATCGTATGATATCCTTTAATGATGAAATTATATCCATCAGAATTCACCTACGTGAAGTTTTTCAATAAATAAATAATGGTTATTGTGAGAAAACACGAGTTGGGAAAATCTAAAATAATTACAGGGGAGGGCATGTACCTTTCACCATACTATACAAGGTATGTGGGTAGAGGATACTATAAACCTAAGAGACAACGAGGTGTAGGTCATCAATTTCGAAATAAAGGAGATGGGATAATTGATACTCTAATGGGTATTGGTTCAACCATCCTTAAACATAAAGACCTAATTGGTTCAACTGCTTCTGCCGTGGGTTCAGTTGCGGGTGCTATAAAGAGTATAAAAGATGCTCAAAAGGAGTCTCATAAATTACAAGCAATCAAAGAAATTAAAAAAGGTAAAACTCAACTATCTTCACAAGAACGACAAAAAATCATTAAAATACTTGGGTCAGGGTTTCAACAATTTTAATGCTATATAAATACAAGTATGGAAGCGATTGATAGTATCTATGATTTGGATGATACGATTATCATTTCAAACTCCACTAAAAAGGAAGACTATTTTAAGGTAAATGCTATAACAGGAACAGACTGGAATTCAAACGGAACCAAAAGTTTTGAAATAAATAATCAACAAACTTACTTGAATATAGCTGATAGTTTCTTGCTGTGTAAATTTAAATTCACTAAGGCTGCGAATAATACTAATGCTACACTCGTAAATGATTTCTTCTGGAAAATGTTTGACAGTGTCCGCCTGTATATTGGAACACAAGAGGTTGAAGCGGTTGATTATGTCTCTGCTACATCTGAAATGATGAAATTTACACTATATTCGTTTAGTGATAGAATGGGTAAGGGAGCTGTTGAAGGTTTTATTCCTGATATGTCAATGGGTACAAACACAGACCCTGGTTATAGTCAAAGGAAGTCAATGTATAATGATGACGCAAAAGCTGAGAATAGTTTTACCGTAGCAGTACCTCTGAAAGGTATATTTGGATTTTGTGATTATGATAAAGTTTTGTATGGGCTTAAAATTAGATTTCAACGACAAAGGAATGATAATGTAAATAGATTGCTTTTTGGGGTTGAAAATGCTTTTGGAGAAAATAATAAATTTGTTATTAATGATTTGTGTTGGTATATCAGTGAATATACTCCTAATCTTAAAACGGAAGAGATGTTAAATAGAAGACTTAACTCAAAGAAACCGCTAAATGTATCATACCTTAAAAGAAGATGTCAACACGTTAAACTGGAACACACTACCTACACTTGGAATTTGGGTGTTCTTCAAGGAAAGCCACGATACCTCTGGCTCATTTTTTAAAAACCAGATGGAGAGGATGGTACTAATAAGAATAATGCCCTGAGTGATAATGCTAAGGTGAAACAACTTCGGGTTTCTCTTGATGGCACATTTTATCCGCGAGATAGATTGGAAATTGATTGGGGAAAAAATGATTATGCGGAAGCCTACAAGTCCTACCAAAAGGTGTGTGAAAGTAATGGTAATAATGATCCTATTTTGGATATGGTTGCGTTTCAAAAACTTTATACAATCTACGCAATTGACCTGAGTTCTCAAAAGGAAACTATAAAGTCTAATCGAGTGGATACTTCTCTATACATTGAAAGAGGGGAGAGTGAAGAGGTTAATGCATATTGTTTGCTTTTGGAGGAAACAGAATTACAGATTAATACAGATAATGGTGTTATGATTAATATCACATAGGTTTTTTCTCATAAATAAATGGTTGGGGTATATGTTAATCAAATCAATCTTAATAAATTAACATCTTGTATTCAAAATCAAAAGCCTTGTATTATTAATGTTAATACAATTCAAAGAAAAGGAGCTGTAAGAATTGATGTTTTACTCACACACACACAAGTAAAAACACTAAATGATGTTGGATCACTTAAAATTAAAATGACGAAACCTATGTTAAAGAAATATTCAATAGACGAGTCAAGAGGAGGATTTCTCCCGTTTCTAATTCCTTTATTTGCTGGTTTAAGTGCGGCGGGAGCATTGACTGGTGGTATTTCAGCAGCGGTAAAAACTGCTAACGAAAGGAAGGCACAACTAAAAGCTCAAAAAGAATTGGAAAGACATAACAAGGAGTTGGAGAAACAAATTAGTGGAAGTGGTGTAATTGTAGATTTTGCTCAAAAACTTGAAAGTCTACCTGATAAAGCTAGATTGTTGGTTGGAGATATGCTTTCCTCTATCGCTCAAGCGGGTGTTAAACTAACTAAACGGGGTAATGGATTGTATCTTTCTCATAAATAAATGGATAAATGGTTTAAACAATTTGGAAAGAATACAACGTCAAATCTAGAACTAGCTAAGTATTGTAAAACACTAAAAATTGATAATGTGGTTATTTGTATGAGAGATGAATTAATACATATAAATAAGAATACAAAGAATATTATTATGAATTTAGACACACAGAATGGTTCTCATTGGGTTTGTATTCATAATAGTCAGGATAAATATTATTTTGATAGTTATGGTATGCCACCACCTGTTGAAGTAATACAATTCTTACAGAATGGTGTTTATCAAACATTTCAAGTTCAAGAAATGAATTCTAAATGTTGTGGTCAATTATGTTTATATGTATTATTTCAACTCAACAATAATGAAAATTTTTATGATATCATTTTTAATCTAATATAAATGACTTATGTTGGAAAAGATGGTTCTATCTTTGGAAAATCTTCTCAGGATATTGATTTATCAAATTATTATACAAAGGCACAGGCTGAACGACAAAAATATAGTGTAAGTAAAAATATTAATATGAAGAATACTTATAAATTAATCAATTATCCAAACCCTACAGATGCAAATGACTTAATTAGATTTAGTGATTTATCACAATATATATTTTTAAAGAAAACAGCACGTTTTGTTAAACAAGTAAAATTTACAACCACAACACCTTATACTGACCATACACCTTTCCTCATTGAATTTAACTACCTGCTTACAATTGAATTTTATAAAGAAGGACATATAGTTAATATGCGAATTAATAAATGGGGGTATGATATGCCTGATTTAGGGTATAATTGGTCTTTTTCAATAAACATAGAAGACCTACATGATTTAAATCAGTCTCGTAAAGAAGAATATTATCCACTTGGTGAAGATAAGGATTTATGTGGAAGTACAATTAGTAAACAACAAATACGTGATTTTAAGAAAAGAAAAATATATGATAGTATAGCGATGGTTCGCATGACAAAGAAGGAAGGTAATGAGATAAGGATAGAAAGCCGAGGAATACAAACCGATTTGGTAGTGGGAAGATGGGGTGGTATTACCTGTCATAATATTAATCTCACATATATTTCTGATACATAAATGACAGGAAGAAGACTACAAGAGAATTATAATTTTTGTATTCAAGGATACCTACAAGAAAAGGGTGCTCGGTATTACATACCTTATGATTTGGAGCATATACATGGGAATTTTGTCATAAAAAACTGGCCTTATACTGATATTGTTAAACCCACAAATAGAGACTTGTTTAAAGTATTAAATAAAAATGAACTTCTCAAAGTTATGAAATATAAAACTCTTTTAGAAATCGTCAACAAATCTTATTGGTATCCTATTATGAGAAAAATAATTATAGATACAAGAATATCTCAAAATCCAGATGAGTATATGTATAATATTCTTTGGGGTTTAAACTCAAGGGTAGCAAGGGATGAGGAAGGAGTTGAAGAAGAGAAGGAGAAAAGAGAGAAAAGAGAGAAGGAGGAGAGGGAACAAAGAGAGAGGGAGGAGAGGGAGATGGAAATCAGAGCGATTCAAAAAAGAGTGGATGTATTACAGCAAGAAGATAAATCTCAACTCACCGAAGAGGAAAATAAAGAAAGAATGAATGCTGTGAAAATATTGATATCAAAAATTGCTAAGATAAATGAGGAAGGAGTTAAAGAAGAGAAGGAGGAAAGAGAGAAAAAGGAGGAGGAAAGGGAGAAAAAGGAGGAGGAGAGGGAGGAAAGGGAGAAAAGAGAGAAAAAGGAGAAGGAGGAAAGGGAGAAAAAGGAGGAGAGGGAGGAAAGGGAGAAAAGAGAGGAGGAAAGGGAGAAAAGAGAGAAGGAGGAGAGGGAGCAAAGAGAGAGGGAGGAAAAATATAAAAAGATGGAAATCAGTGAGATTAATAAAAGATTGAAGGTATTACAGCAAATAAATCAAACTCAACGCACTGAGGAGGAAAATAAAGAAATGAGAAGTCTAATGAAAATATTATTTTCAAGAATAACGACGTCAATGTCTTCAGTTTCAGGGAGGAGATTTAAACGAGAAAGTGGGGATAAAGAAGAAGAAGAAGGAAAAGATTATGTGGTTGATGATGTCGGTGTAATTGACTTTAGTTAGTTTTATTTGTAAATAAATGGAGGAGAGAGTGAAGGCATTCCTTAGGATTCTTTATGTTTTAAAAATCAAGATTGAAATGTATATGTTGAAAACCAAAAAGGTTTTGATACTCTGTCGGAATTTTTCTGATAAATAAATATGAGTTATTGTCTCAAATGTAAAAAGAAAACTAAATCTAAAAATATCTCTTATGTTAAAGCTAAAAATAATAGAGTTTGTCAAAAAGGAATATGTCAAGTGTGTGGCTCTAAAAAGTGCCAATTCATCTCTCCTAAAAGAGGAGGAGACATACAAAAGTTTCTGTCAGGAAGTAAATTTACAACAACTGGAATTCCAGGGGAATTACACCTTCCAGGGTATTCTTTCTGTGGTCCAGGAACAAACTTGGATAAAAGATTAGATGAGGCTGACAATCCTAAACCTTGGTCCAGACCAAAAAATAGGGTTGATGAAGTGTGTATGAAGCATGATATTGCTTATGGGGATACCACCACATTGGATGAAAAACATGAAGCAGACAGAGAAATGTTGTATAATTTGTCTTTGATACGAAATCCGACATTGAGAGAGAAAGTTGATAGGTTTATTGTGAAAAAAATGATAAGTGTTAAATTGAAACTTGGTCTTGGTTATTTCCCAAAAAACTATTAAACTCCAATGATGTTATCAAGACTGAGGAGCTTTTGGCTAATGAATTACATAAACCTATAATCACAAAAGTTAAAAGAAGGAAAGTTTATTCTAAATACACCGACCACATATGGTCCGCTGATTTAATCGAATTAAATAATGATAAGGGATACAGGTATGCTTTAACCGTTATTGATTTGAGGAGTAGATTTGCCTGGGTTGTCCCTTTAAAAAATAAAAGGGGTGATACTTTAATGTTAGCCTTTAAGCTAATATTTGATCGGGATAAAAGGAAACCAAAGAAGTTATGGACTGATGAGGGAACAGAGTTCTATAACAAAATATTCATGAAATTTCTTAAGGGGAAGGGTATTAAATTATACAGCACCTTTAATGAAGGAAAGGCAGTTGTTATTGAGCGTTTTAATCGTACTTTAAAAGAGAAATTATATAAAAAATTCACACAACTCGGTTCTCAAAAATGGGTGTATTTAATTCAGGATATTGTAGATAATTACAATAATACAGTTCATTCATCAACAAAATCAAAACCATCAGAAACATTTACAAAATTAGAATATGAAAAGGAGATTAATTTGAGAAAGCCCAAGTTCAAAGTTGGTGATATTGTAAGAATATACAAATGGAAAAGTCATTTTGAGAAAGGTTATACACAAAAATGGACTCGTGAATTATTTAAAATCATTGATGTAATGGATACAGTCCCTTGGACCTACAAATTATATGATTTAAATGGAGAAGAAATCTTGGGTTCATTTTACTCGCAATAATTACAAAAAACACAAGTAAGCAGATAATACCCTTGAAAATAATAAATAAATAAATAAAATGTAATGGGGATACGTTTTTAAATCTGTGAACCCCAAACACAGAATCCCACAACTTTTTAGTTGGGGCTTAACTTTTGTGTGTGTATAATGGGGATACGTTTTTAAATCTGTGAACCCCAAACACAGAATCCCACAACTTTTTAGTTGGGGCTTAACTTTTGTGTGTGTATAATGGGGATACGTTTTTAAATCTGTGAACCCCAAACACAGAATCCCACAACGTTTCAGTTGGGGCTTAACTTTTGTGTGTGTGTGTATGTGTGAGTCATAATAATATACAAACCCTAACCCAACCCCATCCCTAACCCAACCCCATCCCTAACCCAACCCCATCCCTAACCCAAACCCATCCCTAACCCAACCCCATCCCTAACCCAACCCATCCCTAACCCAACCCATCCCTAACCCAACCCCATCCCTAACCCAACCCCATCCCTAACCCAATCCCATCCCTAACCCAACCCCATCCCTAACCCAACCCCATCCCTAACCCAACCAATCCCTAACCCTCACATTCAAAATCCCAACCCTAACCCAATCCCATCCCTAACCCAACCCCAACCCTCACATTCAAAATCCCAACCCTAACCCAACCCCATCCCTAACCCAACCCCATCCCTAACCCTCACATTCAAAATCCCACCCTAACCCAATCCCATCCCTAACCCAACCCCATCCCTAACCCAACCCATCCCTAACCCTCACATTCAAAATCCCAACCCTAACCCAACCCCATCCCTAACCCTCACATTCAAAATCCCACCCAAACCCTAACATAATCTTTCTTTTCTTCTTTTTTTAAATACGTATTTCTTTTTTCTTTTTTTCCTCTTCCTCCAATTCTGTCTTTCAAGGCTTTCAAGTTTGAAGAAGTAGAAATGGGAAGAAAGAATTTTCCAGCATTTTCTTCCTCGAACTTTCTTGATATTGCTTAAATCAAGCGTCATTAAATAAAGAACATTGTTCATTGCTTTAGAATCCAAAGAGTCTCCAAGAGGAACCCCACAGGTAGAGTCTCCAAAATAAAACCAACTTTCCAAGTTCCCAAGGTATAACCACATTCCTGTTGAGCCTCCAAGATAGGTATCACATTCCGAGTCATCAAAACAAAACCCCCATTCCGAGTCTCCAAAAATATAACCATCTTTCCAAGTCCCCAAGGTAGAACCACAATTTTCAGAAATATTGGGGGTTTCCGTGATAAGTCTCACATAGTATAACTGCGGACCATCAGGGAAAACTTCCCTTTCCCAATTTTTTAGGGTTTCTATGATGTGTCTCACATAGTATAACTGCGGACCATCAGGGAGAACTCTCCTTGCCCAATTTTTTAGGGTTTCTATGATGTGTCTCACATAGTATAACTGCGGACCATCAGGGAGAATTCCCGTTTCCCAATTTTTGAGGGTTTCTATGATGTGTCTCACATAGTATAACTGCGGACCATCAGGGAGAACTCTCCTTGCCCAATTTTTTAGGGTTTCTATGATGTGTCTCACATAGTATAACTGCGGACCATCAGGGAGAATTCCCATTTCCCAATTTTTTAGGGTTTCTATGATGTGTCTCACATAGTATAACTGCTGACCATCAGGGAGAACTCCCCTTTCCCAATTTTCAGAAATTTGTGGGTCTCCAATGTATGACTTGTATTCTGGCTCATCAAGGTAGAACTTGTTCAGTGGGTTTTGTTTTGATAACTCACAACAAGTATCATCATGGTAAAACTCTTTTTCAGGATTTTGTGGATCTCCAAGGTATAACTCTTTGGCTGGGTCATCAAGGTAGAACTCGTTCTGGGGGTCTTGGTTGTTCAAAATGTCTTCAAACAAAAAAATAACTTCATCCCAAGTTGTGTTAAAAGCAGAATTTTCATTTCGTATCTCAGATACAATTTCCTGTGAAAGAAAATAACAATGTATTAATTTAATACAATATTTTTTATTTGTATAAATCAAGCTCTATGAATATTAAAATAAACTTTGTTAACTCTTACATGAGTCTCATCTAAAAAAAAAAATTAAAATAAATAATTAAATAATTAATTAATTAAATAAATAAATAAATAAATAAACAAACTTACCTCCATTGATAAGAGGTTCGAGTCCAGTTCATCAATCTGAAGGTTGAGTTCTACACAGGTAGTAGGACTCCAAGGAATAGCAAAGTTATCCCATTCCATTTCGGCATAGTAGTCCATTCTCAAGTGAAGCAGAAAGCGTGTTTGAAAAAGCCTGTGTGGTCGGTGCCTTTTATAAGGACTGGGTGTGTCATTTCCTGTGGAAATTCCCTGGGCGTGTCTTAACTGGAAATGCTGTGATGGAAATTCCCTGAAAATGCTGTAATGTATTACCTGGAAATGATACAATGCTGAAGAGTTTATAAAGTGGGTGGGGTTTAGCAGAAGTGGGCGGAGCTTAGCAAAAGTGGGTGGGGCTTAGTAAAAAAAGTGGGCATGGCTTAACAAAAAAGTGGGCGGGGCTTAGTAAAAAGGTGGGCGTGGCTTAACAAAAAGTGGACGTGGCTTACCAAAAAGTGGACGGAGCTTAACAAAAAGTGGGCAGAGCCTACCAAAAAGTGTGTGGCACTGGAGGCGCTCAAACAAGAACATTGAGGGAGGTTTACCATTTTATCTTAGCTCAGTTAAAATATCTTAATAAAGAACCAAACTCAAACATCTTTTTTGTTAATATATTAGATGGTGAAGGGAGTGGCAAGATAATTAAATTATTTCCCACGCATAAACAAATATTTGTAGGGTCGTTGTTTGAGTGGGCCAAAGATGATTCACCAGATGATATTAAGAGTAAAAGGTTAAAAGGTCCATAAGGTCAGAAGGATCACAGGTTCACACAGAAGGACCATTGTTTAAGTGGTCTAATGAATAAGGATAACATGTCAAAAGGTTAGAAGGTTCGTAAAGAACAGGGTGAGAGAAATAGAGGTGTTTAGGGGCAATGAGGGAGGGGAAAAATTAACATGTAAGTCAATGGGAAAATGAGAGTGTCCCAGAAGCAACATATATACACTACTCACCTGCAACTCACCACAGGTGAGTTCATTTCCAAAGTAAAGGAGAATCACCTGCTTGAAATCTAATGATTTCTAACAACTTCTAAAAGGTGCCAATATTGTCCAGACCATTTTAGGATTTGTGTGGAATAAGGTAAGATTTAGTAATTTTTTCATCCGTTTTTGTTTTATTCCACTGCAAACCAAAGAAATACAAATGTGGATACCAATTATTTTATTTTTTTTCAACAATTTTCTGGTAGAAATGGTGCATTATTTGCAAAAAAAGTGCAGGGGTGCCAATATTTTTGGCCACGACTGTATGCGTCGCTTTATATACGGTGGGTAGACAAGTCCTCAGGATGTGGAGTCCTCATATCAGCGAAACAGCTACCAGCATATGTGCACGGGTGATTTGAGCGGTGAATCAAACACCTGCAATGACCTGCCGATGACCGATATCACCTTGCCACCACCTCTCTCCCTCCACCCCCCACCCCCTCCCTCCTCTCCACTTGGGCAGGACATAGACATGGCACGGACACGACGGTGGGTCACGGCATGGACATGACTGTGGGTCACGGCACGGACACGACTGTAGGTCACGGCACGGACACGACCATAGACACAAATGCAATGTGAAATGTATGAAATGGGATGATCATGTAAGATACAGGACACCGGCTGGGTCAGCCTGCTACAGAGGGACAAAGCATTGGTCACCAATTTGGTCGGCAGTGTCTGAGTGTGTCTGGGCAGTGTCCGTGCTGTGTTCTGTCCGCACCGTATTTATTCTGGAGTAATATAGCTGATTTATCAATTAATACAAAATCCCTAATAAACCGTCAATTGAATGGAAAAACAAAACCGAACAATCTGTAGTGAACATGTGACAGGCGTTTTCATCTACACCAACGCCATATTCGTCTGAATCGCTCGCACAAAGCTCAAAACGATACGGCTCCCCAATTTCCCCGAAAGCTTCAAAAATCTTCAAAATCCCACTGATCAGTGTCGATATACTGAGAACCTTCAGAGTTGACGGAAGAATCAGTATTGGAATCTGAGCTCGACATGCACAGTCTATGTAAACCGCCAATTGGATCAAGGTGGGTTCATCATGTGACGTCATTGGCAAAACCTAAAATCGACACTTTAGGGCTTTATTGACACTTTATGATTGAAAAAAAAAAATTCCCTTCAAATTAGACAGTGATGAATGATTTTCAATGGTTAAAAAAATTGTTATTGTCTGCTTTATTGTTAATTAGGGGACCAAGCCATAATGGCTGGAACCCCATTTATTTTACGAGCAACGGTACCTGCCCTATGGGCGGGGCTTCAATTGGGAAGCCCAAATGAAAAGGCAAAATATCAGAAATTGAAGGCTTTTTAAATTTTAAACGATTCATATAAACATTCGTTGAATCATATCACACGCAAATCATCAAAATCTAAACAGTACATGGTGCCCATTTTGAAAAAAGATTGAATTCTGCAAAATGGAAGCGGCCGCTATACGTCTTTCTCAGTCGCACGTTTGTGTGAAGAGTGCACGCCGAATCTGTAACACGGAAGCGGCCGCGACACCTGTTTCTCAGTCGCTTTGCACACGCTGCCATGTTACTTCGGAGCCGCACGTTTATATAGGAAGAGTTCGTCAGGAGTCAATCTACTCTCTCCTGGTACGTAGAATAAACAGTATTTGTAGAATTTCAACAAAAGCCACATCACTGTTCATATCGGTAAATATTATTCCATAGTTTGGAAAAACTGGAAAATTGGAAAAACAATACAGCCTATTTTACTCCCAGGAGTCCCAGGAATACCCACCCAAAATATCGTTGCAATCGGTTGAGCCATTTTTGCGGTACCTTCGAACGGACGGACGGACATTTGGTGAATTATAGCAAGATGATTATTATCTTTTTATATTGTACTTTCACCATTTTTCACTTTTAAATGAATTTTCTCTGCAATCGCTTGTCTGATTGACATGGAATTTTCAACATATGAGCGACTACCCATGGATATTTTTGAAATTGATAACTATGGCGTCATAGGTTATGTGGTATGGCAGCCATGTTGAGAAAAAGGAAAAGCATTGGGCATCTTCTCTAAAACTGCTCAACCAAAAAAATTTAAACTTAGCACATGTCAAGTACTCCCCATGGGGAATAAATGTTGATACCGATGATATCATTGGTGCAGTGGTACGCCAGCCATAATTGGATACGTCAAAATGCTTATCAATACGAAAATTATTGAAGGTGATCGATGGAGAAATTAGTTAAGAGAATCAAATTTATGATGGCATTCGTCACATGGTTTGGCAGCCATATTGGATTGAAAATAAAACCTTTAAAAACCTCTTCCCCAGAACGGCCTGATAGACGTGAAACTTGACGTGAAACGTTGACGTGAAACTTCATATACATGATCCACAAGCCTTAGGGATCCAAGGGTGATAACTAAAACATTGGTCACATGGTCTGGCAGCCTTTTTTTTTTTTTAATTGATGAGCACTCCTTTTTGCATCTTCATATACATAAGGCTGCTGATGCAGTTGCCTAGGCTATTGGGCACAATCCTGGACGGGTCGTCACTCCGACACAGGATACTCGAATGGCTGATTCTTCGCAGTAAGCTGATACTCATTTTGCCGACCTTGGAAGGATGATAGGCTGAGTCAACCCACCTGGTGTTAATTCAACAGAATGACAGGGGATTGAACTCAGGACCTTGTGATCTCAAGCCAACACCGGGCCTTTTTTGTAAGCGTGAACGTTAAAATTGTATCTTCTCCAGAAAGGTTTACGAGATCGATGACTAACCTTGTGGAATATAGTTTGATAAATTTCAACATCACAGGTCACATGGTCTCGCAGCCAAGTACCCATTCTGAATTCAGTTTTATAACAAGGATGTCTTGGGTCATGTGTCCGATTAAAGTGGAGAGACTAACCCTAACTCCCTACATTTATAAAGTGCACGTCTAGTTTTGGTTCTGTTGTACATAATATATATATATTGTTACGGACACGACTTAGATGTTATGATGGGCCGAGCGGAATGGCCGCCGTGTTCGCACAAGTTACCCGATTATACTCGAACGTTGGCCGAGTCGCGCTACGCTAGATCAATGAAGGAAAGGACACAACGGCTAGGTTAAATGACACGACACCAGGGGTACAGTTCTCAAGGCCTCCGGAGGAGGTTATATTAGTTCGGAACGTTTAGATTACAGGGATGAGAGAGACAGCATAGAAAGATAGGCACTTAATTACGGTCTTATAGTAGCCCCGACAGACGACAGATAAACGGGACAAGACTGACTCACACGGGGATTGATGGCAAGGAAAGGCAGGTAGTCGATGGCTCAAGGTGCACTCTTGGCTCAGGGACAGGATACAGTACGGTCCAGTAGATGCAGGGAGGTGTCACAGCGCTCGGAGGTGGCGACTGGTCCTTTCCACTTCAAGCTCGGGGCGCATCTCACGTCACGTCCGGTAAGTGGCTGCGTATATCCGGCGGGGAGTGACACGCCCTCGGCTCGTTAGCTCCGCCCCAGATGGAATCGGCCCGTTGCTTCTCATTGGGTGCGGGGGGGTTACCGGGCTCCGCCCTTGACGAGGAGCTGACAGCCAGCCCCTTCGTGGTAACCCCGTAACCTGGAGCACATGGGCCATGGCGGCTAACCGAGCCGGAGTGAGGACGCCCACTCCCCGCACCGCGGCCGCGCCGCCCCCGCTTTGGTTGTAGTTGTTGTTGTTCCATGAGATGATGGGAGGATGCGGAGATGAGGTTGGGGGGGAGGTATTGGGAGGTCCTAAACTCACTACTGGTGCCATACAATCACATTCTGGTGCAACGAAGAGTCAGAATTAATGGAAACGAGTCCTTAACTGACATAGACTAAGAATAACTAGCAAGATGTCCGAAAGTTGTCTACGTGAGATGCGGTGGACCTGGGCACGACATTTAATGGGGGAAAAAGGGGAAGGTCGGTTCTATAGAGTGTTGTTTACAGACAATGGGACTAGGGAATGGGGGATTGGGGATAGTTGGGGAGTATTGGGGAAATAGGGGAATATTTACAAGCGGATATGGAGGCCAAATCCCATATCCGCAACATTGCACCCTTCTCTACCCTCGGGGCGTCCCGACCTGATAAATTTTTACCTATTTTAGTGTGGCACTCAGATGTAGTTCCCTCTACTATTAACTCTACCCTGAGTGCGACAGTTTTACAGATATTCACAAATGAGTAAATATGTCCCCCTGCGACGTTGCACCCTTCTCCTCACAGAAACACACCCACAGGATAACCGAATCGCGGAAAGAATTCGCAAACTAAACATACAGCCGGTAGGGAGCATTATTTACATAAGACTACGCTGATATTTACACTACGATCCAGGACCTGTTTTTGGAGGAACACATGCAGATGTTATGCATAGAGAGAGCACGCATGCCAGCATCGATACACCAACCCACGAGTGCTCTGTGGCCTTACGGCCTTTAATAATGTGCAGAGCACCCCTTCCCAGCACCAAAAGCACCACCCCATCACACAGTCAGCACCATCCGGTGCACCAATAAAATGTTTAGTAATCATGGTGTGGTGTCGCAGCCGGCCGATGTTCTGCCGCTGGTCTTGCCTTCGTGTGGTGCACTTGGCCTTCTTACTTCTTTCAAAAATAAAGAAAGGCGCCAACCGCGTCCATTTCTTTATTGTGGCCGTCAGGGGCCAACTATAAGTGGTTCACCTGTATGGCGTAGGTGCCACGTTGACCCATAGGTCCATCCACGGGTGGTGCTTGGCCGCAAAAGAACTGCGGTCCATTGTGGGTGGCCACCAAAATTGCGGTCCATATGGTGTATCGATCCAGGCAGCAAGCAGCGAAAGTGCAGGCCCACAACTGCGGAGCCAGCACCTCTCTCTCCTCTCTCTCTGCCCCAAAGCCAGATCCTCGGAGGTGGGAGACAAAAGAAGCAGACAAGTGAGTAAGGTGGTAAGGGCGCAAAAGTGCACGCAATGTAAGGTAATGCACACTGGGGGCACATGGGAACCAGGTGAGACAGGTACGTTCCTACCGTACGCCCCCCCCCCCCCCCCCACCAGGTAACCTACATGGCCCCTCCCTTACCCCTTACTGTATCCACAAAACACAACACTATCCATAAACATCTACTTTACAAATCAACAAACGTCCCTACTGTCTTCCCCGTTCCTCCCATAAACCAAATTCGTCTTCTCTCCCTCCTAACCAATCAAATTTGCCATTGTCAACTCTCATCAAAATTTGCCATCTCCAACTGAACATCAAAATTTGCCATTACCAATTCATCATCAGTCCCTCCTAAGGAGGGAGAGATGGAATCACCCCAATGTCTCATCCACGTCGTGATGCGTCTCACAAATCCAACAGCAGTCCTTACTTCCTGCAACACAAAACAAAGAAAACACAGGTGTGGAGTCATCATCATCACCACAGGTAAGTGGCTGCGTATGGTGCGACAGGTTCATCAATCCTAACTATTTCCTAAATGACTTTAACAACTTTACACTACCCGGGGTCTTTCTCCGGCCAAACCATTGGCCCTCTTACACTATGGGTTCTAAAAACCAATTCCCATTGACCAAACTGTGGTGCTTTTCAATTTGGGGTCTCACTCCCCCGATTCATCTCCCGGTGCCCTCGCACAATTTCTGGGCCGCGACGTGTACCTCTCCCAGCGGGTCTACCCACCTGCACACCCCCACCACTGCAGTTGCCTCCGAGCTTACCTGCTCCTTACCCTAACCTAACTACCTGGGGAAGGCTCTCTGGCGCTCTCCCCACTCGGTGCCCTCTCTGGCACTGGGCTGCCCGATCCACAACCGGGATCCTTAGGCACCCACTCACAACTACCGGCTCCCAGAGCCCACCTGCGGCCTCACCTGGCCGACATCCTCACAGTGGTGGAGTGCCCAACCAACTACACACACTAACAGGCTACACGCCCAGCCATTTCCACAACACTAATGCACCCATCCACAACACCATTCTGCAACCGCACCACAAATGCCAATATCCAACCACAATTTACCTATACCCTCTACCTAACACTTACACTACCCGCCCCGGGTACTCGTGAAAGGGGTCCACTCTTCCCCCATCCACACCTTCGCACCATGCACACCACTCCGTACCACTTACTCCAACTCTCTCCACACACCTGTACCTGCACACCTGTGCTCTCACACCTGGTGCCACCTGCACCCTTCTCTCCCCAAGCGCATTCGCGCTGATCCACAACACTCACTACTCACACACTGCTCCACACACCTGTCCAGTTGCACACCTGTGCAATCACACCTGTTCAATCCTCACACACACGGCATCATCTCATCTAACTACTCCCCTCTGAAACTTGCGCTTCCCAGTCGTCCCTTTAAACTATTGCGCTCCCTCGTCATTATCATCCATACTAATCTACCTGCGTCCCCACTACAGGTATCAGTCACTAACTAAACTTAACGTCACCTAATGTCATCTTCGCTAGATCCCTATCAATATCCTAACCCACCCGGGCTAGTTTTCACTGCCATACACCCCATAAGCTATAGCGCATTTGCCCCCACATGGGAAGGGTGGCAGGGATGCCACCCTTACCCACCGGGCCCATCGCTCACTACCAATTTTGCACATCAAATTTCAACAAATCAAAAATTTTGCCAATCACTGCCCATCATCTGCCAATCATTCCTGCCAATCCTTTGCCAATCATCAAATTTAGTTTTTCTCTAATTTCAGGGCCAAAACACTATCCTCATCACACAGTCTACTCACTAATGCCTCTCGGTGCGCCAATTCCTGTCCAAAGCCCAGCTTCGTAAAGCCGAGCAATGAATGTGGGTTGTTTGGTGCCAGCGGCTGGATACGTCCGGCATTCGGGGCAGGGACGGGGGCTTACCCGGCCCGAGACCCCACGCACCATCTCGGCACGGAGCCATCCCAAGGCCCGATCTCGACCTGCCGGTATACCTCAACAAAAAGTGGTCGCCATGACGACCCTTCCTATCCAGCTGCCCGCTCCGCCTAGTGGAGCACGGACGCGGCCGTTCAAAGCGAGGCCCGGCACGCACCGAGGGCCCGCTTCGGCTAAAAGTCGACCTAACCTCTAACCTGGTTACCGTCGATGCTTCACCTGGATTCTTACACCCCGCAGCCCGTTCCTTGCTCACACATCCAGCCGTTCCCATGCTCCTCGTACCTTTCCTTACACACCCAGGTACCCTCATTCCACTCACAGCCTTGGTCACACACCTGACCACCGAACACTTTGGCACACATTCGTTGGTCGCACACCTCACCAACACACCTCTTCGCGCCCCCTCCTCGGTCACCTCCTCTGTGACGATCACAGGTGTGCTCTCATTCGCACACCCAACCACGTGCCTCACTACCAATTCCAGCGTGCATTCCCACTCACGCTCTACCATTCCAGGTGTGCATCCTTTCTCACCTGTCACAACCAACTCACGCTCCGTGTCACTCTTACTACTCTCACCTCCACTCTTGACAGCGCACTCACCCTTACTCCCGACAGCGCACTCTTTCCTCATGCACCTGTCCGTTACACACCTTTCCCGCGCACACTCTCCCGTTACACCCTCTGTAACACTCACCACAGGTGGACACACTTCCTTACTTTTGACAGCGCACTCTTTCCCCATGCACCTGTCCGTCACACACCTTTCTCGCACACCCTCTCCCGTTACACCCTCGGTAACACTCACCACAGGCGTGCATTCTTCCTTACTCCCTCGCACACACGCTACGACCGACTCACTCTCGCCAGCACCCTCACTCCTTGGCACGCACTTTTTCCTCACACACCCCAGAGTCGGACTTTCTCGCACACCTCCTTTTTCGCACACCAGACCTGTCGCACACTTCACCAACGGCCTCTCACGAACACCCGGGTCCATCTCGACCCCCAAGCTTCTTAAATCCCCTGGCGCATCATACGCACGACCATATTGGTCACCACTTACACTGGGTCCTCTTCCTCTTCGCTTCTCCTCCATCACCTGCGAATCCCTCATCCGGTTAATGAGCACATCATCACGATCCAAACACAGACTTTGGACCAATTCTTTTACCTCCTCTTTTATCTCTTTCTTATCCTCTCTCCGTCGCTTCTTAATTTCGCTCACCCCTTCTTCCACTTCTTCTAATTTCTGCTTCACCTCTTTTATGTCCCGGTACGTCTCCTCAAGCTCATCCTCTAAGGCTACCTTGACCGTTTCCAGGTGCGTCCTCACCTGCCGGTCCTTCGTCTCCATTACCTCTACCACCTCGTCCAACCTCGCTGTCAGTCCCTCACGTACCATCTGACATTCCCTCTTTGTCGCTATTAAGTCGTTTTTTATGTCGTTTTGTGTCGCTTTTAAACCTCCTAATACCGCAGTGTTCCTTTGAACCTGCTCCGTTAGTCCTTTTTGTCCCTCCGTCAGCTGTTCCACCTCCTGCGTCAGGTCCTCTATGCCCCCTTGTAACTTTACAGTCCCCTTTCTCACCTCCTTCTCCATGTGCTCCTTACAGTGCCTCACCTCCTCGCGCACTCCTCCGACCTCCTCACTCACACCTCTTCTGATCTCCTCTCCCATCACTTGCATCTCCTGCCCAGATGCCACCCTCATCTGCTCCATTTCCTCCCTGTGAGCATCCAGTTTGGTTTCTACCCCCATTCTGACCCCCTCTATCTGCTGCCCCATTTGTTTAACTTCCCTTTCCGCTTGGTCCCTCATGTCCCTCAATTTGCCTTCCATCCTGTTTTCTAACCCCTCTAACCCCTTTTGCATCCCTTCCATTTGATTCTCTTGAGCGGCCATTCTGTTTTCTACCCCCATTAACCCATTTTTCACCTCTTTTATTCCGTTGTCTAACCCCTCACCGGTACCCCTCGCTTCGTCCCTCATTGCCCCCATTTGGCCCTCTAATCGCTCACTATCAGCCCTCATTCCCACAATTTGGTTTCCCAACCGCTCACCCAATCGCTCAATTTGGCTCCCCATACTCATCTGTACAGCTGCCTGTAGCTGCGCAATGAGGGCCTGCATGTCAATCGGCTGCATCTTAAAGCCCGTTGATACAGCGGGCTCGGCTACCGCGCGCTCTTGCGAGGCGCCATTTTGCGCGCCCGCAACGTCGGGCGCAACGACGCTATTTTGTGCGTCTGCTACCCTCACTGCTTCGCTCTCCTCTTGTCCCTCATTTTGGTCCTGGATCGACCCTGCCTCACTCTCCTCTACCGGACCCCAGCCGACTTGGTCTGCCATAGCGCGACTTTCAAAATTCGGGTTTTTATATTTTGTAAAACACAATCAAATTTCGCCGTTATAATTTCGAGCGCGTAAAACGCGCTCCGGATCGAATCTCACTCCTCGACACCAATTGTTACGGACACGACTTAGATGTTATGATGGGCCGAGCGGAATGGCCGCCGTGTTCGCACAAGTTACCCGATTATACTCGAACGTTGGCCGAGTCGCGCTACGCTAGATCAATGAAGGAAAGGACACAACGGCTAGGTTAAATGACACGACACCAGGGGTACAGTTCTCAAGGCCTCCGGAGGAGGTTATATTAGTTCGGAACGTTTAGATTACAGGGATGAGAGAGACAGCATAGAAAGATAGGCACTTAATTACGGTCTTATAGTAGCCCCGACAGACGACAGATAAACGGGACAAGACTGACTCACACGGGGATTGATGGCAAGGAAAGGCAGGTAGTCGATGGCTCAAGGTGCACTCTTGGCTCAGGGACAGGATACAGTACGGTCCAGTAGATGCAGGGAGGTGTCACAGCGCTCGGAGGTGGCGACTGGTCCTTTCCACTTCAAGCTCGGGGCGCATCTCACGTCACGTCCGGTAAGTGGCTGCGTATATCCGGCGGGGAGTGACACGCCCTCGGCTCGTTAGCTCCGCCCCAGATGGAATCGGCCCGTTGCTTCTCATTGGGTGCGGGGGGGTTACCGGGCTCCGCCCTTGACGAGGAGCTGACAGCCAGCCCCTTCGTGGTAACCCCGTAACCTGGAGCACATGGGCCATGGCGGCTAACCGAGCCGGAGTGAGGATGCCCACTCCCCGCACCGCGGCCGCGCCGCCCCCGCTTTGGTTGTAGTTGTTGTTGTTCCATGAGATGATGGGAGGATGCGGAGATGAGGTTGGGGGGGAGGTATTGGGAGGTCCTAAACTCACTACTGGTGCCATACAATCACATTCTGGTGCAACGAAGAGTCAGAATTAATGGAAACGAGTCCTTAACTGACATAGACTAAGAATAACTAGCAAGATGTCCGAAAGTTGTCTACGTGAGATGCGGTGGACCTGGGCACGACATTTAATGGGGGAAAAAGGGGAAGGTCGGTTCTATAGAGTGTTGTTTACAGACAATGGGACTAGGGAATGGGGGATTGGGGATAGTTGGGGAGTATTGGGGAAATAGGGGAATATTTACAAGCGGATATGGAGGCCAAATCCCATATCCGCAACAATATATATATATATATATATATATATATATATATATATATTATAATAGCCGTAGATGATTCTGTCTGTTGGACGTCTGTCCGGGGTGTGGCTTATTCGGTTTGCAGAGTAGCTCCACCCATAGCTCCACCCATTCTGGGAGAGGCTTCATATAAACAAATATCCACCATTTTATTAACTCGCATAGCTTTGAGGCCTGTTTTGTAGGCCCGTGGTGTCTTGCTCTCTCTCCCAGTTTTATTTCAAATCAAATTCGATATATCATTTCATTTTTCACAGTCGCTAACAGTTTTAGACTCGGTTGAAAAAAAACGGGAAGAAAATCCGATGAAAGTTGCCGTTTATAGAACGAAATGAATTCTCAAAGGCCTGTAACTTCAAGGCCATTGAGTCTCTCTCACGCCTTTATCTCCAATCTAACTCACCATCTGATTTCATTTTTATCGATGGTTTTAGACTCGATGTCAGCAATAATTGAGACCATTCCACACACGCGGGAAAATGCAGATATATTTTTAAAAATCGCGTCATGATGTATCATACACCGCCCAACATCACACCGATGGCAACGTGTCGACATATATTAAAAATTCGCTTTTGCTTTTCCGTTAAGATATATTACTTTTTCGTTTGATGACAAAAAAAATAATAATAATAATGTCACTCCTCCTCAAAAAAAAAAAGAGTTTGATGACAATCGTCACAAAAACGTTAACAATGATGCCGACATATATTTCTTCGTTTTTATTTCATTCAACATTATTATCCAGAAGTAAAATATGTTTCAGGAAATTACCGAGAGATATTTCTTCGTTTTTTTTAATTAGTTATGTGCGCATACACTTTAAATAGGTTTATTTGAAATCTTTAATTTTCCACAATATAATTTACTTGCCATTTATCATTTGATGATTACGAGACACTTCCTCTTGAGGATCGTGACAATTCATGCGCTGCGTGGAAACTTCTATTTCCAAAATGAATGAGACGATCGATGAAGAACGCAGACTTGAACATGATGGAGCAAGAAAAAGAACGAGACGGGAGAAAAACGAGAGAAACGAGACGGGTAAAAGCCGATTGGAGAGGCGAGAGAGGAGCGATTGGAGAGGAGAGTGAGGAGCGATTGGAGGGGAGTGTGAGGCGCGATTGGAGAGGAGTGTGAGGCGCGATTGGAGAGGAGTGTGAGACACGATTGGAGAGGAGTGTGAGGCGCGATTGGAGAGGAGTGTGAGGCGCGATTGGAGAGGAGTGTGAGGCGCGATTGGAGAGGAGTGTGAGGCGCGATTGGAGAGGAGTGTGAGGCGCGATTGGAGAGGAGTGTGAGGCGCGATTGGAGAGGAGTGTGAGGCGTGATTGGAGAGGAGTGTGAGGCGCGATTGGAGAGGAGTGTGAGGCGTGATTGGAGAGGAGTGTGAGGGATTGGAGAGTGTGAGGGATTGGAGACGTGATGGATTGGAGAGGAGAGGAATGTGAGGGATTGGAGAGGAGTGTGAGGCATGATTAGAGGAGTGTGAGGGATTGGAGAGGAGTGTGAGGGATTGGAGAGGTGAGGGATTAGAGAGGAGAGGAATGTGAGGGATTGGAGAGGAGTGTGAGGCACAATTGGAGAGGAGTGTGAGGCGCGATTGGAGGGTGTGAGGAATTGGAGAGGTGAGGGATTGGAGAGGTGAGGAATTGGAGAGGAGAGGAGTGTGAGGGATTGGAGAGGAGTGTGAGGGATTGGAGAGGAGTGTGAGGGATTGGAGAGGTGAGGGGGTGAGGGTGAACTTTGAACCACCGAGAGGAGAGGAATGTGAGGGATTGGAGAGGAGAGGAGTGCTAGGTGGAGAGAGGAGAGTGTCAGGTGGAGAGAGAGTGTCAGGTGGAGAGAGGAGAGTGTCAGGTGGAGAGAGGAGAGTGTCAGGTGGAGAGGAGTGAGGGGTCACATATTATGTGAAATAAATAAATTGTGTTCATTACACCATTTCTGGATCTGATGACTTGCCAGTAATCATTTTGTAAAAATGAATGTGCAGCATCTAACTCAATATGTCGAAATGTCACACACGTCCGTGCCCGTGGGATTCCCACGGGTGACCCCACTAGTACATTATAAAAGGCGAAGGTGATTCTGTCCGTCTGTCCGGGGGTGTGGCTTAGTCCGTTTGCAGAGTAGCTCCACCCATTCTTGGAGGCTTCATGTAAACAAATATCCACCATTTTATTACCTCGAATGGCTTTGAGGCCTGTTTAGTTAGGCCCATGCTGTCTTTCTCTCTCACACAGGTTTATTTCAATTCTAATTCGATATATCATTTCATTTTTAACAGTCGCTAACATAGTGTTAGACTCGGTTGAAAAAAAACGGGAAGAGAATCCCAAGAAAGTTTCCGTTTATAGAACGAAATGATTTCTCAAAGGCCTGTAAACTAAAGCCCATTCATTGAGAGTCACCCTCACGATTTTATCTCGAATTCACCATCTGATTTAATTTTTATCGATGGTTTTAGACTCGGTGTCAGAAATAATTGAGAACATTCACGCACACACGGGAAATTGCCGAGATATATTTATAAAAATCGCGCCACGATGATACACGAAAATACACCGCCTAAAATAAGTCGGGGAAAATGTCGACAAATATTTAAAATTCGCTTTTTCTTTTCCGTTGAGATATATTACCTTTACGTTTTTGATTGTCGGCACAAAAACGACATATATATCGTCGTTCTTTCTTATTTCATTCAACATTATTATCCGAAAGTAAAATATGTTTCAGGAAATTACCGAGAGATATTTCTTCGTTTTTTTTTTATTGGTTATGTGCGCATACACTTTAAATAGGTTTATTTGAAATCTTTAATTTTCACAATGTAATTTAATTGCCATTTGTCATTTGATAATTACGAGACACTTCCTCTTGAGGATCGTGACAATTCATGCGTTGCGTGGAAACTTCCATTTCCAAAATGAATGCGACGGTCGATGAAGAACGCAGACTTGAACAGGATGTAGCAAGAAAACGAATGAGATGGGCGAACGAGTCCGTCGACGAACGTCAATGCAGACTTGAACAGGATGTAGCAAGAACCGCACAGAGACGGGAGAACCGCACAGAATGCTGCTGCAACAACGATGAGGAGGGTTGGAGAGGAGCGAGGGGTTGGAGAGTGAGGAGCGAGGGGTTGGAGAGCGAGGAGCGAGGGGTTGGAGAGCAAGGAGCGAGGGGTTGGAGAGCGAGGAGCGAGGGGTTGGAGAGCGAGGGGTTGGAGAGCGAGGAGATAGGGGTTGGAGAGCGAGGAGCTAGGGGTTGGAGAGTGAGGAGCAAGGAGTTGGAGAGTGAGGAGCAAGGAGTTGGAGAGTGAGGGCTGATTGGAGCGGAGAGTGAGGACCGATTGGAGCGGAGAGTGAGGGCCGATTGGAGCGGAGAGTGAGGGCTGATTGGAGCGGAGAGTGAGGGCCGATTGGAGCGGAGAGTGAGGGGCGATTGGATCGGAGAGGAGTGTGAGGATGTATTGGAGAGGAGTGTGAGGAGGTATTGGAAAGGAGTGTGGGGAGGTATTGGAGAGGAGTGTGAGGGGTTGGAGAGCATTGTGAGGACTTGGAGGGGAGTGTGAGGGGTTGGAGAGGAGTGTGAGGGGTTGGAGAGGAGTGTGAGGGGTTGGAGAGGAGTGTGAGGGGTTGGAGAGGAGTGTGAGGGGTTGGAGAGGAGTGTGAGGGGTTGGCGAGGGGTGTGAGGGGTTGGCGAGGCGTGTGAGGGGTTGTAGAGGAGTGTGAGGGGTTGGAGAGGAGTGCGAGGAGGTATTGGAGAGGAGTGCGAGGAGGTATTGGAGAGGAGTGTGAGGAGGTATTGGAGAGGGGTGTGAGGAGGTATTGGAGAGGAGTGTGAGGAGGTATTGGAGAGGAGTGTGAGGAGGTATTGGAGAGGAGTGTGAGGTATTGGAGAGGAGTGTGAGGGGGTATTGGAGAGGAGTGTGAGGAGGAGTGGCATTGGAGAGGCGTGAGGGTGGAGAGGAGTGAGTGGTCACATATTATGTGAAATAAATAAATTGTGTTCATTACACAATTTTAACCATTTTGTAAAATTTAATGTGCAGCATATAAATCAAGATGTCCAAATGTCACACACGTCCATACCCGTGGGATTCCCACGGGTGACCCCACTGGTATATATATATATATTGTTGTGGATTTGAGAATTGTTGTAAATATCACACTGTGTAGTGTAATGAATCTTGTTGTAAATATCACCCTCCGTAGTGTAAAGGTCAAAGGTCGTCCTCCTAGTTAATCCATATACATGCACGTAGCAAATCATATATCCTTCTAAATAGTTATCTCCTTATTCTATGTAGTTTAAGGCTCTATTCCCACTAGTTGACACTGCATTGCATCAGATGACATAAGATAGTTCCCTTCCATATCCCAAAGCCTCCATTGCCAACTGCATTGGGCGGTTTTCTGCATTTGCCGCCATTGCCATGTGCTCCAGCTCGGAGAAGAAAGGCGTGTCTCCACCTCGTCATCAGAGGGTGGAGCCAGGAGAGCCCTTGCCGACCAACCAAGCACGAGGGGTTTGGCTTGAGAGGGCGGAGAAAGAACGATCGGGGAGGTTCGCGAAGGTTCGAGGGTGTGGCCTATATAACCCGCAGCGGAACGCCCCCACAGGAGATGCGTGATCCAGGAGATGAGAGAGAGATGTCCCATGAGCTTTGAACCACCGCAGCTTGAGCCACCGCAGCTTTGACGGCAGTTTCGACCGTGGCCGCGAAGGAATGCCGCCGTGCGAAACCGATCGAGAAGGGGCGGCGGCTGCTCACTCCCGGCCCGACCGTGCTCCGGTTCCAGTTGAACCTTCCTCTCCTTCCAGCCATTCGTTCCTGCCTTTATTCCCCATTCGTGTGAGTCTGACCGTCGTCTGTCTTTTGTCTTGTCCTGGGGTTAAGTAAGACTGAATAGGTAAGCTAGAAATTGCACTGTGTCCTTCTGGTCCTTCCATCCTTTCTGTCTTTATTTTCTTATCTTTCCTCCTCCTTGGTTTCTTTTGACTTGTAAATAGTAGTAATAAATCATATTTGTCCTTCCTACTTTTGTCTTCTTCTTCTTCTTCTTCACAACCGTTCGTCTTTGAGGTTTCCCCATTGAATACCTGTGGCACGATTTGGCCAACGTATAAGAATCGGGTCTAGTTCTATTAATGGTTCGTGCCGCGGTTGCTAAACCGCTCGGCAATTAACATCTGTCCGCGGTCGCGAACGAGGTTGCGCCCCTGCCTCTCCGGAGGGAGCTGTGCAGCTTCAGGACCACGTCGGTCAGTCATAGACGAGGGGATTAATCCACCCTCGATAAGGGGAAAAGAGGCCGATGGAGAGATCCGTAACCATTGGTGTCAGGAGTGGGATCCGGACCTGAAGCGCGCTTAGCATGCTCAAATTACGAGTGGCCCACAATTTTATTTAACATCCTGAATTTAAAATCGTGCCATGGATAGTCAAGACGATCGGATGCCGGCCGGTGGGGGTAGAGTTAGAGGGTTTAGAGTCGACCCAGGACCAAGGGGAGGATTTGGGAGTAATAGAGGAGAGCAATGAAGATGTGGTAGCGGAGGCTTCAGGCACACGAGATGCGATGCCTCGCATGAGGTGGGAGGCGCACAAAATGGCGGCTCGCACGAGGTTGCGGCAGCCGCGCCCGCAGCACCAATGAACTGGGACCTATTCATGCAGCAAATGCAGGCCTTCATGGTCAAGGCGGATGAGGAGAGGGAAGAGAACAGGGGGATGAGAAACCAAATTGTAGGATTGCGAGGCCAAATGGGAGCAATGAGGGACGAAGCAAGGGGCACCAGTGAGTGATTAGAAAACCACATCGGGGGGCTCGACGGCAAAATCAGGGGGCTATAAGCCAAATTTGGGGGTTTAGACAACAAATTTGAGGGTTTAGACAATAAATTTGAGGGGTTAGACAATGGGATGAAAGGGGTGAAGAATGGGTTAACGGGGTTAGAAAATACCATGGAAGGCAAATTGAGGGAAATAGGGGAGCAATCCGCCCGGGAAATTAAACAAATGGGAGATCAGATAGAAGCGGTGAAATTCGGGTTGGAAACTAAATTGGATGCCCAGAGAAATGATTTGGAGCAGATGAGGGCAGCATCTACCAAAGAGATGGGAGAAATGGGGGAGGAGATCAGACGAGGTGTGGGCGAGGAGTTCACGGGGGTACGCGAGGAGGTAAAGCGAGGTGAGGAGCGTATGGATAAAGAGGTGAGAAATAAAACGGTTAGGTTACAGGGGGGCATAGAAGATCTAACGAGGGAAGTAGAGCAGCTGACGGTGGGACAAAAGGAATTAGGGGATCAAGTGGAGAAGAACACTGCGATAATCGGGGGGTTAAAGGCGACGCAGAAAGACATAAAAAAGGAACTGGTAGCGACGAAGAAGGAATGTCAGATGGTACATGAGGAGTTGACGAAGAGGTTGGACGAGGTGACAGAAGCAATGGAGACGAAAGAACGGGAGGTGAGGACACACATATAAACGATCAAGGTGGCATTAGAGGACGAAATTGAGGGGGCGCACCGGGAGATGAAAGAGGTGAAGCAAAAATTAGAGGATGTGGAAGAGGGGGTAAGTGAAATTAAGAAGAGACGGAGGGAAACTAAGAGGGAGATAAAGGAGGAAGTGATGGAATATGTACAAGGTCTGTGCTCAAATCATCATGATGTGCTTACTAACCAAATAAAGAGTGTGCAGGTGGCGGAAGAGGAGCGGAGACGAGGTGCCGAGGTGAGTGGCGATATACTCAGAAATGTATATGGTGTGAGGGGAGATTCAGTTGGCTTGGGTGTTGGTTTAGACCCGGGCGTTCGTGAGAGGCCGCTGGTAAGGTGTGCGACAGGTACAGAGTGTGAAGGAGGAGGTGTGCGAGGATGTCCGACTATGGGGTGTGTGAGGAAAAAGTGCGCGCCGAGGAGTGAGTGTGCTGTCGAGAGTGAGTTGGTCGTGGCGCGTGTGCGGGGGGGCACATGGAAGCGCGTGATGGGGAGTGTTACAGGGGATGTAACTAAAGAGTGCACACCTGTGGTGAGTGTTACGGAGGGCGTAACGGGAGAGTGTGCGCAAGAGGATGCGCGAGAAAGGTGTGTAACAGAGGAGCGCATGATTACAGAGTGCGCTGTCAAGAGTAAGGGTGAATGCGCGACCAAGTGTGGTGGTAAGAGTGACGAGAGTGACACGGAGTTCCAGTTGGTTGTAGCAGGTGAGAGAGGATGCACACCTGGAATGGAAGGATGTACACCTGGAATGAAAGGATGCACACCTGGAATGGTCGAGCGCGTGTGGGAATGCACACTTGAGTTAGTAGTGAAGCACGTGAATGGGTGTGCAGATGAGTGCACACCCGTGGTTGTCACAGAGGATGTGACCGAGAGGGGGCGCGAAGAGGTGTGTTGGTGAGGTGTACGAACGACGAGTGTGTGCCAAGGTGTGCGGTGGTCAGGTGTGTGACGAAGTCTATGAGTGTACCTGGAGGGTGTGTAAGAGAAGGTGCAATGACAGGGAGTATGGAGGCAGCTGGATGTGTGAGCAGGGAACGGAACGCGGGGTGTGAGCATGCAAGTGGAGCATCGACGCTAAACGGGATAGCGGTTAGGTCGACTTTTAGCCGAAGCGAGCCCGCGGATCGTGCCGAGCTTGGTGTGCAGCGGGAACCAGCGGGGTTCGTAACCACGGCGGTTTCGAAAGAACCGCCGTGCGCGAATCGCACAGGGCCGCGCTCTGAACAGTCGCGTCCGTGCTCCGCTCAGCGGAGCGGGCGGCCCGGTTCAAGGAAAGGTAAGAAGGGTCGGGATGGCGACCCCTTTTGGTTGCGGCGTTCTGGCAGGGCAAGATCGGGTCATCAGGCGGGAGACCGAAAGGCTCCGCGCCGAGGTGGACCTTGGGATCTCGGCCTGAGCGAACCCCCTTCCCTGCACCGAATGCCGGACGGATCCAACCGCCGGCAACGAACCACCCGCGTTCATTGCTCGACTTGGCGAAGCCAAGTTCTGAGCATGTAAAGAGGCACCGAGGCTCAAGTTTAATGGACATTTGGTAGGGATAGGGAATTTGTGATTGGAAAATTTTGATTGGTTGAAATTTGAGAGCAAAATTTATCGTGGAAGATGCCCGATGTGGTGGGATGGCAAATCCACCGTCCCTCACATACGGGGCACATGAGCGCTAGCTATGGGGTTATGGCAGTGTAGGCTCGCCGAGGGAGGGTTAGGATAATGTATAGGGACCTAGGATAGGTAACTGTACATTTAAGTAGCGACATTGGACAGGTAGTTGGGGACATAGGGAGGGTAGTTGGATTGTAACGAGGGAGCGCAATAGTTTAAAGGGCCGACGGGGAAGCGCGAGTTTCAGAGGGGAGTAGTCAGATCAGATGATGCCGTGTGTTTGAGGATCGAAAGCGTATTGAGCAGTGTATGAGTGAATAATTGTGATTGTGAGTGGTATTGAGCGTGGAAGTGTATGGAGCAGTGCATGAGGAACGATTGTGGTTGTGCATTGTATTGAGTGATTGAAGGAGCTTTGGAGGAAGGAGGGTGTAGGAAGCACCAGGTGTACGAGTGATGGCACAGGTGTGCCAATACAGGTGAGCATGGTTGTGTGGAATACATGGAGTATGGAATATATGGAGTATGGAATGGATGGTGTGGAGTGAGTATGGTGGAAACTGTGGAGTGGAGTGGATGTTGCGAAGGCAGTGGATGGGGAGGATGGACCCCATCACAAATACCCGGGGAGGGTAGTTTAAAGAGTTAGGTAGAGGGAGTAGGTAAATTGTGGTTGGATATTGGCATCTGTGGTGCGTGGTGGAAGAATGGTGTTTGAATGGGTGCATTAGTGACGTGGAAATGGCTGGGCATGTGGCCTGTTAGTGTGTGTAGTTAAATGGGCACTCCACCACTGTTAGGATGTCGGCCAGGTGAGGCCGCAGGTGGGCTCTGGGAGCCGGTAGAGTTGTGGATGGGGCCCGAGGATCCGGAGGACGGACCCGGGTAGCCCAGTGCCAGAGAGGGCACCGAGTGGGGTAAGCGCCAAGGAGGGCCTTCCCCAGGTAGATAGGTTAGGGTAAGGAGCAGGTAAGCTCGGAGGCAACTGCAGTGGTGGAGGTGTGCAGGTGGGTAGACCTGCTGGGAGAGCCACACGACCCAGTCCAGAAATTGTGCAAAGGCACAGGGAGTTGAATCGGGGGAGTGAGACCCCAAATTGATGAAGCACCACAGTTGAGTCAATGAGAATTGGTTCTTAAAACCGCATAGAGTAAGATGGCCAATGGCTTGGCAGGGAAAGACCCCGGGTAGTGTAAAGTGTATTAAAGTCATTTAGAGGATAGTTAGGATTGAAATCTCCTCGCACCATCTACATCCACTCACCTGAGGTGACGACGGTGCTCCACGCCATGCCATGGTTTGTTGTTGTTATTTTTTTTTGTGCAAATGTTTGGATTGTGGGACGCATCATGACGTGGGTGTGACATTGTACTTGTTTGTTCCATCTCTTCCTCCTTAAGAGGAATTGATGATGAATTTGTGATGGCAAATTTTGAATGAGAGGGATTGTGGTGACGAATTTGGTATAGGGGAAATATGGGGAAGACGAGACATTAGTGACGAATTTGTAATGTGTAGATTTTTGTAAATACAGGGTAAGGGCAAGGGTAGAGTAGGTAACAGGAGGGGTGACGTACGGTAGGGACGAGCTTTTCTCCGCTCAGTCTCCAGATGCACCTCACCTTGCATTGCCTTTATTGATGTGTACCCTTGTGACCTTACCCCTCGCTCACCTGTCTTCTCTGTCTTCCTTCCCCGACCCATGGATCGTGCTCTCTGGGCACCGAGGGGAGCGTGCGGGAGTCCGCCATTGTGTGCCAGAACCCCCGCAACCAGCTGTCTGCATCGATGCACCACTCATGGACCACATGTCTGTGGCTGAGCACCACTTATGGACCCCACGGGTTGGGGCATGGCCCCTCTGCTGGAACCGGCCATGATGGCCCAAAATCTTGCTGGCGGACCTCGGTAACATGGCACCTATGCCATACAGGTGAACCACTCATAGTCGGCCCCTGTGGGCCATAAATAAAATACGGACACGTTTGTGCAATGTTCATTTAATTATGTCCAAATAGGCCGCCATCAAGAAGAACATGAAGAAAGACAACATCAGGAAGAACATTGGCCAGCAGAGGGAGCCGAAGAGCAAGACCACCAGCAGGGTTGTTTATTATGAACTGTGGTGACTGTGCACTGACTGGTGCGTTTTTTTGTGCTTTATGGTGTTGATTTTTGGTGCTGGTGCGTCGATGCGGCGCAGGTTGTCTCCCCCCCCCCCCAAAAGAACAATCACAGGTCCTGGGTTAGTTTTGTAAATACCATTAGCGTCAATTGTAAATAATGCTCCCCACCATTCATGTATAGTTTGAAGACAATTCCGCAATTCGGTTAGCTGTGGGCGTAAATCTGTTAGGCAGGGTGCAATGCAGCAGGGGGACATACTTATTTGTGTTTTAAAACTGTCACACTCAGGGTCAGGTTAAATGTAGAGGGAACTACACCTACGTGCCACACTAAAGTTAAAGTTTTATAGGCCCGAGCACGTGCCTAGAGGATGAGGGTGCAGTGTTGTGGATTTGAGAATTGTTGTAAATATCACACTGTGTAGTGTAATGAATCTTGTTGTAAATATCACCCTCCGTAGTGTAAAGGTCAAAGGTCGTCCTCCTAGTTAATCCATATACATGCACGTAGCAAATCATATATCCTTCTAAATAGTTATCTCCTTATTCTATGTAGTTTAAGGCTCTGTTCCCACTAGTTGACACTGCATTGCATCAGATGACATAAGATAGTTCCCTTCCATATCCCAAAGCCTCCATTGCCAACTGCATTGGGCGGTTTTCTGCATTTGCCGCCATTGCCATGTGCTCCAGCTCGGAGAAGAAAGGCATGTCTCCACCTCGTCATCAGAGGGTGGAGCCAGGAAAGCCCTTGCCGACCAACCAAGCACGAGGGGTTTGGCTTGAGAGGGCGGAGAAAGAACGATCGGGGAGGTTCGCGAAGGTTCGAGGGTGTGGCCTATATAACCCGCAGCGGAATGCCCCCACAGGAGATGCGTGATCCAGGAGATGAGAGAGGGATGTCCCATGAGCTTTGAACCACCGCAGCTTGAACCACCGCAGCTTTGAGCTTTGACGGCAGTTTCGACCGTGGCCGCGAAGGAACGCCGCCGTGCGAAACCGATCGAGAAGGGGCGGCGGATGCTCACTCCCGGCCCGACCATGCTCTCGTTCCAGTTGAACCTTCCTCTCCTTCCAGCCATTCGTTCCTACCTTCATTCCCCATTCGTGTGAGTCTGACCGTCGTCTGTCTTTTGTCTTGTCCTGGGGTTAAGTAAGACTGAATAGGTAAGCTAGAAATTGCACTGTGTCCTTCTGGTCCTTCCATCCTTTCTATCTTTATTTTCTTATCTTTCCTCCTCCTTGGTTTCTTTTGACTTGTAAATAGTAGTAATAAATCATATTTGTTCTTCCTACTTTTGTCTTCTTCTTCTTCTTCACAACCGTTCGTCTTTGAGGTTTCCCCATTGAATACCTGTAGCACGATTTGGCCAACGTATAATAATCGGGTCGAGTTCTGTTAATGGTTCGTGCCGCGTTTGCTAAACCGCTCGGCAATTAACATCTGTCCGCGGTCGCGAACGAGGTTGCGCCCCTGCCTCTCCGGAGGGAGCTGTGCAGCTTCAGGACCACGTCGGTCAGTCATAGACGAGGGGATTAATCCCCCCTCGATAAGGGGAAAAGAGGCCGACGGAGAGATCCGTAACAATATATATATATATATATATATATATATTGTTACGGACACGACTTAGATGTTATGATGGGCCGAGCGGAATGGCCGCCGTGTTCGCACAAGTTACCCGATTATACTCGAACGTTGGCCGAGTCGCGCTACGCTAGATCAATGAAGGAAAGGACACAACGGCTAGGTTAAATGACACGACACCAGGGGTACAGTTCTCAAGGCCTCCGGAGGAGGTTATATTAGTTCGGAACGTTTAGATTACAGGGATGAGAGAGACAGCATAGGAAGATAGGCACTTAGACACACTTATCTTATTCCCGACAGACCACAGATAAACGGGACAAAACTGACTCACACGGGGATTGATGGCAAGGAGGGGCAGGTATTCGATGGCTCAAGGTGCACCTTGGCTCAGGGGCAAAATCGACCCGGTCCGGTCCAAAGATGCGGGGAGGTCGCTCAGCGCTCGGAGGTCGCGACTTGTCTTTCCAAGCTGGGGGCGCATCTCACCTCACGTCCGGTAAGTGGCTGCGCATATCCGGCGGGGAGTGACACGCCCTCGGCTCGTTAGCTCCGCCCCAGATGGAATCGGCCCGCCGCTTCTCACTGGCTGCGGGGGGTTACCGGGCTCCGCCCCTGACGAGGAGCTGACAGCCAGCCCCTTCGTGGTAACCCCGTGGAGCGCATGGGCAATGGCGGCTAACCAAGCCGGAGTGAGGACGCACACTCCCCGCGCCGCCCCCCTCTGTTGTTGTAGTTGTTGTTGTAGTTGTTGTTGTTGTTGTTGTTGTTTCATGGGGAAGATGGGAGGAGGTATGGGGAGGTCCTAAACTCACTACTGGTGCCATACAATCACATTCTGGTGCAACGAAGAGTCAGAATTAATGGAAACGAGTCCTTAACTGACATAGACTAAGAATAACTAGCAAGATGTCCGAAAGTTGTCTACGTGAGATGCGGTGGACCTGGGTACGACATTTAATGGGGGAAAAAGGGGCAGGTCGGTTCTACAGAGTGTTGTTTACAGACAATGGGACTAGGGAATGGGGGATTGGGGATAGTTGGGGAGTATTGGGGAAATAGGGGAATATTTACAAGCGGATATGGAGGCCAAATCCCATATCCGCAACATTGCACCCTTCTCTACCCTCGGGGCGTCCCGACCCGATAAATTTTTACCTATTTTAGTGTGGCACTCAGATGTAGTTCCCTCTACTATTAACTCTACCCTGAGTGCGACAGTTTTACAGATATTCACAAATGAGTAAATATGTCCCCCTGCGACGTTGCACCCTTCTCCTCACAGAAACACACCCACAGGATAACCGAATCACGGAAAGAATTCGCAAACTAAACATACAGCCGGTAGGGAGCATTATTTACACAAGACTACGCTGATATTTACACTACGATCCAGGACCTGTTTTTGGAGGAACACATGCAGATGTTATGCATAGAGAGAGCACGCATGCCAGCATCGATACACCAACCCACGAGTGCTCTGTGGCCTTACGGCCTTTAATAATGTGCAGAGCACCCCTTCCAAGCACCAAAAGCACCACCCCATCACACAGTCAGCACCATCCGGTGCACCAATAAAATGTTTAATAATCATGGTGTGGTGTCGCAGCCGGCCGATGTTCTGCCGCTGGTCTTGCCTTCATGTGGTGCACTTGGCCTTCTGGCTTCTTTAAAAATAAAGAAAGGCGCCAACCGCGTCCATTTCTGTATTGTGGCCGTCAGGGGGCCAACTAAAAGTGGTTCACCTGTATGGCATAGGTGCCACATTGACCCATAGGTCCATCCACGGGTGGTGCTTGGCCGCAAAAGAACTGCGGTCCATTGTGGGTGGCCACCAAAATTGCGGTCCATATGGTGTATCGATCCAGGCAGCAAGCAGCGAAAGTGCAGGCCCACAACTGCGGAGCCAGCACCTCTCTCTCCTCTCTCTCTGCCCCAAAGCCAGATCCTCGGAGGTGGGAGACAAAAGAAGCAGACAAGTGAGTAAGGTGGTAAGGGCGCAAAAGTGCACGCAATGTAAGGTAATGCACACTGGGGGCACATGGGAATCAGGTGAGACAGGTACGTTCCTACCGTACGCCCCCCCCCCCCCCCCACCAGGTAACCTACATGGCCCCTCCCTTACCCCTTACTGTATCCACAAAACACAACACTACCCATAAACATCTACTTTACAAATCAAAAAACGTCACTACTGTCTTCCCCGTTCCTCCCATAAACCAAATTCGTCTTCTCTCCCTCCTAACCAATCAAATTTGCCATTTTCAACTCTCATCAAAATTTGCCATCTCCAACTCAACATCATAATTTGCCATCACCAATTCATCATCAGTCCCTCCTAGGGAGGGAGAGATGGAATCACCCCAATGTCTCATCCACGTCGTGATGCGTCTCACAAATCCTCACAGCAATTCTCATTTCCTGCACACAGAACAAAGAAAACACAGGTGTGGAGTCATCATCATCACCACAGGTAAGTGGCTGCGTATGGTGCGACAGGTTCATCAATCCTAACTATTTCCTAAATGACTTTAACAACTTTACATTACCCGGGGTCTTTCTCCTGCCAAACCATTGGCCCTCTTACACTATGGGTTCTAAAAACCAATTCCCATTGACCAACCTGTGGTGCTTTTCAATTTGGGGTCTCACTCCCCCGATTCATCTCCCGGTGCCCTCGCACAATTTCTGGGCCGCGACGTGTACCTCTCCCAGCGGGTCTACCCACCTGCACACCCCCACCACTGCAGTTGCCTCCGAGCTTACCTGCTCCTTACCCTAACCTAACTACCTGGGGAAGGCCCTCTGGCGCTCTCCCCACTCGGTGCCCTCTCTGGCACTGGGCTGCCCGATCCACACCCGGGATCCTCAGGCACCCACTCACAACTACCGGCTCCCAGAGCCCACCTGCGGCCTCACCTGGCCGACATCCTCACAGTGGTGGAGTGCCCAACCAACTACACACACTAACAGGCTACACGCCCAGCCATTTCCACAACACTAATGCACCCATCCACAACACCATTCTGTCACCCGCACCACAGATGCCAATATCCAACCACAATTTACCTGTACCCTCTACCTAACACTTACACTACCCGCCCCGGGTATCCGTGATGGGGGTCCACTCTTCCCCCATTCACACCTTCGCACCAGGCACACCACTCCGTACCACTTACTCCAACTCTCTCCACACACCTGTACTTGCACACCTGTGCTCTCACACCTGGTGCCACCTGCACCCTTCTCTCCCCAAGCGCATTCGCGCTGACCCACAACACTCACTACTCATACACTGCTCCACACACCTGTCCAGTTGCACACCTGTGCAATCACACCTGTTCAATTCTCACACAGCATCATCTCATCTAACTACTCCCCTCTGAAACTTGCGCTTCCCAGTCGTCCCTTTAAACTATTGCGCTCCCTCGTCATTATAATCCACACTAATCTACCTGCGTCCCCACTACAGGTATCAGTCACTAACTAAACTTAACGTCACCTAATGTCATCTTCGCTAGATCCCTATCAATATCCTAACCCACCCGGGCTAGTTTTCACTGCCATATACCCCATAAGCTATAGCTCCTTTGCCCCACTTTGGGAAGGGTGGCAGGGATGCCACCCTTACCCACCGGGCCCATCGCTCACTACCAATTTTGCATATCAAATTTCAACAAATCAAAAATTTGCCAATCACTACCCATCATCTGCCAATCACTACTGCCAATCCCTTGCCAATCATCAAATTTTGTTTTTCTCTAATTTTGGGTCCAAAACACTAACCTCATCACCCAGTCTACTCACTAATGCCTCTCGGTGCGCCAATTCCTGTCCAAAGCCCGGCTTCGTAAAGCCGAGCAATGGATGCTGGTTGTTTTGTGCCGGCGGCTGGATGCGTCCGGCATTCGGGGCAGGGACGGGGGCTTACCCGGGCCGAGATCCCACGCACCCCCTCGGCGTGGAGCCATCCAATGTCCCGATCTCGACCTGTCGGCACGTCTCAACAAAACGTGGTCGCCATGACGACCCTTCCTATCCAGCTGCCCGCTCCACCTAGTGGAGCCTGGACGCGGCCGTTCCACGCGAGGCCCGGCACGCACCGAGGGCCCGATTCGGCTATAAGTCGTTCTAACCGCTGCTCTGTTTAACGTCGATGCTTCACCTGCATGCTTACACCCCGCAGCCCGTTCCTTGCTCACACATCCAGCCGTTCCCATGCTCCTCGTACCTTTCCTTACACACCCAGGTACCCTCATTCCACTCACAGCCTTGGTCACACACCTGACCACCGAACACTTTGGCACACATTCGTTGGTCGCACACCTCACCAACACACCTCTTTGCGCCCCCTCCTCGGTCACCTCCTCTGTGACAATCACAGGTGTGCTCTCATTCGCACACCCAACCACGTGCCTCACTACCAATTCCAGCGTGCATTCCCACTCACGCTCTACCATTCCAGGTGTGCTTCCTTTCTCACCTGTCACAACCAACTCACGCTCCGTGTCACTCTTACTACTCTCACCTCCACTCTTGACAGCGCACTCACCCTTACTCTCGACAGCGCACTCTTTCCCCATGCACCTGTCCGTCACACACCTTTCTCGCGCACACTCTCCCGTCACACGCTCTGTAACACTCACCACAGGTGGACACTCTTCCTTACTTTTGACAGCGCACTCTTTCCCCATGCACCTGTCCGTCACACACCTTTCTCGCGCACACTCTCCCGTCACACCCTCTGTAACACTTACCACACCGCGCTTCCATGTGCCCCCTCGCACACGCGCTACGACCGACTCACTCTCGCCAGCACCCTCACTCCTTGGCACGCACTTTTTCCTCACACACCCCAGAGTCGGACTTTCTCGCACACCTCCTTTTTCGCACACCAGACCTGTCGCACACTTCACCAACGGCCTCTCACGAACACCCGGGTCCATCTCGACCCCCAAGCTTCTTAAATCCCCTGGCGCATCATACGCACGACCATATTGGTCACCACTTACACCGGGTCCTCTTTCTCTTCGCTTCTCCTCCATCACCTGCGAATCCCTCATCCGGTTAATGAGCACATCATCACGATCCGAACACAGACTTTGGACCAATTCTTTTACTTCCTCCTTTATCTCTTTCTTATCCTCTCTCCGTCGCTTCTTAATTTCGCTCACCCCTTCTTCCACTTCTTCTAATTTCTGCTTCACCTCCTTCATCTCCTCGTGCGCCCCTTTAAGTTCTTCCTCTAACTCCACTTTATTTTTTTCTATGTGCTCCCGCACCTCCCGCTCTTTAACCTCCATCACCTCTACCACCTTGTCCATTTTCCTCGTCAGGTCCTCATGTACCGTCTGACACTCTTTTTTAATTACCCCTACGTCCTTTTTCATCTCCTTCTGTGTCGATTTTAAACCCTCTATTACCGCTGTGTTCTTCTTTACCTGGCCCCCAACTCCTTTTGTCCCACTGTCAGTTGTTCTACTCCCAGCGTCAACTCCTCGATACCACTTTGCAATTTTACAGTCCCCTTTCTCACCTCCTTCTCCATGCGCTCCTTACAGTGCCTCACCTCCTCGCGCACTCCTCCGACCTCCTCACTCACTCCTCTTCTGATCTCCTCTCCCATCACTTGCATCTCCTGCCCAGATGCCACCCTCATCTGCTCCATTTCCTCCCTGTGAGCATCCAGTTTGGTTTCTACCCCCATTCTGACCCCCTCTATCTGCTGCCCCATTTGTTTAACTTCCCTTTCCGCTTGGTCCCTCATGTCCCTCAATTTGCCTTCCATCCTGTTTTCTAACCCCTCTAACCCCTTTTGCATCCCTTCCATTTGATTCTCTTGAGCGGCCATTCTGTTTTCTACCCCCATTAACCCCTCCTGTATTTCCCCTAATCTATCGTCTAATTTCCCCAATTTCTTGTCTAATCCCTTAAAATTATTGTCTAATCCCTTAAAATTATTGTCTAATCCCTCACCAGTACCCCTCGCTTCGTCCCTCATTGCCCCCATTTGGCCCTCTAATCGCTCACTATCAGCCCTCATTCCCACAATTTGGTTTCCCAACCGCTCACCCAATCGCTCAATTTGGCTCCCCATACTCATCTGTACAGCTGCCTGTAGCTGCGCAATGAGGGCCTGCATGTCAATCGGCTGCATGTTAAAGCCCGTTGATACAGCGGGCTCGGCTACCGCGCGCTCTTGCGAGGCACCATTTTGCGCGCCCGCAACGTCGGGCGCAACGACGCTATTTTGTGCGTCTGCTACCCTCACTGCTTCGCTCTCCTCATGTCCCTCAATTTGGTCCTGGATCGACCCTGCCTCACTCTCCTCTACCGGACCCCAGCCGACTTGGTCTGCCATAGCGCGACTTTCAAAATTCGGGTTTTTATATTTTGTAAAACACAATCAAATTTCGCCGTTATAATTTCGAGCGCGTAAAACGCGCTCCGGATCGAATCTCACTCCTCGACACCAATTGTTACCCTAATGGTACAATTGGTGTTCCAAAATTTGGGCTAAATGAATTGAGTCCCAGGTCCGAATCCGACACTCCTGACACCAATTGTTACGGACACGACTTAGATGTTATGATGGGCCGAGCGGAATGGCCGCCGTGTTCGCACAAGTTACCCGATTATACTCGAACGTTGGCCGAGTCGCGCTACGCTAGATCAATGAAGGAAAGGACACAACGGCTAGGTTAAATGACACGACACCAGGGGTACAGTTCTCAAGGCCTCCGGAGGAGGTTATATTAGTTCGGAACGTTTAGATTACAGGGATGAGAGAGACAGCATAGGAAGATAGGCACTTAGACACACTTATCTTATTCCCGACAGACCACAGATAAACGGGACAAAACTGACTCACACGGGGATTGATGGCAAGGAGGGGCAGGTATTCGATGGCTCAAGGTGCACCTTGGCTCAGGGGCAAAATCGACCCGGTCCGGTCCAAAGATGCGGGGAGGTCGCTCAGCGCTCGGAGGTCGCGACTTGTCTTTCCAAGCTGGGGGCGCATCTCACCTCACGTCCGGTAAGTGGCTGCGCATATCCGGCGGGGAGTGACATGCCCTCGGCTCGTTAGCTCCGCCCCAGATGGAATCGGCCCGCCGCTTCTCACTGGCTGCGGGGGGTTACCGGGCTCCGCCCCTGACGAGGAGCTGACAGCCAGCCCCTTCGTGGTAACCCCGTGGAGCGCATGGGCAATGGCGGCTAACCAAGCCGGAGTGAGGACGCACACTCCCCGCGCCGCGCCGCGCCGCCCCCCTCTGTTGTTGTAGTTGTTGTTGTAGTTGTTGTTGTTGTTGTTGTTTCATGGGGAAGATGGGAGGAGGTATGGGGAGGTCCTAAACTCACTACTGGTGCCATACAATCACATTCTGGTGCAACGAAGAGTCAGAATTAATGGAAACGAGTCCTTAACTGACATAGACTAAGAATAACTAGCAAGATGTCCGAAAGTTGTCTACGTGAGATGCGGTGGACCTGGGTACGACATTTAATGGGGGAAAAAGGGGAAGGTCGGTTCTACAGAGTGTTGTTTACAGACAATGGGACTAGGGAATGGGGGATTGGGGATATTTGGGGAGTATTGGGGAAATAGGGGAATATTTACAAGCGGATATGGAGGCCAAATCCCATATCCGCAACAATATATATATATATATATATATATATATATATATATATATATATATATATATATATATATATATATATATATATATATATATATATATATATATATATATATACAGACTTGGCATTTAATATGGAATATTGTTTTTGTGGGGGTGAACTTACTTTTCAAGATGACTTAGAACCAAAAGTTCATTGGAATTATGTTGAAATTATTCTAGATTTTGTTAATGTGACCTTTAAAAGAAACAAAAACGACATTTGACATTTCGAAGCAAATAAATTGATCCTTGAAAGTGATGTAAACTGATATCGAATTCGCGTTCGCGATTTGACGTGTTCATTCTGCCCACAAGTTCTCTATCTGATTCATATCCGGGGACATGGCAGGCCACTCCATATGCTCTGCACCACGGTCAGCAAGAAAGTGTTGGATCATGCGAGCACGATGAGGCCGTGCATTGTCATCTTGGAAGACAGTTTCCTCGAAAGGCTGCACGAACAAATGGAAGCAATGTTTCTTCCAGAATGGCCCTGTGCTTGAACTGGTTCAGGTTTCCATTCAGAACAACCAGGTAAGTTTTGCCCCCTGCATGAAAAGCAGCCCAAACGGTCACCCCACCACCTCCAGCTTGGACTCTTGGCACTATGCAATCTTCGTTGTAGGCTTCATGCACATGTCTGCGCACTCGGACGCGGCCATATTGACGATAGACCAGAAATCTAGACTTGTCACTGAAGATCACGTGATTCCAGTGTCCTGGCTGCCATTGACGGTGCTCTCTGGCCCACTGCAATCGGCGCTGACGGTGTTGTCTGGTCAGACGTGGCTTTCTCAGGGGACGCCTGGCACGATAGCCTGCTTGAACCAGTCGTTGGTTGACTAGCCTTCTGGATACAGGCACATTTGTCAGTTGCTGCCACTCAGCCCTAGGCCGATTAGCTGACTTGGTTCGGCCATTGCGGACTAACCGGTGAAGCTGGCGATCATCCCTCCTTGTGGTTCTGCGGGGACGTCCTGACCTCGGTATTGGAGTAGGGACACCCCTCTGAGCATTTCGTTTCAGGATCTTTGACACCTGACCTTGAGTGATGCCATACTGCTGAGCAATAGCACGCTGTTTCATGCCGGAATTTCGTAAAGCCACCACTCAATGACAAACAGCATTGTCGAGTTGACGGACCATCTCCAGGGGAAGCGGCAATAACTTTTGTAGACGTGCAGCAGTTGTTTTCCACTAATACAGAACGCAACAACCCTTATATACCCAATTGTGAAGCCAATCGTCAAATGTACCTGTCCGTACATTTTGTCACTCCACCTGTGATATAATCCTGTTATTGACTTCTTGCTGCGACAGACAATCAGTGACATGATTCTTTTAACAAAGAAATCACCGAAGCGTAAAATAAACTCACCAGATTGATGTACCGAGTTCAGAAAGTAAACCCAAGTCAAGAAAAAAAAATATTCCATATTAAATGCCAAGTCTGTGTGTGTATATATATATATATATATATATATATATATATATATATATATATATATATATATATATATATATTGTTATGTCAGGGGGTAAAGGAATATCTCGAGCCAGGTAGATCTGTATAGGTTACATGCTTCGACTGTTACGATAGGGAATCTACCTGTAATAAGTTCTGTGTTTTAGGCGGTTTGTCAGGGAAGTGTATACCTGTGAACATACCAGGATGTTCGGGTGTTAAATAATTGTAGGGACTAAGATAAACCCCTGTGTGTCAGACCTGGTAATCATTCCTTTGTCCCTTATGGCAACGCACACATAAAAACACTTAGATTGGTCCTTAGTGCACACATTAATTAGTTCCCTTCCCTTACAATGACCTTGGAAGAAGACCGACAGGAAGCCAGATCGGGGCACCGCCGCATGGGCCGCCACCAGCCGCACCACCAGCTGGCCTAGCAACATCGGGTGAGACGAGCTGTGACCCACGCCACAGGGAACGTGTGATTGGTTGGCAAGGAAAGGCGCGAACCTCCAGCCAATCAGGGCGGGAGGCGCGAAGACGCAACTGAGAAGGAGGTTGTTCATTGGAGGGAAGGGGCTAGAAGGTTCGGTGGGTGGCGGGAAGCTACGAGGCCCTGATTGGGGGGCGCGCCAGAGCTGACATCACACGCAAGGCTATAAAAGAACGGGCTGGACGACATTTGCTCTTGGCGCTGCACGATCTCTCTTTGCTCTTTGTCTTTTTGTCTCTCTTCGCACTGGACCTCGTGTTGGAGATCGGCCCCTTCGGGTTGGAGATTGGCTTCGCGTGGAGATCGCTGGCCCTGCGTTGGATGTGTGGTGCTTTTGATTCTGCGTGGTGCTTTTGGTTCCTCGTGGCGCATTGGTGCTCGGAGCGAGCGTGACCTCATGTGTTGGACCGACGAGGGGTTGGAGTGGAGCGTGCCGCTGAGCGGATTGCTCGGGGCCTGGCAGAGCGCACAAGCGAGGCGGAGCTTGGAGCCGCGTTGGTCGACACACTACAGACTACAAACAGATAAGGACGCACCACATTTCGCCGTACACGACGAACGTGTTCTTTTGGTTAATTCATTTGCCATTGTCTCGTTTCTGAAGTGACGTGTGTGGGATCCCAATTTAGGATCATTATTTATTTACCGTCGCGTTCCTTGTTATCGGGTTCCGTTTAATAAATCGTTATTTTTGTACATTTTACCCCGCATTCCCGTTTGAGTTAATTCCCTACAGGATCAGAGCTGCCGTCGGTTCGCCATAGGTAAGCGCTTGCCGCCTCTTCCTCTTCACTTCTTCTTCCCGCGGTTGACAGCAAAATCCGTATTTGGTCGTCGCCTCAATTTAATCCGTTCGGGCTTCCGCGGTCCCTGGTGTTAACCTTGAGGGATTCGCACGACAATATATATATATATATTTAATTCGGTAGCCCCTGTAAACCAAAATTCTTCTTATTAATTAACAATATTATTAATTAATACAGTATTATATTAACAGTTTAGCACATTGGTGCAAATGCATGTCTTTCGATCTGAAGAAAAGAAGAAACTTATAAACCACCTGGAAAATGATGTTACACACAGAACAGCTGGTAAATCCTCCAATTAACTTCTGCAGGCACAACTTGACAGCAGTGGACTACTGTGGAGGCCCTTGGTCTTCACCATTAAAGAAAGGACACAAAGCAATGGCAATCCGACAATTGGAACTGCCCATCTTAGACTGGACGGATTTATGGAAAAAGGCCATGTATCAACTTCTAGGTGCATTTTTGGTTAAATGTTGGGAATCTCACTTTTTACCATAATTAGGGTATGCTGAATTTGATTTACCCAGTTCCCAAGCCGAATTGAGTTGTTTTTTTTGAGTTTTGTATAAACTGCTGAAGAACTTGGGCATTGGTGAACTCACAGACAATCAAATCTGCAGAAGCGTTCGTCTGCAGAATATATAATGTGCACAGAACAACCTCTGTTGATTCAGCACGACATATGCTGTTCTCCAAGACTGGTTAACCAGAAGCATTGTCACCAACAAGTGATGCTCTTCATTTCCATTTGATGCGAGTACACTATCAAGCCATGGTATGGAGAAATGCTCATTGTGCCATACCTGACCTTCCTGCACCTGTAGAAATGGGATGGAAACGTAATGATTCAGGACGAGAGCCTATTCTGATGTCACTGAGTCCAATCCCAGAAAGTTGTCTCAAGATGATTTGTTGTGCATGCCAGAAGCAATGCAAGACTCGACGCTGCAAATGTCGCTATTCAGAGTTGAGGTGCATATCAATGTGTGCCTGTCAGCAGCAGAGTGATGATCGGACCGCTTGTATGAATTTGATGTAGTTTGGCAAAACAACATGTGTGACATTCCGGAATGTTTATGCTTCAAGGCCATGTATATTTAATTTTAGAATAAATGGTTGTATGAAACATTGTCTGATTAAAACCATTTCCCATTTTATCATGTCCAATTTCAATATCAGTTTGAATGTCTCTTTCAATATGTCGCCAACCATAATATAGACGAGACGGATTTATGAAAAAGGCCATGTATAAGCATCTATGTGCATTTTGGGGTAAAAGTTGTAAAGTTAAAGTAAAAGAGCTGCATGTATAGACATGATATATAAATGCTTGTTCAAAGAAATTGTCCAAAAATGGCAATTTGGTGGCCATTTTGCTTATGCTAATTAGAAGGTCAAAAACTCAAAATTCAGCTTTGGAACCGGGTTAATCCAACGCAGCATAACCTAGTTATGTTAAAAAGTGAGGTTCCCAACATTTACCCAAAAATGCACCTAACATTCACATTTCTCAGAAATCCGTCGTCTATATCCAAGCCTTTCCTATCCTTCTTCCATCCAATCTTTCACCAATCACTACTGCAATCCATTGCCAACTGATGTTTTCCGTACCTACCCATGAGATATTTTCTTCTCTCTCACGCTTCCACTTCCCCTCTGGTATACCTATGCAGCTTCTCACACATTGATGTCCTCAACCCCATATCAGTTTGTAGACCTTGGAGACCCATATCTCTCATCATGTTCTGCCACGATTCCCCACCTCTGTATAAAAACTCAAAATATTAATCGTATTAAATACGAACATCTAGGAGTCTTTGTACTGCTTCCGAGTTTGCATTGACCATGTGCTACGATGAAAGGTGATGCGAAAATGAGCCTTGTTTGGGAAGGTAATGTCACACACAACAATGTTCACATAAACACCGAGATGTGATCATCCTTTTGTTGAAGCTACACGCGTATACGTATGTTTGCGGAAGGATGTTTCTAATAGTGCCACCGATGGATGGGCAGTGGGATTGGTCCAGCCACGACTCATAGCCCCAAGGTCAATAGCCCACAGGATATGTCCCATAAACGTCCTTCATGTATATAAAACATTTTAAAACCGATATTTCAAGGGGGAAACCAATTACTTTGCACTGAAAGTTTAACAGCATTATTTCTCCATTGATCTGCCATAACTCTTCTTTAATCTTGACAGCCCTTCAGCTAACATTTTTTTTTGGAGTTTTCAATGACGAGAGCAGATCTGTTTTATTTGTTAGGAGGTCTCGTGGTCAGACAATCTACCTGTTTCGAGGTATTAAACACCGTCTGAAAGACGAGGCAATCACCTGGTGCAGATAACCTGTCATTGAGCAAGCAAGACAACACGGTCCACAATAGATGCCAATTGTTATACACAGTTGCGATATATTTTTTGGAGGCAGTAGAAAGACCTGGTTGATCATGTGCATACCACTTGCTTGGAAAAGTACATTATGGCTTTGGACAAACACAGGGGCTGGAAGGATGGCCTACACTAGAGGTACGCACACTCTCCTCTATACTGTCCAGCCTGGGTTGGAATCCCGACCCAGCAAATGTCATCCGAGTGTTTCACAGGGAAGATGATTCATCAATGCGAGTGCCGTCCCTCGGATGGACATTAAACTAGGCGTTCCATCTGCCGGCATTTGGTGGTGGACGTTAAAGATTCCCCGGTGTCCTTCCTGACAAATAGGCAACAGAGAAATTCAATGTTTTCATTCAGAAGCATGCAGTCAAAACAGTTATGAGATTGAGGTGGTGAACCTGCCTTCGAGCGAATCTGGGTTAGATTCCCACCCGAGCGATAATAAACAGGTAGGTGGACTGGTGGTGCACGGGTCAGATTGTTTCAATCTGGCACCACCGTCCATCGGTCAGGCGAAACGTTTGGTCCTGGACCCTGCAGGTGAACGGAGAAAAAAAAAAAAAATACAACGCTGTGCTTGGTTTAAGGACGAGAGGCGATTGTAACCTTGATGATTGCTGGTGAGGCAATGGCAAACCACCGAGTGTAATCTTTGCAACGAGACCACTACGGCGGATGTCGGAGAGACAAACTAGCATGTAGCGACTATGAAACAGAACCTTGACTTGCCAATGAAAATAAATAAATAAATTAAAACGAGAGATGGGATTGTTTACTCCAGTGAATGCTAAGTTATGAATAAATACATTTGACATTTATGAATAAAACAAAATTGATTTTATGTTGATCAGGTTTTCTGGTACGCTCAATTAAATCAAAGTAACGAAGTCTCAGACACGGCCAGTGTACGATGTCTTCATTGCCAGTTAAGTGTAGTTGAGCCTGAAAAAGCCACTCCAGACTCCCGAGCTCTTCCCCAAGTCTCTTTAATGCTCAGAGCACCGTGACGGTCCTACCTTCCACTTTCAGCTTACCACCGAAGCCTTTAAAATGTTAAAACGCATTTCACAGCCAAGCAGGAACGCACAAAGCGGGGGTTGTGGGGGGAAAATCAGATCCCATAACAAAAATTGCTGTCTGACGAGATAGCGCAGAGGTCGTGACGCGCTCTGGAGCAGTCTTAGAGTGTGGGTTTGATTCACAACCGGACGGTGAACTTCCACCCTGGGAAACCGAGTTTGTGATAGAACCATGGCTTCAGTAATGAGATAACAGCACGTCAGCCTCAATTTAATCTCGATTCAAAGAGGTTGCATTTCCTGCTGAAAAATTAAATTCTTCATTCGTGGATGCAAAAATCAAAGCTTCGATAATAAGATTTTCACGATTGTCAGGTTTATTTATTTATTTCTTAATTCCCTTGCTAATAACGTTGCTTTGCATTCGACGTCCATCATGGGACAACCTGAAATGGAGAGAGAGAATCGAAATTAGTTGTCAGCAGGTGTTCCTTGATGCTCAAAATATAGTGCAATCAAATGATGCTGTACAATGTTCACGCCTTGATGCTCAGATGGCCGTTTTGTGATTGGACGCTCACAGTGCGCTATGATGATGTCCGCTTGTGTTCAGATACAACGCAATAGTGAAACCCATGGAGAGGGCTCCACCGCACCCCGTGCGCAACGCGTGCCTGCGTGCCATCGCCATCTGGCTCCTGTCCTCGGCACTCGCCGTGCCAGATATTCTCTCGTCAGAGGTGAGCGCAGTGAGGGTCTTCAATACGACGTTCTTCGCTTGCATGCCTTTTTCACAAGGCGAGATCCTACTACCTCGACTGCATGCCTTCTGGCTTTTCATAGTCTACTATTCGCTCCCGCTCATCACCATTGCCGTTTTCTACGCACGGATTTCCAAGGAACTTTGCCGCTCTGCCAACCACTTGCCCAGCGAAAGTACTGGTAACCATTGGCACCAGGTTTGGAAAACAGCACCCTCTTCCATTTTTCATATCTAAGACTTGCATTGCCATGTTCCAGCCACAACTGGATGTTCAAAATAAACCAGAAATCTGATGTAGTGATGAAAACTAAATAAACCAGGAAACTGATGTAGTGATGAAAACTAAATAAACCAGGAAACTGATGTGATAAAAACTAAATAAACCAGGAAACTGATGTAGTGATAAAAACTAAATAAACCAGGAAACTGATGTAGTGATAAAAACTAAATAAACCAGGAAACTGATGTAGTGATAAAAACTAAATAAACCAGGAAACTGATGTCGTGATAAAAACTAAATAAACCAGGAAACTGATGTGATAAAAACTAAATAAACCAGGAAACTGATGTATTGATAAAAACTAAATAAACCAGGAAACTGATGTAGTGATAAAAACTAAATAAACCAGGAAACTGATGTAGTGATAAAAACTAAATAAACCAGGAAACTGATGTCGTGATAAAAACTAAATAAACCAGGAAACTGATATCGTGATAAAAACTAAATAAACCAGGAAACTGATGTCGTGATAAAAACTAAATAAACCAGGAAACTGATGTGGTGATGAAAACTAAATAAACCAGGAAACTGATGTCGTGATAAAAACTAAATAAACCAGGAAACTGATATCGTGATAAAAACTAAATAAACCAGGAAACTGATGTGGTGATGAAAACGAAATAAACCAGGAAACTGATGTCGTGATAAAAACTAAATAAACCAGGAAACTGATGTAGTGATGAAAACTAAATAAACCAGGAAACTGATGTCGTGATAAAAACTAAATAAACCAGGAAACTGATGTCGTGATAAAAACTAAATAAACCAGGAAACTGATGTAGTGATGAAAACTAAATAAACCAGGAAACTGATGTAGTGATGAAAACTAAATAAACCAGGAAACTGATGTTATAAAAACTAAATAAACCAGGAAACTGATGTCGTGATAAAAACTAAATAAACCAGGAAACTGATGTAGTGATAAAAACTAAATAAACCAGGAAACTGATGTCGTGATAAAAACGAAATAAACCAGGAAACTGATGTCGTGATAAAAACTAAATAAACCAGGAAACTGATGTAGTGATAAAAACTAAATAAACCAGGAAACTGATGTAGTGATGAAAAATTAAATAAACCAGGAAACTGATGTCGTGATAAAAACTAAATAAACCAGGAAACTGATATCGTGATAAAAACTAAATAAACCAGGAAACTGATGTAGTGATGGAAAACTAAATAAACCAGGAAACTGATGTCGTGATAAAAACTAAATAAACCAGGAAACTGATATCGTGATAAAAACTAAATAAACCAGGAAACTGATGTAGTGATGAAAACGAAATAAACCAGGAAACTGATGTCGTGATAAAAACTAAATAAACCAGGAAACTGATGTAGTGATGAAAACTAAATAAACCAGGAAACTGATGTCGTGATAAAAACTAAATAAACCAGGAAACTGATGTCGTGATAAAAACTAAATAAACCAGGAAACTGATGTAGTGATGAAAACTAAATAAACCAGGAAACTGATGTAGTGATGAAAACTAAATAAACCAGGAAACTGATGTAGTGATGAAAACGAAATAAACCAGGAAACTGATGTAGTGATGAAAACTAAATAAACCAGGAAACTGATGTAGTGATGAAAACTAAATAAACCAGGAAACTGATGTCGTGATAAAAACTAAATAAACCAGGAAACTGATGTCGTGATGAAAACTAAATAAACCAGGAAACTGATGTAGTGATGAAAACTAAATAAACCAGGAAACTGATGTAGTGATGAAAACTAAATAAACCAGGAAACTGATGCAGTGATGAAAACTAAATAAACCAGGAAACTGATGTAGTGATGAAAACTAAATAAACCAGGAAACTGATGTCGTGATAAAAACTAAATAAACCAGGAAACTGATGTCGTGATAAAAACTAAATAAACCAGGAAACTGATGTAGTGATGAAAACTAAATAAACCAGGAAACTGATGTAGTGATGAAAACTAAATAAACCAGGAAACTGATGTAGTGATGAAAATGAAATAAACCAGGAAACTGATGTAGTGATGAAAACTAAATAAACCAGGAAACTGATGTCGTGATAAAAACTAAATAAACCAGGAAACTGATGTCGTGATGAAAATGAAATAAACCAGGAAACTGATGTAGTGATGAAAACTAAATAAACCAGGAAACTGATGTCGTGATAAAAACTAAATAAACCAGGAAACTGATGTAGTGATGAAAACGAAATAAACCAGGAAACTGATGTAGTGATGAAAACTAAATAAACCAGGAAACTGATGTCGTGATAAAAACTAAATAAACCAGGAAACTGATGTCGTGATAAAAACTAAATAAACCAGGAAACTGATGTAGTGATGAAAACTAAATAAACCAGGAAACTGATGTAGTGATGAAAACTAAATAAACCAGGAAACTGATGTAGTGATGAAAACGAAATAAACCAGGAAACTGATGTAGTGATGAAAACTAAATAAACCAGGAAACTGATGTAGTGATGAAAACTAAATAAACCAGGAAACTGATGTCGTGATAAAAACTAAATAAACCAGGAAACTGATGTCGTGATGAAAACTAAATAAACCAGGAAACTGATGTAGTGATAAAAACTAAATAAACCAGGAAACTGATGTAGTGATGAAAACTAAATAAACCAGGAAACTGATGTCGTGATAAAAACTAAATAAACCAGGAAACTGATGTCGTGATAAAAACTAAATAAACCAGGAAACTGATGTAGTGATGAAAACTAAATGAACCAGGAAACTGATGCCATGATGAAAACTAAATAAACCAGGAAACTGATGTCGTGATAAAAACTAAATAAACCAGGAAACTGATGTAGTGATGAAAACTAAATAAACCAGGAAACTGATGTAGTGATGAAAACTAAATAAACCAGGAAACTGATGCAGTGATGAAAACTAAATAAACCAGGAAACTGATGTCATGATAAAAACTAAATAAACCAGGAAACTGATGTAGTGATGAAAACTAAATAAACCAGGAAACTGATGTAGTGATGAAAACTAAATAAACCAGGAAACTGATGTAGTGATGAAAACTAAATAAACCAGGAAACTGATGTAGTGATAAAAACTAAATAAACCAGGAAACTGATGTAGTGATAAAAACTAAATAAACCAGGAAACTGATGCCATGATAAAAACTAAATAAACCAGGAAACTGATGCCATGATAAAAACTAAATAAACCAGGAAACTGATGTAGTGATAAAAACTAAATAAACCAGGAAACTGATGTAGTGATGAAAACTAAATAAACCAGGAAACTGATGTAGTGATGAAAACTAAATAAACCAGGAAACTGATGTAGTGATGAAAACTAAATAAACCAGGAAACTGATGTCGTGATAAAAACTAAATAAACCAGGAAACTGATGTAGTGATGAAAACTAAATAAACCAGGAAACTGATGTAGTGATGAAAACTAAATAAACCAGGAAACTGATGTAGTGATGAAAACTAAATAAACCAGGAAACTGATGTAGTGATGAAAACTAAATAAACCAGGAAACTGATGCCATGATAAAAACTAAATAAACCAGGAAACTGATGCCATGATAAAAACTAAATAAACCAGGAAACTGATGTAGTGATAAAAACTAAATAAACCAGGAAACTGATGCCATGATAAAAACTAAATAAACCAGGAAACTGATGCCATGATAAAAACTAAATAAACCAGGAAACTGATGTAGTGATAAAAACTAAATAAACCAGGAAACTGATGTAGTGATAAAAACTAAATAAACCAGGAAACTGATGTCGTGATAAAAACTAAATAAACCAGGAAACTGATGTAGTGATAAAAACTAAATAAACCAGGAAACTGATGTAGTGATGAAAACTAAATAAACCAGGAAACTGATGTAGTGATAAAAACTAAATAAACCAGGAAACTGATGTCGTGATAAAAACTAAATAAACCAGGAAACTGATGTGATAAAAACTAAATAAACCAGGAAACTGATGTAGTGATGAAAACTAAATAAACCAGGAAACTGATGTCGTGATAAAAACTAAATAAACCAGGAAACTGATGTAGTGATGAAAACTAAATAAACCAGGAAACTGATGTCGTGATGAAAACTAAATAAACCAGGAAACTGATGTCGTGATGAAAACTAAATAAACCAGGAAACTGATGTAGTGATGAAAACTAAATAAACCAGGAAACTGATGTCGTGATGAAAACTAAATAAACCAGGAAACTGATGTCGTGATGAAAACTAAATAAACCAGGAAACTGATGTAGTGATGAAAACTAAATAAACCAGGAAACTGATGTCGTGATGAAAACTAAATAAACCAGGAAACTGATGTAGTGATGAAAACTAAATAAACCAGGAAACTGATGTAGTGATGAAAACTAAATAAACCAGGAAACTGATGTCGTGATAAAAACTAAATAAACCAGGAAACTGATGTAGTGATGAAAACTAAATAAACCAGGAAACTGATGTCGTGATGAAAACTAAATAAACCAGGAAACTGATGTAGTGATGAAAACTAAATAAACCAGGAAACTGATGTCGTGATAAAAACTAAATAAACCAGGAAACTGATGTAGTGATAAAAACTAAATAAACCAGGAAACTGATGTAGTGATGAAAACTAAATAAACCAGGAAACTGATGTCGTGATAAAAACTAAATAAACCAGGAAACTGATGTCGTGATGAAAACTAAATAAACCAGGAAACTGATGTAGTGATGAAAACTAAATGAACCAGGAAACTGATGCCATGATGAAAACTAAATAAACCAGGAAACTGATGTCGTGATAAAAACTAAATAAACCAGGAAACTGATGTAGTGATGAAAACTAAATAAACCAGGAAACTGATGTAGTGATGAAAACTAAATAAACCAGGAAACTGATGCAGTGATGAAAACTAAATAAACCAGGAAACTGATGTCATGATAAAAACTAAATAAACCAGGAAACTGATGTAGTGATGAAAACTAAATAAACCAGGAAACTGATGTAGTGATGAAAACTAAATAAACCAGGAAACTGATGTAGTGATGAAAACTAAATAAACCAGGAAACTGATGTAGTGATAAAAACTAAATAAACCAGGAAACTGATGTAGTGATAAAAACTAAATAAACCAGGAAACTGATGCCATGATAAAAACTAAATAAACCAGGAAACTGATGCCATGATAAAAACTAAATAAACCAGGAAACTGATGTAGTGATAAAAACTAAATAAACCAGGAAACTGATGTAGTGATGAAAACTAAATAAACCAGGAAACTGATGTAGTGATGAAAACTAAATAAACCAGGAAACTGATGTAGTGATGAAAACTAAATAAACCAGGAAACTGATGTCGTGATAAAAACTAAATAAACCAGGAAACTGATGTAGTGATGAAAACTAAATAAACCAGGAAACTGATGTAGTGATGAAAACTAAATAAACCAGGAAACTGATGCCATGATAAAAACTAAATAAACCAGGAAACTGATGCCATGATAAAAACTAAATAAACCAGGAAACTGATGTAGTGATAAAAACTAAATAAACCAGGAAACTGATGCCATGATAAAAACTAAATAAACCAGGAAACTGATGCCATGATAAAAACTAAATAAACCAGGAAACTGATGTAGTGATAAAAACTAAATAAACCAGGAAACTGATGTAGTGATAAAAACTAAATAAACCAGGAAACTGATGTCGTGATAAAAACTAAATAAACCAGGAAACTGATGTAGTGATAAAAACTAAATAAACCAGGAAACTGATGTAGTGATGAAAACTAAATAAACCAGGAAACTGATGTAGTGATAAAAACTAAATAAACCAGGAAACTGATGTCGTGATAAAAACTAAATAAACCAGGAAACTGATGTGATAAAAACTAAATAAACCAGGAAACTGATGTAGTGATGAAAACTAAATAAACCAGGAAACTGATGTCGTGATAAAAACTAAATAAACCAGGAAACTGATGTAGTGATGAAAACTAAATAAACCAGGAAACTGATGTCGTGATGAAAACTAAATAAACCAGGAAACTGATGTCGTGATGAAAACTAAATAAACCAGGAAACTGATGTAGTGATGAAAACTAAATAAACCAGGAAACTGATGTCGTGATGAAAACTAAATAAACCAGGAAACTGATGTCGTGATGAAAACTAAATAAACCAGGAAACTGATGTAGTGATGAAAACTAAATAAACCAGGAAACTGATGTCGTGATGAAAACTAAATAAACCAGGAAACTGATGTAGTGATGAAAACTAAATAAACCAGGAAACTGATGTAGTGATGAAAACTAAATAAACCAGGAAACTGATGTCGTGATAAAAACTAAATAAACCAGGAAACTGATGTAGTGATGAAAACTAAATAAACCAGGAAACTGATGTAGTGATGAAAACTAAATAAACCAGGAAACTGATGTAGTGATGAAAACTAAATAAACCAGGAAACTGATGTAGTGATGAAAACTAAATAAACCAGGAAACTGATGCCATGATAAAAACTAAATAAACCAGGAAACTGATGCCATGATAAAAACTAAATAAACCAGGAAACTGATGTAGTGATAAAAACTAAATAAACCAGGAAACTGATGCCATGATAAAAACTAAATAAACCAGGAAACTGATGCCATGATAAAAACTAAATAAACCAGGAAACTGATGTAGTGATAAAAACTAAATAAACCAGGAAACTGATGTAGTGATAAAAACTAAATAAACCAGGAAACTGATGTCGTGATAAAAACTAAATAAACCAGGAAACTGATGTAGTGATAAAAACTAAATAAACCAGGAAACTGATGTAGTGATGAAAACTAAATAAACCAGGAAACTGATGTAGTGATAAAAACTAAATAAACCAGGAAACTGATGTCGTGATAAAAACTAAATAAACCAGGAAACTGATGTGATAAAAACTAAATAAACCAGGAAACTGATGTAGTGATGAAAACTAAATAAACCAGGAAACTGATGTCGTGATAAAAACTAAATAAACCAGGAAACTGATGTAGTGATGAAAACTAAATAAACCAGGAAACTGATGTCGTGATGAAAACTAAATAAACCAGGAAACTGATGTCGTGATGAAAACTAAATAAACCAGGAAACTGATGTAGTGATGAAAACTAAATAAACCAGGAAACTGATGTCGTGATGAAAACTAAATAAACCAGGAAACTGATGTCGTGATGAAAACTAAATAAACCAGGAAACTGATGTAGTGATGAAAACTAAATAAACCAGGAAACTGATGTCGTGATGAAAACTAAATAAACCAGGAAACTGATGTAGTGATGAAAACTAAATAAACCAGGAAACTGATGTAGTGATGAAAACTAAATAAACCAGGAAACTGATGTCGTGATGAAAACTAAATAAACCAGGAAACTGATGTAGTGATGAAAACTAAATAAACCAGGAAACTGATGTCGTGATAAAAACTAAATAAACCAGGAAACTGATGTAGTGATGAAAACTAAATAAACCAGGAAACTGATGTAGTGATGAAAACTAAATAAACCAGGAAACTGATGTCGTGATAAAAACTAAATAAACCAGGAAACTGATGTAGTGATGAAAACTAAATAAACCAGGAAACATTAGACAAAAAAGAAAAAAGAAACAAAAGAAGTCAGCCTTCACTAACTCTCCGATTAATTGCCGATGGCAGCATGAATCAGGGATTGTTTGTAATCATCTTTGCATGGCTGTGTATTAACCAGCCTCAGTGGTTCAACGGTTAGAACATCCGCTCTAAATCCCAGACGTCGTTAGTCCGAACACTGACCGAGTTGTACGCAAGACAAAGTGGTACAGGCTGCTTCCTTGCTTGATGTGCATTTAAAAAAGAATAGAGCACAGACGAAGGACCATCACACAGGCTTGCAGGCCCTACTGGCACGCTCCTGCATTGAAGTTCTTTAGAAGGGAAGTTCATTTATATCAAGCGCCAGTTTTCATCAATCATTAGTTTGGGCTGGGCACATAAAATATGGAAGTGATGAAGACCAACCTCATTGGCTCAGGCAATGTGCAAAGGCGTCGTTCCAATTTCATGCTTTGCAAAATCCCCAATAGCAAAATTGTCCTTGCAGGTAAGAGTGGTGAGTTTATTCCCTTAACCTCCTCAAATGACCGCTCACATTACAATTCATGACGATGTGTAACTCTTCATGTGCAACTGTTTCTTTCTTAGTTTATACTGAAAAACCCACCCTGTATCTGCAGCAGGTAGAGGGTCGCAAGCGACTTGCGAAGACAGTGCTGGTGTTTGTACTGCTGTTCGCCACGTGCCTGCTGCCCAATCACATAGTGTACCTGTACCGCTCCTTCCGCACTACCAAAGTACCAGACACATCCCGTACCCACCTCTTCTTCGTCATATTTGCACGGGTCCTTTGCTTCTGCCATGCCTGCGTCAACCCCCTGGCACTGTACGCTATTAGCAGCGCCTTTCGAACGTCTGTTGCGCAGCAGGTGTGCTGTCGTCAGCGACCGACTGGCCGGCAGATAGAGCGCACGCCACGTTGCGTACGCTCTTCCCGGCGCACAGAAAGCAGCGCCATGAGCATCGGTGGGGAGATGGTGGCCTTGCAGCACGGAGTGCAAAGGGGACTTTGACAATGACGTCCTCATTCTTTTATAACAGTTGCCAATGCATCAGTCAAGTGCTTATCATCAGATTGCCATTGCCATTCCATTCCATTTTCACATGTTGAACAAAGATGTAGCTTTGAACTTGAGGTATTGGGTGTGTGTGTGTGTGTAATATACACACACACACACACACACACACACACACACACACACACACACACACACACACACACACACACACACACACACACACACACACACACACACACACACACACACACACACACACACACACACACACACACACACACACACACACACACACACACACACGATCAGATCCCATTCCTATAGTGGGTGCTGGGAAGAAAGTGCCAAATCAGTTATTGCTGCATGCATCTTGGCGGACAGGTAATGCCAGCCCCACATCAACCGGTGTCGTTCACAAAACAGTTCTGAGAGCAGCCAGGGAAATTTTAAATTTCAAAAAGGCTCTTTGCATAAACAGTTGCATAAGCAGGATGTTCCCTCTCCATGGTGGACTAGTCTATAAAATTGAGAATTTAATTATCTTTCCAGAAATGGCTGCTGTACAATCCTACGGAGACATAGGGGGCAGTTTAGCACTGCTTAGCTCATGGGAAGAAGCCCCATGCAACTGTGTAAATATGTATATATATATATATATATATATCAACGATAACTAAAAACGTCAACAAAACAGCATTCGGCAAATAATCAGTTAAACGGCCACATATGTAGTGCAATGCTGTGCTGTGCAGGACTTTAGCAACAGTGTTTGGGAATCATGAATAACCGAGTTCTGAGTACCAGCTTGTTTCATTATTTAGGAACAAAATATAATAATTACACCAATAATAACATTACAAAATTGTCAGCAAGGCAGCAAGGCAATAACAATACATGCACAAAACGTACAAACAACCCGGTAGCAGGGCTGTCTGCACGTCTGTTCCTTCACCAGCATAAAGATTGTAAATACGTTAACACGAAGACATGCATTTCAGAAATAACATCGGTGAAAGTAACGACAAAACGTTGTGCAATATAAAAAGCTGGGGTAGACAAAAAAAAATAAAAAAATTCCCAGCTGCCATTGCAATTACAGTACATCTCGATCTCTGACGGGATTCTCAAGACGTCGATAATAATTTGAGAGATCAGAGGGAATTTTTGTAATGGCGAGGAAGCCTCGGTTCATCGTTTTTGACAAATCAAACGATGCAGGCGTAATCGGAAGTGATGGAAATACAGGCTGTCAATATTTAGGAGAGGAGACAAATGGGGTGGGGACTTGGAGCAAGGGGTGGGGACAGCATGCATCCCGAGGTGACAAAGCTTGCCGGAATAAAGAGCTAGTCGGATGGAGACAGCAAACCTGTACACTGGTAGTCAAATGCCGCAGGTGGAGTGGTTCGTTATCATATTTCCTGAGAGGGACATGGACAGAATCCGATTTTAAAATAAGAGCAGAGTAAAATCGAAACAAATTTCCTTCAGACGACAAAGCATTGGCAGCAGTTTTCAAGGAGCAAGAAATTTCTGGTCATTTTAGCACGACAGGCAGACAAGCCCGTACCTTGTTGGCACAATTCCTTTGCAAAATAGCCGGCTCCATAATCACCATGGATGATTCGATCTCTTCAGAACCTTCCGAGGAACTCCCATCGCTGAAATCGCTGTAGTTGTCTCTGCATTAAAAGGCAGCAGAAAGGAGACAAGTTACATTTATCCCGCACAATCAAGAGTTAACAGTCATCATGCAATCACAAAGCTTCCTTGCAGTTCAACACTGATAGCCTGGATAAGTTATTGTTTGTTGTAGGCCAGTGATAAATTGGTAAATCTCATTACATTACAAGTGTGCATTTGAGCATAGCTCACTTTCCTCAAAATAGCAATCGATAAAAACACGGGTGTAAAAGTACAAATCACACGTACAAATTTTGCCGCTGGGCAGTCTCTCGTACAAATCACACACGTGAAAGCTTGTTGCATTGCAAATGGAGCAAAAGCCAAAAAACATCGTCAATTAGAAACGTTCCGCAGCATCTCTGGAGCAATCAGTCCAGAAAACAATTATTTTTGTTTACTCACCCACATTTTCCAATGAATATATAAGCAACGTAACCATTTACCAAGGATGGAAATTAAATTTTAATCGGGACATTTGTAAGTACGACACCAGAAGCAGAACCGACGATGGTTCTAAAAGTCTTCATAATTAATACAGAGGACTAAGGTGAGCAGGCACAAGTGGGTTTCTTAAATTACTCTTAATAAAAATAAAAAACACAAACATATCAAGAAGAAGTGTTTATTTTGTTTGCTGTTCAGGATATACATGCAAATGGAATAAAATAAAACAAACAATAAAATAACCAATTGTGATAAACGCAAGAAAAGCAGCATTTCATTAAACGGGGGCACAATGAGCATCTTCAAAACACATGAGAATCAAATAATGACCTCGCATCCCTGGTAGAACTCAGCAAGATGTGTGGGTCCGCAACGATCAGACGACGCCATACCACAATAAAAATTTAAAAAAAGAATAAAAATATTAACTTCGACGACGTCAATGCGTTTTATTGTCCTGCGAAATGAAAGCCGTTCGGAATACGTCCGCTTCATCTGCAGCCAAAAGCAAATAGATTTGGCACCAAAAAAAGGCCGGCTCTCGCGGAACGAGTTGAAGCACATTCTGTGAAGAACCGCAGGACGGGACGTGTGATTGGCTCGGACTCAAAACAAGGTAACTTAACATCCTTCGTTCATTCTGTGGCTTATAACCAAACTGTCAAAATAGTTATGGTGCCAAAACTGAAGCAAAAAAACAAACAAACAAATTATCACAAAATAATAACAATAATAATGGCAATAATAATAAATAACAACATATAAAACAGCACAACCTGATTTTATTTTAAACTCATATGAACTTGCCAAATCGAACAACATCAATTTGGCTGATAGCATTTATACAATGTCCACACAAGAAGTTTTTCACAAAAATATTCAAAATTGACAAAAAAGCTGCACCAAATGAGAAAGTACAAAAATGCATTGTAATGCATATGAGTAAACTCACTTTTCTTTTACAGGTGTTGTTACCTATGCGAGGCCAGCCTCTGGCTTAAATGCCACGAGTGCATCAAATATTTTCAACTGCTGGCAGGGCAGAGTGGGCACAAGTGGCAGGGATGGGGAGATGGGGGCAGCGGGTAGTGATGGTGGGCCGTACCGTGGTGAGAGGCGACAGCCTCGTTGTAGGTAGGCGGTCATTTTGCCGGCGGTGGCAAGCAGCAGGCCGAGGTACGGGGGAGATGGGTGCATGGGTCGTGAAGTAAACTCGGGGTGAAACTGGACGCCAACAAAGTACGGGTGGTCTGAAAAATAAATAAACAGAGTACAAAAAAGTGAAACTGATACAAAGACACTTTCTACATACAAAAGTCATGGAACCATTTTTGGTATCACGAGTCGACTTGTCTGTGATTTTCTAATATCCTTGTTTTACATGCAATGTGTGTACAAGCTCTTCTACGAGCCTTATATAATTGCAAATAAACATTTATTGTTGCCCTCACTTCATTGTTCCACTTTGCACAACAGGTCACATGACATACCAAGTGACAACAGCCGAAACAAATGAAACAATTGAAATTTCTTCAAAAGCTCTGCCTTTCCAAATCTATACTCTTCGTCATACTCTCGTAATAGTGTACTAGCTGAAGTACCCAGCGAGCGATGCCCAAGGAAATTCAATGAAATATCAATTGAAATATTTCCTGCATGACAATCACAAAACATATTACTCAAACACTCCTGGAAAAAAACCCAGGAAGTATATAAGAAACACACTCACTCGAGACCTGAACACGGAGTGTCATAATAAAGCTGCGTAAAGCAATATTTTAAAGAATGTAAAGCAATCTTTTTAATAACAGGTGCATGGGAAACATCATAATAATTAAATATATGTGTTGTTGACAACAAATAACGACAACCTCAACATACCATCTTCACAATACATACAACTCGATCGCTTACAGGAAAAAAAAAACCGCAGACAGTGTATATCAAGACCCAAAGGCCAAAGGCCCGAATCCGGATCTTCACCAAAATTTAATCATTTCGTTCTTGTCACACATGCTACCTCTGGCAAATTTCGTCCGAATCCGTCCACAACTTTTTGAGATATCTTGTTCACAAACGGATAGACAAACAGACAGACATGGGTGAAAACAACCTCCATCCACCTTTGGTGGCAGAGGTAACAAACAATTAAACAAACTTTATACGGTACTTCTTACATATAAAGCTGAGTTTGTGGCTGTGGGTGGTTCATAAGCGTCACCTATTCTACAGGCCACGCCTTCCCTCATCTCCCCAAATGTCACAAGCACCACCTTTTAGCCAAGCCACGCCTTTCTCTCCAATGGCACAGAAACCCAATCGCGAGTCACCACCCAAAGCTGTGACACATTTTGGGACGTCAAACACCGTTACTTCATGTCTGCTGCACAGTGATGTGTCGCTTTTAACTAAATTTTTGCTCACCAGAATTTGCATGGCATTGCAATCACTGTTACAAGCAAAACTAGAACGCCACTCAGTAGAACGCATACTCCCGCCGTGGGGCAAGTTGGAATAGTACGATTTCACAAAAGTTTGAGGGAGTAGTTCAGTAACACAAGACAAGACAACACAAAACAAAACAGACACTGCACAGATATATATTTAGAATATATAGAAGATAGTGTTTTAAAAAAACAAGGCAATTTCAATTACAGTTTCAGATTCAGCGTTCAATTCTATAAAAGTGAGTGTATTTTGAGGCATGTGGGACTTCAAATAAAATTGTAAGCCAGGAAAAACGTTTGTTTCATTCCTTAGGGATACAACATGTAAAACTGGCCCAAATGTCAAAACTAAACTCGCTCATTTTAAGTCGTACAAGCTAATGCGACCACTCATTCTTCTGGGAAGAATCCCGTGCACATGCTTGTCACACTTATAAGTCACTTAAGTCTTTAAAAGTTCATCAAATACTGACACCGGCATTGACATTCGCTGAGGTAAATGTTGATATCTCTTCTGAGGTAAAAAAAAACAAAAACAAAAAAAAGTTTAAAAGCATTATACGTATCAAACGATACATTTTATGAAACGGGGAAACCGAATACACACTTTGGTGGTTTTAAAATGACAGAATATGTCTTTATTAGAAAAAAGAAAAAAAAAGAACCTTGAAGACGACGCTGCTAACAAAATACACCGCTCTAACACATAACCACGAGTCTAAACTACATTTACAACAGATATGAAAACTATTTTCATATCACAATGTTAAATATAGAATATATAGAAGATAATGTTTAAAAAAATGAGCCCTATCTTCCAATGGCAAACAATCCTTCAAAAAATTCCTGGATCCAGAATAATATTGTTACGCAACTGTGATTAACACCACAGTTACGGATGGCCGATTTGCGAGACTTTAACTCCCGAGGCGAAAACTCAATGGCGGACTCAAGTTCAACACAAACGCGCGGAATGGCGGGACACAGCGAAGGCTCCGCAACCTTACCTATTAAAATCAAACACCCAGGAAAACTGCGTTCAGATATATATACAGAAAATAATATAAGGATTTATTATCGAATAGTAATACAGTGAAAAAGCCGCGCCGGTAAATCTAATAACTCTAAATCGGGACGTCCCCACACGACTGACAGCAAACACGATACGAGGGAGATTATGAATACAAAAATAACACGTCACGTCGTTCAAATGTACGCGGATGCGGCTTATCTGTCTTTCGTCGTCTTGGTGGCGGCCGTCCACACCGCTCCTTTTGGCCCGATCGCACACCACCAGGTCCTTCGCTCCAAGCTCCACGAGGCCCCGCTCCAAGCACCCGCGCGTCCGACGCGTGGCCAGCAGCTTCACACGAGGACGATCTCCACAAGGCCCGTGCACCAATGGTTCAACGGAGGGCTCGACTTGCAACGAACTGCTGCGAACTGCCGCGTGCTCTGTGGGCTTGGTGTGCTCGGTGTGTGAACGAACTCTCCACCAACTGCCTTCGGGGAGCTTTTCCACCAACTGTGTCTCTGCGTCGACTGTGTGCTCCAACCAACTCCTACGAACTCTCTGGTGTCTGCCTGCGTCTGCCACGAAATGGCGTCCGACCGTCGCATATATTGGTGGCCGATGACGTCACATTGGCGCACTCCTCAGCCAATCACAGCCTCCCAACTCGCCCAGGTCACGCCCTCTGCGGCATGCGACTCCTGACATCTCCCGTCCGCGACCCCCCCGCGGTCGTTTTGTAACACGTAACACGCGAGGTTGGTAGGCCTTTGAGGTGCGAACGGCGGCGGCCAACCATGGCGGTGTTTTTGGCCTGGTTTCCTGTCTATTTATTACGAAGTCAATGTCAGGGAAAGGGAATTATTTAATGTTGCGCTAAGGACCTAACTAATGTTTATGTGGTTTGCAGTGCCATAATGGACAAAGGTTTGACTACCAGGTGAGACTCACAGGGGCGTTACCTTTAATCCCTCACTATTTAACACTCGGACCTCCAGGTAGATCCACAATCATACATCTTACCCCGACAAACGCCTAAACATCAAGAACTTATTACATGTAGAGTCCCTGTCACGACAGCCGAATACCTACCTATTCAGATCTACCTAGCTCTAGATATTGCTCTACCAAATTCATAACACAGCCCCCCCCCCCTGGAACCGTAGCTCCTGCAAGGTTCACCGCAGGCGCTACCATTCCAGCCTTAACACTTACTGTCACACACTTAATTAACCTATGAAATAAATCAGGAAGGGCTGTGGGAAGTGAGTCGGACTACCTACCTACACTTCCTTAACATGCTGAACCCCTTAACCATCATGCAAGTATGTACATTTTCTTCGTTGTTCCTGTGGAGGGAGGAAACAACAACACACAACACTAACTTAACCACAAAACTTAACCATCTTTCCAAACTCAAAACTCTAACCTTTGTACATACCCCGGTCTACAGACCGCGTCCCCCGGTGGATGCCACAAGACACAACCTTACCTGCGGGGCCATCCCCAATGCATCCCCCTAAATTTTCCACGGCCCTGTCCAGATGTTACAGGTGAGTGACACGGCTCGGTGGATTTCGCCCACATTCATGCTACACAGACCCCTTAACCACTCATTCTCATTCCATAGGTCATCAAGGCATTTCAAAAATCAATAAGGTTCTTCTTCAATACACCCCCCTGCAGGACCATGGCATTGATGTCATTCACGTGTGTGTGCATTCCTCAACTAGGCAGCGGGGAGGTACCGCACAAAAAGATGGTGGGGGCGCATCAGGCTGTGGTGCCCGCAGTCCCAAAAACAAGTCAACCGACTTACAAGTTCATTGCCCCCCCCCCCTTTACCTCTTGGCCCCATGACAGCCCAACAGCCCCTTTCCGCCGTTACCTCGCCGGTGAGGGTCTCCACACACACCAGGCTCCTTTGCCTCCTGCTTTCGCGCAGCAACACGGGTCACCGGGGGACTTCCTCACCCCGCGGCGCCCAACCAGACCCTCCACCGACGAGCTCCAATTTCCAGTTACCACCGGCTGCCAGGGGTAATTGCCGCAGAGGGGGGCCCGCAGGCATCGCTCCTCAGAGCTTGCTCTGTACCTGCGGACACACACACCTTCCCCACCCACAAGACCCCAAAACACACTTCCTCCCCCGCTGCCATTCAATTCTCCACACAACTCAGCACAATTCAGTACAATTCATAGATGGTGTAAAAGGTGTTACAAGGCTTGCCATGGCCTGCCAATGTGAAATCCCATTCACAGTTCGAATCATTGAATCCTTACACATTTCCATTAGCACATTTCCAAAAAGCACAATTATCGCCCCTCATTATCTCCAATAATCATCACTCACTCTCCAGGTTCCACTCTCACGACCACATCAAAACACCTAACCACAACACAAAAACATACGCCACCCACAAGACACTGTGGCTCCCATTCCATCCCCTCACCGGCCATGTCATCACTCGCTCTCACCTCCCAACTCCAAATTACATGTCCCCAATTTCCAAAGCAAGTCCTGAAGCCTGGGACAGTACTCCTCAAAACACTCACCTCAAGTGCAGGTAGTTGCAGGTTGGTCAGGTTCAAGAGTGTCATCCACCACTATAATTCCCAAAATTTCACATTGGGCCTACCAAATCCTTCCAAATTTCTCTTTTGTCCCCACTACACTGGCAGGTATGTGGATCCGCATCCAACGGTGATCATCACTACACAACTACCTATGGCCACGACAGCTCTGCACCTCTACCGTGCAAGGGTCACCGGGACAAGGTGAGCAGTCAAAACGCCAACATGGCCCATGAGTGTCCATAAGGGTGCGACCCACCATCCATCCTTCGGCCCCCCTGCGAGGAACACAGCTGCAGCAGCCCCAGCTGGCCAATGTGGTGAGCACTTGCTGCCACAACACACACTACCGCACACACAACCTCGGCCCTGGGGGGCACGGTCGCAGTGCGTGGCATCCCTACAGCCACGTCCCCTGCACCTCCCCATCATCCCCCAGTCCGACTACAGAACTGCAGCCCCCCAGTGCTCACCCACACTTGACCACACCAAGATCCAGTCAACAGCCATGCTCCACCAGGAGACCCACCCAGAAGACATGGTCCACACACCTCGGACACGCACAGCACCACGTTGACCCTCAGGCTACACAACTACATCCCCATCATCCCGCGTCCCAAATATCAGCACAGTTGCCCCCGCAACCAGTTGAAAGCTGTGTCTTGCTACCCTATTAATTTCATCACAGCCTCCAACACTTTGGTCTACACACCTGGATCAATAATGGCGTCACTGTACAGTGTCCACCATGGCATTTCAAAATCCACCCTTAAATTTCCATCTAACCCACAGATTACCCATGCCAACCATTTGTCACATTTTACTAACCTCACCAAAGAAAGATGCTTTGCCATACACATGCCAGCCGAGCATGGCCCATATGCTCGGCTCGTTACACATCTCCCGATTCACATCCCCATGGCTCTCTTCCCAACCCGAGAGTCCATAAATCATAACGGAGCATCTGTGGAAGGTCACTCACACCATCACGTTCCACAGATGCCCCAATGGTTGTCCGGCAGGCTATCTCCATCCCTGTCCATTCGGTTTGACCCGCGTCCATAGACCAACCACCATGCCAGGTCACCACATGCTGGTTGTCCCAGAGTCTCAGGGAGAGGGTGTCAGGTCGCATGCCCGGGTGATCACTACATCAGGCCCAAGCTGGCCATCTGCGGTGCCACCACCAAAGCGCGACCCACAACACCTCCCCCTAGTGGTCCTCAATATTTGCCATCCCAGGCTTGAGAAACCACCTTGGACCTCCCTGGAGGTCTTAACCCCCACCAGGGTCCGGTGACCCTGCCGGCCCGAGCCACCAGCTCGGACGGCGCCCCGACGGACAAGGGACGCCACACTCCACCAGACCCCCCGTGGGACCCAGGTCGTACCTCGACACCCAAGGCTGGACCCCACGTCCAAATCTCGCCATCACAGCCCCCCAGCTGGCTGGCATACCCAAATTTTGAAAGGGGCAACTTTTGCCCGAGGCCATCACCCATGACCTCTCCATATCCAGATCCCGCAGCCCGGGGACCAATCCCCACCATGGCTGCTCCAAATCAATTTCCCATTGTAATTTTATTTTAAATTTTCTTTTACAAATTTTCATTCCCACTGCCAAACCGCAGCTGCAGGGAACAACCTCTACCACCGGTTGTTCTGCCCCTCCCTGCAGTTGATCCAAACTCCCTACAGGGACCAAATCTCCAGAAGCTCTATCTCCCGATCCTCCAAGATCCAAATCCAGCCCGGAGCCAACACACTCCCCCAACTGGTTGTCCAATTTTGGAGCCTCTGTTTCCAAATAGCAGTGTACAGTGAGCGTCCCCTCGGTCATTCCAACCACCTCCTCGGACCAACTCGCCTCATCACCCAGGCTCCTTTGGGCCTGAACCAGCTCTACCTCCATGGGACTGTCACAGGTCTCCAGCCGCTGGATCAAATCATCCTCATCACAAATCATTCCTGGCCCCGCCAGGCTTTGATCAATATCCCCAATAAATACCTGGTCCGGCTCCATTGCACGGACCCCCAAAAACTCTACCCCCTCTTGCTCCGCACCACCGCCCTGGTGCTGCACAATTCCAAATTCATCCCCTGGTTGGGGTGTTGTGACATCTACACGGTCCCGATAAACAACCAGGCCAGAATGTGGGAAACATTCCCCATTACAACTCTCACATTCCAAATTTCCTTCCCCGCTCACCTGTGGACACTCCACGTTTACCTGCAGGCATTCCCCATCTACCTGTACACATTCCCCATCGAACTGTGGACATTCTCCGCTCACCTGTACACTTACCACAATTGCCATTTCCTTTTTTAATCCATTAATTTGGTCACTCAGGTCCTTCAGTCCTTCCCTCCATTCCTTCCCCTGGGACTCCATTTTATTTTCCATTTCTCCCATCTCCTTACTTATTTTATTTTCCAGCCCGTCAATTTTGTCATTCAATTCCCGACTGGCTCGCTCACCCTGAGCATCCATTAATTCCTTTAAAAATTTCATTAAAGCCTGGTCGTCTCTCGGGGCCGTCCCATTTGTTCCCGACTCCCCGGTAGGGGAGGGGCATAAGTTGGTGCTCGGGACGAGGGAAGCTCCAAGGCTCACCTTTACATCAAATTCCCCTATTTCCGGCTCACTCCCGACGCTGACGGAGGCCTCGCTGCGTACTTCCATTTCGTCGACCTCCGACATCCGCTTTTCGGAAGGTCGTTCCCCGCGCGCGTATTTATTTTAATAATTCCTGAAACACAATTTAAATTTGACGAAGACGCGATATCGCGCTCCGTTTGCCCAATTGATTATCAAATTTCTCCGCCTCAACTATAACAATTTTGCGTTCGAACGTCGGGCGCAATGTACGCCCGACCGTGTCGATGTCGCCCCGCGGACAAAAAAAATTTGTCCGACCGTGTCGATGTCTCGCCGCGGACAAAAAAAATTTGTCCGACGGGTTCAAATCCCACACTCCTGACACCACTTGTTACGCAACTGTGATTAACACCACAGTTACGGATGGCCGATTTGCGAGACTTTAACTCCCGAGGCGAAAACTCAATGGCGGACTCAAGTTCAACACAAACGCGCGGAATGGCGGGACACAGCGAAGGCTCCGCAACCTTACCTATTAAAATCAAACACCCAGGAAAACTGCGTTCAGATATATATACAGAAAATAATATAAGGATTTATTATCGAATAGTAATACAGTGAAAAAGCCGCGCCGGTAAATCTAATAACTCTAAATCGGGACGTCCCCACACGACTGACAGCAAACACGATACGAGGGAGATTATGAATACAAAAATAACACGTCACGTCGTTCAAATGTACGCGGATGCGGCTTATCTGTCTTTCGTCGTCTTGGTGGCGGCCGTCCACACCGCTCCTTTTGGCCCGATCGCACACCACCAGGTCCTTCGCTCCAAGCTCCACGAGGCCCCGCTCCAAGCACCCGCGCGTCCGACGCGTGGCCAGCAGCTTCACACGAGGACGATCTCCACAAGGCCCGTGCACCAATGGTTCAACGGAGGGCTCGACTTGCAACGAACTGCTGCGAACTGCCGCGTGCTCTGTGGGCTTGGTGTGCTCGGTGTGTGAACGAACTCTCCACCAACTGCCTTCGGGGAGCTTTTCCACCAACTGTGTCTCTGCGTCGACTGTGTGCTCCAACCAACTCCTACGAACTCTCTGGTGTCTGCCTGCGTCTGCCACGAAATGGCGTCCGACCGTCGCATATATTGGTGGCCGATGACGTCACATTGGCGCACTCCTCAGCCAATCACAGCCTCCCAACTCGCCCAGGTCACGCCCTCTGCGGCATGCGACTCCTGACATCTCCCGTCCGCGACCCCCCCGCGGTCGTTTTGTAACACGTAACACGCGAGGTTGGTAGGCCTTTGAGGTGCGAACGGCGGCGGCCAACCGTGGCGGTGTTTTTGGCCTGGTTTCCTGTCTATTTATTACGAAGTCAATGTCAGGGAAAGGGAATTATTTAATGTTGCGCTAAGGACCTAACTAATGTTTATGTGGTTTGCAGTGCCATAATGGACAAAGGTTTGACTACCAGGTGAGACTCACAGGGGCGTTACCTTTAATCCCTCACTATTTAACACTCGGACCTCCAGGTAGATCCACAATCATACATCTTACCCCGACAAACGCCTAAACATCAAGAACTTATTACATGTAGAGTCCCTGTCACGACAGCCGAATACCTACCTATTCAGATCTACCTAGCTCTAGATATTGCTCTACCAAATTCATAACAATATTTTGGGAGCTCAGTACAGGTAAAAGCCGACGTGGAGGCTTACTGTAAATGCGCCGTGCGACAAATGACGATTCGCTCATCCTGAGCTTCACCAAAAACTAATCAATTATTCCTCATCCCAAGGGCAATCATCCCACCAACTTTCATCCAAATCCGTTCAGAACTTTTCCATATATCTTGTTCACGAACGAACGAGAACACACGCGCGCGCACACACACACACACACACACACACACACACACACACACACACACACACACACACACACACACACACACACACACACACACACACACACACACACACACACACACACACACACACACACACACACACACACACACACCTCCCTGGGAGTAATGATATCCTATGTTTGCTTCTGTGCGAGGTATGAAAAAAGACGCGCCTCACATGACGTCATCATGCAGCGACATGTTTTTTTCTTTTCCTCAGTAAGCACAGGGATTTCATGAAAGCTGGTTCCAAACCCTGAACAAGGGCAAGGAATGCAGTGTCTCAAACATCCGAATAATGGAGGCAACATTTATCAAGTCAAGCGATCCTATACTTTGTTGACAAAAGGAATTTGTGCACACATTGTATTTGTTTTGACGTTAACTCTGTGGATGAATATTGGTGAATCGTCAATAGAAGATCCATCCTCCTATCCTATTGGCTCCTGGGTGCCTCATGTATCAACCAATGAGCATTTAGCATATTAGTCTATCTATAAAATTAAAACGTGTTTTTGTTTCTGCTTCATTCTGTTCATGTTTTTCCCTGATGAGAGGGAACGAAAAAGCTATGAAATGTCTTTTATCGTTGAGATGTTTGTTTAACTTTTGCACCACAAAAAAAAGGTGCTGTTTTCTAAAAGGTGTCACCGCGTATGACTAACTTTTGTGTGATGGCACTTCGTGGAGTGCTTAAGCCACTTGGCCTCGTTGACCCGGCATTCCATGGCGACATCCCAGGAGTTAGGAACGCAAAATAAATTAGAGGATTAAAAGCAATGGGACAAGCATGATGGCTGAGGGGTATGCACACTCGCTGTAAGCAGTTTTGCCTGGGTTCATATCCCAACCCAGCTATAAACCGTCATCATCAACAACAACAACAACAACAACAACAACAACAACAACAACAATAACATGCATTTTAAGGCCATTTTCCCTGCTAGAGCGGGGGTTAGCCTTGCGGTCCCCATGACAATCTTCTCCATTTTGCCCTATTTTCTGCATCTCTCCTTGTTAACCCCCTTGCCCGCATTTCTTCTTCCACCATCTTAAGCCAAGTCTTTCTCGGTCTTCCCAGTCTTCTACTTCCTTCTACATTCATTTCCATCACTCTTCTCAACCAGTCGCTTTCATCCTTCCTCAACACATGACCAAACCATCTCAACCTGTTCCTCTTCACAGCATCAATCACAGGCTCTATTCCCATCATCTTTCGCAATTCATCATTTGTCTTCCTCTCTCTCAACGATACTCCGCACATCCGTCGAACAATTCGCATTTCCACCCTTTCCAACCTTCGTTGCTGCTCTACGTTCATTACCCATGTCTCGCTCCCATAAATCATAACACTTCTCACACATGCAGCATACACCTTTCCCTTCAGCTTCAATGACACTCCCCTCATCATCAGCATGCCACTCAATTCCCGAAACTTCTTCCATGCACGTCTCACTCGAGCAACCGTTGCCGAGTCTGATCCACCTTCTCCATTCAGCACGTCTCCGAGGTAGCAAAATGTTTTCACACCTTCCAGCTTCACGCCGTCTCCAAGATCCAACTCAACATTTCCTCCATCTGCAGCTCCCTCTGTGCACACCTTACATTTGAATGTAGCTGCCACACTGGTTAATGACCCTCTCAGACCACTACATTTTTGATGAACCCACTCAGCGCACATTGTACATTGAATTGAGTTCACTCCGACACCCTTCCTGCACACAGCACAGGGCCACTTCCCAGTTCTTTCCACCTCACCACATGCTTTACCACTTGCCGTCACCTTCGTCTTTCCGATATTCACCTTCAGACCTTTTGTCTCCATACATTCCTTCCACTTGTTCATCTTTTCCTTCAGTCCATCCATACTTTCCGCAATCAACACCAGATCATCTGCATACAACAACTCCCACGGTAAACCCTCCTTTACGTTCTGAGCCAGCACCTCCATCACAGCTACAAATAGTAGTTGACTTAGTACCGACCCCTGATGCACTCCCACCTTCACCTCAAACTCACCACTGTTCCCGTCCTCCGTCCTTACAGCTGTGCGCGCTCTTTTGTACATTGCCATCACTACTCTGATCAACCATTCCTCCACTCCTAACTTCCTCATTGCCCATGTCAATACTTTGCGTGGAACCCCATCGAATGCTTTCTCCAGATCAACAAACCCAAGAAACAACTTCTTCCTCTTCTCCATGTACTTCTCCTGCAACTGCCTCACAATAAAAAGCGCGTCTGTCGTTCCTCTTCCTGGCATAAATCCAAACTGCATTTCGTCGATCTTCACTTTCTTCCTTATCCTCCTCTCCAACACCCTTTCCAATACCTTCATTCCATGCTCCAATAACTTTATCGCTCGGTACGAGCCACACTCTAGAGGGTCACCTTTCCCCTTGTATAGAGGGACGAGGGTACTCAGTTCCCAATCCACTGGAATGCGGCCTTCTTTCACCGCCAGATTACAGATCTCTGTCATTCTCTTCACACCCCAACTTCCTGCTGCCTTCAACATATCTCCCACAACTCCCGTCGGCCCTCCAACTTTTCTACTCTTCATTGCTTTTATCGCTTCCTCAACTTCCTTCCAGTTATCTTCTCTGCCGGTCCTAAAACTGGGTTACTCTCTATGTTGCCATCCCATTCATTCTCTGTATTCAACAGCATTTCCATAAACCTTTTCCATCTTCCTTTCATTCCATCTGGGTCCACAACGATTTGTCCCACTTCATCCTTCAAGCAACTCAACCCCATCACATCACACCTCTCTTTCGCTATCTGCTTTGCAATCCTGAATACTGCTCTCTGACCCTCTTCCGAATCCAAGCGTTCTCCGAACAGTTTCCTACATGCCTCCTGCGCCTTTGCTACCTCTTTCTTTGCAGCCTTCTTGGCTGCCATATAACTTTCATGCTCTGCTGTTTCTGCTCCCGTACCCTTCGCCTTCTGCCACTCCTTGAACTTCTTCCTCTTCTCGTCAATCAAGCTAACTCCAAGGGCCTTTCACTCACTCACCGCAGGCAGGTTGGTGGTCTTTCCGTCTTCTACCGACTCCTCTCTGGCTTTGCTCCCCCAGCTCTCTCTGTGCTCTGTCCCCCAAATATTCCTACAGGTCGCACAAGATCTGCCTGCAACCCTCTTATGGTTAAACTGCTAAAATCAAGACTTTCTGCTCACCTTCACTCCTTCATTCCTCTTTTCTCCCGCCTCTGGAACAAACTCCCTCACTCTCTTCAATCCCACTCCACCCTCCAGGTCTTTAAAACAGCTGTTCACCACCATCTCTTATCTTCCCCCATCCAAAACCTTGATCTTTTCTACCTCCGCTAATTTCGGTCCCCTTGTGTTTTATACTTCTCCCACCCCCCCCCCCCCCTTCCCACGCCTCCTGCCCCCAAGCCCTCTCCCTCCCACACTTCTCCCTGCTCTCAAATGTTGTGGTTGTGTGCTTCCCCTTCTCACCCCATCTTGTCTTCTGCTCCCTCTTTTTGTATATTTTGTTTGTCTGGTTGATTTGTTTGTGAAATAAATGTTAGCTCTTTCACGAGCCTCGATTCAGTCTACAAAAAAAAAAAAAAAAAAAATCCTCTTTCCAACTTCATCATCCCACCACCATGTTTCCGAGTGCCTCGGTGGTCCTTTTGTCCATCCACATACCTCACCAACGGCTCCCAACAGACTAGCTTTCATTGACATCCAACCACTTTCAAGCTCAACCACATCATCCTCTACCCTACTCAGCCTCTCTTTTAATGCCTCCCTTACTGTCCCCTCTTTCAACCTCCACACCTTCATTCTCGGTTGGTACTTCACCCGCCGAGCTCTCCTCGCACCTTTCACCCGTATGTCGCAGACAACCAAGTGGTGCTGTGAAACAGCCTCCTCCCCCGGGATCACCTTTGTGTCCCGGAGGTGCCCCCTATCTCGCCTACGCACCATCAGGTAGTCAACGGTTGTCGTCGACCCACCTGACGTGTATGTAACAAGCTTATTATCCTCTTTCTGGAACTGAGTATTACAAATCAACAAATCAGTTCCATCAGCAAACTCCAAAATCCTTTCACCTTCTCCATTTCTCACACCATATCCGTAACCCCCATGAACTCCCTCAAAACCATCCATACTCCTTCCCACATGTCCATTTAGGTCTCCTCCTACCACAACAACTTCCTCATCTTTCACGTTTTCCATCAGCTTCTCTATCGCACACCAGAACTTGTCCTTCTCTTCATCGCTCCGACCAACCTGCGGAGCATATCCCGAGATGACGTTCACCAAGAGCTTTCCAATCATCATTTTCACCATCATCAACCTATCACTCACTCTAGTCACACTCACCACACTGTCTACAATCTCTCAGAAAACAGGACACCAACACCATCCACGCCCTCCAGGCACCCTTGCCACACAAACTTGTATTTCTGTCCGTGCCTACCCTTCACCATTCTCACACCACTTCCCTTCCATCTCATCTCTTGCACACAACATATGTCCACTCTTCTTCTGACCAATATTTCCACCACTTCTCCTGATCTCCCTGTCATTGTCCCTACATTCCATGTCCCAAACCTCAGAAGCCGATCTCCACTTCGGGCTGTACCCTGCCCATATATAGTTGTAATCGTCATGGTTCTCTTTTTGAGGCAATGTTTTTATGGCCGGATGCCCTTCCTGACGCCAACCCTCTTAGTCGTCTCTTACGACACGCAGGGATACGGTGAACCTATTCTCATCCAGGGTACACACTGGGAAACGTTTAAAACATGGAAATTCTGGGGGGGTGGGGCATTACGGCTGCGGGGGCCCCGTCAGCACCACGCCACGTTTGCCGGGTCAGCACCACGGCAGCCCGGTCAGCACCACACCCTTGGAAAGGACTTCGATGCACGTCGGCCCAGAGCCTAGCGCCTAGCGCGAAGTCCAGTATAAACTGTCATCCCAGTGTTTAAACAGGTAGGGTGATACATCAATGTGTGTGCCGTCCTCCGGATGGACGTTAACCTGGGCATCATATGTTCCCGGATTTTCAAAACCGCCCCCTGCCCTCCTCCCCTCCCTCCCCCCCCCGTCCTCATGACTCTTCCCTCTCCCTCCTCACCTCTTCGTACCCCTCCCCACCCTCTTTCCAACTCCACCACCCCTCCCTTCCGGAATGTATTGTACAACGACATGTGTTGAGGATTCGCTCCTCCCCCTCTCCTCCTTTCTCTATCCCTCCACCCCCCCCCCCCCCCCCTCTCCCTCAATATTCCTGTCAGCTAAGCGGCACTGCATTGCCCAGCGTTGCCGGGCACCTCTGCTGGTTATATACTAGATGTGTGTATGCGGTCTTAAAAAAATTCTCGGATCCGCATCCGGTCACCAAAATGTAATCGATTCATCCGTGTCACACACCAACCTATCTACCAAATTTCGTACAAATCCATCCGCAACTTTGAGATATCCTGCTGACAAACAAAAAAACAAACAAAGGTGAAAACATAAGCTCTGCCCACATTTGGTTGTCGGAGGTAACAACGCAAAGGGAGGTGGAGGTATATTAGGGCTGCAGATTATTGTCAAAAAGTGCCTTAAAAATGGCGGAACTGGCAACTCGCTTCCTACCAGCTACTTTTGGTATTTTTTTAAAGTAGCGGCCTTGACAAGTTCACAAACCAAAAATACCCAGAATACCTCTGCGGAACATGCTTAAATGACGTCATCAAAATGGCTGACAAAATTGTAAAGTTTGGCATTGTGTGCAGGTGCTGACGTGGTACCTAATAGTAGTTTTACTGTCAAGAGAAAAAACATCAGCCTTTTCCTGGGATGAACACCGTTTCATTTGTGGAGAACCAGAGAATAAAAAGAAAGGAATAAAACTTACAGCAGCGAATGTGAAGCCAGCAGAAGTTCATGAGAATGTGCTTACAACAATGGTTCTGATTACAAAAATGATTCCCAAATACTTCACCGTGTAGTTAGTATTATTCGCAGAGACATAGAAAAATTACAACCAACAACTGAATACCCTAATACCCAAGAAATTGATCTTAATGCATCAACTGCGTTTAATTTAAATATTATTTAAATATTTAAATTAATTTAAATGCATTGCATGCATTTGCAATGCATGTATTTAAATTAATTTATTATTTAAATATTATTAAATATAATTAATAATATTATTTTTAAATATTATTGAATAGAATATTTAAATCAGATGCTCGTATCATTTTATTACAGATCAGGACACAGGGACCATCAATGTAAAAATAAAATACAAAAACTTAATAAAAATTGAGGCCATCTTGATGACATCACTTGAACATGTTCCCCCAAGGGGATTTTGGGTATTTTTGGTGTGTGAAGTAGTCAGGGCCCATACTTTATTAAAAATATCAAAATTAGCTGGTAGGAAGCTCGTTGCCACTTCACCCTCATTTTCATGCTCAAGTTGCAGCCCGATATCTACCGTCACTCGAACCAAGACTAAAAAAACTCAAATGTATGTATTCAGTGTCGATCTATGACGTCATCTCGGTCTTGAAGCATGATTATTACCTGGGCACAAATAGACAGACGCATGGCCCCTCAACCTAAAATGTTCGACCTTTTTACCAGAAGGGAAGACAAAAACAAGAAAAAAGAATACCTACCCAACTGAAGGAACAAAAGTCATGGTGATATCAAAATAAATGCAACAATTGTTCAAAACATCGTCAACGTTCCGCCAAACTTTGCCAATTAAGCCCACAAAGGCGAACCATCTTGCAACAGCGGCACAAGAGGAATGAAAAAATGTACCTTCCAACTCGACAATCTCCATTCTGTTCCCTTCCACATCATGGCCGACAAACCGGAACCCCTTCTTTTCTAAATGAGGTACAACATCCACTTTCACCTGCAAAGGAGCATCACAATGAGACTTGCCTGCTTTGAGGAACGAGCAGCCACACACACACACACAACAGAATTACGTGGTACGGAACAGCAAAGCAAGATAGGGGTATGGGAAGACGAGGTTAGTGTGGAAGAGGCTTGCCTCATATCGGTGCCGATGCCGTTCTTCTATCGAGTCCTTGTTATTGTAAAGCTTCCCTGCAGTACAAAAAATGGCAATTGCTCAGCACCACATCATCCTCCATTTCCATTCCGCTGACTCTCACCGCAGACAGCTCCGTGTACGCAAGGATGTTATTAATCACATTCCGAGCTGAAATCAACGAGGTGGTTTATTCTAGGGTCTTTCTGTCCCAATTAATTATTTCACTGCAAAGTGCGAGATGGAGAAAATTTTCTTCAAATCACAGCCACAATAAGGTAGCAACCAAATGAAACGGAGGTCATTACCTACCAATGACAGGTAGGGAAACACTCACGCAGTATGGAATCCTTGGTTTTAAAAACGGTGCGGCGTTTGCCCAGCCTCATGGTGCCACCCATTTTGCCGGGGTTGTGCTCAGGCATGTCGATCACCTGTCGAGAAGAGATGCGGCAGATACTCAACCACATTTGTAATCTGAAGAAACCATCAGCTTGTGGCTAATGTAAAGATAACTCTTAAATGACAACAATAATAAAATAAACAAAAAAATGTATATTTAAAAAAAAAAAAAAAAAAAAAAGCTGCGCTACCTACCACTGGATGTTTCGTGTTGGCATCAAACTCTGTGGAATTAGCATCTGAAAGTAAAAGAGGAAGATAAATTATTGGCATTTATCGGCACAGTAGTCAGAAACACTGGTGCCCAAAGCTGTGCGACGGATTGTGGAACACTGGATTCACGAGTTGAAAACGAGACGCGAATCAAGAGCGAAGTTTGAAAAGAGCCCTCCACTGGTAACTTGCCTGTCCAACCAAGCTCAGAACGTGCAAACTCCACCACAGCAAGCTGCATACCCAAGCAAATGCCTGAAACGTAATAAGGCAGATTGTCATGATTCCGAAGATCAAGACTTAACGGCTTTCCAGACGTGCATGGATGCCACGCAATTACCCAAGTAAGGCTTCTTCATCTTCCTTGCCCAGGAAATGGCCATGATCTTGCCCTCTGAGCCACGGACACCAAAGCCTCCTGGGACGAGAATTCCGCTGCAGGAGAGGGAAAAAAACAAAAAAAAGAGATTGGACACGATCGAAGGACCGATCAAGACCATACAACAAACGTACATCAACTGGGATGTAGAGGAGTTCTTACAACAGCTAAACACGAGCAGACCTGCAACAACCCCACTCACTTATTTTGTGTGCAATTATTTTTCATTTTGTGCAAGATATTAATAATAACATGATCGTTTTTTTTTTTTCATGACAACATGGCATTTATTTATGAGTTGCAACACACACTTGAAGAAAAAAAAAAAAAAAGAAGCGATGTAAACCCGAAAACTTTAATGGGAACCTTCAGTGTCTTTTACACCACTTTATTTAACACGTTAAATTAGCTTTGATGCCTGTTGAATTTCTATGCGAGTTTAATCCCCGACGAGAGATGAGCAACCTGCTCCATGGATATCCCAGACAAAAGAGCTCAGATAGCAACGGGCATCACCAGAGAAAGAGTGAGCTCTGGCTCTAATGGATGTCCCGGCAAAAGAGAGAAAGTCTCTCCTAAAGTCCTCAAATAGTGCCTCCCTTCCCCCACACAACTCCTCTTCTCCCTCACATAACACAGCGTGGCCACTTAAATGGCACCTTCCCATGGCCCAATGCATCGCTTCTTGCCAGCGGGTCCGGCCAATAACAGGCCTTATTGTTGCAGCAGTGGAAGGTTCCTCCTGGGGCCCTGCTTCAGGTGACACGGACGGCACCTGTGGTGATGTCACGTCCTTGAGCCCACACCAATGCCAACGGGAGGGAGAAGGGAGGGAACTTTGTGCAACTCGCTTGGGGACCTCACATTAATTACCCTCATGGGGGTCCCTTTATCATACCCTGTCTGGCCGTTGCCTTTTCAGATCACGTGACACCCTTATTATAGCTATCGCCACCATACACAACACCGCCTTCCAACGGCATACAAAAACAGGACAACAATCTAACACAAAGTTCTGGTTTCAGGCAATATCAAACAGAAGACCAAATACTGCATAGGAGTCATCAGGAGAAACCAGAAGTAAAGAACAAAGATGGAGTCATCAGGACGAACCTGGATAAGATTCAGGTTTCAGCCAGTACTCCTCTACCCTCAAACCCATCCAGCTGCAGTCAAATGAGCCAAACAGAAAAAAATTCTGCAAAAAATTAATTTCTCCTTCGATAAAGAAATAAATAAATACTAAAACTGATAAAAGAAAAGAAAAAGCAAGAATTAGAATGAATAAAAAGAAGTGTGAAAACGTAGAAAGAAGTGTGAAAGGAACAAAGAACAAAGATGTCGGGAAGAAGCCAGATGGATCGATTTCAGCAGTTACTCCGCAGGTTCAAATGCTGCAACAGGAACAAGCTACTCAAGGTCTGATAGCGGAGAAGCACAGTCTACACAGCATCAGGATGCGATACAAAATCAAACGAAAAAATGCACTATCCTATGCGAACACGGTCCATGGTCAGGCCTTGCACCAACTACCATGTACCGCGCACACACAATAGTACAGTTTATGTCGCTACATAGGTTGGCAGGTCTGCAGGAAGTACAACTTAAAAGTAGTTCGGCACTTTTAGGCCAAATCACGCAGCCCGTATTCATTCTCACTCCACGCTGCAGAGCTTCTGCCATGCCTCGTGGTACTTCACTGGATCATCACGCTCAGTTGTCGTCTCCAAGTCCTCAGAGTCAATGCACTGGAAAACAAACCCAAGAGCATGCACACAATTTCATGTTTTGTAATCCCCAATCACATTCTAAAACCTTAAACCGAATCAATATTTTCCATAACATCAGAGAAAGTAAAAATCCTGCAGGAGACATAGCCCAAAGCTAAAAATAAGAATAATCTGAGGCTACTTTTTTTTTTTTTAACAGGATGTCTGTCTGCAGACCCTTGGTTGTCTGTGGCCAATGGTCTGTGAAGCAAGTTCAACATAGGTGTATTTTTGTGTACAAAGTCAAGAATCGTGAAAGAGCTATAACAAAGAACAGAATGCAGTGGAAGGTGGGGAAACAAGCCCGTGATATTGAGTGAGCAAGCGAGGGGGAGAAGAGGGAAGGAAGATGCATGATGGATGATGGATGAACAAATTGGGCATAGGGTCAAAGACACTAGGTGAGGTGATGAAGAACCAGGAAAGAGAATTGCTCTTCACCTTCAAGTCCAGCTTGTGGTTGATGGATAACGCAGCATGTTCGAGTGCCTTGATGACGGAAGCGTACGAATCCGAAAGCTTGATGTACTTCCCAACCAGTGCGATGGAGCACTTCTTGAGGAGACGATCATAGCTGCAGAGAATAAATAAATAAAAATTACCTCATGACTTCCCTCATTTTCTCATATCATAGACCTCCCAGGATTCAATGGCCTACAGAAGCAGGATAACCCCCTCCCCCCCACCCCCCTTGGAGACCCCATGATCCGAAATGTAGAAATCGAAACCTGAACGATTGTGCGGGGCCATCGAGTAGAAGGGCTGTATCAGGTTCAGAGCAGTTGGTTGGTAAATAAGGGACAAGCAGGGATCCAAAATCGGAAAATCAAAGCATGGGCGATTGTGCGGCCTATTGTCTTTCATTCATGTGGCAAGTTTCAGAGCAACCAACCGGGCTGGACAACCATTAAACACCCTCCCCCCTCCACCCCCCACCAAAGAAAGCCTCATTACAGTAATGTAGCCCTGAGATCTTTCCTCAGAGTACAATTTTAGAAGGAAAAGGAATAATAAAAACACACTCAATATATTTCCAGACACGCAATCTCATGAACGACTGACCGACACAGACACTCACCGGTCCGCCATTTCCTTCCAACGCACGAGCAGCCTGCGGGGACTCTCCTCAATGGGAAGGTGCAGTCTGTGCTTGAAGTATCGCACGACGCCTTGCTCCTCCAACATTAGAGGCACCCGGTACAGTGAGGACACGTCGTGGACACACAGGACCTGTACATGTACAAACCATGCACATATTAGTCGACAATAAACAGAAAAGACGAAGGTGAGCAGGGGGAGGAGGAAGGGGAAACTTTGCCCAAAAGACCCCAAAGGTGGAATAGTTTGGCCGTTAAAGTAGCATTGGTACACTATTTGCAGAACAGATGCTCAGAATTATATTTTATCATTTTCTTTTTAATTAAATAAACAACTAGAAAATAGAATTTGATGTAAAGCCATCAATGGATATGCCTACATTATCTCATTCTTCCCTCCAGGTTTCTACCGTCGTTAACCATGTCCCATCCAAAATCCCTCCTCTTTCCAATTTTCCAGTTTCTCCTCTTTGGACTTTCCGTATGTATCCAATTTGTCCACCCCATGAATGCGTGTTTTGCATCATGATTTTGGCTGTTACATCCTGATCCTTTCAGTAAACAAACTCTTCCACGAGCCTCGACTATGTATGCAGGAAAAATATCCTAATTAAAGGTCACGTGAGAGAGTGTGCGAGAGAGAAAAGAGATAAGTAGAAGAGAAAACAGATGGTTCTAACTTGAGCTATGATCTGCAAAATTATTTTCAATGGGCACATGACCTTTGAACTGTTGAACCTAAAATTGAATCAGTTCATCTTTCTATCACAGTCCATACTTGTGCCAAATTTGGTAAAATATTTTCGTGCGAGTTAGTTATAAGTTTAAGTTAGTGTTAAAGATTTTCCATTAAAGGTCAGATGACCATAGACCGTTTGACCCAAAAAAATCTAATCGGTTCATCTCTGCATTATAGTACATACTTGTACCAAGTTTGGTCAAAATCCCTTCAGCGGTTCACAAGTTATCGCAGTGACGATAATCTGCTATGCACGCACAGACGGACGGACAACCAAAAAACATCCCGACGCCATCGGCTGCGGATGCATAAAAAGAAAAACAATCCAAATTCTAAATCCACAAATTTTGTTGGACAGTCACATTTATCAATTGTGAAGGGAGGAACAATTGCTAAATACAAATTAGATCATTTACAATTTTCCCACGACACCTGCAATTTTTTTTTTTTCAGTGGTTAAACTGTTAAAGGGTTGTGTCATAATGAAACAGGTAAGATGGCTCAAACAAAATAAAATAACAGCACACAACCACCCACAAACCTGCTCAGGTCCGACATGGCAGAACATGGAAATCTTCTCGCGTACACACTGTTCAAGCTGTGTGACGGAACGGCACACGACCTATAGAGAGGGAGGGAGAGGGAGGGAGAGAGAGAGAGAAAGTGGAGGTCATATATAACTGCCCACATAACCAATGGAAGAATAAGGAGGGGGTGTGGGGTAAATATTTTTGTCAGGATTATACTTTGTATACACAATCCAAAGCTCAAAAACACAAGGTTTGAATAGGTAAATGGATTTTTTAGGAAATAATTAGATAGTTTGGTCAACCAAAAACTAAGCAAATGATGAAGGAAATCGTGTTTGAAACTAAACCCTCAACTCCCAGAATGCTTCCTTCCCCCCCCCCCCCCCCTCCCGCCCCAATGGTCCAAGCCACTCCCTGTACAATGTATATACACGACCGGTCAAAAGTTTTGGAGCACCTCAATTTTTCCAGATTTTTATTGAAATTTACGCAGTTTAATGTCTCAATGTACCCTGAAATTAAGCATAGAACAAATAAACAATTGGAGATAAAAAAGAAATCATAGAATCATTTTGTTTAACAAAATTTTATTTAAATTTTTGACTCGGCAAAGTCGCCACCTTTTGCAGATATAACCGCCGAACACACTCGTGGCATTCTTTCTACAATGGAAATCAAATATTGTTCGGGAAGTTCTTCCCAACACTGTTGCAGAAGTTCCCACAAATGTGTTGCACTTGTAGGTTTGCTTTGCTTTCACCCTTCTGTCCAGTTCATCCCAAACCAGCTCGATGGGGTTCAAGTCTGGAGACTGTGCTGGCCATTCCATGATTTGAAGCCTACCGTCTTGTTCTTTTCCTCGAAGGTAGTTTTGACATAGCCTGGAGGTGTGTTTAGGGTCATGATCTTGCTGTAGGATGAACCCCTGACCAACTGGGCGTATACCAGAGGGTATTGCATGGCGCTGCAAAATGCTGTGGTAGCCCTTTTGGTTCAGGGTGCCAGTCACTCTGTGCAAATCGCCGACTCTGGATCCAGCAAAAGAGCCCCAGACCATCACGCTTCCTCCTCCATGTTTGACAGTTGGTGTCACACACTGAGGAACCATCCTTTCGCCTACTCGACGGCGTACAAAAACCCTGCGTGATGAACCAAAGATTTCAAATTTTGATTCATCGGTCCATAAGACATTCTTCCAGTCTTCGGTAGTCCACTGGCGGTGCTTCATGGCCCAGGCAAGCCTCTTTTTCTTATTTTGCCATCTAAGCAATGGCTTCATTACTGCCACTTGACCTGTCAAACCTGCAGCTCGAAGTCTTCTCTTCACAGTTGAAACTAAGACTTGCTTACTTCGACCAGTGTCAAGCTGTGCTTGAAGCTGTTGTCCTGTGAACCGCCTATCACGCAAGCTGTTAACTCTCAGAAACTTGTCTTCTTGTAGCTTTGGGTCTGCCAGACCTCTTCCTGTCAGAGTTTCCTCCAGTTTCCAATAAACTACTTCCTGCAGTGCAATATTATCCAAATATATATATATATATATATATATATATATATATATATATATATATATATATACGTATATATATATACATATATATATATACATATATATATATATATATATATATATATATATATTAATTAATGCTGTCAGTCTGTCCCACCCTGAAACACAAACGCTCCTCAGAGAGGAAAAATTATGAAGTAAAAGATGCTTCAAATTAATCCAAACCTACTTGCAAATTACAATTTTTTCATTCGGACCAAAAATTGAACCTGTGCGGTGTATAAGGCAACAGACCACTGCTTTGAATGCTCCCGAATTTTTTTCGAAATCTTACTACCATTCACCAAATGTCCGTCTGTTCGAAGGTACCGCAAAAACGGTTGAACAGATCGCAACGATATTTTCGGTGGGTAATCCTGGGATCCCCTGGAGTAAAATAGACTACATTGTTTTTCCAATTTCAGCTTTGGCCTCCAGCATAACGTTATTTTTCCAGGTACCGCACAAACGGCTGCACCAATCGGACTCGGTTACCTCGGACAAAGACCTTTTATAAGGACACGGGTCGACTCCCTGCTTGAGAGAATGTCAACCCCCTCCCCGCCAACCCCCTCCCACGGTCGTCTCTCCAACTCGCAATCCCACGAGATATGCGGAAGGGATGACCCAAAACCAATTATCTTCTTTTTGATTCGTATATAAACATCATTAAAAGTAAATAATGACCTCGGCCAAAGTTCAAACGACGCGAGTTTAATATCTACATGAGAGAATTCCACATAGCTATTGGGCGGTGTATAAGCTAACAGATCGCTGTCTCCATCGATCTTGCCAAGGCCGTAACACCTATCGGCTCAAAATCCTTTTTACTGTTGACTTGGTAGTTTTTACAATGAAGGAAACATTAACAATGTTGTTAAAAGTTTATTTTGTGATTGGAGTTATGTTGTTTGGAATGAAAAAAGATATCGAATTCAAGTGAATGACGACATGCCGTGATGGTTTCTACTTTCTAAACGTGAACTTCGCGGATCGCCATATGCAGATTCGCCACGGACCCACGATCGATGTTTGTATACGTGAACGTACCCGTTTGTTTGCGAACAGGTATGTTTTTCATGGAAGTCCTTCACGAACTTGCTGTCCATGTCTGACGTGCTACTGAAGGTGCTACAGGAATGTGGAATTTATTGGTTTCATGCTTTTGCATTCGCCGTATCTGCATTGCCTGTTTGCTTCTGGCATCCCACCCGTGCTATGCACGGGTATCTCACTAGTCTATATAATAGGCTAATCCTGTCCGTCTGTCCCATCCAATGCATTTCATAGGCTAATGCTATCTGTCTGTTCCCTTCTGAAAAACGGAAATGATCCCTGGAAACAATAAATTATGTCAAAGTTGCTTCTTATTAATCTTATACTTACAGGAAATCTATAATTATCAAGTAAAGGTTGCTTCAAGTTAATGCAAACCTACAGTAATATTATAATACTGCCTCAATTTGGTGAACTGTAAAGAGGAAGTAACTTCCTTTGGTGGATGGCGGAATGGTAGTTGGATCACATGACAACAATCTGCTGCATTCAAAATAGTCAGTTAAACACCTGTATGAAGATTGCCAAGCTTTGTGACAATCACGTCATGGGCCTTTGTAATGGTATGGACCTCAGTATTCAGGGAGGCCTCTGGTATAAATTGCATTTGGAATCTATCCGAGCTATATCACCACCGATGTCTTATATTGAGAATATAAAGACACGATTGATGTCTTAGGAACCTCTGAGCCGGCTGTGTGGCATCCTGGATCCCTCACAAACGACACGCAAATGGGTGGTTCGAGCCCAAGTAATGAGCCAAGTAATGCAGGCTGCTATCCGTGCAGACACTGTCCCGAATAAGGCGTTTGCATAGTTGTCATGTCAACCTTGAGAGAAGAAAATGTGGGGGAATTGAAGGAACCCGCAATGGGAGGGGCGGGGGGGGGGGGGCAGATGAGGATGATGGTCTGGAGAGGGGATAAAGGGTCTCTTCAGAGGGGATGAAGGGTCTCGGAGGGGATGAAGGGTCTCGGAGGGGATGAAGGGTCTCGGAGGGGATGAAGGGTCTCGGAGGGGATGAAGGGTCTCGGAGGGGATGAAGGGTCTCGGAGGGGATGAAGGGTCTGGGAGGGGATGAAGGGTCTGGGAGGGTCTGAGAAGGGGGTGTCCCCCCTCCACGGATAGGGAAATTTTGCAATTCAATATGAACCAGCCATCGTAACTTTAATTGTGTGAAATGAACTAATGTACCAATATGAAGAGGAGGTGCTGCGATATCTTTGTTGTTTAGAAATGTGATTAATTTTTTCATCTCTTTCAATCAGGGAAAGAATAAAAAGCATCCTTTTTTCCTTTTTGTATGGTGGTATTTTACCACGGACTTTCAGCTTGTGTGATAATCGTGAGCCAACCATGAAATGAGTAATCTTGCCATTTCATAAGAGAAATCAAACGTGGACAGAAGTCAAAGGTCTGGTCGCGTTTCTTTTGTTTTATAAACCCAATACACCAACACTAACAATTTCACAATACCCACACGACTCGTCATAGTCATCGCTTTACGGCCATTTCCACGCTTGCATGTGAAAGCCGTGATTCACCTAATGGCTGCTTTCCAGGCTGCACGATCCGTTGCTCGCCCTCTTGTTAGTCTTTTAACTCTGAGATCATCTCAGCAACTCATCCCATGTTTTCCTCGGATGGCCTCTAGCTCTCCTTCCATTCACATCCATATCTATGCACCTCTTCACACAGCTGTCCTCCCCCATCCTGTCCACGTGTCTGAACCACCTCAACCTCACAAATGCTCTCTGCACCTAACCTATCTCTTAATTCCACCTTTGGTTTCCCATCCTTCATTGTCACACAAGTCTAGTTGTGCAAAACAGTTTTGAGTCTGGAACTCATGCGATAACTATTTTACTGCGTTTTGATCTCCTCGAGTGAGATTATTGAGTTGAGTGGGAAAGGAGTGGGAGAGGAGATGGGGAGGGTGGGACTCAATCCAGTAAACGCACCAGGTCCGGAGAGAGACCAAGACCACGAAGTTCGCGCACGCTGTTCTGAGTCGGCTTTGTCTTCTGCTCCCCTGTCGAGCCTGGCTGCTTCACATGAGGAAAATGAAAAAATAAGAGCAACGAACAAACAATCGTTTAACCAAAATGGAAAAATGCAACAAAGTCTCCAAAGGGGTTATTCAACTCATTGAAGATTCCAATCTCAATGATGAAGTGTTGGGATCAAATAATTCCATCACAATCCACATACTTAAATTCATCAAACTATAGCAGTGGCGGCAGCAAGTGGGCTCAAATGCAAGAAGTTCATTCACGGTACCTGTGGTACAAGGCTCACGTGGATATTACAGAAATTCTCTCGTGTCACGCGGAACTGGAACTGGCGAAATGCCTCAACAAAAGGCATGCCTTCTATGTCTCCGATGGTGCCTCCCAGCTGGATAGTGGGAAGAGAGAAGCAAAGAAAGAAAGGAAAAGAAAGAAAGAGGTAAAATATGGTTATGGAGAATCTTACAATTTATAGGTATCCAAAGACTAATTAACCTCTTCTCACTCTGCTATTGTGCTATAAAGTGCAATTCGAATAAAGCAGCAGAAAAATGGGTGTTTATTATTTATTATAAAGTTCAGTAATATATTGTAAGCATAAAAGCATGAGATGTCATCAAGAGTATTAATAACATCAGAGAGATGGATCATTCGAGTGTCGAGTCTGAGTGTGATGCTGATTAAGCTGCTACCAAGTGACACCAAGGGGCCGAGGCCTGAAGAGGAAGAGAATGAGACGAAGCAGATGTCACTTGATAAATATGAGGCCGGAGACAAATGCATGAATCGCGATAAACAGTGTATTTGGCATAACATGTGGGTGATGTTCTGTGAGAGGTCTTTCCTACTGTAGATGCTTGCAAGTGACTCATATAAGAGCTTTGGTCGGTAAGCATTAAAGGGTTAATATATTTTCAGGGGTAAAGGGGCGGGGTTGAAGAGCAACAATCATGTTTGTAGTGCAAGGCGATGAAAGGTGCATGCGTTGGTAGGGGTGTGGTTGGCATGGAGGGAGTAGAGGTGCAGGCGATGATGGGATTGCAGAGTGTGCTGATGACAGATGCAGAGGGCGTGGGAAACAGACTGGATATGATGGGTGCGGTGAAAGTGTAGATGAAGGTGAGGTAGCAAGCTGTGCGAGTATAGGTTCTGTGGTTGAGGTGTGTACCCTGGTTTAGAATAGGTACACCGTATCCCTGCGTGTCGGAAGAGGCGACTAAGAGGGTTGGCGTCAGGAAGGGCATCCGGCCATGAAAACATTGCCTCAAAAAGACAACCATGACAATTACAACTACATATGGGCAGGGTACAGCCCGAAGTGGAGATCGGTTTCTGAGGTTTGGGACATGGAATGAAGGGGACAATGACAGGGAGATCAGGAGAAGTGGTGGAAGTATTGGTCAGAAGAAGAGTGGACATATGTTGTGTGCAAGAGACGAGATGGAAGGGAAGTGGTGTGAGAATGGTGAAGGGTAGGCAGGGACAGAAATACAAGTTTATGTGGCAAGGGTGCCCGGAGGGCGTGAATGGTGTTGGTGTCCTGTTTTCTGAGGACTTTGTAGACAGTGTGGTGAGTGTGACTAGAGTGAGTGATAGGTTGATGATGGTGAAAATGATGATTGGAAAGCTCTTGGTGAACGTCATCTCGGGATATGCTCCGCAGGTTGGTCGGAGCGATGAAGAGAAGGACAAGTTCTGGTGTGCGATAGAGAAGCTGATGGAAAAGGTGAAAGATGAGGAAGTTGTTGTGGTAGGAGACCTAAATGGACATGTGGGAAGGAGTTTGGACGGTTTTGAGGGAGCTCATGGGGGTTACGGATATGGTGTGAGAAATGGAGAAGGTGAAACGATTTTGGAGTTTGCTGATGGAGCCGATTTGTTGATTTGAAATACTCAGTTCCAGAAAGAGGATAATAAGCTTGTTACATACACGTCAGGTGGGTCGACAACCGTTGACTACCTGATGGTGCGTAGGCGAGATAGGGGGCACCTCCGGGACACAAAGGTGATCCCGGGGGAGAAGGCTGTTTCACAGCACCACTTGGTTGTCCGCGACATAAGGGTGAAAGGTGCGAGGAGAGCTTGGCGGGTGAAGTACCAACCGAGAATGAAGGTGTGGAGGTTGAAAGAGGTGACAGTAAGGGAGGCATTAAAAGAGAGGCTGAGTAGGGTAGAGGATGTTGTGGTTGAGCTTGAAAGTGGTTGGATGTCAATGAAAGATAGTCTGTTGGGAGCCGTTGGTGAGGTATGTGGATGGACAAAAGGACCACTGAGGCACTCGGAAACATGGTGGTGGGATGTTGAAGTTGGAAAGAGGATTGACGAGAAGAGGAAGAAGTTCAAGGAGTGGCAGAAGGCGAAGGGTACGGGAGCATAAAAAGCAAAGCATGAAAGTTATAAGGCAGCCAAGAAGGCTGCAAAGAAAGAGGTAGCAAAGGCACAGGAGGCATGTAGGAAAATGTTCGGAGAACGCTTGGATTCGGAAGAGGGTCAGAGAGCAGTATTCAGGATTGCAAAGCAGATAGCGAAAGAGGTGTGATGTGATGGGGGTGAGTTGCTTGAAGGATGAAGTGGGACAAATCGTTGTGGTCCCAAATGGAATTAAAAGAAGATGGAAAAGATATATGGAAATGCTGTTGAATACAGAGAATTAATGGGATGGCAACATAGAGAGTAACCCAGTTTTAGGACCGGCAGAGAAGATAACTGAGAAGTAAGTTGAGGAAGCGATAAAAGCAAAGAAGCGTAGAAAAGCGGGAGGGCCGACGGGAGTTGTGGGAGACATGTTGAAGGTAGCAGGAAGTTGGGGTGTGAAGAGAATGACAGAGATCTGTAATCTGGTGGTGAAAGGCGGCCGCGTTCCAGTGGATTGGGAACCGAGTACCCTCGTCCCTCTATACAAGGGGAAAGGTGACCCTTTGGAGTGTGGCTCGTACCGAGCGATAAAGTTTTTGGAGCATGGAATGAAGGTATTGGAAAGGGTGTTGGAGAGGAGGATAAGGAAGAAGGTGAAGGTCGACGAAATGCAGTTTGGATTTATGCCAGGAAGAGGAACGACAAACGCGCTCTTTATTGTGAGGCAGTTGCAGGAGAAGTACATGGAGAAGAGGAAGAAGTTGTTTCTTGGGTTTGTTGATCTGGAGAAAGCATTTTGGATTTATGGGTTTGGATTATGGGATTTATGGTTTGGATTTATTTGATAGGGTTCCACGTGAAGTATTGACATGGGCATTGAGGAAGTTAGGAGTGGAGGAATGGTTGATCAGAGTAGTGATGGCAATGTACAAAAGAGCGCGCACAGCTGTAAGGACGAAGGACGGGAACAGTGGTGAGTTTGAGGAGAAGGTGGGAGTGCATCAGGGGTCAGTACTAAGTCCACTACTATTTGTAGCTGTGATGGAGTGCTGGCTCAGAACGTAAAGGAGGGTTTACCGTGGGAGTTGTTGTATGCAGATGATCTGGTGTTGATTGCGGAAAGTATGGATGGACTGAAGGAAAAGATGAACAAGTGGAAGGAATGTATGGAGACAAAAGGTCTGAAGGTGAATATCGGAAAGACGAAGGTGATGGCAAGTGGTAAAGCATGTGGTGAGGTGGAAAGAACTGGGAAGTGGCCATGTGCTGTGTGCAGGAAGGGTTTCGGAGTGAACTCCATTCAATGTACAATGTGCGCTGAGTGGGTTCATCAAAAATGTAGTGGTCTGAGAGGGTCATTAACCAGTGTGGCAGCTACATTCAAATGTAAGGTGTGCATAGAGGGAGCTGCAGATGGAGGAAATGTTGAGTTGGATCTTGGAGACAGCGTGAAGCTGGAAGGTGGGAAAATATTTTTCTACCTCTGAGACATGCTGAATGGAAAAGGTGGATCAGACTCGGCGATGGTTGCTAGAGTGAGATGTGCATGGAAGAAGTTTTGGGAACTGAGTGGCGTGCTGATGAGGAGGGGAGTGTCGTTGAAGTGGAAGGGAAAAGTGTATGCTGCATGTCTAAGAAGTGTTATGATTTATGGGAGCGAGACATGGGTAATGAACGTAGAGCAGCAACGAAGGCTGGACAGGGTGGAAACGCGAATGGTTTGGTGGATGTGTGGAGTATCGTTGAGAGAGAGGAAGACAAATGATGAATTGCGAAAGATGATGGGAATAGAGCCTGTGATTGATGCTGTGAAGAGGAACAGGTTGAGATGGTTTGGTCATGTGGTGAGGAAGGATGAAAGTGACTTGTTGAGAAGTGATGGAAATGAATGTAGAAGGAAGTAGAGGACGGGGAAGACCGAGAAAGACTTGGCTAAAGATGGTGGAAGAAGAAATGCGGGCAAGGGGGTTAACAAGGGGAGATAATGAGATCGTCATGAATGTAATGGATCGTAATGAATGATATTTAAGATAATGAATGCAGAAAATAGGGCAAGATGGAGAAGATCGTCATGGGGACCGCAAGGCTAACCCGCGCTCTCGCAGGGAAAATGGCCTAAAAATGCATGTTGTTGTTGTTTGTATCTTGTCACATGAAAATGATCCAAGCACGGGAAAGAGAGAGAGGTCAGACGTGGAAAGGGGAATGGCATGTGGGCATACAGGAACATACGTACTTTTAAAATTGGCTAAGACATGATGAAATAAGGGAGAATCAACAAATGGATATAAACTAGTCAAGATCCTTAACATGGGTGATGTATTTTTCCAAAAGCTTCGGACATCAAGTCAATTGGCAAGCATGTAAACGACGTGCTCAAAAAACCCAACTCGGTATTATACAATAGATGATGAGGTTGTTAGCCAAGGGGAGGGCTTGCGGAGTGGCCGATCGGGTGGCTAATTGGATTGGAAACTGGATTAGGGATAGGAAGCAAAGAGTGGCTGTGAGTGTGAGGATGTAAGTAGTGTGGTACCTCAGGGATTAGTACTACAAGGACTATTATTATTCATAATTCCATCAGTACTGGGCAAACACAAGCGACAGACAGGACTTTATATAATCATATCCCATGGTAATCACCTCCTTCAGAGATATTTAAGATAATGAAGAGTATCGACAAAATAAGCGCAGAAGAGATTTCCACAGAATAGACAGTGATTGGACCAGTAGCTACAGCCTTAGAAGAAAGAGAGAAAGAGTTAGGCCAGTATCAAGGCAAGGGTCTTTCACTAAGAGTAGTTAATGCATGGAACAGTCTCCCTAGAAAGGCAGTGGCGGCAGAAGGAATATACAGGTTTAAATTAGGATTTTACAGGTACCAAGATGCAATGGAGATCGGGTGTATGGGGATATTGGCAGGACTTGTGGGTAGCTTGCATTTGTGGACAGGTGATGGTTTCTGAAGTTGGTGTCAGGCAGGTATGATCGATGTGTGTGGGATAGATTCCTCATGTACAAAAGTTCCTTGTGTATGTCTTTGTGCGACATTTCTTTCCACATAGGAGACTGAAAGGATCGACCAAGGCCAATCATTAATTTGCAGTTATCTTGGTTTGTTTTATGCCATTTGTTCTTGCACACAAAAGTGCCCTCATCCTTCAGGTGCTAACCCCGAGGTATCAAAAACAAATCAATGAAAGGGATGCATTTACATCTCATAGAATATCAAGAAATTAGATTGTAGATTGGTGGCGTGGGGATATCAGGGGGAGGTAGGGCAGACGTGAAAGGGGGAGGGGAAATGTTGATTCATTAGTTACTAACGGAAAGTAGGTGAATATTCCTGGGTAAACTCCATCCAAACATGCTACAGCAAAAACGTAGTGTGTTCGTGAATTTATATCAGCAAAATGATTAAAACATAAAAAGTCCGCAGTCCTAGAATCATTTACAACCCTACGTTGCTTTAAATTGTACCCTGGTGTTGGGCTAGCGGCTAGGGTGCCGGCTTAGGATCCTAGGATCCTGGGTTCGAATCTCAGTCGATCGCTGAATTAACGCCAGGGGGGTTGACTCAGCCTGTCATCCTTCCGAGGTCGGCTAATTGAGTACCAGTTCACTGGTAATTCCCCGTTTGTCGTTGAAGGCGGCAAAAAGGGTTGGCGTCAGGAAGGGCATCCGGCCGTAAAACATCGCTTCAAAAAGGGGACCAAAAAACAACAACTACCACGGTCCCCGAAAAGGCCAACCCCCGCTTTGCGGGGAAAAATGGCCTCTAAACGGTGGGGGTTGCTTTAAATTGTACCGAATCGGTGTGCAAAAATGGACATTTAATTTTGAGCGCGATTTGTTGGGATAAAACGGTGACGTCAGGATAAACCAGAAACAGCCACAAGATGGGCAGAAGTCCAAAAACAAACGCTGAAATTACACAACACTAATCATTTAAGAAACACTTATAAACAAGCAAACAGCCAAAGTGATGATGAAAATGGGGCAACAGCTGATAATGAAGATAAACACCCCTGTAGAAGCACTATAAATACAACATCATTGCACAAGATCCCCTTCTCTTAGACCCTTCAAAAAGTCCACGTGGCTTTGCAGTCCCACCTCGATCACACAGACTTGCGGTTCATCACCATCCGCGTCGACAGGCACCTTAGCCTGCTTCACGACCCAATCCTGGATGGCATCAGTGATGTGGGGCACAACTATTGATGGAGAACAGGAAGAAGATGGAAAGCATTTGGCTTCCAGTCTGCAGATTCACCTGCCTTTAACAAGCAAAGATGTACATCACCACGTGGTCACTCACCTTGCACAGTCTTTCCCAGGTAGTCCCCCTGTCGCTCCTTGTTGATGACATGCTGATATATTTTACCCGTGGTGATGTTGTTGTCCTGGAAAAGGTTAATGTCAAGGAAGCGCTCGTAGTTGCCCAGATCAAGGTCCACCTCACCACCATCAGCAAGCACGAACACCTCACCTGCCAAACATATTTAGTGTTTAAGCAAAGCAATGAGATCATCAAGGACCGCACAAGACTACAATATATAAACTTGGAATTGTACCCGCATAGACCACAAACGTATTGTTGTGGGAATGACCATAAGGAAGTAACAGGAGTAAGATTAACTACGGCAATTATGTCATTAATAAATGTGTAGCACAAGGGTGTGGTTTCTGCATAAAATTATAGGACTTGTGTTATAGGGCTTGTGTGTCGAAGTGTGTTAAGAAACTGATAATCATGACCCCTCTTTCCGAAATGTGTCCCGTGCCCTCAAACCACTCCTCCCCTATTAATCCCTTAAATGGCTCCATTTGTAATCTGTTTGCTTCAATAAATCGTTCCCAGCTTTGCAAGCCAGCAAATCCCCCCCCTCAACGAAGGTGAAAGAGCCATGTGATCGTGCGTAAGGTAAGAGCTAAGTGGGGAATGGCAATTTGAATGACAAAACTAAATAAAGCCATAAGAAACCTCAGAAGCCACTGAAAGGTATTGAAAAATCTTCCGCTCTTTCACTCCCTCTCTGTTCTCTTCACCCTCTCTTTTGCTCAAGGTCATCTGCCATCTGCTTGGAAATCTGCCAACATCACCGCTTTGCACAAAAAAGGTGCAAAAACAGATCCCAGCAACTACAGACCAATCAGCCTTCTCCCAATTATCAGCAAAGTCATGGAATCCATCATTGCTTCAGATATGAAATCTTTCCTCTTTTCCAATGGCTTGATCTCTGATCATCAATTTGGTTTCAGACCTGGTCACTCTACTCTGGACATGCTGCTTCTGCTTTCTCAACAATGGATGGAGGTCCTCAATGCCAAACAGGAAATTAGAGCCGTCTCCCTTGACATATCACGTGCCTTCGATACGGTCTGGCACGCCGCTCTGCTCACCAAACTCTCCTCTTTTGGTATCCATGGAAATCTCTACGCATGGCTGGCGGACTTCCTCTCTAGTCGTAGTCAACCTGTGGCCCTGAATGGGTTTCTCTCATCTCCTCTTCCTGTTCAGGCTGGAGTTCCCCAAGGCAGTGTTCTGGGCCCTGTGCTTTTTCTGGTCTTCATCAATGATCTCTCTGACTCTCTTGAAAATCCTCTCTATCTCTTTGCTGATGACTCTACACTCTGTCGATCCATTCTTCATCCCTCAGATCGGCAGTCTGCAGCCTCCTCACTCTCTGCAGACCTGGACAAAATCACAGACTGGGCAAACAAGTGGAACATGTCTTTCAATCCTGACAAATCTCACACTCTTACGATGTCTCTCCGAAAAGACCGACTGGACAACCCTCCCATCCACTTTCTGAATAATCCTCTCCAAGAAGTTCTGTCACTCAAGCTTTTGGGTTTCACTATCTGCCATGATCTTTCCTGGGAAAACAACATTTCAAATCTGGCCTCCAAAGCCAGTCGCCGACTGGGCATCCTCCGTCGTGCGAAGTCCTTCCTTGGCACACCTGAGCTCCTCACCACATACAAGGCTTTCATCCACAGCTCAATGGAATACTGCTCTCCCCTCTGGGCTGGTGCTCCTGCCTCACACCTAGCTCGTCTTCACGCTGTTGAAACCAAAGCATTCAGAATCATTGGAATCTCCCGCGATGAAGCTAACTCCAAGGGCCTCTCACTCACTCACCGCAGGCAGGTTGGTGGTCTTTCCGTCTTCTACCGACTCCTCTCTGGCCTTGCCCCCCCAGCTCTCTCTGGGCTCTGTCCCGCAAATATTCCTACAGGTCGCACAAGATCTGCCTGCAACCCTCTTCTGGTTAAACTGCCAAAATCAAGACTCTCTGCTCACCTTCACTCCTTCATTCCTCTTTTCTCCCGCCTCTGGAACAAACTCCCTCACTCTCTTCAATCCCACTCCACCCTCCAGGTCTTTAAAACAGCTGTTCACCACCATCTCTTATCTTCCACCAATCCAAAATCTTGATCTTTTCTATCCCCGCTAATTTCACCCCAATTCCACTTTTTTGAAATACCAACTTCTGTCCTGGAAGTCCTTGGTGTTTTATACTTCTGCCAACCCCCCCCCCCCCCCCCTTCCCACGCCTCCTCCCCCCCACACATCTCCCTGCTCTTAAATGTTGTGTGCTCTCAAATGTTTGTGTGCTTCCCCTTCTCTTGTCTTCCGCTCCCTCTTTTTATATATTTTGTTTGTCTGGTTGATTTGTTTGTGAAGTGAATGTCAGCTCTTTCACGAGCCTCGATTCAGTATACAAAAAAAGAAAAGAAAAAAAAAGCTGGACGACAAGCCAATAAGCACGCAGCTATGCATGGCCATGAAGTAATAAAGGCCGAGGGTCAGGGGGAAAGGATGGAATTCCAGGTCCACAGAGTGGAGGAACAGACATTTTGAGTGGAGTCCCACAGGGTCTGGTGAGTCCGAGATAGGATATCATGAGCAGGGCGACAAGTTGAACAATAAAAGTTGAGGACAATAGTCCAAGCATCGAGCTGTGCAGGTGTGTATGTGATTCAGCCTGTCATTTCTCCCCCCGCCAAAACCACCGGCTATCACAACTCCACGTGACCATCATGTAGGGACAAGGTTCTGTCTGTCTCATGACCTCTCCTTGTCATTAGTGGGTGTGAGCGATTGGGCCAGAAGATATTTCACGCAAGCCATGGAGATCTCGTGGACGTGAGGGAAATCAACCTCAGTGACATCGTTGATCAGTGTTTACTTTGTGTTGTTCCCACCCTGTCATTCCGAAGATAAATCCTGTTTTTTTTTCATTGACATGTCAACCTGATGCACAGTTCGAATTAGAAAAAGTAATTAACCTGAGTCAGACCAAGGGCATTAGAAATTGGCAAGAAAAGCCCTTGTTAGGAGGTTTTAAAATGCAGCGGTTCACCCCGGGTTATCGCTTGGCCCCGATCCTTTAGGTGGGCGAACCGCCTGTATGTGAGATCTCATTCATTTGTTGGAGTACGGTCTCTGAGGACCATCCGTCACCAAACTGGTGGCCGTCCAGGTGGAAAATTTAGCGCGTCCATTCATAGTCCACCGTTAAAATATATCAGCCTCAGAGTTGAAATGAACCAGAGGGGAGTTCTACCTCCACCATTAACTTGGGAACTACACACATAAATAACACCCAAGGGTGATGTTATGGGTTGGGGACACTCGTCTACCTACCATGCTCGTAGGGGGAGAACGTTCCAGCATCAATATTGATATAGGGGTCGATCTTGATGGCTGTGACACGGAGGCCAGAGGACTTGAGGATGGTTCCAATGGAGCTGGCGATGATACCCTTCCCAATGCCGGAGATTACTCCACCAGTCACCAATATATACTTCATTTGGGCAGAGACAAGCTGCCACACTGGGAGATCGCTGCAAAAAAAATGTATCAAAAGGCAGAATTTATACACTATCACAATAATAACTGAATCGATTTTTAAAATGTGATGAATATGGAGACGAGACGTAGGATAAGAAGAACAAGGGGAGGGGGGAGGGGAGGAAGGAGCCGATACTCGAGGGGAATATATTTGGGAATAGAAATAGATTTGGGAACATGAAAATCTTGAACGGTTTTCAAAATATCACGTACACAAGCTAAGTTACCAAGGTTGCAACATAATTCAGCCAATCACAGCAGTGATCTAATGCCATGAGGAATACGAAAGTCTCCAAGATGAAAGTTAAATGTTGAAAGTTTTTTTAAATTTCTCATTCACAAAAGTACATGGACGGTTGGTCGGTTGGAGCTCATTTTAAGGTCCATCCTTACCCGACAGTCGGATGGGTGGGGGGACAAAAAAAAATTGTTCAAGGTCACCATTCACAATTCTAAAGCTTAAAGGCCTTACACTTCACAAGCACTTACTCAAACTCGTAAGAAAAAAAATCAAGTTCAATATTGCAAAGATCAACGCAACATGAGTCAAAGGGAAAATAAGATTCAAAATTAAATTAAAGAGCGACTGGTTTAAAAAAAAATTAGCAATGAAAGCAGCCAAATCGACAATATATTTTTGCAAAACGTGAAAATTTTCAGACCACATAGATCTCCATAACAAATGTGAACAAGTGTGAAAAATGATTTTTCAACACTAACACAAGTGCGACAAGAAAGAGCAATCAGAGATTGCAGACCCACGGCAGGATGTGGTTTTAGTGGTTTTGAAGGCTTTTGTGTTAAAACAAATATGGCGGCCAAACCACGTGACCAATGACGTCATCATTGCATTTTTTTTCTCGACCAATTTATCCCGAGAGGATGCTCAAGAAATTTCATCTTGATCGGATAAAGTTTCGTACTTGTAAAATTATGACGTCATAATGGAGGTACCTATGACATCATTAAAATGTTATTCCCCATGGAGAGTGCTTTACAATAAATAAATAAAATTCGACAGGTGGATTTGCACCTACGGTAAAAATTTCCTGTCAATCGGACCAACAGTTGCAGAAAAAAATCATATTTATTATGTGCAAACAAACAAATGGACTCAAATGCAATACCCTCTCCTCTAGCGAGGGTAAAAGGAGTTCCCATTGATTGAAGAATACAATGCATCGACGATCCAAAAAGCATCGTAGCCAAAGGATAGAGATTAAACCTTATCTGCCTGGTAGCATTTGACTGTAACCACATCCAACAGATGGCAATATTGACTGACTAACAGATAAGAGCTTTAGAAATCCTTGAAATATTAGCAGGAAAACGATCTAAGGCCTTGCAGATAAATTACCCGCAGAGTTAACAAACAGAGCAGACAAACACAAACACCACCAATCAAAAGGTTAATCCAAACAGCACAAGAATAAAAAAATAACAAGAGGGACAAAGCAATGTCTGCCAAAACCCACGGTCTTTATTTGATCGAACTTCCAAGTGTGCACGAAAAATTTGTCAAGGAATGTCAAATCCAAGGAAAATGTACAAGGACACTTGAGATGTGAAGGTCATTTGGGCATTGGTACTTGAGCTTAGAGCCACACCACAATCACTTGACTTACCTTTAACACACCCCTTCGCGCTCAACTTGGCCAGCCCACTGAACTTTTAGGACACTTAACTCACAGTGGTTTAATATTGAGAAACACCAGGGGAAGAAGAAACATTCACAACCTTGATGCAGATGGAACGGCCAACTTGACTCCCTCATTCCCTCGTCCATGCAAAAATTAATTGAATTAATTAATTGGCAGGTAAAAAATAATTTTGAAATGGATTCAATTTTACTTGCAATGCATTATGTGACCGACATTGAACACGTTTGGTGTAGGTTTTGAAGCTAAAATTAATCACTCTACCAGATGAACACGGCCATATTGGTAAACATGCACTGCCTCATGGAAAATTGACCGGTTGTTCCCCTCTAACATTGTTCCCTACTTTTGGTAGCAGAAATGTTTTGGGGTTTTTTTCATCCTGATTTTTTCAGGAATTAACCACCAAAATGTGTTTTTATGGCACTCCAGTCATATTTCCGTTTGTCCGCACACAGAAACTCCACTCCCAGCCAAGTTGTGTGATAGATCAGGCCAAATAACATTTAATATTGGGAGATTGGCCACAAATATCCTGAGTTCAAAACACTTTCTGGTAAATCTGCTGCTTGTGGCCATCTCCAATGCCCACCTGATTGGATGCATGACATTGACTTTGAGATCATTCGAAGCACCAAATTCCATCACTTCACCTGAGAATTTTTCCCCCTCATAAGCTACTAATAGTCAGTCCCCAATCTGTATTTGTAGCTCGTTATTTACAGAACTTCCATCATCAGATGATTCATCCATGGTTTTGATGGAATCATTTAGATTCTCCGCCTCCTCTTCATTGATGCGGATGTGCTTGTACTCAGTTGCATCAGACACGTCACCGACAAGGAAGTGATGCTTTCCCATTGGCACCACACAGTGGATCTTGTGGGTGTTTGGTACAGGAATTGTGCTTTGCCTGTATGCCTCCAAACCTCCTCTCTTCTCTTCAATCTTGTCTTTAGAAATAAACATCTATCTATAATGCCAGTAATCTCTGTGTGTCTGTCTGTGTGTCTGTGTGTTTGTCTGTGACCGCTGTTTCTCGACAACCACGGGTCCGATATACTTGAAACTTGCCAGGTATATTGCTGGGGACCCGAGGATGTGCCTTTTCAAGGTTTGTAATTAATCGGACAAGTACCTACCGAGCTATGTCCAAAAAACGCTTCAACCAATCAGAGAGCAGCGAGCTATCACGTGTGCCGAACCGTTAATGCAATGCAAGCGTTAATGCGTTAATGCAAGGCTTTTCTTTTTTTCCCTCTTCTCTTTCTACTTTTCCTTGCGATTAAATTGCAAACAGCCAAAATACGTTGGCGCTAATTGAATAATTGGCCATTAACACTAAAATAATCGTAACTGCGATATGCCAACTTCCGGACAGTGCAGCCTTCCATGTTGTTGTTGTTTGCAGCAGCTGTTTGCAGCAAGGCACGGCTTTTCAACTATGTTGCCGTTAAACTATGTTTTAAAACGAATTCAAACTGCGATTAAATTAAAACGATTCATCCTAACTGCGATTTGCGAACTTCCGGACAGTGACGACTTATCTTCCGGCAGCCAATCACAGAACGCTCTGTTGCGTAGGCGTGGCCGATGTGAGACGAGCGGAGCTGAGCGCGTTACGAGCTGACCGCCATTACGGTACGTAATTCGATTTCTTATGCGCATTATTTCTCCCAATTCAGTCAGAGCGAAGGGCGGAAGCGAAGAGCGTTGCTTTTTTTGTTTACGGGCGTACGGGCGGGGTAGAGCGTACGGGTAGCGTTTTTTTTTTTTTTTGGCCACGGAACGGGCACCCACGTACGGGCAATGCCCTAGTAATATCAATGGTAGGATTTCTCTGAACTGCTACTTCATAGAATGTCATCGGTAGTGATGCCGTTCCCCTGCCACTCCGAACAAATCTCCAACCTGATCATGTAATCAAGAACATGCAATCGCCATTTTCCTCAGCGTCATTCTTTTGAAATGAGAATCTGTATTAATTAAACTTAAAACTTATTTTGGGGTTCTAATTCCTATTAATAAGAATGTAGATACAATTAAGATGATGCAGACAAGTGGTGTGATGAATACAAGTGTTCAAGGCACACTGATGTGGCAGAAGCCATTTAATTACAAATGCCATGTCGGACGTACAGGAAAGTATAGTGTCGGACGTACAGGAAAGTATGGTGTCGGACGTACAGGAAAGTATGGTGTCGGACGTACAAAAAAAAGTGTATGTCCGACAAACCATTTTTTTTCTTCTTAAACTGAATTAAAATAATAAAATGTACCGTCTATGTAGATTGTCGAGGGTCCAAAACTTGCTGTGCATTGAGATTTTCACATGTATTGGGTATTTTGTCTTTTCACAAGATAAAAAAAAATTACGTGTTTGTGTCGGATCGAAATGATCGAAAACAGAGGCCGAAATATCGAAATAGTCATAAAATTAATTAGCAATAAATCAAAATAGAACAAGCGTTACGCCTCGGTCCCCCGTCGGGGAAGTGATGTGAGTTGACAAAGTGGAAGACGCAGAAAACATGCTATGATATGATATTTCGATCACAAGGTTCAGGCATACATGGAGGCGGCCATCTTGGATTTTGACGTGGCGACCCAATTTTCAATAGCGTTCTTCCTTATGCCTAGATACACCCACACACCAAATTAGAAGTTGGTACTTCGCTTATTTTTCAAGATATTCATCTCACAAGGTTCACATACATGGCATCAGACATAGATGGCGGCGGCCATCTTGGATTTTGACGTGGGTTGCACCCACACCAAATTTGAATCGGTCCTTCACTTACGCACGCACGGACGGAAGGAAGGACGGACAGACGGACAGAGGGGAAAACCATAGTCCCCCTTTCGCTCCGCTGTGCGACGGGGGACAAAAAGTGACATATTTTCTGATGTGTGGTCATGGATACCTTCACTTATACTGCTTCCATCGACTATGATTACTGACATAATACAACTTATTTTCTTTCTCGAAAATGAAGAAATTCATAGGTACGTCACAGTAGTAATTATTTAGCTAAGATTAAATACTTTCATTTGTAAGGACCTCGTGACCTTAAACTTGGCCCAGTATATTCATAACCTAAATATGTTGACAGTTCATATCATGACCTTTAAAATGACGTCTTACTTTGACCAATTTGATTATTTTGAAATTTTGACCCAATCGTTTACCGACTTACAGAATTGCCCCAAAACAAACTGAATGTTCTCACAGTTAACTTTGGAGAAACACTCATCCATGTCAAGAGTAATAGTGTGTTGTGCGATTTTCGCTGTTTAAACTAGAACGGCACTCAATAGAGAGCATACCTTTACCTGGTTGGCCATATCACTCAATGCTGCAGAATCACTTAAAAATTAAATAATTATCATATCCGAATCCATATTCAGATCTTCACCAAAATCGAATCGATTCTACCTTGTCACACACACAACCTAACCTGTCCAACAAGTTTTGTCCAAATCCATCCATAACTTTTTGAGATCCACTGTATGGTGCCAATTGCAATGGGAAAGCATCACTTCCTTGTCAGTGACGTGCCTGATGCAACCGAGTACAAGCACATCCGCATCAAAGAAGAGGGGGCGGAGAATCTAAATGATTCCATCGAAACCATGGATGAATCATCTCATGGAAGTTCTGTAAATAACGAGCTACAAATACAGATTGGGGACTGGCTATTAGTAGCTTATGAGGGGAAAAATTTCCCAGGTGAAGTGATGGAATTTGGTGCTTCGTGATCTCAAAGTCAATGTGATGCATCCATCAGGTGGGCATTGGAGATGGCCACAACCAGCATATCAGATTTTCTACTACAGAAGCGATGTCATCCAAAAAATAACTATACCTGTGGTTGTTGGCAACAGTGGACAGTTCACTTTCACTTTTTAAGCCATATTCAAATGTTTCCATCGTTCCTTCAGGTTCCCATAGCCCCACCCCACCACCCCCACCCACCTCGCACATTCTGTTTGAGCAAATATACTGGTGCATGATACATGTAACAAGCATTCTGAGTATTGCGCTGCAATACATGTCCCCTACCAAAGTTCAAAGTGCCATACCTTTGTCAAAAATGATCGAATATGCAAATGTATGCACGGTTGATGCTGGTTTCCAAACTTGATCTGAGGTATGCTGAGACACGTGTCACGCCTCGCCTCGTTGATAAGCCCGCAAGGTCGCTCCGTGGAGCGGCCTGCACGTATTGCACTGTGTGAATTATATAATTACCAACTCACGGTCTGAGGTACTAGCGATTCAAGAGATATCTTCTTTTTTTTTTCGTTTAATTAACGATATCTGCCAAACCACGTGACCAATCACAAATTCCAAAAGGACATTTTAGTAGACTGACATGCTGAACAGATCTGTGAAGTTTCCCCTCGATTGGATCAAAAATGAGGGAAGGGCTCAGTTTTAAAGGTTCATGCTTAAAAACGTCAACTCTGAAACCATGTGACGCATGACATCATGCTCACTGACTTTTTTTTGTTCGTCATGGGTATGCGATTCTGCCTGCAAAGTTTGGCCTCGATCTGTTCAGCCGTTGCAGAGAAAAAGGGGTTTTCGTGTTTTCACGAAAAACAATATGGCGGCCGAACCACGTGACCTGACGTCATAATTACCATTTAAATATTCTACAGACCGAGTCACTCCTAGGGTGAAAATTTGATCTCAATCGGTCCAATTATTGCAGAGAAAATGTTTTTTTAAGGAAATTAAAACTTTAAATGGCACTGAGTTAAGGATCATCAGAATTATCAGAATTCCCAAAGTTCAAAGTGCCATAACTTTGTCAAAAATGATCAAAACGTCGTGAAGTTCGAACTTGATCTGTAACTTATCATGAAGAAACCATGTACCAAGTTTGAAATCATTAGCATTAACAGTTTAGAAAAAAAAGTCCGGAAAACAGTTCTTTGCGTGACGGACTGACGGACGGACTGACGGACGGACGGACAGATGGCGTGCATACCTATAGTCCCCTCCGGTGTACACCGGCAGGGGACTAATAAGGAGAATAATCATACCTTCACATGCATAGTTGTGTTTTTTTTAACTTTTATATTTTTTGTAGTTCTCTGCAAATGTTCAACAAGTACACTTGAAACCAGACAAATATATAGATGCAAAATTTTGTCAACAATATTTTGGGAGAAATTTCTGCAACTGTTCAAGTGCTTGTTAATTAATTATTTTCTAATAGATGTGAGTTTAAACAAGTTGGATATATGTAATATTTTACTTACAAAGTTACAGTTAACGTTTTGAATTTTTAGATTATATTTACATACACATAGTAGTTCATAATTATCGGTTCACATACATTTTGCCAAACATTACATTCAAAGTACTAAACAGCATACTTTTGGGGGGGGGGGGGGGGGTGGAGTGTGGGTAGTGGAGTGTGGGTGGTGGAGTGCAGATCTAGTAACATAAAGGTTATATGTATGACATGTCAGACACATTCTGTTTTATTGCAGAAGTGTGTATACCATATACTTGTAGCTTAAATATACCAAAATACCTTAAATATACCACATACCAAAAGCTGAATGCCTTTCCTTACTCCTTCCTCCTGACAAGGTAGAAAAGTTTCTATCAACCCTCGACTCTGATTCTGCAACTGGACCTGACGGCATCAGCCCACGGGTCCTAAAATCCTGTTCCTCCACTCTTTCACTCCCTCTCTCTCTCTCTGTTCTCTTCACCCTCTTTTGCTCAAGGTTATCTGCCATCTGCTTGGAAATCAGCCAACATCACCGCTTTACACAAAAAATGTGCAAAAACAAATCCTAGCAACTACAGACCAATCAACCTTCTCCCAATTATCAGCAAAGTCATGGAATCCATCATTGCTTCAGATATCAACACTTTCCTCTTCTCCAATGGGTTGATCTCTGATCATCAATTTGGTTTCAGACCAGGTCACTTTACTCTGGACATGCTGCTTCTGCTGTCTCAACAATAGATGGAGGTCCTCAATGCCAAACAGGAAATTAGAGCTGTCTCCCTTGACATATCACATGCCTTCGATACAGTCTGGCACCCCGCTCTGCTCACCAAACTCTCCTCCTTTGGTATCCATGGAAATCTCCACGCATGGCTGGCGGACTTCCTCTCTAGTCGTAGTCAACGTGTGGCCCTGAATGGGTTTCTCTCATCTCCTCTTCCTGTTCAGGCTGGAGTTCCCCAAGGCAGTGTTCTGGGCCCTGTGCTTTTTCTGGTCTTCATCAATGATCTCTCTGACTCTCGTGAAAATCCTCTTTTTCTTTGCTGATGACTCCACTCTCTGCCGCTCCATTCCTCATCCCTCAGATCGGCAGTCTGCAGCCTCCTCACTCTGCAGACCTGGACAAAATCATAGACTGGCCAAGCAAGTGGAACATGTCTTTCAATCCTGACAAATCTCACTCTCACTTTGTCTCTCCGAAAAGACCGACTGGACAAACCTCCCATCCACTTTCTGAATAATCCTCTCCAAGAAGTTCTGTCACTCAAGCTTTTGGGTCTCACTATCTGCCATGATCTTTCCTGGGAAAACCCCATTTCAAATCTGGCCTCCAAAGCCAGTCGCCGACTCGGCATCCTCCGTCGTGCGAAGTCCTTCCTTGGCACACCTGAGCTCCTCACCACAAACAAGGCTTTCATCCGCAGCTCAATGGAATACTGCTTTCCCTCTGGGCTGGTGCTCCTGCCTCACACCTAGCTCGTCTTCACGCTGTTGAAACCAAAGCGTTCAGAATCATTGGAATCTCACGCGATGAAGATATCTCCGAGGGCCTTTCACTTACTCACCACAGGCACGTTGGTGGTCTTTCCGTCTTCTACTGACTCCTCTCCGGCCTTGCTACCCCAGCTCTCTCTGGGCTCTGTCCCCCAAATATTCCTACAGGTCGCACAAGATCTGCCTGCAACCCTCTTATGGTTAAACTGCCAAAATCAAGACTCTCTGCTCACCTTCACTCCTCTTTTCTCCCGCCTCTGGAACAAACTCCCTCTCTCGTCAATCCCACTCCTCCCTCCAGGTCTTTAAAACAGCTGTTCACCATCATCTCTTATCTTCCCCCATCCAAAACCTTGATCTTTTCTACCCCCACTAATTTCACCCCAAATCCACTTTTTTGAAATACCAACTTCTTTCCTGGAAGTCCTTGGTGTCCTTGTGTTTTATACTTCTCCCACCACCCCCCCCCCCCCCCCCCTCCTTCCCACGCCTGCTCCCCCCAAGCCCTCTCCCTCCTACAGATCTCCCGATGTCCCTGCTCTCAAATGTTGTGTTTGTGTGCTTCCCCTTCTCTCCCCATCTTGTCCACCACTCCCCTTTTTGTATACTTTTGTCTGTTTGATGTGTTTGTGTGATAAATGTTAGCTCTTTCACGAGCCTCGATTCTGTATACTAAAAAAAAAAAAAAAAAAAAAAAAAAAAACTAAAAATTTGAGAAAGTGTGTAAATGTTACTGTACCTTGGTAAAATATATATGTATTCCCTATACATGTACATGAAGTTATACACAAACAAGTAAATTTAAAAAATGTTTTAGGGCTACACATTTATTTATTTTTAAACCAATTTTTTTTAAAGTTAATTTTGACAATTTTGACAGATGAAAATGTACCAGAAAAGAGGACCATGGGCCAAATTTCAGCTCTCCAAGATGTATGGAACCTAGAAAACGAATGGCTTCGACTTGAAATGGGACAAACAAACAAAGTTCAGATGACATTAAATAAAAGTGTGTAATAATAGAAAGTGTGTAAAAAGCTCTTATTTAACAGATTTGTTTTTTTAAATCCTCTTTTGTCTTGATTAATGTCATTGTGTATGCTAATATAGTCCTAGTTGTGTTTTGTTTAAGATGTAGGACAAAGGTAATCAATCAGTTATTGCTGCAATGGTAAAGGTTCATTAAAGACAAAATGTCTGCAGTAAATAGATATGTACACATGTACGTCCGACACAACAGCCTTGTATGTCCGACACGCGGAAGAAAGATAAATATTCTCTATATGAAGTAGAAACAATGTATTATTTTTGTTATTTCACATCATTTAGCATCTACCTCAAATGGTTATGGGTGATTTTAAAGAAAAACACAACACACTTGACAGAGATTTCCAGTTGAAAACCAACCGTCAGAAAAATCCTTTTTTTTCTTTCTTTTTTTTGTATACAAGATCGAGGCTCGTGTATGAGCTAACATTAATCTCAAAAAAACAAACAGACACATAAAACATATAATAAAAGGAGCGGGAGACAAGATGGGGAGAGCGGGAAGCAGAAAAAAAACAACAGTAGAGAACAGGGACATTGGGAGATCTGTGGGAAGGAGAGGGCTTGGGGAGAGGGGGCAGGGAGGGGGGGTGTGGGGGATGGGATGGGAGAGGGATAAAACAAATGTACACTGCTAGGACTTCAGGAAAGAAGTCGGTATTTCAAAAACGTGGATCTGGGGTGAATTAACGGGGGTAGAAAAAAATCAAGGTTTTGGATGGGGGAAGATAAGAGATGGTGGTGAACAGCTGTTTTAAAGACCTGGAGGGAGGAGAGGGATTTAAGAGAATGAGGGAATTTGTTCCAGAGGCGGGAGAAAATAGGAATGAAGGAGTGAAGGTGAGCAGAGAGTCTTGATTTTGGGAGTTTCACCAGAAGAAGGTTTCTGGCAGTAATTGTGTGACCTGAAGGAATATTTGAGCAGAGCACAAAAAGTTGAGCTGGGGGGGGGGGGGCTAGGCCGGAGAGGAGGCGGTCGAAGACAAACTCCACCAACCTACCTCAGGGGAGCGAGTGAAAGGCCCTCAGAATCAGCTTCATCGTGGGAGACACCAATGATTCTGAAAGCTTTGGTTTCTACAGCGTGAAGCCAATCTAGGGGTGAGGCAGGAGCACCAGCCCAGAGGGGAGAGCAGTATTCCATAAAGCTGCGGATAAAAGCTTCGTATGTGGTGAGGAGCTCATGTGTGCCAAGAAAGGACTTCGCACGATGGAGGATGCCCAGTAGGCGACTGGCTTTGGAGGCCAGCTTGGAAATGTAGGTTTCCCAGAAAAGATCATGGCAGATAGTGAGACCCAAAAGTTGAGACCCACAGAACTTCTTCAAGAGGTTGGTTCAGAAAGTAGATGGGAGGGTTGTCCAGATAGTCTTTTCAGAGAGACAAAGTGAGAGCATGAGATTTGTGAGGATTGAAAGACATGTTCCACTTGTTTGACCAGTTTGTGATTTTGTCCAGGTCTGCAGAGAGTGAGGAGGCTGCAGACTGCTGATCTGAGGGATGAGGTATGGAGCGGCAGAAAGTGGAGTCATCAGCAAAGAGAGAGGATTTTCAAGAGAGTCAGAGAGATCATTGATGAAGACCAGAAAAAGCACAGGGCCCAGAACACTGCCTTGAGGAACTCCAGCCTGAACAGGAACGGGAGATGAGAGAATTCCATTCAGGGCCACACATTGACTGTGACCAGAGAGGAAGTCTGCAAGCCATGCGTGGAGGTTACCATGGATACCATAAGAGGAAAGTTTGGTGAGCAGGCGGGGTGCCAGACCGCATCGAAGGCACGGGATATGTCAAGGGAGACAGCTCTGATTTCCTGTTTGGCATTGAGGACCTCCATCCATTGTTGAGACAGCAGAAGCAGCACGTCCCGAGTAGTGACCTGGTCTGAATCCAAAATGATCAGAGATCAAGCTATTGGAGAAGAGGAAGGATTTGATAAAAGAAGCGATGATGGGACCTTGCTGATGATTGGGAGCAGGCTGATTGGTCTGTAGTTGCAAGGATCTGTTTTTTGCACATTTTTTGTGTAAAGTGGTAATGTTGGCTGATTTCCAAGCAAATGGCAGATGACCTTGGGCAAAAGAGAGGGTGAAGAGAATAGAGAGAGGGTGAGAAAGAGTGGCAGAGCAGGATTTTAGGACCTGTGCACTGATGCCGTCTGGTCCAGTTGCAGAATCAGAGTCGAGGTTTGACAGAAACTTCTCCACCTCATCAGGAGGAGGACGACACGGAGTCCAGGAGCAGCTGGGTTCGACTGGATAAGGTGGGTACAGAGAGAGATGGTTTTGTGATACAAGATTATGAGGTAAACACAGAGTTTAGGCATTCAGCTTTTTGCACGTGCGGAGTCAGATGTGTAGCACCAGAAACAAACACCAGAAACAGATTTGACCAAACAACATGAGGACTTGAAGGAGAAAGACAGGTTTGAGAGTTCAGTCTTGAGAGTAGAGAGATGGTGTTTCCTGGCTCTCCTGAGGGTAGACACACACTTGTTCCGAGCTTTGTGAAAGGTCTGAACTGTCTCTGAGATTACCTTCCATTGGATTTGCCTTACATGAGGCGAAGGCAAGTTGTTTCAGGGCAACTGCCTCACCGCAATATTCAGTGTACCATGGATGGGAGGAAGGGTATGACAACTGAAGACGAGAAGGGATAAATCTGTGCATGAGAGAGAGAGCAGTTTACATTGGTAGAATTCCCAGGAAGAGTTGATGTCAGAGGCAGTAGAGATGGGAGACCAGTCCAGATAATTGATGGCTGCTTGAATACCATGCCAGTCGGCCCGAGTGAAATGCTGGACTTGTCGGCGCTGAGCAGGCTCTCTGAGAATGGCCAGAGAGATGTCCACTTCAACAAGCACATGATCAGAACAGATTGGAGCAGAAGAGCAGCAGACATTTGCAGGGACGTTTGTCATAATCAAGTCTAGAAGAGAAGATGCTCCGTTGACTGAGATCCGGGTCGGAAAATTGACAGATTGTGTCAGTCCCAATGAGTCGCAGAAGTCCTTTGCTGAGGTGCCATGGCTGGCGAGAGGGGTACCCATACCCAGCCAGCTGGCGTGATGACAGTTTAAGTCACCACATATGAGGAAGAGAGAGTTGGGATGAGTGGATAGAAGTTGGTCCATGTTGTCAGACAGCGAGATGTAAATAGAGTCACGTAATATATTTCATAGAATTAGTCATGTAATATAATTAAAAGATAGCGATATGTAATAGCTATCTCTGGTACGACCAATCACATGACGTTTTTAAAATTAATACAAGGTCGTTAATGTGGTGGTCCCTTAGATTGGTCTGTGATTGTTTTATACTCATTAAAAAATAAAAAAATAAAAAAACACCTTTAGGGGCCATTTTTTCCCCGCGAGCGGGGGTTGGCCTTTTTCTGGGACCGTGGTTGTTGTTGTTTTTCGGTCCCCTTTTTGAAGCAATGTTTTTACGGCCGGATGCCCTTCCTGCCGCCAACCCTTTTTGTCGCCTTTTACGACAAACAGGGAATTACCAGTGAACTGGTACTCAATTAGCCGACCTCGGAAGGATGACAGGCTGAGTCAACCCCCCTGGCGTTAATTCAGCGATCGACCGGGATTCGAACCCAGGATCCTAGGATCCTAAGCCGGCAGCCTAGCCGCTAGCCCAACACCAGGGATTGTTTTATACTCATTAGATGTTAGATATTACTGGAATAAAAACTGATGTATCACATTCACTTTTCCAGCAGCAGCTCATTAAAATGTCTGAAATTACATCCAAATTTACGGAATTGCCCTTTGTTCAATAATCAGATACTCTTTCATTCACAGATTGCAGTGAGGAGCAAATACAAGCCAAGGGACCCCAGGCATAACATATTGTACATTGTAACGTCAAGGAATACAAAATCCCAGGGTAAAGCAAGCAATCAATATTTTGTTGTTGTTACACAAATGAAATAAAACGTCTTTGGTTAATCTCCATTTTAAACACGTTATCTCTCTATAATGCAAGCAATCTCTGTGTGTCTGTCTGTGTTTATGTCTGTGACCGCTGTTTCTCGACAACCACTGGTCCGATCTAAGTGAAACTTGCCAGGTATATTGCTGGGGACCTGAGGATGTGCCTTTTCATGGTTTGATATTAATCGGACAAGTGGTTACCAAGTTATGGCCATTTATTTAGCAAACACATACGTTTTTTGTTTGCACATACGGCCACGCACGTGAACGAAGGAACAGCGAAGGACGAGAGCGAAGGAACGGCGAAGGACGAGAGCGAAGACCGAAGGAACGATGAAAGTTGTAATTTTTTTTTCGCACGTACGGTCAAGCTACAGCAAAGGAACCGCGTGTGTTTGTTGTTCTCTTCTGTTTGTGCTTTTCCTTGCGATGAAATTGCAAAATGGCAAAATATGTTGGCGCTAATTGAAGAATTGGCCATTAAAACTAATTTGCGATTAATCTTAACTGCAATATGCGAACTTCCGGACAGTGAGGCCTTATTTTTGGTACGTACGTCAACGTACGTATGTCCACGTACTTACCTCCCCGCACGAAGGGGCATGCACTAGTTATTCTTAATTAATGTAAAATAACGTAATTTAATTTCTGACGATGCACAAATGAAATACTTTTAATTCATGGCTCACGTAGCTGAAGCAAACAGCCATGGGTGGGCAACCATTGCACGTGCTTGATGAGCACAACGGCTTTCTCCTGCAAGGAACTCGTAATATATTATGCTAGCAGGTGCTAGCTGATCTTTTCCCAGCAGTGGTTTCAGGACGTGTTGGATATTGAAAAATCTTGTTATTGGCCTCATGGCGGTTACTCTTTTGCCTACGGGCTGGTGGCAGCACTGCCTGACCCCACATCCCAATTTGCACTTTATAGCGGCCTTTGGTGGTCTCAAAACAGATGTCAAGGCAAACATGCGGTGGCGTAAAACCTTGCCCAGATTCTGATGTCCCTACACCCAAAATTTGGGGCCTCTTGGTGGTACGGTTTGGCCATGAAAGAATAACGTTCAAACACTTCAAAATATGTGTATATAACTGCACGAGCAGATACCTGCGGAAATTCTGTGCAATGTATAATACGACTTCAACAATACAATGCAAGGAAGTTTAATATTGTTGGAATTAAATATGTTCTTGTCATGTGCTCCTCTTTGCTTGAAATCAAAATATGTTGCAACTAGAGTCCTTGAAATACTGGGATTAGCGACATGATGCGTCCCAAAAAGGTCTGGTCACGTGGGTCATGGGCACCATTTTGTATCCATCAATAGCACATCGAATGAGCACACCACAGCTCATCATTATTTCTTTTAATGACAGGATAATGTGCCATTTTATGCACCAATCGATCGGAGAAGTATTTCAAAATGAATACATTCCCTGCAGACGCTGGAAAGAAAAAACTTTGGGAAAATAGAGTTCGTTGGTAAAGATGGAATCAGACTCTGGGGTTTCTGTGCCAGATAAGTTATAGTCCCGTGTGTGTATGTTTAGTTGTTGAGCTGTAATCGCATTATCGTTGACAGTTAGGTCCACCTCATAAACAGACGTAAATAATGATGGAAACTTGCATCGATAAATTTATGACAAGTAAATACGATTTAAAAATACGATAAATTAAATTAAATTAATTAATTAATTAATATCAAGTAATTAATTAAATACGATAATTTCAAGTAAATACGACAATTGCGTGTGTAAAGTAAGTTTGTTTATTCAAATTAGTCCAAGTGTTGTAGTTAACATTGGTTAACAAAATGTCATGAACCATGACATGGTGATGCCTCCGTTGACATTATGTTTTCAGGTTGTCCGTCCGTCCGTGATAGGTTTTCATTACCGCGATAACTTGAGAACGGCTGAAGGGATCTTAGTCAATCTTGGTGCAGGTATATATAATGAGATAAAGATGAAATGGTTAAATTTTGGGTTCAAGAGGTCAAAGATTAAAGGTCAAAATCTGTAATAGGTCTATAACTTGAGAATGGCTAAAGGGATCTAATTCAAACTTGGTGCAGGTATGTATAATGATGTAAAGATGAACCGATTAGATTTTGGGGTCACGAGGTCAAAGGCCAAAGGTCAAGTTAGTTAAAAAATCCTGTTACTGCGATAACTTGTGAACCAGTGATGCGATTCTGACCAAATTTGGTACACTTATGTGTAATGATGTAAAGATAAACTGATTCGATTTTGGGTTCAATAGGTCCAAGGTTATAGTCCAGCAGCTAAGGGGAGTGACCCCTAATTCTCTGATAGTTTTTTTTATCTGCTGATTATTCATCTTAGGGGTGAAAATGAGATCTATGATGGTGTGGACCTGTCACCCTTGAGTAATTTTAAATATTCAAGATGGCGTCCAAGATGGCTGCCACGAAGGACTAAAATTCGAAAATTCCTATTATTTCAATGTTTTCTGCCATAAAGCAATGATGTTTTGGCCAAGATATGTTTTTTTGGGTCCAATGGATTCAATAGAAAGGGTTTGAGAAGTATTGGGTGTACCGTTGCTGTGGTAACTAGCAATATAGCTACCATTAAGCTGGTAAAAGGCAGTAAAAATGACAAAACGTCCAAGATAATATGAATAGAGCATTCTTTGTATTTCCTAGGTATATAAAATTGACTACAATAAATTCGATAAAAAGGATGAATGAGGTTAAGATTTTCTGTTGCCATGGTAACCACCTTAAATAGCTTCCAAAACTACCGCTTTCATGGCCGAAACTAAACAAACTGTCATATCATCAAAGATGAACAACATAGAGCAGTATGATTTGTTCCTGGATATTATCATTTAGGGCCATACAAGATGACTACAGGAAATAATAATAATAATAATTCATTTATTTTGTATAGCGCTTTTCATGAAGCCCAAAAGCGCTTTGACAGAGTGCAAAACATAATGCATAACAAAACATGAAAACAACAATTGCAAAAAGACAAGAATCAATAGGGAAATATTTAAAGCAAAAGGAGGGAGAAGGAGAAGTGATAGTCAGGGGTTAAATGCTGTGGGTTGAATGTTGAATGCAGTGCTGAACAGGTGGGTCTTGAGTGATGTTTTGAATGTGGTGAGTGAGGAGGAGTCTCTGATGGTGTGCGGTAGTGAGTTCCAGAGGGTGGGAGCAGCGATGGAGAAGGCCCTGTCCCCCCAGGATCTGAATTTGGTCCGGATGGGGGGGGGGGGGGTCAGGAGGTTGGTACCAGCAGAGCGGAGGTTGCGGGTGGGAGTGTGTCTGGAGAGGAGGTCAGCCAGGTAGGATGGGGCCAGGTTATGAAGGGCTTTGTAGGTCAAGAGGAGGATTTTGTACTGGATTCTCTGGGAGATGGGGAGCCAGTGAAGCTTGTAAAGGACGGGGGTGGTGTGGTCACGGGTCCGGGAATGGGTGAGTAGACGGGCAGCGGAGTTCTGAATGTATTGGAGTTTATTGGTGATTGTTGAGGGTGAACCATAGAGGAGGCTATTGCAGTAGTCCAGATGGGAGGTGATGAAGGCGTGGATGAGGGTTGCTGCAGCCGTGGAGGAGAGGGATGAGCGGAGACGGGCGATGTTTTTTTTTCAGGTGAAAGAAGGCTGTCTTTGTGAACAAAGATCCAAATGCGATCAAATTGACCACAGAGATTGCAAAGAATATCAAAAATAGAATTGCATCGAGAATGCCATAGATTACATGTAGGTGACAACTACCATTAAAGAGACTACGTGAGCACACACGAATGTTCATGTTAGAAAACAATCTATCTTTGGCTTGCAGGCATTTCAGTTTAGAGTGGTGTCACAAAAGTAATGTTCTGACACAATGGGTCATTGGGTATTTGCAGATGGATACAGATGTGTATACGTCCCCAGGTTCAGTTGAGAGACATCTAGTAATTTTCGTCATCGTCGTCTGCCTGTAGAGCCTGCTTTGTTCTTTCGTTGAAACAACCCTGGCCACCCCGACATGCACAGAAAACTGAGCAGGCAAGGTTTGCACTGTTGCAACCACATCTTTGTGTCTTGCAAGGGATCTCACTACTGCAAGAACATCTGACGAGTTTCAGTCAATCATCTGGTGCTAGGGGGATGTCACTGGGAAGAGTTGTTGGGAAAAGTGTTTTGGAGCCATCTTCCCGTGACCATCCAAATGCTGTTGGATCCATTCTCGGTGGATCTGGTTACAGTGCATTCCTCCAGACTGCCACCTGAAGGTGAGCGCGGGCCACATTTTCCTTGAATGCCTCATTTGTTGGAGGCAAGGAAGCCAGCTTTGGTGCACCAGCCACACTCCAGCCCACTTTGCTGGCCCACATTTTCTGGCGTGCCTCTGTCAATGACGTACATTTAGTCTGGCCATAACAGGCCAGAATGAATGGTGTTGCCTGGGAGGTGATCTCCAACAGAACGCGACTTGTGTCACCTATGTAGCTTAGGGCATGAACGCCAGCTCTCAGGACTCTGAGTGCCACAGCCTTTCCAATTCCGAAGTATGTTGCCACTGTATCGCAACCAGTGAGTCCATGTGCTGCTAACAGGTCTGGGATGATTTCACGATGCTGGTCAACGGTGGCATTGATATCAATCACTGCATGACCATGAGTTTGCGAAACCATCAGGACAGAGGTTGAAGCTGGTATGTCACCTTGGCAACAGAAGTGAAGCAGAAGAACAAAGATGTCAGCGTCATCTGCAACCACAAGCACTTTCTTAGCCTTCACCTCTGCCACTTGTTGAACAATAATAGTATCCGCCTCCTCCTGCGTTGTTTTCATGTCCTGGCGCTTGATGATGACACCACTATTAATCTCCACTGGCACAGGGTCACTTCCAGTGAGAACAGGCTTGTGCTGTGTGGTCATCCTTGTGGGATGCCATGTCCTTGCATATTAGGTCGATGAGTTGCATCTTGTTTCTGGTAAGTCAGCATGACCTTCTCTGGTGGTAGACGCGTGGTGCACCGCAGAGTATACACCCTGCTTGCTCCCTTGTCTCGCCCTTGCCTTGTGCTGTCCTTCATGCTGTCTGCTTTGTATCTGAAAGTATAGAATTGGTATGGTAGGGGTAATTCGCAGATATGTAAACAGCATCCATTTTATTTGCAGCATGAAGTTGCGCTCCTCTTTAACTTGTCTCATATATGGCCAGAGTGCAGACTTAGGTGAACTGATTACTACCATTTTTTGTCAGATGGATGTGATGTGTTCATAAGAATGGTACATGCATGTCAATTTGTGTGGTTATGGTTACAGTACATGCTTAAATCTGTTATTGATGAACATCACAATAGCGTTGATTCCTTTATTGTTGGTGACTCACCTGTCAAACACAAGATATACGTCAGTCTTCTTCAGGCATCCCTGGATGTAGCTGCAGAATCGGTCCAGATAGTCTTGCACTGTGCCAGATGTCGGCCATGGTACTACCCATAGTACAGTACAACCATCCAGGAATGATGCCTCTACATCCTTCTCAGCATTTCTGCTTGATACCTCCACTTTGATGGCATTCTTGAGGTTGGCCTTGGTTTTGGCTTCACGCATCTGACCATCTGCATCAAACATGTTAGTAGGATAAGGTGAAAGTTCATGAGCCATGATGCTGTCAGAATCTAGGCTACGTGGGCCAGACTGCAGTCCCATGGCTCTGGCATAGATAGTCTCGGTGTCAAAAACTTTGACCTCACCTACTTTAAGGTGTTTCCGGGTGACTGCCATTGTATTTACAGTCTTGGTTATGGTATCATGAAAGCCACCAGGCCAGCTTTTCTCGAACGTCTCCATTTGGTTTTCACCCAGAGTGACGGCATTGTTGACATCGACTGATGGGTGGACTACAACCTTTCCAGTCACCACATTGACTAGTCCATCTTGATGCTGCTCTGGATCTAGCGGATCTGTGCTGAGTTCTACTTTCTCACGCAACGCATTCCTGTCCTGGGCATCGGCCTTGATTCTGGCTGGCATCTCTTCCTTGTGGTAGGTTTGCGCAGGAGGACCTTCCCTGTCCCTCATTTGGTTCAAGTCATTAATGATTACATTGCATGTATGTAGACTGTATGCCCAGGTTTTCAGGGTTTCGGGTTTCAAGGTGATGCCCACTATACCTCTGCGGCCATGTCCATATCGCATGGTAGTTTCAATGGCCATATCAGTCCATATGCCATTGAACAAACCTGAGGTGTGATGCATTGTGTGCTCTCGGGCCATGAAGTGTTTGCAGACTTCACGGGGAAGACGTTCCATAGTACGCAGGTAGTACAGGGCAAATTGGGTATGTCCTGCTGCAAAGAAGAGAGGTATCATTTCTTTGACAGTATCGAGATGGAGTGCCCAGTCTGCCTCTCGCTCAGCTCGAATGTATTTGAGGATGGTGAAGACGGGTTTAATCAGGCAATCTACCCAAAGCTGTGATGTTTTGCTTCTCGCAGAAACAGCATCTAATTCCTGTAGTAGGTCATCCATCTTTTGAAAGTTGTGCTTCCCAAAGAGAGGTCGCAAAAGTTCCTCTACCAGCATCCTGAGAGCTCTTATATTTTGTGGGAACTTCTTGCCGCTGAGCATTTTCAGTACACCACCGAAAGCAGCACTTAGTATTTCTACTATCCCAGGGTCAGCCATCAGTGTACCATTGCAGCCACAGTAACTCATCAATACCACCCAGTCTCAGATAGAAGTTATGGAACCTGGCTTCATTCTCCCAGAGAACATGCAATGCAACGCGGTATAGTTGCTGGTCAAGCGTGAGGATTGTGTATCTCTGCCTGGCAGCCTCTGATATCTGCTTTGCCTTCACCATTTCTGTCATCATTGTTGCTGCATCTGCAGGAGGCTTATCAATGAGTGGAAGATAAACAACTTTCGTCTTGGGTGCCAACGAATGACCTTGCTCTCAACACATCTTTGTGTTGTAGCCATTGAATTCTGGACATTTGTCAATGGTGATAACATCCTGAATAAAGGCAAAGTCATTTTTGGCAGCTCTCTTCCATGACACATCCTGATGATGTAGGATAGCTGATGAGAGTGAGGATGTTTGGAGCTCTGCCATTGGTGGTTTCTTTTGACGTGAAGTTTTCAGATTCGCTCTCTTGTCCATCTGCAATTGGCTTGGCCATTTCACTCTTCTTTAGGCGAGGAATGGTTTCACTTGGTGGGGTGTCATCTTCAATCTTCATGGGTCGGTTGCATGATGATCATTGCCAACGAGTGCGTGGAGAGCTTTCCATTTGGGGAACTTATGTCAGTGTCAAAGTTGTCAGCCACAACCTGGATAAGACCATCCTTGGCATCAGATATTCCCTGTTTGACAGGATCAGCAGATGCAGCAACAGCAGCTGAGCTCTTAAAGCGCAGTAACTCATCATAGCTGCATGTGATGCGATAGTCATACATATGACCAACAACTGTCTTCGAGTCCCTCAGAAGTATTCCAAGTGCCACTTGTAGAGGAGTTGGATTGTTCGTTATCACGTCTGTGATAATATTGGCAATCAACAGCGCTGGTAAAGTTTTGTCCAACTTTGTAGACAGCAGCCAGTAACCTCATCAATGTACTAATGCATACTCAGCAGCAATATTCATATCGATGTGCACTTGGTACGTAGACTTGTCACAGGTGATTGACTTACACTCCTTCACCACATGCTTGGCCAAAATGCTAATGCTTCTCTCAATGTCGTCACTCTCGTCATCGTCCTTAACCATCATCAGCATCAGGGCAGCATTCTTGTGGAATGCAATTAGGCTGGCATAACCAGGAGTTGTAATGACAACAAGGTCATCACCGAAGTACCGTCGCAACTCCTCTACGAGACGGTAGCGTGTGAGCGCACAGCCATGGCTATCCTGGTATTCCTTGAAGAGTTCAACTGAGTTCCAAATCCGACTTCTGTCGGCCTGTATGATTTATATCACATGCTGCAGGGCTTCATCTGTCTCTGACTGTTTGGATGTGCCTTTTGGATCCTCTGAAAGGCACCGGTTGCTCACAAATAAGCTCATGCAGTCCTTGTGATAACGAGTGTCAACTGCATGCAAGTCACTGATGGCACCTTCAATGTGACTTTGGACTTCATTTGCCCAGTGGTCGTTACGAGAATGACATTTTTCAAGAAGATATTCTTTGTAGGGCTTACCAGCATGCTCAGTATGGGTTGAACCACACAGGAAGGATGGTCTCCATCTTTTAGGATTCTTTGGATCCTTGTTTATTTCACAGGCTTTGCCACAGTACAGGCAATGAAGCTTGAAGTCAAACACTGACGATGACCGTCGTAATATTTTGGCTGGAGGGCACCCTCATTATTCTTAGACTTGGCGAGGTTTGTTTTTGATGTATACCGAGACACGCAGTTTCTGTGGTAATAGATCTTCAAGTTCTCATTTTCAGCAAGCTGTGTTTCAAGTTCTACATGCAAGGTGTCCCCATAAACTTTGCTCGCATTGATGATCGTTTCTATTCGTGCCACACCAGTAGTCTCTGAGAGCGATGTCTTCTCATCACACTCAGTGCCATACCGGAACTTAAACACGCAGCCCTGCTCCATGGTTTAGCTCTAGATTAAAACAAAGAAAGCAAATATTAATTAAGTATTAATGTTGACAATTTTAGGGAAAGAATGCTCTATACACGTCACATCATGTCATTCCAACTTTAGAATCCTATTGTCATCAGAATATCTGAAACGTAATGGTAATCAATGTGATATTAGTAGAAAAAACATGTTTATCAAAACGTTACAGTACCCATTCATGGTAGCATCTTTGTGGTTACCAAGGCAACATCAAAGTTTATTTATCAAATCCAACCGGGATAGCCAAATCCAAATCCAATGGGATAGCCTGGTGTTGGCTTAGCGGTTAGGGTGCCGGCTTGGGATCCTAGGATCCTGGGATCGAATCCCGGTCGATCGCTAATTTAACACCAGGGGGGTTGACTCAGCCTGTCATCCTTCCGAGGTCGGCAAATTGAGTACCAGCTTGCTGGGATGAATGATCACGGTGTGTACCCCAGTTTAGAATAGGTACACCATATCCCTGCGCATCATTAGAGGTGACTCGGGGTTGGCGCCAGGAAGGGCATCCGGCCATAAAAACATTGCCTCAAACAGAGAATCCATGATTGTCATGGGGCCCGCAAGGCTAACCCCTGCTCTAGCGGGGAAAATGACCTTAAAACGATCATTCATTCATTCATTCAACCCATCATGATCTTAGGGTTAGAAAACATTTAATTGAGGCCAAAAATGTATGGTTTTATGTTATATATCTTTAACACTTATTTCAAACATCAGAATGGTCACTTTAGATGGTTGCCATGGCAACAGAAAATAGTTTTTCATCAAACCTGTTTTATCCAATACATTGTGGTCATTAGCATATACCTAGGAAACAAAAACAATGCTCTAATAAACATTTTCTTGAAATTTATGGCAGTTTTGCCATTTTTAACCACCTTTTACCAACTTAATGGTAGCCATATTGCTAATTACCATAGCAACGGTACATCCAATACTTCTCAAACCCTTTCTATCGAAATTATTGGACCCCAAAACATATATCTTGGCCAGAAAATAATTTATTTCTGGCAGAAAACATTGAAATAATGGGAATTTTTGAATTTTACTCCTTTGTGGCAGCCATCTTGAATATTTAAAATTGCTCAAGGGTGACAGGTCCACACCACCCTAGATCTCATTATATACACCCCAAAGATGAATAATCAGCAGAGAAAAAAACTATATCAGACATTTTGGGGTCAGGGGGAAATTTGGCCTTTGGCTGCCGGACTATTAAAGGTAAAAGTCTAACTATCTAATAGGTCTATAACTTCAGAATGGCCAAAATGGATCTAATTCAAACTTGGTAAAGGTATGTATAATGATGTAAAGATTAACCGATTAAATTTTGGGTTCAAGAGGTCAAAGGACAGAGGCCATGTCAAGTAAAAATGTGATACTTGTGAACAGTTGAAGAGATTTAAATTAAAACTTGGTACAGGTATGTATAATGATATAAACATGACCTGATTAAATTTTGGGGTAAAGAGGTCCAAGGTCAGAGGTCATGTCAGGTAAAAATGTGATAACTTGAGAACTGCCGTCCCTATGGGCTACGCCGTAAAAATAGGACCACAGGTCCTGAAGCTCACCAGGATCAGGAGCAAGTCAATTATGTCATAAAATATTGAAATTTTGTTCATGTACATAATCTGGTCACGTGATTGGTTGAATGGAAGCCTTCTTGATGCTGATTACAGTGATAAATGTTTACAGGTTGTGTTTTTACAGGTTCCAGGTCATGATTTTGGCTGCGTGCATGGCTGCACTGCTGATGCGACGGCCTCTGTAAATAAGAGCACAATATTTTTTTGCATTTTAGGCCCGATTTCAACCTGTTAACGAGCGCAGCTTTTGAGGCGGACAATACACCTTCGTTCGGCATCAGATGTAAAGCATGTGGCAAAGTTTCATAAAACGTGTGTGTTTGGCTCAAGTGATAATGACTGGTGTGTACAGACCCACTGACTGACTTGCCTACGGACACTGCTCGACTAGAAACGGACACATTACTTTTCACGCACAATGAGCACAGGTTCGGTGCTCCGCGCACGATGGAAACAAAAATGGTGCCGATTTAGGGATGCTACTCCGATGATAATTGGCACTACTCTGATAGACTCGAACTGCAATTCCACCCACCAACCCTAAGCACTCAACATCCTCCCTTTGCTTCCCGCCCCCGCCCCCCCCTCCCCCTCTTAAATAAATAAATTCTTACCTCCTTAAAATGGTGGAACATTTAACTGTTTCCCCTCCCTTATCCACCTTGATACTATGTCATTACTCATTACCAACTTTGCCAACACCGATGTCCCCATAACCTACGTTCCTACTTTCCTACCTTCCAAACTTCTCCTTTCACTCCATTCACAATCTCAATAGAAGTGAGATATGTTCTGAGAGACAATGATCGAAATACCTTCAGATCCCCATTTACAATCTCATGTAATCACAAGATATGTCCCATGTAAATTCCATGGAATTGCCACTCTGAAGTGCTTGGGAATTGCCCAATTGGGTTAATAAATGATCCTACATTAATTATCCTTTGTGATGCACGAGCAAGTTGCCCGTGCCCGCAGAGGATTCTGAACAGGGTAGGGATGGATATGGCACAAATGCAAATGGCGTCTTCGGTCACCGAGCCACCAAATTGGGAGCAACAATTCACATTTATTGCCACATGTGATGCAATTTAGATGCTCTACTTGCAAATTAATAATAGCATATACTGTATATAGTACACTGCACTACAAACGCTACTCAATCGAGTGAAGAAGATATAAAATAACAGCCGCCGTGCTGGACAGACAGCCGAGACACTCCCAAGCAGATAAAGGTCTTTCTTTGCCTATATTGTACTTGGTTCAACTGGAATGCTGGGTAGCCAATCAGGCACCTCCCCAGGGTCATAATCCAAGGTGGAAGTCAAGTAGTGGTCCTTAGCTGGTGAGGTGAACTTAATGGGGAGCGTTGAGTGCTCCAAAACTCAAATATCTTCTAAAAGGTTTTGTAGCACATCTGCCATTCTAAAACAACAATGTGTGGGAATTTGTGGGAAGAGTTTATATTACAGTTACTAGCAACGGTACCCGCCCTACGGGTGGGGTTTCAATTGGGAGTCCCAAATGGAAAGGCAAAATATCAGAAATTGAAGGCTTTTTTTTTATTTTAAACGATTTATATAAACATCCGTTAAATCATATCACATGCAAATCATCAAAATTGAAACAGTATTTGTCAAATTTCAATAAAAGCCGCATCACTGTTCATATCAGTAAATATTATTCCATTGTGTTTGGAAAAAGACCCCTGGTGTTGGGCTAGCGGCTAGGGTGCCGGCTTAGGATCCTAGGATCCTGGGTTCGAATCCCGGTCGATCGCTGAATTAACGCCAGGGGGGTTGACTCAGCCTGTCATCCTTCCGAGGTCGGCAAATTGAGTACCAGTTCACTGGTAATTCCCTGCTTGTCGTTAAAGGCGGCAAAAAGGGTTGGCGTCAGGAAGGGCATCCGGCCGTAAAACATTGCTTCAAAAAGGGGACCGAAAAACAACAACAACCACAGTTCCCGAAAAAGGCCAACCCCCGCTTGCGGGGAAAAATGGCCTCTAAAGGTGGTTTTTTTTTTGTTTGTTTTTTGTGTTTGGAAAAACTGGAAAAATTATTGGAAAAACAATTTAGCCTATTTTACTCCAGGGGGTCCCGGGATTACCCACCCAAAATATCGTTGCGATCGGTTCAGCCGTTTTTGCGGTACCTGGGAATGGACGGACGGACAGACAGACAGAGACAGACATTTGGTGAATTATAGTAAGATTGAATGGTGGTGACGGTGTCTAAGCTGCAGCGTACCGTTACAGTGCCCGATTACGGTAACAATTTGCTTTGAAACAAACAACGAAACAACACGCCCATTCTATACCAAAGCCTATTACTACCACACACGCTTGCAAAATACTGCAATTACTTTAGTTCATGTGACAAGAAAATATCCGAGTTGTTTTTATGCCTCCGCCCCCGAAGGTGGCCGGAGGCATTACGTTTTCGGGTTGTCCGTCCTTCCGTCTGGGCTAAACCGACTTTTTCTCAGCAACCACATATCCGATTGAGACAAAACTTTCAGGGTAGGAGTGACACCCATGCAGAATGTTTTTATGATAATTGAGGTCATCGGTCACAAGGTATGGCAGCTATCTTGGATTAAATGCAAATAATTAAAAAATAATTTCTCGGAAACCACTGAATGGAAACATTTTAAACTTGGCACATCTTCAAGTACTCCCAATGGGGAACAAAAGCATAATGATGACATCATAGGTGAAGTGGTATACCAGCCAAAAATGTTTTAATCGAATTCCTCATCCTAAAAATCTGAAATTGCATGCACATGATATACGGCCCATTTGTATTGAAATATTAAATTTATGACATCATTGGTCACACGGGTTGGCAGCCATATTGAATTTAACCTTAAACCTTAAAAATACATCTTCTCCCAAACCACCAAATAGATTGGCTCTAAACCTTACGTGTGTCATTGACTAGGCATGGCGATTAAAAGTTGATCGTGAAAACGTCATTGGTCACATGGTGTGGCAGCCATATTGGATTGAAGGAAATATTAAACAATGATGTCTGAAACTGCTCATCATATCGATGCAAAACTTTACAAATGTCATCTTGCACAATTGCTGCATATAGTTTGAAAATGACATCGTAGGTCATGTGGTTTGACAGCCTTCTTGGATAGAAAAAAAACAAACCTTATCCAATCAACACGAAACTTCACATACGTGATCCCCTACCCATACATATGCGGAGCGCAAATTTTGATGTAATTTATCATGTAGTTTGGCAGCCATATTATCTTAAAAGCCGATTTTTGTTAACCCCTTCTCCAAAACCGCTTCACCGATCGATGTTGAAACCTGCTATGTCTGGTAAAAATACGATACTTGAGAACAGCTGAAGGGATTTAAATCAAACTTGTATATTTTTATGACAGTCATTGGGGGCATCTACCCATTGTCACGGGCAGGGACTACGGCGACGCATATTGGCGATGGAGAGGTTTCATACACAGATACATAGTGGTGGCTGCATTCATGAGCCATTGCTATTAAGTACTTTGACTTGAATCAAAAATTCATGCCTTTTAAATGGAGACTACAGGAAATATGAGATACACAGCTGCCCGGCAAGCTTGTGCCGCAAGATAAATGCTGTACTATATATATACATATTGTTACGGTTTTTAGAACCTTCACTTTGTATAATAATAATTCTTGTAAATATCCCCCTTTGTAAAGGTGGCACCCTAGTTAGGCCATGTACAACACGTAGCAAACCATAGGCTTCTTCTTTAGTTATTTCATTAGTCTATGTTTCAGTTAAGGATCTGTTTCCAATAGTTTGACTCTGCGTTGTGTTAATCAAATAACCTAGGCCCCTTCAATTATCCCCAATCTCTCTCTCTAACGTGCCAGTAGCCGTATTGCAGCGTTCGCTGCCTTTTTGGTTTGTTTGCTGGCCCCAAGCCGCCATTATGCACGCGGGCAGAGTGGGAGAAAAAGGGAGGAGCGGCCAGGAACCTAGGTGCGGCCCCATCAACGGGTCACGAGGGGAGGTACTGATGAACCCTCGTGACCAATCCGGGCCGAGGCGTGTTCACCGGTAGGTGGAGCAAAGCGGACACGGCTTAATACGCGAGGCTGGCAATAAAAGCGCGAGCGCGAAGCCTTTTTACGGAGAGGATTCGGGAGATGAACCGGGAGGGGATTCGGGAGATGAACGAGAGAGCAGATGCGGGGGAGATCGGCAGATGCGAGCGAACAGCGCAGAGGCGGCGAATATAAGAACATTGCGCGGAATATCGTTTGGGACGATCGGTTTTGACACGAACCGCTGTTGGTTTTGAGCGCGTTCGGCACGCTATACGTACGCGCATTCCCACCCCTCGCATTTGTAAAGTCCGGTCGAACGCCAACGATGCCAGCTGCCTGCCATTCTCCGCTGCGGACCCAGAGCCTGGAACCATCTGCCTGGACCTTCCTCCCCTACCAGCTACCTTTCGTGTGTCTGTCTGTTTGTGCGGGCGCTTATATAACGCGCTTCAAGATCAATGCGCGCCATGCCCGTGATGGTATCTCATCAGCCCTGGTTGGCTGGTGGGGGCTCCCTGGCTCCACCTTTGATGACGAGGTGGTGCCACGCCCATGATCCGACGGCTCCTCCTCCTTCTTCTCCAGCTTAACCATGTGCGTAATGGAGGTTTTGGGGCGATTTGAGCGAGCCCCAGCCAAAGGGCAGCGAACGCTGCCGGCAATTGCATTTTGGTGGCAATTGAAAGGGGATTCTACCATATTTCATTTGGTGCAATGCAGTGTCCACTAGTGGGAACAGAGCCTTAAACTAATACACATAATAAGGAGATAACTACTGAACAGGGAGATCTATGATTTGCTATGTGATTGTATATGGCCTAACTACGGGACGACCTTTGACCTTTACACATAACACGGAGGGTGATATTTTACAACAATTCATTGCACTTACAACAATACAAAAAAACACAACAATTCTCAAATCCACAATATATATATATATATATATATATATATATATATATATATATATATATATATAGATATATATATACACACACATTATGAAACAAGCACACATCTGCTACACCTCTCTTTAAAATCCTTTTTTTTTGTTATCTATATGTCTTTACACCTAGTCAAGTTATTCTTGATCCTTTCTGATAACAGATTAATGGCAGTTAAGGCTGCAAAATAAATGCAATGTAATTACTACATTTATTTCTGCCGTCAAGTCAGTGAAACGAAAAAAAACATTACTTTAAAATGCAAGTTAAATGTCATTGTTTATGGCACGGCCACAACTTAAAAATTTGTTTTAGCATAAGCACCCTCATTTCTTTTTTTTATGCGATTGATGGGTGGGAGGAGGGAGGGCTGGGGGGGGGGGGTAGGGCGGAGGAAGGAATATATATACAATGTCCAGACAAATACACGGTCTAGTTAAGCGTTATTGTCTCGGTAGATTCAAACATTTACAGATCAATGAAGGGACCGACCGTGCACAATGTACACGTTTGGAAAAATACACTGATAAGCAAATGCTTTCTCTGGAAGGATCATCAAATGAACCCACCTATGCATTTTCTTCATCATGCACTGGAAGAGGCTTAGTCTCACCATCTGCCACAACATTTCCTGCATCACCATAAAGGTGGCTTCAGAAGCCACTCACAAACTGGAAACCCCCAGTCAATTCAGGTTTTTCCTTGGAAAAACTAAGCTACACAGTCTATGAGGCCTTTGGTCATAGCTCAATGGAGTACTGCTCTCCACTAAAAGCTGGCACCCCAACATCACATCAGCCTCTCCTCGATTCTGTGGAATCTAATGGTCTCAAAATTATTGGAATCTCCCATGAGGGGCCAAAGTTGTAGTTTTTTTTTTTTTTTTTGCTCTCAGATCGGACAGGTGTCTGTTTTCTTCCATTTATTCTCAAAGCCCAATACCCACCATGATGTATGCATTCTTCCAGTAACGTCCTTCTTAACCTTCCAAAATCCAGGTTGACTGCTCACCTGAACTCTTATTCCACACTTCTCCCATCCATGGAACCAGCTTCCAGAGGCTGTTCTATCCACTCACTCTTCCCTTAAAGCAAGCAGTGCTCCACCATCTCTTCTCATCCCAAATTCTGAACCATGATTTTTTTTTTTTCCACCTCCATTAACCCTTTCCAACCCAATCATCTTACTTCCTCGTTTGCTTCCTCCCCTCCTTCATTTTCTCTTTTCCTGTTAAGTATTAGCATCAATTCATTCACATGATGTTTGTTTGTCCCACCATCAGATCTACCTTGCTCTTCCATGAGCCTCACTCCTGTAAAGAAAAAGCAAAATAATAAATAAAGAGTAACCACTTTAGCCTTTGGTGTTTTGGTCTACGAAGGTGGTCCTAGATAAACGTACTGATCGTTACAGAACATGTTAACACGAGTTTACATCAACACCAGCCGTATAATCAAGGACGTATAATCATTCGTAATATGTAGATGAGCCCTAAATTAATTAATCCAAATAGAAGAGGTCAAACGTCACCGCCGCCGCCTGTGTGCACTGTAACGATGTCTGCCTGCCACGTGTGTTTGGTTCTGACACACGAGGCGCCGAAACATAAATCAATCACATTTCAATTTCATTCAAGCGAATAAGTCCGAACGAGAACCTAAAAGTAAAAGCGCGGACTCGGCCGCGGCCGAAGGCGCCAAATATCCCGCCTTTTCTCAACGGTCACAGTCGCCGGGGCCGATCCCGCCATAAGTACCAGAGGTAGGCCGGATTCACATGTTGTGAGGTAAAATAAATGAAATAATAAAATCTCGCGCCGTGACTCGGGAGTTGTGAAAACGAAAGATGTACCATTGAAGGTTGTACTCACTTCATAAACTGTCCCCTCGACCCGAAGCCGAACTAAACACGTCTCAATAAGAATATTTCTGGAGGTAAGTGGGCGGGGAATAACGTCATTGTTTGCATTCACTCCTCCTTCCGCCCCGCCTATTATGTCATCTTCTTCTTCATTATTATTTAACTTCCCGTCAATCTATTCGATCAAAATCCACGTTTTTTTTTGTTTGTTTTTTTTACACACAGTTTTACAAATCCCCACAGTTTAATTACTATGTAATCATGTTTTATATTTGGAGCAGACTACAAAACGGCGTGATTAGAAATACACAATACAAGTTGAGTATAATTACAACTATACTACGTTTACTTTATCACCTTAGCATCGCCTTGAATGTAAATTTGTAATTCTATATCCAAAAATGACAACTGCTGTGATAACTAACGTCAATTACACCGCTGTCGACTGTACCACTATGGCTTGCAAACGAACAAACACCGACCAATAGCACTCAAAGGTGAGCACCAGTCATTACAAATATTTAAGCCAAAAGAGAAACAAAGAAAATGTAAATGTAATAAAATGGTGAATTATGAGGTGTTCCATTACCAAGCAGCTTGTAGAGCGCTCGCCAAGTGGCTTAAGCATTCAGGCAAGCACTCCAACGAAACGGTTGATAAGGAAGTAAGGAACAGCCAGCTTGGCAGCGATAGCAAGCTGCTTGGTAATGGCGGACACCCCAGCACCTTCATCAACACAAAAAACTGGCATAAAATGCATATACGTATCCAATTCCTCACATAATCTTTTCGTATTATTTTCATTTGCGTAATTTATATACATTTGCTAACATTTTAATACTCATTATAAAGCCAAATGCTCTCCAACAAAAAAATCAGTTAAACAGCTTGATAATTACACACGCTGCTTAAAAATGTTTTGCTAATGACCGCAAAGAGGAAAATGATTGTTCAGCTTCTCTTCATTCTGCTTTGGCATACACCGGCCGAAACAGCAAGATTGATTACATCGCCCGAAATATCAGGATATCATACACCGCCCGAAACAGCAAGCTATCATACACCGCCCGAAACAGCAGCCTATCATGCACCGCCCGAAACAGCAATCTATCATACACCGCCCGAAACAGCAGACTATCGTACACCGCTCAAAACAGCAGATTATCATGCACCGCCCGACACATCTGCCTATTATGTGGTTGATATTTGCAAGGTTTCTTCATGCACTTTTATAAAAGATAAGCCACTTTAACAGAATATAAAAACCATGTTCTGGTGACTTTTTTATCGAACTAGGTGATAAATGACCCGGTCGACTTCTGTGACTATTTGTTACGTGCTCCTCCCCAAACCCCGGCCACGGTGTACCTCCGAGCCCCAAAAGGAGTCACGGCAGAAATATGTGCTATTATGTGTGCCAATGACCAATGGTGAAACCACACCAATCAATTGTTACAAAAACGAAGTATTGTATTAAAACTACACAACAATAACAAGTAACGCATGTACAAGAAAACCTCACTTGCACAGCAAACACCATATAATTTATATGATGGTACCACCAATTTCCTGAATCAATAACTCACGGTATTCCCACGTGAGCAATCGGTAACATCCCCCAAAGTCACTGTGTCACGATACCAGGCCAAAGTCGATCCCCTTGGCTCTCGCGATCACAAGAAAAGGTCATACTGAGACCTGAACCCAGAACGGCTAGCAGTCGACGCTGCAGACGAGCCGCTTGGTGAGGTGTCTGGCCGACGTCGGTCCGGTAAAAGTTCACCCAAAAGGCGAATTTGAGTTCACACCTTCGGTTGACCAGACAATGACGCTGACATGAACGATCAGCGGCTCCCAAGCGGAGAACAGCGAAGAACCGCGAGTTCCCAAGCGAAATCCACGACACACACGAGAACAAGGCGAATGGCTCGTGCGAGGTGAAATGGCTGGTGCGAGGTGAAATGTCGGACGGGCCCGTAATGGAGGCGTACCTGCTCTCCAGCGATGATTCACTTTCGGAACGAAAAGCAAACCCCGTCACGCAGGTTTATTTCCCACAGCAATAACGACACTGTCACAGGAATCCCTTTCCCGGGGAAACCAATATTCGCTCGTGACCAATGTCCACCAGCGTCCGCTCGACCTCTCGAAGCAGATAGGCCTTCCTTTCCCGATCTCACTCGATCCGCTCCCCCGCCTCTTCTTCTTCTGCCGTTTTCCCTCACCCATCTCGTTTTCCTTCTGAGACATTATTTTTACCTTTGAAGACAGTTATCTCCATTTCACAATCAAACTGTAACAATATTATTAAAAAGCTTATTAATCAGCCGTTGAAATCTAGGCATCTGGGCATCTAGGCATTCAGGCATCGAGGCACCTTCGGGATCTAGGCATCTAGGCATCTGGGCATCTAGGCATCTAGGCATCTGGGCATCTGGCCATCTGGGCATCGAGGCATCTGGGCATCTGGGCATCTAGGCATCCAGGCATCTAGGCATCTGGGGATCTAGGCATCTGGGCATCTGGGCATCTAGGCATCTGGGCATCTAGTGATCGAGGCATCTAGGCATCTAGGCATCTGGGCATCTAGGCATCTGGGCATCTAGGCATCTGGGCATCGAGGGATCTAGGCATCTGGGCATCTAGGCATCTGGGCATCTAGTCATATGGGCATATAGGCATATAGGGATCTAGGCGTCTGGTCATCTAGGCATCTAGGCATCTAGGGATCTAGGCATCTGTGCATCTAGGCATCTGGGCATCTGGCCATCTAGGCATCTGGGCATCTAGGCATCTGGGCATCTAGGGATCTAGGCATCTAGGCATCTGGGCATCTCGGCATCTAGGGATCTAGGGATCTAGGCATCTAGGGATCAAGGCATCTAGGCATCTGGGCATCTAGGCATCTGGGAATCTAGGCATCGATGGATATAGGCATCTGGGCATCGAGGCATTTGGGCATATAGGCATATAGGCATCTAGGGATCTAGGCATCTAGTGATCGAGGCATCTAGGCATCTAGGCATCTGGGCATCTAGGCATCTAGGCATCTGGGCATCGAGGGATCTAGGCATCTGGGCATCTAGGCATCTGGGTATCTTGTCATATGGGCATATAGGCATATAGGGATCTAGGCGTCTGGTCATCTAGGCATCTAGGGATCTAGGCATCTGTGTATCTAGGCATCTGGGCATCTGGGCATCTAGGCATCTGGGCATCTAGGCATCTGGGCATCTAGGGATCTAGGCATCTAGGCATCTGGGCATCTCGGCATCTAGGGATCTAGGGATCTAGGCATCTAGGGATCAAGGCATCTAGGCATCTAGGCATCTGGAAATCTAGGCATCGATGGATATAGGCATCTGGGCATCTAGGCATCTGGGCATCTAGTGATCGAGGCATCTAGGCATCTAGGCATCTGGGCATCTAGGCATCTGGGCATCTAGGCATCTGGGCATCGAGGGATCTAGGCATCTGGGCATCTAGGCATCTGGGCATCTAGTCATATGGGCATATAGGCATATAGGGATCTAGGCATCTGGTCATCTAGGCATCTAGGCATCTAGGGATCTAGGCATCTGTGCATCTAGGCATCTGGGCATCTGGGCATCTAGGCATCTGGGCATCTAGGCATCTGGGCATCTAGGGATCTAGGCATCTAGGCATCTGGGCATCTCGGCATCTAGGGATATAGGGATCTAGGCATCTAGGGATCAAGGCATCTAGGCATCTGGGCATCTAGGCATCTGGGAATCTAGGCATCGATGGATATAGGCATCTGGGCATCTAGGCATCTGGGCATATAGGCATATAGGCATCTAGGGATCTAGGCATCTAGGCATCTGGGCATCTAGGGATCTAGGCATCTGGGCATCCAGGGATCTAGGCATCTAGGGATCTACAGATCTAGGCATCTAGGGATCTAGGCATCTAGGGATCTAGGGATCTAGGCATCTAGGCATCTGGGCATCTATGCATCTGGGCATCTAGGCATCTAGGGATCTAGGCATCTAGGCATCTGGGCATATAGGCATCTGGGCATCTAGGGATCTAGGCATCTAGGGATCTAGGCATCTAGGCATCTGGACATCTAGGCATCTAGGGATTTAGGGATCTAGGGATCGAGGGATCTAGGCATCTAGGCATCTAGGGATCTAGGCATCTAGGCATCTCGGGATCTATGGATCTAGGGATCTAGGGATCTAAGCTCACGTGACCGTGACTGATTGAACCAGCGACGTGCATTTCGTGGGAAGGGATCGGGCATGGTCGCCTTCCATTTTCCGCCGTGATATTTATTTCACCCATCACGTGGAAATAATTTGATTTCTTCTAAAATCACTTCTCCTGTGATTTTCTTTCCTGTCAATCTTACTTGTTGCTGTTGGAATACCATTCTGTCCTGTCTCTGTGCGCTCGGTTGATTCACCAAAGATGACGACCCTTTTAAGTTTTACCTGAGTGGACTTTGTCACGTTATCGTAATACAAGCCGGTGGTTCGGGCAGGTGTACGTGATCGTTGTTCACCTTCCTGAACTTCAGCCAGGACACATATCAAACAACCCGCGGATTGGTGGACACCGACGTGACGTCACAGTTGAAACGCTGTATCAGCTGAAAATTCGTGCAGAACCGCCGGTACAAACCAGCCATACCCAAGAATCTCATAAGCTCCTTCTTCCTTTTTGGAACTTGGAAGCGATCAATGGCTTCTATCTTGGCTGTCACCGGTTGCACCTGACCCTGACCTACTACATGGCCTAGGAACACCACCTGTGCTTTTACAAACTCACTCTTAGATAAGTTGATGGTCAACCATGCCTCGGTCAGTTTCTTGAAAAATGCATGAATTTGTTTAATATGATCTTCCATGGTCATGGTGTGGATGATGACATCATCCAGATAAGCCTCCACCCCCTCAAGGTCTGCAATAAGCTTATTAATCAGCCGTTGAAATGTTGCAGGCCCGTTTTTCAATCCAAAGGGAAGAACCTTGTACTGATACAACCCATTTGGTGTGACTAAAGCCGAGATTTCCTTGGCTCTATCAGTAAGAGGAATCTGCTAATACCCTTTCAGCAAGTCAAATTTAGTTACAAATTTAGCTGGGCCTCTTCTATCAATACAGTCATCAATCCTCGGGATGGGATATGAGTCGGTCTTGGTCACTGCATTAACCCGTTTTAAACCCGTACAACAGCGAAAACTGCCATCGGGTTTTGGAACCAACACACATGGTGAGCTCCATTCACTGCTGCTTGGTTCGATGATGTCATTCTCCAACATATACTGAACCTCCTTCCGAAGATACTCTAGTAGGGTCAATATACGAAAAAAACTCACCTAACCCCCAAAAAATTGATATAAAAGGTTTTTCAATGGATTCTGGTACCATTGGGCATGCTAAATAACATACTAAAAATCTAGTAACATCTGACTTCCGGAAAGGGGTCATTTTCAAGATGGCGTCCAAGATGGCCGCCAGGAGCTTAAAATGGCCATATCTCAATTATTATTCAACCTAGAAAGGTGGTTTTGGTGTCTAACCCTAGGTTTTAGGGCCCAAGGAATCCAATTGAATCAATAAAATTACCATCAGTTAATTATTTATTGACAAGTCCAAGATGGCATCCCAAGGTGACATCCTGATCCACTAAAATGACTCTGTCGAATAGTAGTCAACCTAGAGAGATTTTTTCAGTGTGTATACCTAGGTTTAAGGCACCCAGGAAATCATCAAAATTACTTAAATAAGCACAAAGTAATCAGGTAATCCAGTAAGCCAGGTTTAACAGCCCATTAGGCATTTGTTGTCTTATACAGTTAGTCGCTATTCATCGTCTTCCTCCGACTCCTCTGGAAGAAACTTGTTATGTGGATTGTCACATTCTTCAAGTTGGCACGGTCCACAGGCAGTAAGTAGTACATGGTAGTCCACATCGTCGACAAGAGCAGCGGAGTGTCTTGCAGGCAGTGGAGCAGTTACAATGAATGACCTTCAAGAGACTGTCTGGAGCATTACAAGTGTACATTTCTTTTGGAAATGTCTAAAAAATATGGATTTTGATTATGCACACATGTACCAAATAATATACTTATTCCTTTTGACATGAAAATAAATTGTTTGTCAGATTTTTCAGTTCCCCCCCCCCCCCCCCCTCCCCAATATAAAATAGTCTGTCCCTTGCCATAACCTCTCAAGCTTTGTACAAACCTTTGTCTGTAATGATCACTGAATACTGTGGACTGGAGTCACAGGTGGCAGTGATGTAGACACATTACACTCTTATCTCCAATCTGAAACACACACTTGGTTCATTAGCTGGTGAGTCGGAGGATGACAATGAATAGCGACTAACTGTATAAGACAACAAATGCCTAATGGACTGGTAAACCTGGCTTACTGGATTACCTGATTACTTTGTGCTTATCTAAGTAATTTTGATGATTTCCTGGGTGCCTTAAACCTAGGTATACACACTGAAAAAATCTCTCTAGGTTGACTACTATTCGACAGAGCCATTCTAGTGGATCAGGATGTCACCTTGGGATGCCATCTTGGACTTGTCAATAAATAATTAACTGATGGTAATTTTATTGATTCACCTGGATTCCTTGGGCCCTAAAACATAGGGTTAGACACCAAAACCACCTTTCTAGGTTGAATAATAATTGAGATATGGCCATTTTAAGCTACCAGCGGCAATCTTGGACGCCATCTTGAAAATGACCCCTTTCCGGAAGTCAGATGTTACTAGATTTTTAATATGTTATTTAGCATGCCCAATGGTACCAGAATCCATTGAAAAACCTTTTGTATCAATTGTTTTGGGGTTCAACCATATATTGATCCCTCTACTCCATCTTCACAGGGTTCATCGATAGGGGTGTAGCTTCACAGGAGTGGCTTCCCTCACCTCAATATCATGATATACCTAGTCAGTACGACCAGGTACATCTGTGAACAAATGTCCAAACCCAAAAATTAGGCTGGATAGTTGTCCTTGTTGTTCCCTCGTCAAATGACCTAATTTCTCGTCTAAATTACTCAACACTTATGTGTTCGTCAATCTGGGACAAGCCTGGTCATCAAAGTTATCAAACTTCACACCGGCCTCAACCTCTGGATTCTCTTGCACCCCGACTACAGGCACGACAGGTGAGACAGGAACCATTTCTTCTACAGGCTTCCTCTCATAATATTTCTTCAGTCGGTTGACATGACACAGCTGCCGCTTTTTCCGTCGGTCGGGAGTTGTCACCACGTAATCTGTTTCATTAACCCTCCTTTCGATTGCATAGGGACCAAAATACCTCGCCCGTAGTGGCTGACCTGGAACAGGAAGCAACACTAACACCCGGTCCTCAGGACTGAAATTTCTTATCTTGGTTCATTAGCTGGTGAAGTGACTTTCCAAGAAATCTCAGATACAAATATTTGTATCTGAGATTTCTTGTCATGCCTCACTTTCATTTTATCCTGTTTATCCTGTTTTATCCATCATTTTATCCTTTCAGGTTTTCTCTCGCAACTTCACAGGCCTTTGTCAATCTGTGCCTAACCGTTGACACATACTCTCCCACTGTTGACTGCGACTCCTCCTGTAGCCACTGTTCTTTCACCAATTTCAACGGTCCTCGCACTGAGTGTCCAAACACAAGTTAAAAAGGACTGAATCCCAATGACTCCTGAACAGATTCCCTTGTAGCAAACAGCAATAAGGGTATTCCTTCATCCCAATCCTTGTCACATTCAAAATAATACGTTCTGATCATAGTAGTGTATATATGTTGCTTCTGGGACACTCTCATTTTCCCATTGACTTACATGTTAATTTTTCCCCTCCCTCATTGCCCCTAAACACCTCTATTTCTCTCACCCTGTTCTTTACGAACCTTCTAACCTTTTGACATGTTATCCTTATTCATTAGACCACTTAAACAATGGTCCTTCTGTGTGAACCTGTGATCCTTCTGACCTTATGGACCTTTTAACCGTTTACTCTTAATATCATCTGGTGAATCATCTTTGGCCCACTCAAACAACGACCCTACAAATATTTGTTTATGCGTGGGAAATAATTTAATTAGCTTGCCACTCCCTTCACCATCTAATATATTAACAAAAAAGATGTTTGAGTGTGGTTCTTTATTAAGATATTTTAACTGAGCTAAGATAAAATGGTAAACCTCCCTCAGTGTTCTTGTTTGAGCGCCTCCAGTACCACATACCATTTTTAAATTAAAGTATATATTTTCCTGACAACCATCAAAGTTTTCCGTCCACTCAAAAATATTTCCATCTTTTTTACCCAATTCACCAGTATTTAAATTAATTCTCTTATTTGTTTTGTAAATTGTTTTACCAGTTGTCTTTTCAATTATACCTATTTGATATTTTTCACATTCGTTATGTTTACCATTTATATACCAAGGTTGATTACACCTCCACTCTTTAGTCTGGTTGGTACTTGGTTCTATCATTTATATAATAGTAAAAAAGGCGGCGGTAGCCCGTTAAAATCCCCAACCCCCCCTTTTTAACTTATCACTTATATATATCTTATCACTTATATATATCTTATCACTTATGTATATCTTATCACTTATATATATCTTATCACTTATATATATCTTATCACTTATATACTTATATAACCATAAGGGAGACTATCAATTCCATTTTCTAAAATAAACCTCTTATCATCAAAAGCCCCCAATGCTTTCTTATTTATCTCTTCTGAATATAATTGATGTTTATAACTTCTTATTCCATTAATCTTTCTAAACTCTTCTTTCTTTGTTGTTAAACAGTTATAATAATCCTTAAAGTTTATTGTTTCTTTAATAACATTTTTCTTTACACCTTTTAACTTCTTATCAGTCTTTTCAACGTTATTCACAATGTATTTATAAGCATAAGCCTTTGACCTCAATCCCACAAATTCACTCATAACATTTCCTCCTAATTCATCCTTGAACTTTCCAATCACCTTTTTATTTTTAGAAGAGAACAACTCACTCTCTGGACTGTAATTACTCGTGTCATAGATATTAATGTCTCTTTTCATGTCTGAATAAACATCGTTGGTATTAATTTTCAAAATAAAACTATCTGTATCCATATAAAGTAGATTAACATCATTTTGATATTTCTTCCTCAAGTTATTATAAAAGTAATCATACATTAATGACTTTGATAAATCAAGAATTGTTGTTCCAATATAAATAGGTTTGTTCATTTCAATACTCTCTTTAATCAAATGGATCGCACAAAAATTCTCAGTAAAGACCTCAGCTCGAGTAAAACTCGGTCTATTAATTAATTTTGATGCTTGTTCCCAAGATGTTGATAGTCTGATATTTTGTCTTTTCCTCACATTCTCCATGGTCTTACCAAAGACCGCATTATTCATCAATTTATAAAAGTCTTTCTCAAAATCTGTTTTTGACTCTGTTCTTCTTTGTGTATTAAAATCAATGTACCCCTTCAACCAATGACTTTGATTGAACTTTAGAACCCTATGGATCTTCTCTACTCTTAGACCTTTTGATAAATATTGTCGCAAATTTCTTTGGTGTAGAACATAATTTTTCTTGTTATATAATGAAGTAAGTAATTTTTCTGTTGATTCACCTATATCAAACGATCGTTGATAATCACTCAACCATTCTTTCTTTGGACTTTCTTTCTCACAAGCAAATGGGAGATCTTTGTGTAGGTTATGGAGTTCCTCTGGATATTTTAAATCAATTTCAAAATAATAACCAACTTTTTCTTCATCCAATTATTTTTGTGTAGAGATACTGTTACAGACGCGGTTTTGGATGTTAGTTTACCGAGCGGTTTGGTATGACCGCGTCTGCACAGTTTACCCGATTCCACTCGAACGTTGGCCAAATCGCGCTATGCTAAATCAATTAAGGAAAGGACACAACGGCTGGGTTAGATGACACGACACCAGGGGTACAGTTCTCAAGACCTCCGGAGGAGGTTATAATATTTGTATGCAGAGCGTTGAGATTACAAGGACAAGAGGTACATCATAGGAAGGTAGGCACTTAGACACACTTATAGTAGCCCCGACAGACCACAGATAAACAGGACAAAACTGACTCACACAGGGATTGATGGCAAGGAAGGGCAGGTAGTCGAGGCTCAAGGTGCACCTTGGCTCAGGGGCAGAATCGACCCGGTCCGGTCCAGAGATGCGGGAGGTCTCTCAGCGCTCGGAGGTGGCGACTTCTCTTTCCAAGCTGGGGGCGCATCTTACATCACCTCCGGTAAGTGGCTGCGTATATCCAGCGGGGAGTGACACGCCCTCGGCTCGTTAGCTCCGCCCCAAATGGAATCGGCCCGCCGCTTCTTATTGGCTGCGGGGGGTTACCGGGCTCCGCCCTTGACGAGGAGCTGACAGGGAGCCCCTATTTGGTAACCCCGTCGAGCACATGGGCAATGGCGGCTAACCAAGCCGGAGTGAGGACGCACACTCCCCGCGCCGCTGCCGCGCCGCCCCCCGCTGTTGTTGTAGTTGTTGTTGTAGTTGTTGTTGTAGTTCCATGAGATGATGGGAGGATGCGGAGATGAGGTTGTGGGGAGGTATTGGGAGGTCCTAAACTCACTACTGGTGCCATACAATCACATTCTGGTGCAACGAAGAGTCAGAATTAATGGAAACGAGTCCTTAACTGACATAGACTAAGAATAACTAGCAAGATGTCCTATAGTTGTCTACGTGAGATGCGGTGAACCTGGGCACGACATTTAATGGGGGAAAAAGGGGAAGGTCGGTTCTACAGAGTGTTGTTTACAGACAATGGGACTAGGGAATGGGGGATTGGGGATAGTTGGGGAGTATTGGGGAAATAGGGGAATATTTACAAGCAGATATGGATGGAGGCCAAATCCCATATCCGCAACATTGCACCCTTCTCTACCCTCGGGGCGTCCCGACCCGATAAATTTTTACCTACTTTAGTGTGGCACTCAGATGTAGTTCCCTCTACTATTAACTCTACCCTGAGTGCGACAGTTTTACAGATGTTCACAAATGAGTAAATATGTCCCCCTGCGACGTTGCACCCTTCTCCTCACAGAAACACACCCACAGGATAACCGAATCGTGGAAAGAATTCTCAAACTAAACATACAGCCGGTAGGGAGCATTATTTACATAAGACTACACTGATATTTACACTACGATCCAGGACCTGTTTTTGGAGGAACACATGCAGATGTTATGCATAGAGAGAGCACGCATGCCAGCATCGATACACCAACCCACGAGTGCTCTGTGGCCTTACGGCCTTTAATAATGTGCAGAGCACCCCTTCCAAGCACCAAAAGCATCACCCCATATTCATACAGTCAGCACCATCCGGTGCACCAATAAAGTGTTTATAGCCACCGGTGGTGTCGCAGCCGGCCGATGTTCTGCCGCTGGTCTTGCCTTCGTGTGGTGCACTTGGCCTTCTGGCTTCTTTAAAAATAAAGAAAGGCGCCAACCGCGTCCATTTCTAAATTGTGGCCGTCAGGGGGCCAACTATTAGTGGTTCACCTGTATGGCATAGGTGCCACGTTGACCCATAGGTCCATCCACGGGTGGTGCTTGCCCGCAAGAGAACTGCGGTCCATGGTGGGCGGCCACAAAAATTGCGGTCCATATGGTGTATCGATCCCGGCAGCAAGCAGCGAAAGTGCAGGCCCACAACTGCGGAGCCAGCACCTCTCTCTCCTCTCGCTCTGCCCCAAAGCCAGATCCTCGGAGGTGGGAGACAAAAGAAGCCGACAAGTGAGTAAGGTGGTGAGGGTGCAAAAGTGCACGCAACATAAGGTAATGCACACTGGGGGCACATGGGAACCAGGTGAGACAGGTACGTTCCTACCGTACGCCCCCCCCCCCCCACCAGGTAACCTACATTGCCCCTCCCTTACCCCTTACTATATCCACAAAACACAACACTACCCATAAACATCTACTTTACAAATCAACAAACGTCCCTACTGTCTTCCCCGTTCCTCCCATAAACCAAATTCGTCTTCTCTCCCTCCTAACCAATCAAATTTGCCATTTCCAACTCTCATCAAAATTTGCCATCACCAATTCATCATCAGTCCCTCCTAAGGAGGGAGAGATGGAATCACCCCAATGTCTCATCCACGTCGTGATGCGTCTCACAAATCCAAACAGCAATTCTCATTTCCTGCACACAGAACAAAGAAACACAGGTGTGGAGTCATCATCACCACAGGTAAGTGGCTGCGTATGGTGCGACAGGTTCATCCATCCTAACTATTTCCTAAATGACTTTAACAACTTTACATTACCCGGGGTCTTTCTCCTGCCAAACCATTGGCCCTCTTACACTATGGGTTCTAAAAACCAATTCCCATTGACCAAACTGTGGTGCTTTTCAATTTGGGGTCTCACTCCCCCGATTCATCTCCCGGTGCCCTCGCACAATTTCTGGGCCGCGACGTGTAGCTCTCCTAGCCGGTCTACCCACCTGCACACCTCCACCACTGTAGTTGCCTCCGAGCTTACCTGCTCCTCACCCTAACCTATCTACCTGGGGAAGGCCCTCTGGCGCTCTCCCCACTCGGTGCCCTCTCTGGCACTGGGCTACCCGGGTCCGTCCTCCGGATCCTCGGGCCCCACTGACACTAACGGCTCCCAGAGCCCACCTGCGGCCTCACCTGGCCGACATCCTCACAGTGGTGGAGTGCCCAACCAACTACACACACTAACAGGCTCCACGCCCAGCCATTTCCACAACACTAATGCACCCATCCACAATACCATTCTGCAACCGCACCACAAATGCCAATATCCAACCACAATTTACCTATACCCTCTACCTAACACTTACACTACCCGCCCCGGGTACTCGTGAAAGGGGGCCCACTCTTCCCCCATCCACACCTTCGCACCATGCACACCACTCCGTACCACTTACTCCAGCTCTCTCCACACCACTCATTCTCTGCTCCATATATTCCACACACCTGTACTTGCACACCTGTGCTCTCACACCTGGTGCCACCTGCACCCTTCTCTCCCCAAGCGCATTCGCGCTGATCCACCACACTCACTACTCATCCATTGCTCCACACACCTGTCCAGTTGCACACCTGTGCAATCACACCTGTTCGATCACACCTGTTCAATCCTCACCTGTTCAATCCTCACACACACGGCATCATCTCAGCTAACTACTCCCCTCTGAAACTTGCGCTTCCCAGTCGTCCCTTTAAACTATTGCGCTCCCACGTCATTATCATCCATACTAATCTACCTGCGTCCCCACTACAGGTATCAGTCACTAACTAACCTTAACGTCACCTAATGTCATCTTCGCTAGATCCCTACACACAATATAACCTAACCCACCCGGGCTAGTTTTCACTGCCATACACCCCATAAACTATAGCTCCTTTGCCCCACTCTGGGAAGGGTGGCAGGGATTTGCCATCCCACCACATCGGGCATCTCCCACTACCAATTTTGCCCATCCAATTTCAACAAATCAAAAATTTGCCAATCACTACCCATCATCTGCCAATCATTACTGCCAATCCTTTGCCAATCATCAAATTTTGTTTTTCTCTAATTTTGGGTCCAAAACACTAACCTCATCACACAGTCTACTCACTAATGCCTCTCGGTGCGCCAATTCCTATCCAAAGCCCGGCTTCGTAAAGCCAAGCCATGAATGCGGGTTGTTCTGTGCCAGCGGCTGGATGCGTCCGGCACTCGGTGCAGGGAAGGAGGTTTACCCGGCCCGAGATCCCACGCACCTTCTCGGCATGGAGCCATCCCATGGCTCGATCTCGACCTGCCGGAATGCCTCAACAAAAAGTGGTCGCCATGACGACCCTTCCTATCCAGCCGCCCGCTCCGCCTAGTGGAGCACGGACGCGGCCGTTCAAAGCGAGGCCCGGCACGCACCGAGGGCCCGATTCGGCTAAAAGTCGCTCTAACCTCTAACCCGGTTACCTTCGATGCCTCACCTGCATGCTTACACCCCGCAGCCCGTTCCTTGCTCACACATCCAGCCGTTTCCATGCTCCTCGTACCTTTCCTTACACACCCAGGTACCCTCATTCCACTCACAGCCTTGGTCACACACCTGACCACCGAACACTTTGGCACACATTCGTTGGTCGCACACCTCACCAACACACCTCTTCGCGCCCCCCCCCCCCCTCGGTCACCTCCTCTGTGACAATCACAGGTGTGCTCTCACTCGCACACCCAACCACGTGCCTCACTACCAATTCCAGCGTGCATTCCCACTCACGCTCTCCCATTCCAGGTGTGCATCCTTCCATTCCAGGTGTACATCCTCGCTCACCTGTCACAACCAACTCACGCTCCTTGTCACTCTCACTACTCTCACCACCACTCTTGACAACGCACTCACCCTTACTCCCGACAGCGCACTCTTTCCTCATGCACCTGTCCGTTACACACCTTTCTCGCGCACACTCTCCCGTCACACCCTCTGTAACGCTTACCACACCGCGCTTCCATGTGCTCCCTCGCACACGTGCTACGACCGACGCACTCTCGCCAGCACCCTCACTCCTTGGCACGCACTTTTTCCTCACACACCCCAGAGTCGGACTTTCTCACACACCTCCTTTTTCGCACACCAGACCTGTCGCACACTTCACCAACGGCCTCTCACGAACACCCGGGTCTATCTCGACCCCCAAGCTTCTTAAATCCCCTGGCGCATCATACGCACGACCATATTGGTCACCACTTACACCGGGTCCTCTTTCTCTTCGCTTCTCCTCCATCACCTGCGAATCCCTCATCCGGTTAATGAGCACATCATCACGATCCGAACACAGACTTTGGACCAATTCTTTTACCTCCTCTTTTATCTCTTTCATATCCTCTCTCCGTCGCTTCTTAATTTCGCTCACCCCTTCTTCCACTTCTTCTAATTTCTGCTTCACCTCCTTCATCTCCTCGCGCGCCCCTTTAAGTTCTTCCTCTAACTCCACTTTATTTTTTTCTATGTGCTCCCGCACCTCCCGCTCTTTAACCTCCATCACCTCTACCACTTTGTTCATTTTCCTCGTCAGGTCCTCATGTACCGTCTGACACTCTTTTTTAATTACCCCTACGTCCTTTTTCATCTCCTTCTGTGTCGATTTCAAACCCTCTATTACCGCTGTGTTCTTCTTTACCTGGTCCCCCAACTCCTTTTGTCCCACTGTCAGTTGTTCTACTCCCAGCGTCAACTCCTCTATACCCCCTTGCAATTTTACAGTCCCCTTTCTCACCTCCTTCTCCATGCGCTCCTTACAGTGCCTCACCTCCTCGCGCACTCCTCCGACCTCCTCACTCACCCCTCTCCTGATCTCCTCTCCCATCACTTGCATCTCCTGCCCAGATGCCACCCTCATCTGCTCCATTTCCTCCCTGTGAGCATCCAGTTTGGTTTCTACCCCCATTCTGACCCCCTCTATCTGCTGCCCCATTTGTTTAACTTCCCTTTCCGCTTGGTCCCTCATGTCCCTCAATTTGCCTTCCATGCTGTTTTCTAACCCCTCTAACCCTTTTTGCATCCCTTCCATTTGATTCTCTTGAGCGGCCATTCTGTTTTCTACCCCCATTAACCCATTTCTCACCTCTTTTATCCCGTTGTCTAACCCCTCAAAATTATTGTCTAACTTCCCAAATTTCTTGTCTAACTCCTCAAAATTATTGTCTAACTTCCCAAATTTCTTGTCTAACCCCTCACCGGTACCCCTCGCTTCGTCCCTCATTACCCCCATTTGGTTTCCCATTACCCCCAATTGCTCACTCTGAGCATCCATCCGGTTCCCCCATTACCCCCATTTGGCCCTCCAATCGCTCACCCAATCGCTCACTATCAGCCCTCATTTCCTCCCTCATTTTCTCGCTATTCTGGGCCATAAGGGCCTTCATTTGTATGAAAAAAAGGTTCAAATCTACCAGCGGCGCTACTACTGTCGCGGGCGTGGTCGCCGTGGCCATCTGCGAGGCGCCATTTTGCGCGCCCGCACCCTCGTGCGTGACGACGCTATTTTGCGAATCTGCTACCCTCACTGCTTCGTTCTCCTCTTGTCCCTCAATTTGGTCCTGGATCGACCCTGCCTCACTCTCTTCTACCGGAACCCAGCCGTCTTGGTCTGCCATAGCGCGACTTTCAAAATTCAGGTTTTTATTTTTTTTTGTAAAACACAATTAAATTTCGCTGTTATAATTTCGAGCGCGTGAAACGCGCTCCGGATCGAATCCCACTTCCCGACACCAAATGTTACAGACGCGGTTTTGGATGTTAGTTTACCGAGCGGTTTGGTATGACCGCGTCTGCACAGTTTACCCGATTCCACTCGAACGTTGGCCAAATCGCGCTATGCTAAATCAATTAAGGAAAGGACACAACGGCTGGGTTAGATGACACGACACCAGGGGTACAGTTCTCAAGACCTCCAGAGGAGGTTATAATATTTGTATGCAGAGCGTTGAGATTACAAGGACAAGAGGTACATCATAGGAAGGTAGGCACTTAGACACACTTATAGTAGCCCCGACAGACCACAGATAAACAGGACAAAACTGACTCACACAGGGATTGATGGCAAGGAAGGGCAGGTAGTAGAGGCTCAAGGTGCACCTTGGCTCAGGGGCAGAATCGACCCGGTCCGGTCCAGAGATGCGGGAGGTCTCTCAGCGCTCGGAGGTGGCGACTTCTCTTTCCAAGCTGGGGGCGCATCTTACGTCACCTCCGGTAAGTGGCTGCGTATATCCAGCAGGGAGTGACACGCCCTCGGCTCGTTAGCTCCGCCCCAGATGGAATCGGCCCGCCGCTTCTTATTGGCTGCGGGGGGTTACCGGGCTCCGCCCTTGACGAGGAGCTGACAGGGAGCCCCTATTTGGTAACCCCGTCGAGCACATGGGCAATGGCGGCTAACCAAGCCGGAGTGAGGACGCACACTCCCCGCGCCGCTGCCGCGCCGCCCCCCGCTGTTGTTGTAGTTGTTGTAGTTGTTGTTGTAGTTCCATGAGATGATGGGAGGATGCGGAGATGAGGTTGTGGGGAGGTATTGGGAGGTCCTAAACTCACTACTGGTGCCATACAATCACATTCTGGTGCAACGAAGAGTCAGAATTAATGGAAACGAGTCCTTAACTGACATAGACTAAGAATAACCAGCAAGATGTCCTATAGTTGTCTACGTGAGATGCGGTGAACCTGGGCACGACATTTAATGGGGGAAAAAGGGGAAGGTCGGTTCTACAGAGTGTTGTTTACAGACAATGGGACTAGGGAATGGGGGATTGGGGATAGTTGGGGAGTATTGGGGAAATAGGGGAATATTTACAAGCGGATATGGATGGAGGCCAAATCCCATATCCGCAACAATACATACATCTTGTAAAACGTTTTTGTAGTCTTTTTCCTTTACCCATCTAAGTTTTCCATAAGGAAGAGCCTGAGACATTGCCCAGCCATACAGGTTGTTCGCGTCATAGTACATCAAGTAAGAACTCTCTTTCGTTGGATCATAATTTGGAAGATATTTGTTATTTGCTTTTGCGTATCTACTCGAGCAGACTTGTGAAATTCCACCTCTTTTTGCCTTTTCAATCATCAAAAGCATATCAACATCGGTTATCAAATCCAAACCTTGTTTTGTCATTTTCAACATCGCACTCCAGGCCAATCCAGGTGCTGTGTAGTAGTGAGCAGGATCCAATCCATATCCAGTGCGACAAACAGATCTAAAGGCTTCAAATACATCGGCCAATAAAAGCACATCAGTTTTGAGATACAAATCGTGATACTCGCCAAGATTCTTGATGTTATATTTTTCCCAAACATTTTGTGCGTGTACATAATCTTTATCAGATATATTACTGTTGTTTAATTTGTTATAGAAATTTTCTTTTCAAGGAAGTTGTGTTTCATTGAATCTCTCAAATGAGTCCATATAGTCATAGGGGTAAATTCCCTTTTGTGTTAGAAAATCTTTATCTAAAAAATACTCTGAAAGACATGGAAACTCTTTTAGATTTTGAACCAAGTTAGCCAATGGACTTGCCATGAATTTAAATGTATCAAGAAATCTGATATGAGTAATAGGAGATGTGTGAATTGTTTTTGTGAATGAAATGTATTTCTGATCCGTGTTTGGAATTGCTGAGATACTTCCAGAAATCTTTGAGAGTTCCTTGATAAATAGATGTGTATCATAATGAGCGTTGTTATGAAGAAAGACAGGAATGAAAGAGGGGAGTTGATAATTAATATTACAACTTTGATGAGCCGGACCTCTATATTTACCAGTGAGATGACAATGGTCTCTAACCTTTCGACCTTTACCAATTTTCTCCTCACAAATATGACAGACAATGTTTTTTATAAATTCCCTTTTTTCTTTACTTGTTAAGGACATTGGTTTATTGGTTTCTCTCATTATCTTGGTTAATCGAACACAGTCTTTTTCTAGTCGTTTCACAAACTCCTCTGGGGTATTTGAGCCTCTATACATCTCTAACTTGTTATATTTATCACCAACGGATGATTTGATATAATAACAAAAACCACAAGGAGTATGTTTTTGATATTTATTTGTGTATGATTCTTTTGGATCTGGAGAAGCAGTATCAATTTTTTCTAAAATACTTTCAAAATCAGCATATATAACAAATGGATGTTTTATTGTTTTCTTTTCATCTTTGAATGTGATCTTTGAGTCTTTTTTAGGCATGTTGTTTACCGTTGATTTATGTTCACCACAATAATTTGAATGTTTATCTAATCTTTCTTGTGTATGGAAGAAGTTAAGACAACGCATACAAATATATATTTTATTTGTTCTTTTACATACTTGTGGTTTTATTAATTTAGCAATATCTTTGATGTATGTATAATGTGAATTTTCCTCTGAATTAAAATATAGAAGATTAATATGAGTTTGTTTACAATTGTCAGAAAGCTTTAAAACCTGAATGTTGTTTGTTTCTGTTAGACCATAAACATTAACTGATAAATTATTCATCTTTTCAAATTTAGGATTATCATTTAAAGTCATCGGAAACTTTAGATCTTTCGTATTTAATGTATTCTCATATTTTTTATAATGAGATACTCTTTCATCATGAAAATGTGGAGGATGTAAGTGTGCTAAAATAGACCAGAGAAAACATTTATTGTCTTTATTTTTGATATTGATAACTGCTTTTCTATTTTTGATAACACTGGGTAAATCAATGTAAGAAGAAGCTTTTAGAGGATCTGATTTAAGAATATGAATGTCTATGTAAATAATTTTTCCTATATTGAATCCACTTCCTACGATTGAATTATCCACATCTTGCTCTTGTTTAATAAGTTCATCATAGACTCCTGATGTTTTAAAATCTTGATATGAAGATATAAAGTGTGGCTCAGTTCTCATGTATGGTGTATCTATAACTCCTTTATCCTTTGTCATTTCTAATTTTACCCCCATATAAAATTTAAGTGGTTTCATTTCTTTTAGTGTTTTTTCAATCAATGTTTGAACAGCAGGTTTGACTATTTCTACAGCATCAACTATAGACTTTGGTTCGGGAGGTTTGAAGTTAAAGATTCGAATCCTGATATGTCTTTTGAAAGCACCATCAGTATTTTTAATAGTAAACAATTTTGACAAGTGTTTGTTAGTTTTAAGATGGGCTTTAAACCCCTTCTTGAGGATGGTTGTTTTACAGACCTTACAATGTTTTGTTTTAGGTGGAAGAGGGGAAAGTTTGTTAAGAATGTTGTATGTATGTTTTGCGGTGAGAATATGTTGTTTATAATATTTTACTTCCTTCTCGCAAGTATCACAATAAACCATATTTATAGCGTGAGAAAACGTGGTGTTTTATATATATCACTGTGCTTAAAATAAAACACTTTTGAGCTTTACAGCTCCATTTTATATATATCGCTGTGCTTAAAATAAAACACTTTTTCACTCAGAATCATCGAAGTCATAACTATCACATGAATACTCAGAATCATACTCAGAGTCATCAATAAAGCTACTCTCATAACTATCATTTGAGCACAAACTATTAGTATCATAACTATCATCTGTGTTCAATGAAATACTATCATCACCATCATCCGAGTTCAATGAAATACTATCATCACTATCGTCCGAGTTCAATGAAATAGTAAAATCTTCACTGCTGTAATGACTCATATTTAATTAGCAGAAAAAACCTTTCCATCTATACCAATATACTTTCTTTCATTAACGGATTCAATCTCTACATTTTTAATATCAAAAGTTATCTTTAAATAATCTCTATCATAGAACGAAATGACATTTCACCAGAAATATTAACATCATTCATTTTACTTAGATCTACACCCTTTGGATTATTAAAGTAAATACAAATTTCTCCACGAGTATTGTTGATGGTCTTATCATTCTTTTTCAAAGTATCGTGGTCAATCACTTTTTCAAGCTTTGAATAAATTGCCAGGAGTAGAGGAGAAACTTTTGTTAGATTTACTTTAATGGATGTCTTTCCAGGTATAGTTAGAGCTCTTCCTTTAAATGAAATAGAGGGGCTCATGTTATTTTCCATAACTGGTTTTACCCAAAAATTTCCATATTTATCTTTGTTCAATTTAACATCTTTGACATATTTTTCTATATCTTTCACCGAAGTAGAGATTGATTGAAATTTGTCTTTTGTGCTTTGAAACATTGTATTTATTAATGAATAAACTTGCATTTAGTTTAAGTAAAAATTTACCACATAAATATGATAAGTTCTGAAGGATATTTAGAATTTCCAGACTCTCCATATGATAAATTAGAGAATTGTCCGGCTTGTGATAGAGTGGGGCTTAATGATGAGGATTCATATAAACAATGTTTATTCTGTGATTATATTCTAATTAATGATAATAAGAAATATAAAAAAACATATAACTCTTTTAAATTAGAACCAAAAATGAATTACTTTACAAGATTAATAAGAGAGATGAATGTTAAGCATTATGGTGATAATACACCATTTCTTACAAGGAAAGAGACTCTTTGTATTGAGGAAATGTATAAGGGTTTAATGATATTTATTATTCAAAATAATTTTAATGGAAATGTTAATACAAGATACTACATAAATAAAATAATGAATTATTTTGAAATTAAACCCGAACTCAGGATAAAATATAGAGTTTCTAAAATAGCTCAAAAAAAGTTGGATGACTTGTTTTCCAAATATATAAATGAATGATTTTTTACCCGTTTGGGAAAATAAGATAAAATTTAATAACCATAAAAACATTCCAAATTCATTGAGATGTCTAATAGTTGGTTCAAGCGGATGTGGAAAAACCTGTTTGCTTTTAAAGATGCTCCTTACCCCCAACTTTTTAGATTATGATAATTTAATAATTTTTACGAAGTCAAGTTTTCAACCCGAGTATCAACTACTCTCACAGGGTTTTAATGCAGGTCTTAAAAAGGAAGACATTATCGGTTTATTTAAACTTCAAAACAAACTAAATGATTATAACATTGAGGATATAATACAACTATTTTGTGATACACAGAAACCTAAACCAAAACCCATAACTTGTATTCTCAGTGATAATACGGATGATATACCTTCACCTCAAGATTTAGATAAATCAAAAAAGAACCTCGTCATCTTTGATGATTGTGTTAATGAGAGAAACCAAACAGTAATGGATAGCTACTATACAAGACGGAGACATTCTTCTTGTAATTGTATTTATCTTAGTCAGTCATATTTTCAACTCCCTCGACGCTCAATAAGAAACAATGCTAATACTTTTATTTTATTTAAGTTAAATTCAATAGATGTAAATAATTTTTGGAGAGATAATTGCTCTACGTTATGTAGTAAAAAAGAATTTGAAAATTATATGTAACACACGATTGGAAAATATAAATATATTGTTGTGAAACAAGATGAGATATTAAAGGATGTATTTTTATTTTAAACATAATTACATATATAAATGACAACAATTATTATTAACCTTGTGGGTAAATCTGCTTCTGGAAAGAACTTTCATAAATCTAAACTCTTGAATAGTAAAAATGAAAAGATTGTAAGTTTTTTTTTAAAACACCCTATGATTCGTTTTGTGAGTACTACAACCAGAGCAAAGCGACCAGGAGAAGTAGAAGGGAAAGATTATTACTACATTTTCAATGGAGGAACATATGCGATTGAGGAATGAAGGTCAAATATTTGAGGAGGTCTCTCTTGGTTCTACAAAATATTCACATTGTAAGAGTGAGTTAAATAAAGTAAAATCTAATGGTCTTGGGATTTTAGAAACTAATCCTGAAGGAATGAGACAAATTATTAAACAATTGTGTGGTGATGGAGTTAAGATTTTATCATTCGGTTTTGATATCGATGAGGAGACTCAACGCAAACGTATGAAAAGCAGAGATACAAGTATTAGTGAAGAAGAAATAACAACTCGTATTAATACCAATAAAGAATATGATGAAATATTTAAAGAAAACGATTTATTTCAACACATTTACTGTAATGATGAAGAAAAGGAAAATTTTCCCATTGACCTTTACAATTCATTAAATGATATTTTTCAATACTAAATGAATGCTGAAGAAAGAGCAAGAAAGTTTAAGGAACATCAAGAGTTGGTTTCAAAAGTTGTAAAGCAACAGGAAGAGATAAAGAAGAAACGGAGACAGAAACTAACTGGTGAAGAAGCCTTTGAAAGAAAACAAGAGAAATTTTTTAAACCACTTTTAAAAACTCAACACCCTACAGTTCCCACGGTAGAATTTACTCCGAAAAAACTTCAAATGCTCAAAGATTTTAGTCAGATAACAAAACAAGAACTTGGAAAATTAGAATATAATGATGAAGAATTATTTCAGAAACTTGAGGAGGTAAATCAACCCCCTAATTATGTAGTGGAAGCTCTTCAAAACAATGAATATTTGGCAGATTCAAAAACCAGAGCAGGTCTCATTCCAACAGAAGAACCAGCAGTGTTCCATCTTGTGGAAGAAAAGGTATTGATATTTAATGATGAATTGATGTTCTTGAGTTCTACTCAACCAAATGTTAAATTAACTCCAAGATTAATGTTTCTTCTAACAAACCCCGGATTCAGCGGTTCAAAATATTTTGAGGAACCACTTGATATGGAAAGAGAGGAAGATAGGGTATATATTGAGTTGCTAAATGCACTTGATTATGGAGTTTCTGTTGCTGGTAAAAGTAAGAAGAATGAGAAGGAGAAACATATTATTGATGCTTTAAGTAAGCTTGGTTCAGGTGTTAGTTTTCTTCCAAATGACCCATCACAATTAGTTAATAGGCTATTATTGTTGTTAGGTAGTAAGAAGGCTGGAAACAACAATTGTTTTAATGAATCCTCAGCCATTTTAGATCAGTTGATGAATATGAAAATAATTAATAAATGTCAATACAAAGATATTTTATTAGATATTAAATAAGATGAGAAGCACAATTCTTAGTTTTAATTTCACAACGAGCGATTACACAGCTTCATTCCCTTACCCACTACAACTTGACCCCCTTACCTCATATGAGGCATCTTTATTGTCGATGGAAACTTATAATACCTTGTTTAATATCACAGAGAAAAACAACAAGTTTAGTTATAATCCAGGAAGTGGATATAAAACTATAACCGTTTCACCTGGAGCTTACGAGATTTCTCAAATATCTTCAGAAGTCTCTCGCCTTATGAAAGAAAAAGGTGATGAACCAAAAAATATTGTAATAGATATTCAAAAACACACTTCAAAATCAACTATTAAACTTAAAAATAATTATAAAGTTGATTTCACCATTGAAAATTCGTTTAGAGAGCTATTGGGTTTCTCTTCAAAAAATATTGAAAATAACGGGACGTTTTACAGTGATAATGTTATCCAAATATCCTCCGGTATAAATTCAGTATTAATTCATTGTGATTTGATTGATGGTGCTTATAACGATGGAATAAGAACAAATACAATATTTTCATTCAGTGCATACTCAACCCCGATTGGTTATAAATTTAATATGGAACCAAAAAATCTTGTCTATTTACCTGTGTCAGGAAAAACCATATACAGAGTAAATTTTAGGATAACCGACCAAGATAATCGTATGATATCCTTTAATGATGAAATTATATCCATCAGAATTCACCTACGTGAAGTTTTTCAATAAATAAATAATGGTTATTGTGAGAAAACACGAGTTGGGAAAATATAAAATAATTACAGGGGAGGGCATGTACCTTTCACCATACTATACAAGGTATGTGGGTAGAGGATACTATAAACCTAAGAGACAACGAGGTGTAGGTCATCAATTTCGAAATAAAGGAGATGGGATAATTGATACTCTAATGGGTATTGGTTCAACCATCCTTAAACATAAAGACCTAATTGGTTCAACTGCTTCTGCCGTGGGTTCAGTTGCGGGTGCTATAAAGAGTATAAAAGATGCTCAAAAGGAGTCTCATAAATTACTAGCAATCAAAGAAATAAAAAAAGGTAAAACTCAACTATCTTCACAAGAACGACAAAAAATCATTAAAATACTTGGGTCAGGGTTTCAACAATTTTAATGCTATATAAATACAAGTATGGAAGCGATTGATAGTATCTATGATTTGGATGATACGATTATCATTTCAAACTCCACTAAAAAGGAAGACTATTTTAAGGTAAATGCTATAACAGGAACAGACTGGAATTCAAACGGAACCAAAAGTTTTGAAATAAATAATCAACAAACTTACTTGAATATAGCTGATAGTTTCTTGCTGTGTAAATTTAAATTCACTAAGGCTGCGAATAATACTAATGCTACACTCGTAAATGATTTCTTCTGGAAAATGTTTGACAGTGTCCGCCTGTATATTGGAACACAAGAGGTTGAAGCGGTTGATTTTGTCTCTGCTACATCTGAAATGATGAAATTTACACTATATTCGTTTAGTGATAGAATGGGTAAGGGAGCTGTTGAAGGTTTTATTCCTGATATGTCAACGGGTACAAACACAGACCCTGGTTATAGTCAAAGGAAGTCAATGTATAATGATGACGCAAAAGCTGAGAATAGTTTTACCGTAGCAGTACCTCTGAAAGGTATATTTGGATTTTGTGATTATGATAAAGTTTTGTATGGGCTTAAAATTAGATTTCAACTACAAAGGAATGATAATGTAAATAGATTGCTTTTTGGGGTTGAAAATGCTTTTGGAGAAAATAATAAATTTGTTATTAATGATTTGTGTTGGTATATCAGTGAATATACTCCTAATCTTAAAACGGAAGAGATGTTAAATAGAAGACTTAACTCAAAGAAACCGCTAAATGTATCATACCTTAAAAGAAGATGTCAACACGTTAAACTGGAACACACTACCTACACTTGGAATTTGGGTGTTCTTCAAGGAAAGCCACGATACCTCTGGCTCATTTTTTAAAAACCAGATGGAGAGGACGGTACTAATAAGAATAATGCCCTGAGTGATAATGCTAAGGTGAAACAACTTCGGGTTTCTCTTGATGGCACATTTTATCCGCGAGATAGATTGGAAATTGATTGGGAAAAAAATGATTATGCGGAAGCCTACAAGTCCTACCAAAAGGTGTGTGAAAGTAATGGTAATAATGATCCTATTTTGGATATGGTTGCGTTTCAAAAACTTTATACAATCTACGCAATTGACCTGAGTTCTCAAAAGGAAACTACAAAGTCTAATCGAGTGGATACTTCTCTATACATTGAAAGAGGGGAGAGTGAAGAGGTTAATGCATATTGTTTGCTTTTGGAGGAAACAGAATTACAGATTAATACAGATAATGGTGTTATGATTAATATCACATAGGTTTTTTCTCATAAATAAATGGTTGGGGTATATGTTAATCAAATCAATCTTAATAAATTAACATCTTGTATTCAAAATCAAAAGCCTTGTATTATTAATGTTAATACAATTCAAAGAAAAGGAGCTGTAAGAATTGATGTTTTACTCACACACACACACAAGTAAAAACACTAAATGATGTTGGATCACTTAAAATTAAAATGACGAAACCTATGTTAAAGAAATATTCAATAGACGAGTCAAGAGGAGGATTTCTCCCGTTTCTAATTCCTTTATTTGCTGGTTTAAGTGCGGCGGGAGCATTGACTGGTGGTATTTCAGCAGCGGTAAAAACTGCTAACGAAAGGAAGGCACAACTAAAAGCTCAAAAAGAATTGGAAAGACATAACAAGGAGTTGGAGAAACAAATTAGTGGAAGTGGTGTAATTGTAGATTTTGCTCAAAAACTTGAAAGTCTACCTGATAAAGCTAGATTGTTGGTTGGAGATATGCTTTCCTCTATCGCTCAAGCGGGTGTTAAACTAACTAAACGGGGTAATGGATTGTATCTTTCTCATAAATAAATGGATAAATGGTTTAAACAATTTGGAAAGAATACAACGTCAAATATAGAACTAGCTAAGTATTGTAAAACACTAAAAATTGATAATGTGGTTATTTGTATGAGAGATGAATTAATACATATAAATAAGAATACAAAGAATACTATTATGAATTTAGACACACAGAATGGTTCTCATTGGGTTTGTATTCATAATAGTCAGGATAAATATTATTTTGATAGTTATGGTATGCCACCACCTGTTGAAGTAATACAATTCTTACAGAATGGTGTTTATCAAACATTTCAAGTTCAAGAAATTAATTCTAAATGTTGTGGTCAATTATGTTTATATGTATTATTTCAACTCAACAATAATGAAAATTTTTATGATATCATTTTTAATCTAATATAAATGACTTATGTTGGAAAAGATGGTTCTATCTTTGGAAAATCTTCTCAGGATATTGATTTATCAAATTATTATACAAAGGCACAGGCTGAACGACAAAAATATAGTGTAAGTACGTATATTGTGTCCCGACGAAGATTTTTCGGTGCAAATCTTTCATACCTGTATTGAAAATCGTGTTAATTCGTGTCGTGTCTTGAGGCCTTGTACAGTGTGCACTGTACAACCTTGAGGCTTTGTTTTTCTCTCAGCGGTCCGTCGTTTGTGATCCAATAACTTTCGTTCTCTGTATTCCCAGTCTTTTCACCCATAGCCTACTTCCTTGTGTTAATCTCAACTCAAAAAAAACAAAAAACAAACAAAAAAAAAAACAACAACAACATTTCCTTCTCTGTTCTCATTCGTTTATTCATTCTTATTCGTTCGTTCGTTCTTCGACCACGTGTTTCTCCCCCATTTCCCCAGATAGTTTTCACTCATTAACCTTCAATGTTTACACTTTCCCCTCAAGTTATGTATTCTGTCATATTTAATAACACCTTTTTCTTCTTCTTCTTTAAAAGGCTGCTTTCGACTTGCTCACCAAATCAATTCATCCCAAAAAAAATATCCATCTCCTATAGTGCCTTTTTTCTACATTCTCTAAACTCTCCTGCACTCCATCCTCCATCCAGCGTCCTTAAACGTATTTTTAACTCGAAGGTCACAAGAAACTCATTTTGCAATAAATGTTCGTTTCCCATAAATCGTACACTTTCAAAAATCCAATCTCACCCCTCCCCTCCAAATCTTCCCCATAACCCCTCCCCTCCAAATCTTCCCCATCACCCCTCCCCTCCAAATCTTCCCCATCACCCATCCCTTTCAAATCTCCCCCCTTGCCCCCTCCCTCCTAAACTACCCTCTCACCCCTCCCCGCCAAGACGCCCCCTCGCCCCTCCCCTCCTAGACTCCTGCCTCACCCCTCCCCTCCAAATCTCCCCCATATCCCATCCCTTTCAAATCCCTCCCCTTGTCCCTTCCCTCCCAAACTCCGCCCTCACCCCTCCCCTTCAAATCTCCCCACCCTCATTGCTTCTCAATTTCCCCCCTCTCACTCCCCCTCCTCAAAGCATCCTCCCCGCTTCTTCCCCCTTCAAACTCTCACCTCCATCTCCCCCAACCTTCTGCCTCGCTCTTCCCCCTCCTCAAATAACACCTCATTGTGGCTCACCCAATCACCATCAAACCTTTTGTCCGCCCCATCCTTCCCTTTCTCCGAGCTATTCTGAAATCTCTGACACACCTTCAACAGCTCTCCCTACCTCTTCCACCTCTCCCACATCTTACCCTACCCCTCCTCCCCCCTGTTCTGTATCTGATGCTCCCCCTTCCTCTTCATTAACGGTATGGACCTCAAACATCCGGGGCCTTCGTTCAAACTTAACTGATCTCTCCATACAGGTTGCTTCTGTCAAACCAGACGTGATCTGCTTAACAGAAACTTTCCTCCTTTATGATGTCTCTGATTCCATAGTATCTCTCCCGGGCTACTCCCTCCTTCGGTATGATAGACCTGAGCCTCGTCCTGGAGGCGGGGTTGCTATCTTTATCAAAAACTCTCTTCCTCACTCGCCCTGCACTGCACTCTCTCCACCTCACCCCCAGGAATACCTCTGGCTACGGCTTCCCCTTCGCTCCCACCTCTTGTTCATATGTGTGTTGTACCGTCCACCAAACAGTGATGACTCCATCTACATCTCGCTGTCTGATGATATGGACCAACTTCTATCTACTCATCCCAACTCTCTCTTCCTCATATGTGGTGATTTCAACTGTCATCATGCCAGTTGGCTGGGTGCGGGTACCTCTCTCACCAGCCATGGCTCCTCAGCAAAGGACTTCTGCGACTCACTGGGACTGACACAATCTGTCAATTTCCCGACCCGGATCTCAGTCAACGGAACATCTTCTCTTCTGGACTTGGTTATGACTAACTTCCCTGAAAATGTCTGCTGCTCTTCTTCTGCTCCGATCGGATCATCTGATCATGTCCTTGTTAAAGTGGACATCTCTCTGACCATCCTCAGGGAGCCTGCTCAGCGTCGACGAGTCTGGCATTTCACTCAGGCCAAATGGCACGGTCTTCAAGCAGCCATCAATCATCTGGACTGGTCTCCCATCTCTACCACCTCTGACATCAACTCATCCTGGGAATTCTTCCAAAGTAAATTGCTCTCTCTCATGCACAGATTTATCCCATCTCGTCTTCAGTTGTCATACCCTTCCTCCCGTCCATGGTACACGGAATCTTGTGGTGAGGCTGTTGCCCAGAAACAACTTGCCTTCGTCTCCTGGAAAGCAAATGCAACGGAAGGAAATCTCATTTCCTTTCACAAAGCCCGAAACAAGTGTGTGTCCACCCTCAGGAGAGCCAGGAAACAATATCTCTCCGTTCTCAAGACCGAACTCTCTTATCTGTCTCCCTCTTCCAAATCCTGGTGGCGTCTGGTCAAATCCGTTTCTGGTGTTTGTTCCCCCTCCATCCCCTCCCTTACCTCAAACGGCTACACAGCTGATTCCGCACGTGAAAAAGCTGAATGCCTCAACTCTGTGTTTGCCTCTAAATCTTGTGTCCCAAACCCATCCCTCTCTGTACCCACCATACCCAGTCGTACCCTGCTGCTCCTGGACTCCGTGTCCTTTCCTCCTGACAAGGTGGAAAAGTTTCTGTCAACCCTCGACTCTGATTCTGCAACTGGACCCGACGGCATCAGCCCACGGGTCCTAAAATCCTGCTCTGCTGCTCTATCTCACCCTCTCTCTGTTCTCTTCACCCTCTCTTTTGCTCAAGGTCAACTGCCATCTGCTTGGAAATCAGCCAACATCACCGCTTTGCACAAAAAAGGTGCAAAAACAGATCCTAGCAACTACAGACCAATCAGCCTTCTCCCAATTATCAGCAAAGTCATGGAATCCATCATTGCTTCGGATATGAAATCTTTCCTCTTCTCCAATGGCTTGATCTCTGATCATCAATTTGGTTTCAGACCAGGTCACTCTACTCTGGACATGCTGCTTCTGCTGTCTCAACAATGTATGGAGGTCCTCAATGCCAAACGGGAAATTAGAGCTGTCTCCCTCGACATATCACGTGCCTTCGACACGGTCTGGCACCCCGCTCTGCTCACCAAACTCTCCTCCTTTGGTATCCATGGAAATCTCCACGCATGGCTGGCGGACTTCCTCTCTAGTCGTCGTCAACGTGTGGCCCTGAATGGGTTTCTCTCATCTCCTCTTCCTGTTCAGGCTGGAGTTCCCCAAGGCAGTGTTCTGGGCCCCGTGCTTTTTCTGGTCTTCATCAATGATCTCTCTGACTCTCTCGAAAATCCTCTCTATCTCTTTGCTGATGACTCCACTCTCTGCCGCTCCATTCCTCTTCCCTCAGATCGGCAGTCTGCTGCCTCCTCACTCTCTGAAGACCTGGACAAAATCACAGACTGGTCAAACAAGTGGAACATGTCTTTCAATCCTGACAAATCTCACACTCTTACTATGTCTCTCCGAAAAGATCGACTGGACAACCCTCCCATCTACTTTCTCAACAATCCTCTCCAAGAAGTTCTGTCGCTCAAGATTTTGGGTCTCACTATCTGCCATGATCTTTCTTGGGAAAACCACATTTCCAAGCTGGCCTCCAAAGCCAGTCGCCGACTGGGCATCCTCCGTCGTGCGAAGTCCTTCCTCGGCACACCTGAGCTCCTCACCACATACAAGGCTTTCATCCGCAGCTCAATGGAATACTGTTCTCCCCTATGCTCCTGCCTCACACCTAGCTCGGCTTCACGCTGTTGAAACCAAAGCTTTCAGAATTATTGGAATCTCCCGCGATGAAGCTATCTCTGAGGGCTCCTGCCTCACACCTAGCTCGGCTTCACGCTGTTGAAACCAAAGCTTTCAGAATTATTGGAATCTCCCGCGATGAAGCTATCTCTGAGGGCCTTTCACTCACTCACCGCAGGCAGGTAGGTGGTCTTTCTGTCTTCTACCGACTCCTCTCCGGCCTTGCACCCCCAGCTCTCTCTGTGCTCTGTCCCCCAAATATTCCTACAGGTCGCACAAGATCTGCCAGCAACCCTCTGATGGTTAAACTGCCGAAATCTCGGCTCTCTGCTCACCTTCACTCTTTCATTCCTCTTTTCTCCCGCCTCTGGAACAAACTCCCTCACTCCCTTCAATCCCACTCCTTCCTCCAGGTCTTTAAAACAGCTGTTCACCACCATCTCTTATCTTCCCCCATCCAAAACCTTGATCTTTTCTACCCCCGCTAATTCACCCCAGATCCACCTTGTTTGAAATTCCAACTTCTTTCCTGGAAGTCTTGGCAGTGTCCATATGTTTTATACCTCTCCCACCGCCCCCTTCCCACGCCCCCCCCCCCCCCAAAGCCCTCGCCCTCTCTCAGATCTCTCGATGTCTCCATGTCTCTCGGTCCCTGCTCTCAAATGTTGTGTTTGTGTCCTTCCCCCTCTCTCCCCATCTTGTCTACCGCTCCCTATGTTATATGTTTTATGTGTCGGTTTGTCTTTCTGTGTGATTAATGTTCGCTCTTTCACGAGCCTCGATCTTGTATACAAAAAAAAAAAAAAAAAAAAAAAAAAATGTATAAATATTAATATGAAGAATACTTATAAATTAATCAATTATCCAAACCCTACAGATGCAAATGACTTAATTAGATTTAGTGATTTATCACAATATATATTTTTAAAGAAAACAGCACGTTTTGTTAAACAAGTAAAATTTACAACCACAACACCTGGTTATACTGACCATACACCTTTCCTCATTGAATTTAACTACCTGCTTACAATTGAATTTTATAAAGAAGGACATATAGTTAATATGCGAATTAATAAATGGGGGTATGATATGCCTGATTTAGGGTATAATTGGTCTTTTTCAATAAACATAGAAGACCTACATGATTTAAATCAGTCTCGTAAAGAAGAATCTTATCCACTTGGTGAAGATAAGGATTTATGTGGAAGTACAATTAGTAAACAACAAATACGTGATTTTAAGAAAAGAAAAATATATGATAGTATAGCGATGGTTAGCATGACAAAGAAGGAAGGTCATGAGATAAGGATAGAAAGCCAAGGAATACAAACCAATTTGGTAGTGGGAAGATGGGGGGGTGGTATTACCTGTCATAATATTAATCTCACATATATTTCTGATACATAAATGACAGGAAGAAGACTACAAGAGAATTATAATTTTTGTATTCAAGGATACCTACAAGAAAAGGGTGCTCGGTATTACATACCTTATGATTTGGAGCATATACATGGGAATTTTGTCATAAAAAACTGGCCTTATACTGATATTGTTAAACCCACAAATAGAGACTTGTTTAAAGTATTAAATAAAAATGAACTTCTCAAAGTTATGAAATATAAAACTCTTTTAGAAATCGTCAACAAATCTTATTGGTATCCTATTATGAGAAAAATAATTATAGATACAAGAATATCTCAAAATCCAGATGAGTATATGTATAATATTCTTTGGGGTTTAAACTCAAGGGTAGCAAGGGATGAGGAAGGAGTTGAAGAAGAGAAGGAGAAAAGAGAGAAAAAGGAGAAGGAGGAGAGGGAACAAAGAGAGAGGGAGGAGAGGGAGATGGAAATCAGAGCGATTCAAAAAAGAGTGGATGTATTACAGCAAGAAGATCAATCTCCACTCACCGAAGAGGAAAATAAAGAAAGAATGAATGCTGTGAAAATATTGATATCAAAAATTGCTAAGATAAATGAGGAAGGAGTTAAAGAAGAGAAGGAGGAAAGAGAGAAAAAGGAGAAGGAGGAAAGGGAGAAAAAGGAGGAGGAGAGGGAGGAAAGGGAGAAAAGAGAGAAAAAGGAGAAGGAGGAAAGGGAGAAAAAGGAGGAGGAGAGGGAGGAAAGGGAGAAAAGAGAGAAGGAGGAAAGGGAGAAAACAGAGAAGGAGGAGAGGGAGCAAAGAGAGAGGGAGGAAAAATATAAAAAGATGGAAATCAGTGAGATTAATAAAAGATTGAAGGTATTACAGCAAATAAATCAAACTCAACGCACTGAGGAGGAAAATAAAGAAATGAAAAGTCTAATGAAAATATTATTTTCAAGAATAACGACGTCAATGTCTTCAGTTTCAGGGAGGAGATTTAAACGAGAAAGTGGGGATAAAGAAGAAGAAGAAGGAAAAGATTATGTGGTTGATGATGTCGGTGTAATTGACTTTAGTTAGTTTTTATTTGTAAATAAATGGAGGAGAGAGTGAAGGCATTCCTTAGGATTCTTTATGTTTTAAAAATAAAGATTGAAATGTATATGTTGAAAACCAAAAAGGTTTTGATACTCTGTCGGAATTTTTCTGATAAATAAATATGAGTTATTGTCTCAAATGTAAAAAGAAAACTAAATCTAAAAATATCTCTTATGTTAAAGCTAAAAATAATAGAGTTTGTCAAAAAGGAATATGTCAAGTGTGTGGCTCTAAAAAGTGCCAATTCATCTCTCCTAAAAGAGGAGGAGACATACAAAAGTTTCTGTCAGGAAGTAAATTTACAACAACTGGAATTCCAGGGGAATTACACCTTCCAGGGTATTCTTTCTGTGGTCCAGGAACAAACTTGGATAAAAGATTAGATGAGGCTGACAATCCTAAACCTTGGTCCAGACCAAAAAATAGGGTTGATGAAGTGTGTATGAAGCATGATATTGCTTATGGGGATACCACCACATTGGATGAAAAACATGAAGCAGACAGAGAAATGTTGTATAATTTGTCTTTGATACGAAATCCGACATTGAGAGAGAAAGTTGATAGGTTTATTGTGAAAAAAATGATAAGTGTTAAATTGAAACTTGGTCTTGGTTATTTCCCAAAAAACTATTAAACTCCAATGATGTTATCAAGACTGAGGAGCTTTTGGCTAATGAATTACATAAACCTATAATCACAAAAGTTAAAAGAAGGAAAGTTTATTCTAAATACACCGACCACATATGGTCCGCTGATTTAATCGAATTAAATAATGATAAGGGATACAGGTATGCTTTAACCGTTATTGATTTGAGGAGTAGATTTGCCTGGGTTGTCCCTTTAAAAAATAAAAGGGGTGATACTTTAATGTTAGCCTTTAAGCTAATATTTGATCGGGATAAAAGGAAACCAAAGAAGTTATGGACTGATGAGGGAACAGAGTTCTATAACAAAATATTCATGAAATTTCTTAAGGGGAAGGGTATTAAATTATACAGCACCTTTAATGAAGGAAAGGCAGTTGTTATTGAGCGTTTTAATCGTACTTTAAAAGAGAAATTATATAAAAAATTCACACAACTCGGTTCTCAAAAATGGGTGTATTTAATTCAGGATATTGTAGATAATTACAATAATACAGTTCATTCATCAACAAAATCAAAACCATCAGAAACATTTACAAAATTAGAATATGAAAAGGAGATTAATTTGAGAAAGCCCAAGTTCAAAGTTGGTGATATTGTAAGAATATACAAATGGAAAATCCATTTTGAGAAAGGTTATACACAAAAATGGACTCGTGAATTATTTAAAATCATTGATGTAATGGATACAGTCCCTTGGACCTACAAATTATATGATTTAAATGGAGAAGAAATCTTGGGTTCATTTTACTCGCAAGAATTACAAAAAACACAAGTAAGCAGATAATACCCTTGAAAATAATAAATAAATAAATAAAATGTAATGGGGATACGTTTTTAAATCTGTGAACCCCAAACACAGAATCACACAACTTTTTAGTTGGGGCTTAACTTTTGTGTGTGTATAATGGGGATACGTTTTTAAATCTGTGAACCCCAAACACAGAATCCCTCAACTTTCCAGTTGGGGCTTAACTTTTGTGTGTGTGTGTATGTTTGAGTGAGTCATAATAATATACAAACCCTAACCCAACCCCATCCCTAACCCAACCCCACCCCTAACCCAAACCCATCCCTAACCCAAACCCATCCCTAACCCAACCCCATCCCTAACCCAACCCATCCCTAACCCAACCCCATCCCTAACCCAACCCCATCCCTAACCCAACCCAATCCCATACCCAATCCCATCCCTAACCCAACCCCATCCCTAACCCAACCCTAACCCAACCCCATCCCTAACCCAACCAATCCCTAACCCTCACATTCAAAATCCCAACCCTAACCCAATCCCATCCCTAACCCAACCCCAACCCTAACCCTCACATTCAAAATCCCAACCCTAACCCAACCCCATCCCTAACCCAACCCCATCCCTAACCCTCACATTCAAAATCCCACCCTAACCCAATCCCATCCCTAACCCAACCCCATCCCTAACCCAACCCTAACCCAACCCCATCCCTAACCCAACCCATCCCTAACCCTCACATTCAAAATCCCAACCCTAACCCAACCCCATCCCTAACCCAACCCCATCCCTAACCCAACCCCATCCCTAACCCTCACATTCAAAATCCCACCCAAACCCTAACATAATCTTTCTTTTCTTCTTTTTTTAAATACGTATTTTTTTTATTTTTTTTCCTCTTCCCCCAATTCTGTCTTTCAAGGCTTTCAAGTTTGAAGAAGTAGAAATGGGAAGAAAGAATTTTCCAGCATTTTCTTCCTCGAACTTTCTTGATATTGCTTAAATCAAGCGTCATTAAATAAAGAACATTGTTCATTGCTTTAGAATCCAAAGAGTCTCCAAGAGGAACCCCACAGGTAGAGTCTCCAAAATAAAACCAACTTTCCAAGTTCCCAAGGTATAACCACATTCCTGTTGAGCCTCCAACATAGGTATCACATTCCGAGTCATCAAAACAAAACCCCCATTCCGAGTCTCCAAAAATATAACCATCTTTCCAAGTCCCCAAGGTAGAACCACAATTTTCAGAAATATTGGGGGTTTCCGTGATAAGTCTCACATAGTATAACTGCGGACCATCAGGGAAAACTTCCCTTTCCCAATTTTTTAGGGTTTCTATGATGTGTCTCACATAGTATAACTGCGGACCATCAGGGAGAACTCTCCTTGCCCAATTTTTTAGGGTTTCTATGATGTGTCTCACATAGTATAACTGCGGACCATCAGGGAGAATTCCCGTTTCCCAATTTTTTAGGGTTTCTATGATGTGTCTCACATAGTATAACTGCGGACCATCAGGGAGAACTCTCCTTGCCCAATTTTTTAGGGTTTCTATGATGTGTCTCACATAGTATAACTGCGGACCATCAGGGAGAATTCCCGTTTCCCAATTTTTTAGGGTTTCTATGATGTGTCTCACATAGTATAACTGCGGACCATCAGGGAGAACTCCCCTTTCCCAATTTTCAGAAATTTGTGGGTCTCCAATGTATGACTTGTATTCTGGCTCATCAAGGTAGAACTTGTTCAGTGGGTTTTGTTTTGATAACTCACAACAAGTATCATCATGGTAAAACTCTTTTTCAGGATTTTGTGGATCTCCAAGGTATAACTCTTTGGCTGGGTCATCAAGGTAGAACTCGTTCTGGGGGTCTTGGTTGTTCAAAATGTCTTCAAACAAAAAAATAACTTCATCCCAAGTTGTGTTAAAAGCAGAATTTTCATTTCGTATCTCAGATACAATTTCCTGTGAAAGAAAATAACAATGTATTAATTTAAAACAATATTTTTTATTTGTATAAATCAAGCTCTATGAATATTAAAATAAACTTTGTTAACTCTTCCATGAGTCTCATCTAAAAAAAAAAATTAAAATAAATAATTAAATAAATAATTAATTAAATAAATAAATAAATAAATAAACAAACTTACCTCCATTGATAAGAGGTTCGAGTCCAGTTCATCAATCTGAAGGTTGAGTTCTACACAGGTAGTAGGACTCCAAGGAATAGCAAAGTTATCCCATTCCATTTCGGCATAATAGTCCATTCTCAAGTGAAGCAGAAAGCGTGTTTGAAAAAGCCTGTGTGGTCGGTGCCTTTTATAAGGACTGGGTGTGTCATTTCCTGTGGAAATTCCCTGGGCGTGTCTTAACTGGAAATGATGTGATGGAAATTCCTTGAAAATGATGTAATGTATTACCTGGAAATGATACAATGCTGAAGAGTTTATAAAGTGGGTGGGACTTAACAAAGTGGGTGGGGTTTAGCAGAAGTGGGCGGAGCTTGGCAAAAGTGGGTGGGGTTTAGTAAAAAGTGAGCGTGGCTTAACAAAAAGTGGGCGGGGCTTAGTAAAAAGGTGGGCGTGGCTTAACAAAAAATGGGCGTGTCTTACCAAAAAGTGGACGGAGCTTAACAAAAAGTGGGCAGAGCCTACCAAAAAGTGTGTGGCACTGGAGGCGCTCAAACAAGAACATTGAGGGAGGTTTACCATTTTATCTTAGCTCAGTTAAAATATCTTAATAAAGAACCAAACTCAAACATCTTTTTTGTTAATATATTAGATGGTGAAGGGAGTGGCAAGATAATTAAATTATTTCCCACGCATAAACAAATATTTGTAGGGTCGTTGTTTGAGTGGGCCAAAGATGATTCACCAGATGATATTAAGAGTAAACGGTTAAAAGGTCCATAAGGTCAGAAGGATCACAGGTTCACACAGAAGGACCATTGTTTAAGTGGTCTAATGAATAAGGATAACATGTCAAAAGGTTAGAAGGTTCGTAAAGAACAGGGTGAGAGAAATAGAGGTGTTTAGGGGCAATGAGGGAGGGGAAAAATTAACATGTAAGTCAATGGGAAAATGAGAGTGTCCCAGAAGCAACATATTGTTACAGACGTGGCTTGGATGTTATTTACCGAGCGGTTTTATGGTATGACCACGTCTGCACAAGTTACCCGATTGTGCCCGAACGTTGACTAGTCGCGCGATGCTGGCTCAATAAGAAAAAGAAGACACCCGGCTGGATTACAATAACACAATACGACACCAAGGTTTCAATTCTCAAGACCTCCGGAGGAGATTATATTCGTACGGAAAGGTCAGATTACAGGGGCTAGAAGTATAATCACAGAAAGACAGGCACTTAGACACACTCTTATATTAACCCCGGACAGACGACAGGTAAACGGGACAAGGCTGACTCACACGGGGGTTGATGGCAAGGAAAGGCAGATAGCGATGGCTCAAGGTGCACTCTTGGGCTCGGGGCAGGGTACAGTACGGTCCGGTCCGGTCCAAAGATGCGGGGAGGTATCGTCGCGCTGGGGGTGGCGGTGGCTTCTCTCTCCAAGCTGAGGCGCATCTGACGTCACATCCGGCGCGGGGCCGCGTATATCCGGCGGGGAGTGACACGCCCTCGGCTCGTTAGCTCCGCCCCAGATGGAATCGGCACGTTGCTTCTCATTGGGTGCGTGGGGGGGGTTACTGGCTCCGCCCCTGACGAGGAGCTGACAGCCAGCCCCTTCGGGGTAACGCCGTGGAGCGCATGGTCATGGCGGGTAACCGAGCCGGTGTGAGGACGCACACTCCCCGCCCCTCTGTTGTTGTAGTCGTAGTTGTAGTTGTAATTGTTGTTGTAGTTGTTGTTATTGTTGTTGTTTGGGGAAGAAGATGGGAGGAGGTATGGGAAAGGTCCTAAACTCACTACTGATGCCATATAATCACATTCTGGTGCAACGAAGAGTCATAATTAATGGAAACGAGGCCTTAACTGACATAGATTAAGAATAACTAGGAAGATGTCCGAAAGTTGTCTACGTGTGGTGCGGTGGACCTGGGCACGACATTTAATGGGGGAATAAGGGGAAGGTCGGCTCTACTGATTGTTGTTTACATGCAATGGGACTAGGGAATGGGGGATTGGGGAAAGTTGGGGAGTATTGGAGAAAATAGGGGAATATTTACAAGCGGATATGGAGGCCAAATTCCATATTCGCAACATTGCACCCTTCTCTACCCTCGGGGCGTCCCGACCCGATAAATTTTTACCTACTTTAGTGTGGCACGCAATGTAGTTCCCTCTACTATTAACTCTACCCTGAGTGCGACAGTTTTACAGATATTCACAAATGAGTAAATATGTCCCCCTGCGACGTTGCACCCTTCTCCTCACAGAAACACACCCACAGGATAACCGAATCCGGAAAGAATCCTCAAACTAAACATACAGCCGGTAGGGAGCATTATTTACAAGATTACGCTGATATCTACACTACGATCCAGGACCTGTTTTTGGAGGAACACATGCAGATGTTATGCATAGAGAGAGCGCGCTTGCCAACATCGATACACCAACCCACGAGTGCTCTGTGGCCGACGGCCTTTAATAACCTGCAGAGCACCCTGTCCCAGCATCAAAAGCACCACCCCACCACCAATCGGTGCAGTCACCATTGTTCATTGGAATAAAAATAAATTCGACAACCCCTAACCCTGCAGGTGTCTCTTGCTCTTCTTGTGGTGCACTTGGTGGTGTTAATTAACAGTGGTTCACCTTTATGGCATAGGTGCCACGTTGACCCATAGGTCCATCCCCGGGTGGTGCTTGGCCGCAAACGAACTGCGGTCCATTGTGGGTGGCCACAAACATTGCGGTCCATATGGTGTATCGATCCCGGCAGCAAACAGCGAAAGTGCAGGCCCACAACTGCGCAGCCAGCACCTCTCTCTCCTCTCTCTCTACCCCAAAGCCAGATCCTCGGAGGTGGGAGACAAAAGAAGAACCAAGTGAGTAAGGTGGTAAGGGCGCAAAAGTGCACGCAATATAAGGTAATGCACACTGGGGGCACATGGGAACCAGGTGAGACAGGTACGTTCCTATCGTACGCCCCCCCCCACCAGGTAACCTACATGGCCCCTCCCTTACCCCTTACTGTATCCACACAACACAACACTACCCATAAACATCTACTTTACAAATCAACAAACATCCCTACTGTCTTCCCCGTTCCTCCCATAAACCAAATTCGTCTTCTCTCCCTCCTAACCAATCAAATTTGCCATTTTCAACTCTCATCAAAATTTGCCATTTTCAACTCAACATCAAAATTTGCCATTACCAATTCATCATCAGTCCCTCCTAGGGAGGGAGAGATGGAATCACCCCAATGTCTCATCCACGTCGTGATGCGTCTCACAAATCCTCACAGCAATCTCATTTCCTGCACAAAACAAAGAAAACACAGGTGTGGAGTCATCATCATCACCACAGGTAAGTGGCTGCGTATGGTGCGACAGGTTCATCAATCCTAACTATCGCCTAAATGACTTTAACAACTTTACACTACCCGGGGTCTTTCTCCGGCCAAACCATTGGCCCTCTTACACTATGGGTTCTAAAAACCAATTCCCATTGGCCAAACTGTGGTGCTCTTCAATTTGGGGTCTCACTCCCCCGATTCATCTCCCGGTGCCCTCGTACAATTTCTGGGCTGCGACGTGTACCTCTCCCAGTGGGTCTACCCACCTGCACACCTCCACCACTGCAGTTGCCTCCGAGCTTACCTGCTCCTTACCCTAACCTAACTACCAGGGGAAGGCCCTCTGGCTCTCTCCCCACTCCGTGCCCTCTCTGGCACTGGGCTGCCCGATCCACACCCGGGATCCTCAGGCACCCACTCACAACTACCGGCTCCCAGAGCCCACCTGCGGCCTCACCTGGCCGACATCCTCACAGTGGTGGAGTGCCCAACCAACTACACACACTAACAGGCTACACGCCCAGCCATTTCCACAACACTAATGCACCCATTCACAACACCATTCTGCAACCGCACCACAAATGCCAATATCCAACCACAATTTACCTGCACCCTCTACCTAACACTTACACTACCCGCCCCGGGTGCTCGTGAAAGGGGTCCACTCTTCCCCCATCCACACCTTCGCACCATGCACACCACTCCGTACCACTCACTCCAACTCTCTCCACACACCTGTACCTGCACACCTGTGCTCTCACACCTGGTGCCACCTGCACCCTTCTCTCCCCAAGCGCATTCGCGCTGATCCACACACTCACTACTCATACACTGCTCCACACACCTGTCCAGTTGCACACCTGTGCAATCACACCTGTTCAATTCTCACAAACACGGCATCATCTCAGCTAACTACTCCCTTCTGAAACTTGCGCTTCCCAGTCGTCCCTTTAAACTATTGCGCTCCCTCGTCATTATCATCCATACTAATCTACCTGCGTCCCCACTACAGGTATCAGTCACTAACTAATCTTAACGTTACCTAATGTCAATCTCTTCTAGATCCCTACAATATAACCTAACCCACCCGGGCTAGTTTTCACTGCCATACACCCCATAAGCTATTGCTCCTTTGCCCCCACCTGTGAGGGATGGTGGATTTGCCATCCCACCACATCGGGGGTCTCTCACTATCAATTTTGCACGTCAAATTTCAACAAATCAAAAATTTGCCAATCCTACTCATCATCTGCCAATCACTACTGCCAATCCTTTGCCAATCACCAAATTTTGTTTTTCTCCAATTTTGGGTCCAAAACACTAACCTCATCACCCAGTCGACTCACTAATACCTCTCGGTGCGCCAATCCCTGTCCAAAGCCCGGCTTCGTAAAGCCAAGCAATGAATGCTGGTTGTTTTGTGCCGGCGGCTGGATGCGTCCGTCATTCGGGGCAGGGACGGGGGCTTACCCGGGCCGAGATCCCACGCATCACCTCGGCGTGGAGCCATCCAATGTCCCGATCTCGACCTGCCGGCACGTCTCAACAAAACGTGGTCGCCATAACGACCCTTCCTATCGGGCTGCCCGCTCCGCCTAGTGGAGCACGGACGCGGCCGTTCAAAGCGAGGCCCAGCACGCACCGAGGGCCTGCTTCGGCTAAAAGTCGTTCTAAACTCTACCCCGTCTAACGTCGATGCTTCACCTGCATGCTTACACCCCGAAGCCCGTTCCTTGCTCACACATCCAGCCGTGCTCATGCTCCTCGTACCTTTCCTTACACACCCAGGTACCCTCATTCCACTCACAGCCTTGGTCACACACCTGACCACCGAACACTTTGGCACACATTCGTTGGTCGCACACCTCACCAAAACACCTCTTCGCGCCCCCTCCTCGGTCACCTCCTCTGTGACAATCACAGGTGTGCCCTCATTCACACACCCAACCACGTGCCTCACCACCAACTCCAGCGTGCATTCCCACTCACGCTCTACCATTCCAGGTGTGCATCCTTCCATCCCAGGTGTACATCCTCGCTCACCTGTCACAACTAACTCACGCTCCATGTCACTCTCACTACTTTCACCTCCATTCCTGACAGCGCACTCACCCTTACTCTTGACAGCGCACTCTTTCCCCATGCACCTGTCCGTCACACACCTTTCTCGCGCACACTCTCCCGTCACACCCTCTGTAACACTCACCACAGGTGTGCATTCTTCCTTGCCTTTGACAGCGCACTCTTTCCCCATGCACCTGTCCGTCACACACCTTCCTCGCGCACACTCTCCCGTCACACCCTCTGTAACACTCACCACAGGTGGACACTCTTCCTTACTTCTGACAGCGCACTCTTTCCTCATGCACCTGTCCGTCACACACCTTTCTCGCGCACACTCCTGCGCACACTCTCCCGTCACACCCTCTGTAACACTCACCACACCGCGCTTCCACGTGCTCCCTCGCACACACGCTACGACCGACTCACTCTCGCCAGCACACTCACTCCTTGGCACGCACTTTTTCCTCACACACCCCAGAGTCGGATTTTCTCGCACACCTCCTTTTTCGCACACCAGATCTGTCGCACACTTCACCAACGGCCTCTCACGAACACCCGGGTCTATCTCGACCCCCAAGCCTATTAAATCACCTGGCGCATCATACGCACGACCATATTGGTCACCACTTACACCGGGTCCTCTTTCTCTTCGCTTCTCCTCCATCACCTGCGAATCCCTCATCCGGTTAATGAGCACATCATCACGATCCGAACACAGACTCTGGACCAATTCTTTTACCTCCTCTTTTATCTCTTTCTTATCCTCTCTGCGTCGCTTTTTAATTTCGCTCACCCCTTCTTCCACTTCTTCTAATTTTTGCTTCATCTCCTTCATCTCTTCGTGCGCCCCTTTAAGTTCTTCCTCTAACTCCACTTTATTTTTTTCTATGTGCTCCCGCACCTCCCGCTCTTTAACCTCCATTACCTCTACCACCTTGTCCATTTTCCTCGTCAGGTCCTCATGTACCGTCTGACACTCTTTTTTAATTACCCCTACGTCCTTTTTCATCTCCTTCTGTGTCGATTTTAAACCCTCTATTACCGCTGTGTTCTTCTTTACCTGGTCCCCCAACTCCTTTTGTCCCACTGTCAGTTGTTCTACTCCCAGCGTCAACTCCTCTATACCACCTTGCAATTTTACAGTCCCCTTTCTCACCTCTTTCTCCATGCGCTCCTTACAGTGCCTCACCTCCTCGCGCACTCCTCCGACCTCCTCACTCACTCCTCTTCTGATCTCCTCTCCCATCACTTGCATCTCCTGCCCAGATGCCACCCTCATCTGCTCCATTTCCTCCCTGTGAGCATCCAGTTTGGTTTCTACCCCCATTCTGACCCCCTCTATCTGCTGCTCCATTTGTTTAACTTCCCTTTCCGCTTGGTCCCTCATGTCCCTCAATTTGCCTTCCATACTGTTTTCTAACCCCTCTAACCCAGTTTTCACTCCCTCTATCTGATTCTCCTGGGCAGCCATTCTATTTTCTACCCCCATTAACCCATTTTTCACTTCTTTTATCCCGTTGTCTAACCCCTCAAAATTATTGTCTAACTTCCCAAATTTCTTGTCTAACTCCTCAAAATTATTGTCTAACTTCCCAAATTTCTTGTCTAATCCCTTAAAATTATTGTCTAACCCCTCACCGGTACCCCTCGCTTCGTCCCTCATTACCCCCATCTGGTTTCCCATTACCCCCATACTGCTTTTCAAACCTCTAATTTGGTCTCCCAATTGCTCACTATTCTTTTCCATTCGCTCGTTAGTCTGGGCCATAAGGGCCTTTATTTGCAAAAAAAACAAGTCCAAATCCACCAGGGGCGCTGTCACGGTCGCCGGCGCGGTGACCAGCGAGGCGCCATTTCGCGCGTTTGCTACTTCGTGCGTGACGGCGCTATTTTGCGAACCTGCCGCCCTCACTGCTTCGCTCTCCTCTTGTCCCTCAATTTGGTCCTGGATCGACCCTACCTCACTCTCCTTTACCGGACCCCAGCCGTCTTGACCCGCCATAGCGCGACTTTCAAAATTCGGTTTTTATTTTTATTTTCGTAAAACAAATTCAAATTTCGCCGTTATAATTTCGCGCGGGAAACGCGCTCCGAATCGATTCTACTTGTTACCAATTTGGGCCTAATAAATTTAGTCCCGGGTTCGAATTCCACTCCTCGACACCAATTGTTACAGACGTGGCTTGGATGTTATTTACCGAGCGGTTTTATGGTATGACCACGTCTGCACAAGTTACCCGATTGTGCCCGAACGTTGACTAGTCGCGCGATGCTGGCTCAATAAGAAAAAGAAGACACCCGGCTGGATTACAATAACACAATACGACACCAAGGTTTCAATTCTCAAGACCTCCGGAGGAGATTATATTCGTACGGAAAGGTCAGATTACAGGGGCTAGAAGTATAATCACAGAAAGACAGGCACTTAGACACACTCTTATATTAACCCCGGACAGACGACAGGTAAACGGGACAAGGCTGACTCACACGGGGGTTGATGGCAAGGAAAGGCAGATAGCGATGGCTCAAGGTGCACTCTTGGGCTCGGGGCAGGGTACAGTACGGTCCGGTCCGGTCCAAAGATGCGGGGAGGTATCGTCGCGCTGGGGGTGGCGGTGGCTTCTCTCTCCAAGCTGAGGCGCATCGCATCTGACGTCACATCCGGCGCGGGGCCGCGTATATCCGGCGGGGAGTGACACGCCCTCGGCTCGTTAGCTCCGCCCCAGATGGAATCGGCACGTTGCTTCTCATTGGGTGCGTGGGGGGGGTTACTGGCTCCGCCCCTGACGAGGAGCTGACAGCCAGCCCCTTCGGGGTAACGCCGTGGAGCGCATGGTCATGGCGGGTAACCGAGCCGGTGTGAGGACGCACACTCCCCGCCCCTCTGTTGTTGTAGTCGTAGTTGTAGTTGTAATTGTTGTTGTAGTTGTTGTTATTGTTGTTGTTTGGGGAAGAAGATGGGAGGAGGTATGGGAAAGGTCCTAAACTCACTACTGATGCCATATAATCACATTCTGGTGCAACGAAGAGTCATAATTAATGGAAACGAGGCCTTAACTGACATAGATTAAGAATAACTAGGAAGATGTCCGAAAGTTGTCTACGTGTGGTGCGGTGGACCTGGGCACGACATTTAATGGGGGAATAAGGGTAAGGTCGGCTCTACTGATTGTTGTTTACATGCAATGGGACTAGGGAATGGGGGATTGGGGAAAGTTGGGGAGTATTGGAGAAAATAGGGGAATATTTACAAGCGGATATGGAGGCCAAATTCCATATTCGCAACAATATATACACTACTGATCATATTCTTCAATGTCTGGTGAAACCTTTCCAAGGCCCCCTTTGCTCTCGGGATGGTAAGTACTTGATCTTACTTATTTTCAAGGTACTTGATCTTACGCAGTAATTTTCCTAAGAGGCACTGCCTCTGGGAACCTCGTGGAAGCGCACATGATGGTCAGCAAATACTGATGTCCAGCCTTAGTTTTAGGGAAAGGGCCTACACAGTCAATAATGACTCGGCTGAATGGCTCTTCAAAAGCTGGAATTGGTTTTAAAGGTGCAGAGGGGACTTTCTGATTCGGTTTTCCCACCAGCTGGCAAGAATGGCAAGATTTACAGAACTCCGCCACATCACTTCGCAATCCTGGCCAGAAAAAATGTACCAAAATTCTGTCACATGTCTTGTTCACTCCAAGGTGCCCGGCCAAAGGTGTCTCATGTGCCAAACTCAATATCTCCTTCCGGTACGGCGGTGGCACCACAATTTGGTAATGAACATTCCACTCGTCATTTGCTGGCACCTCCGGTGGTCTCCAATTTCTCATGAGTATTTCCCCTTTCATGAAGTAACCAACAAGTATCTTCATAGCCTCTTCCTCTGTAATGGCTTTACCAATCAAACTCTGGAGCTCCGAATCTCTGTGTTGTTCTTCAACAAGTCTCTTGTTGGCATCTGTTCAACCTCGTTCCCAAATGTCTCCGACGGACACTCCATTTTCTCTTTTGGTACAGATGCCACCTTTTCCTTAGGTTCCTTGATGTCACTCCCTTTCCTATTATCTCTTCCCGACTTTTCCTCCAATATCTCTATGGAACCCAAATCCACATCACCTTCCTTCTCCTTCTCTTCAGAGCACTTCCTACCCATAGCACGAGTCACTGCACAGGATGGAAAGATACCCGAGATCTCCTGCTCTAACTGTGCGGTGTTATTTTCCTTACTGGGCTTTACAACCAACATCGGATTACCAGAAACTCGACCCCCGGCCAAATCAACCCGATAATAAAAGAAATTCCCTCTACAGGAAGAGTGGCTTGTAACCCCACAGTGACCGGTCCTGACACCAACTCAGACTTTAAATGGATGACATGAAGAGGAGCTTTAACATAGGCACCAACCCCCTGTAAGAGAACACTAACCCCAGTTGCCGTCTTCTCCGATAATGGTAAAATGCCCTCAAGCATCAAAGATTGATGTGCTCCTGTGTCCCACAACACCCTAACAGGTCTCTGGTTAGTTAAGTCCCCATCCAGTGACACAAACCCCTCGGAAATAAAAGGTTTGTAACCCTCTTGGACAAGGTCGTTCTGTGATGCCGTAACTTTGGCACAAGAACCTTCACAAGGCACTGTCCTCCAAGGACGATTTCTCGCATTGGCCAACGCATTCGGAGTTGCACTAACCTGACTCCGATCCTGATTTTTCTTTTTCAGGGCGTAACATTGGGACATCAAATGCCCAGGTTTTTTGCAAAAAGCGCAAGTAGGCCCGGAGGAAAAACACGTGGTCTGCCTCGGGCCCCCCGGAAGATAGGTATGCCTTGGAACTGCAGTCTTCTGATCCCTAAAAGTCACGGTATCAGATTTTTCCCCATAGTCCTCTCTAGGCCGCCTCCATGAAAATTTGTTCTCTGAACCTGATTTACCATAACTCCCCTGGCTAACTCTAGGCGGGAAGTTAGGTTTGTGGAACCCCATCCGGTGTGTCAAGGCATTAGTCATCTGCCACTGTTGCTGCCTCATGCAACTCCGGGACCTTTTTTTCATCCAGATGCACTATAATGTCCACGTGGACACACTGTTTGAATTCCTCCACCAAGATCAATTGTCGTAAACGGTTGAAGTCTTTCCCAATCTCCTTCGAGTCACACCACCTATCAAACATAGTTTCCTTCATTCTGGCAAACTCCACATGGGTCTCACTCTCCCTCTTCCTGGCATTCCGGCATTTTTGTCGGTAAGCTTCAGGGACCAATTCATAGGCTTTGAGAATGGCTTTCTTCACTATCTCATGATCTGCACATTGGTCAATCGGTAAAGCCGAATAGATATCTTGAGCTTTACCCACCAGACCACTTTGTACTAACATAGTCCATGACCACACAGGCCATTTAAACATTTGAGCCACCTTATCAAAGTGTAGAAATAACTTGGCTACCTCCTTTTCATTGAAGAGTGGAACCAGCCTCACATGCCTACCAACATCCCAAGAGTTCTGACTGGTTGTCGAACTAGCCAGCATGGATATTACTTCTCTCCGTTCCCCCAGTAATTCAAGCTCCTTATGTTTAAGTTCCCTCTGATACTCCATGTCCCGTTCCTTTAACTCCCTTTCGGCTCTCCTTCCCTCTGCTCTTTCCTCTGCTCTTCTCTCCTCGAGTGCTCGTTCCTGTTCTGCTCTTTCCTTTTCTGCTTTCCATTCCAACTTTTTTAACCTTTCCTGGCTCTGCAGTTGCATCTCCATTTTCCGGAGCTCCATATTTCCTTTTTCCTCTGGTAACCAATCCAAGGCTACCTGTTCCCATGTTCCTTGTCCCACTAGAGATTCTACCACCAATGTCTGAATCTCTGCTTTCTTCATGCGAACTCGGACCTCCAAGTTATAATATTTGGCCAATATCATAAGTTCCGATTGTTTTAACGCCTGGAATTGTGCCTCGTTAGGGGACGTCGCAAACTTTTCTACTTCAAACACCATTGTGACTATTAGTTAGCACCTGTTAACCTTCACACAAAAAATTCCAAATTTTCAGAAATACAAATTTGGGAATGTTAGAAAATTCCAAATTTGGGAATTTTGGGAATGTTAGGGAATTCAATCCCGGGCGAGTCCCAATTTCTGTTACGTGCCTCTCCCCAAACCCCGGCCACGGTGTACCTCCGAGCCCTGAAAGGAGTCACGGCGGAAAGATGTGCTATTATGTGTGCCAATGACCAATGGTGAAACCACACCAATCAATTGTTACAAAACCAAGTATTGTATTAAAACCACACAACAATAACAAGTAACGCATGTACAAGAAAACCTCACTTGCACAGCAAACACCATATAATTTCTATGATGGTACCACCGATTTCCTGAATCAATAACTCACGGTATTCCCACGTGAGCAATCGGTAACATCCCCCAAAGTCACTGTGTCACGATACCAGGCCAAAGTCGATCCCATTGGCTCTCGCGATCACAAGAAAAGGGCGTACTGAGACCTAAACCCAGAACCACTAACATTCGACGCTGCAGACGAGCTGCTTGGTGAGGTGTCGGGCCGACGTCAGTCCGGTGAAAGTTCACCCAAAAGGCGACTGGGAGTTCACACCTTCGGTTCACCAGACAATGACGCTGACATGAACGATCAGCGGCTCCCAAGCAGAGAACCGTGAAGAACCGCGAGTTCCCAAGCAAAATCCACGACACACACGAGAACCAGGCGAATGGCTGGTGCAAGGTGAAATGGCTGATGTGAGATGAAATGTCGGACGGGCCCGTAATGGAGGCGTACCTGCTCTCCAGCGATGATTCACTTTCGGAACCAAAAGCAAAACCCGTCACGCAGGTTTATTTGCCACAGCAATAACGACACTGTCACAGGAATCCCTTTCCCGGGGAAACCAATATTCGCTCGTGACCAATGTCCACCAGCGTCCGCTCGACCTCTCGAAGCAGATAGGCCTTCCTTTCCCGATCTCACTCGATCCGCTCGCCCGCCTCTTCTTCTACTTCCGTTTTTGCCCTCACCCATCTCGTTTTCCTTCTGAGACATTATTTTTACCTTTGAAGACAGTTATCTCCATTTCACAGTCAAACTGTAACAATAATAGTACCACTGTTTAGAGGCCATTTTTCTTTCTGTAACTATAACTGTAACTCATCTGTAACAATAATAGTACATGAAACTAAAAATGCTTCAAGTGGATGACAACCACAAAGACGGAAGTGACGAATCCGTAACACTATTGGTGGAGGTCTCTTCCAATCTTCTAGGCTTCTGGGCATCTAGGCAACTGGACATCTGGGCATCTGGGCATTTAGGCATCTAGGCATCTGGGCATCTCGGCATCCAGGCATCTAGGGATCTAGGCCTCTAGGCATCTGGGCATCTGGGCATCTGGGCATCTGGGCATCCAGGCATCGAGGCATCTAGGCATCTAGGGATCTAGGCATCTGGGCATCTGGGCATCTAGGCATCTGGGCAATTAGGGATCTAGGCATCTAGGCATCTAGGCATCTGGGCATCTAGGCATCTGGGCATCTAGGCATCTAGGGATCTAGGCATCTAGGGATCGAGGCATCTCGGCATCGAGGCATCTGGGCATCTGGGCATCTAGGCATCTAGGGATCTAGGCATCTGGGCATCTAGGCATCTGGGCATATAGGCATCTAGGGATCAGGGCATCTGGGCATCTAGGGATCTAGGGATCTTGGCATCTAGGCATCTAGGGATCTAGGCATCTGGACATCTAGGGATCTAGGCATCTAGGGATCTAGGCATCTAGGCACCTAGGGATCTTGGCATCTGGGCATCTAGGGATCTAGGCATCTAGGGATCTAGGCATCTAGGCATCTCGGGATCTAGGCATCTAGGCATCTAGAGATCTAGGCATCTAAGCTCACGTGACCATGACTGATTGAACCAGCGACGTGCATTTCGAGGGAAGGGATCGGGCATGGTCGCCTTCCATCGTCCGCCGTGATATTTATTTCACCCATCACGTGGAAATAATTTGATTTCTTCAAAAATCACTTCTCCTGTGATTTTCTTTCCTGTCAATCTTACTTGTTGCTGTTGGAATACCATTCTGTCCTGTCTCTGTGCGCTGGGTTGATTCACCAAAGATGACGGCCCTTTTAAGTTTTACCTGAGTGGACTTTGTCACGTTATCGTAATACAAGCCGGTGGTTCGGGCAGGTGTACGTGATCGTTGTTCACCTTCCTGAACTTCAGCCAGGACACATATCAAACAAACAACCCGCGGATTGGTGGACACCGACGTGACGTCACAGTTGATACGCTTATTGCAGTCCGTGGGTGTCCAAACTGTGCTAAAACTCGCACACTACAAGGACCGGTGGAGTGAGCGATGGACAGATCATCATGGTGTACGGGGTTCTAACCTGAGATCCCATCACCGTGGGCCACGTGGATGCACACCCATCCATACCCAAGACAGCCACAAGTCACGTGGTGTTTTCAGTTACCAAGTTTCTTGGAAAGTGCTCGCTGTGAAGTGTATTAAGCACTCAAACAAGCATTCTATTCGAAACCGTTGATGCGGAACGGCTGGCTTGGTAAGCGCTAGCAAGCTGCTTGGTAACTGGCCGCCCTGACTTTGGAGGATGTTGTCGACGATCCACTGTTTAGTAGTAGCCGTCGGAATAGCCGTGGTAGTAGTAGTAGTCGTCGTAGCGTAGTAGTCGTCGTAGTAGTAGTAGTGGACTAGTGGTAGTATTAGTCGTTGTAGTAGTAGTAGTCATTGTAGTAGTAGTGGTGTACTAGTGGTAGTAGTCATTGTAGAGGTAGTAGTAGTAGTAGTAGTAGTAGTAGTAGTAGTAGTAGTAGTAGTAGTAGTAGTAGTAGTCATTGTAGTAGTAGTAGTGGACTAGTGGTAGTAGTAGTCGTTGTAGAGGGAGTAGTATTAGTGGTAGTAGTAGTAGTCATTGTAGTAGTAGTAGTGGACTCGTGGTAGTAGTAGTCGTTGTAGTGGTAGTAGTAGTAGTAGTAGTCATTGTAGTAGTCATTGTAGTAGTAGTAGTAGTGGACTAGTGGTAGTCGTTGTAGTGGTAGTAGTAGTAGTCATTGCAGTAGCAGTAGTGGTGGTAGTAGTAGTAGTATTGGTAGTAATAGTAGTCGTTGTAGTAGTAGTTAGTAATAGTAGTAGTGGTAAGTAGTGGTCGTTGTAGTGGTAGTAGTCATTGTTATAGCAGTAGTGGTGGTAGTAGTAGTATTTGTAGTAGTAATAGTAGTCGTTGTAATAGTAGTAGTTAGTAATAGTAGTAGTGGTCAGTAGACGTCGTTGTAGTAGTAGTAGTGGTGGTAGTCGTAATAGTAGTCGTTGTAGTAGTAGTTAGTAATAGTAGTAGTGCTAAGTAGTGGTCGTTGTAGTGGTAGTAGTAGTAGTCATTGTAGTAGCAGTAGTGGTGGTTGTAGTAGTATTTGTAGTAGTAATAGTAGTCGTTGTAGTAGTAGTAGTTAGTAATAGTAGTAGTGGTAAGTAGTGGTCGTTGTAGTAGTAGTAATGGTGGTAGTAGTAATAGTAGTCGTTGTAGTAGTAGTTAGTAGCCATAGTCGTTGTAGTAGTAGCAGTGGACTAGTGGTAGTAGTAATCATTGTAGTGGTCGTAGTGGACTAGTGGTAGTAGTAGTCGTTGTAGTGGTGGTAGTAGTAGTCATTGTAGTGATAGTAGTGGACTAGTGGTAGTATTAGTCGTTGTAGTGGTAGTAGTAGTAGTAGTCATTGTAGTAATAGTAGTGGACTAGTGGTAGTAGTAGTCGTTGTAGTGGTAGTAGTAGTAGTAGTAGTCATTGTAGTAGCAGTAGTGGTGGTAGTAGTAGTATTGGTAGTAATAATAGTCGTCATTATAGTAGTAGTTAGTAATAGTAGTAGTGGTAAGTAGTGGTCGTTGTAGTAGTAGTGGTGGTAGTAGTAATAGTAGTTGTAGTAGTAGAGGTTAGTAGCCATAGTCGTTGTAGTAGTAGTGGACTACTGGCAGTAGTAGTCGTTGTAGTAGTAGTTAGTAATAGTAGTAGTGGTAAGTAGTGGTCGTTGTAGTGGTGGTAGTAGTAGTAATCATTGTAGTAGCAGTAGTGGTGGTAGTAGTATTGGTAGTAGTAATAGTAGTCGTTGTAGTGGTAGTTAGTAATAGTAGTAGTGGTACGTAGTGGTCGTTGTAGTAGTAGTAGTGGTTGTAGTAGTAATAGTAGTCGTTGTAGTAGTAGTAGTTAGTAGCTATAGTCGTTGTAGCAGTGGACTACTGGCAGTAGTATTCGTTGTAGTAGTAGTAGTAGTAGTTAGTAATAGTAGTAGTGCTAAGTAGTGGTCGTTGTAGTGGTGGTAGTAGTAGTAATCATTGTAGTAGCAGTAGTGGTGGTAGTAGTAGTATTGGTAGTAGTAATATTAGTCGTTGTAGTGGTAGTTAGTAATAGTAGTAGTGGTACATAGTGGTCGTTGTAGTAGTAGTAGTGGTGGTAGTAGTAATAGTAGTCGTTGTAGTAGTAGTTAGTATCCGCAGTCGTTGTAGTAGTAGCAGTGGACTAGTGGTAGTAGTAGTCGTTGTAGTGGTGGTAGTAGTAGTCATTGTAGTGGTAGTAGTGGACTAGTGGTAGTAGTGGACTAGTGGTAGTTGTAGTCATTGTAGTAGTCGTAGTGGACTAGTGGTAGTAGTAGTCGTTGTAGTGGTAGTAGTAGTAGTCGTTGTAGTAGTAGCAGTAGTGGTGGTAGTAGTAGTATTGGTAGTAATAATAGTGGTCGTTATAGAAGTAGTTATTAATAGTAGTAGTGGTAAGTAGTGGTCGTTGTAGTAATAGTAGTGGTGTTAGTCGTAATAGTAGTCCTTGTAGTAGTAGTAGTAGTAGTAGTAGTAGTAGTAGTAGTTAGTAGCCATAGTCGTTGTAGTAGTAGTGGACTACTGGTAGTAGTAGTCGTTGTGGTGGTAGTCGTGGTAGTAGTAGTCGTTGTAGTGGTAGTATAGGACTAGTGGTGATAGTAGTAGTCGTTGTAGTAGTAGTGGTTGTTGTAGTCATTGTAGTGGTGGTAGTAGTAATAGTAGTCGTTGTAGTAGTAGTAATAGTAGTCGTTGTAGTAGTTGTTGTAGTAGTAGTAGTGGTGGTAGTAATAATAGTCGTTGTAGTAGTAGTAGTCGTTGTAGTAGTAGTGGTCGTGGTAGTCATAGTAGTGGTGGTAGTCGTAATAGTAGTCGTTGTAATAGTAGTCGTAGTAGCAGTAGTAGTGGTGGTAGTAGTAATAGTAGTCGTTGTAGTAGTAGTGGTTAGTAGCCGTAGTCATTGTAGGAGTAGTGGACTAGTGGTAGTAGTAGTCGTTGTAGTAGTAGTAGTGGACTAGTGGTAGTAGTAGTCGTTGTAGTGGTATTAGTAGACTACTGGTGGTAGTAGTAGTCGTTGTAGTAGTAGTAGTCGTTGTAGTAGTAGTGGTCGTTATAGTAATAGTAGTGGTGGTAGTAATAATAGTAGTCGTTGTTGTAGTCGTAGTTAGTAGCCGTAGTCATTGTAGGAGTAGTGGACTAGTGGTAGTAGTAGTCGTTGTAGTAGTAGTAGTGGACTAGTGGTAGTAGTAGTCGTTGTAGTGGTAGTATAGGACTAGTGGTGGTAGTAGTAGTCTTTGTAGTCGTAGTAGTCGTTGTAGTAGTAGTTGTCGTTGTAGTCATAGTAGTGGTGGTAGTAGTAATAGTAGTCGTTGTAATAGTAGTCGTAGTAGAAGTAGTAGTGGTGGTAGTAGTAATAGTAGTCGTTGTAGTAGTAGTAGTTAGTAGCCGTAGTCATTGTAGGAGTAGTGGACTAGTGGTAGTAGTAGTCGTTGTAGTAGTAGTAGTGGACTAGTGGTAGTAGTAGTCGTTGTAGTGGTAGTAGTAGACTAGTGGTGGTAGTAGTAGTCGTTGTAGTAGTAGTAGTCGTTGTAGTAGTAGTGGTCGTTATAGTAATAGTGGTGGATAGTAGTAATAGTAGTCGTTGTAGTAGTCGTAGTAGTAGTAGACTGTTGACAGAAATTTTACACCACGAGTTATTTCTTCGTTTAACCCGAACTGAAGCTGGGAACGACAGGTTGTACGATCAGTCGCTTGGTGGCGCTGTTGGTAATAATAACACACATAATCCAGTAATAATAATATCGGGCTCCGACCCGATTGCGAGAGCTTGTAAGTTTCGTCATAGTGAAGGATTTTCTCATCGCAACAGAGGAAACAAAGTGTAAGCTCAGAGTTGTTTAGCGTCTCCGAGTGACGTAATGACCCATTACTTGCATCGACTCCATGTGTATTTGTAACAAGCAGAACGAGGCATGGCGTCCAAGTCGAAATCCCCGGCATGCTTTAATTCTGAGCGCGATTCCATCCGGGATAGGGTAAACAAATTGGAATGTTTCAATGTTGGAATTTCAAGTCGGTGCGCGCGTGGTCTCAATGAGAACGTCACTTTTATGACGTCACAATTGTGAGTAAACCCGACGCGTTTTGAGTATAATGTTGATTTCCTCGGCGACGGAACAACGTGTTTCGATTTTGTTTGAAAGTTCCATTGCCTCGTCTCTCGGAGCACAATGTGTGGGGAGGGTGATGAGGGCAGGGAAGGAGGAGGAGGGAAGGGGGGGGGGGCACACTTCGTTCACAAAATGTTATTTCTGGCACGATGAGATAAGTACTATCTCCTTGTGCTCCTTGGAGGACCCACTTCGGATTTTGCAAGGGAACGGGGAAGGGTTTGTCGGATGGGTGTAACTGCGTTTGTCCCGTGATATTCAATGGCTTTGCCTGTTGTTGAGACAGTGGTGTGTGTGTGTGTCCGTGAGTATAAGGACGGGGTGTGTGCGCGTCCATGATGCTTATCACATGTTCCGAGACAGGAAAATGATCGAGGGCCCTGATGAAGAGACCGCCTGTACCCCTTGTCCCTTGTACAATATCCGGACTGTTTGTGATGCCCAAGCTCTTCTGCGCCTCTGAGCGTCTCATCAAGAGGACCTTGTGTTACGTGGCGCGGCGTGACCCGACTAACTTCGTTTCTTTTTCTTGTTTTTCTGACAACAGAATCTGAGTGCGCCGATCACGTAGGGAACGGGCACAAGAGGATGACCTCTTTCCTTAGCCCCAACCCTCCTCTGTCCCCGCCACTCTATTCACCCCCAGCACCTCCTAACATTCCTCTCCCTCCTTCAAATTCCCATTTGCAGAAAAAACACTGAACCGGTACGTCGACCTTATATAGGCCAAGGTACGAGCCATGTACGAATACACTTTGATCATACATCAGATCACAATACTACTATTATTACTACTACTACAACGACTACTACTACAACTGCTACTACAGCTACCACCACTACTATGACTACTACCACTACTACTAATATCACTACTACTATAACTACTATGACTACTACTACGACAACTACTAATATCACGACTACTATGAATACTACTACTACTACTACTAATATCACGACTACTATGACTACTACTACTATGACTACTACTACTATGACTACTACCACTACTACTAATATCACTACTACTACTACTATGACTACTACCACGACTACTAATAACACTACTACTACTACGACTACTGCTACGACTACTACTACTAACACGACCACTATGACTACTACTATTATTATTATTCCTACCACTAATACGACTACTACTACTAACACGACGAGCATGACTACTACTACTCTAACTGCTACGACTACGACTACTAGTACGAACACGACTACTATGACTACTACTATGGCTACTCCTTCTCTCACTACTAGTACTAGTACTAGTACGACTACTACTACTATTATGATGACTACTACTACTAACACTACTGTGACTACTACTACTACGACTACTACTATGACTACTACTACCATTAGTACTACGACTACTACTACTAACACTACTATGACTACTACTACTATGACTACTACTACCATTACGACTACTAACCCTACTACGGCTGCTACTACCACGACTACTACTAATACGACGACTACTACTACTACTACTATGACTACTACTACTACTACTACTACTAACACGACGACTACTGCTACTACTAATACGACTACTAACCATACTACTACTACGACTACTACTATGACTACTACTACCATTATGACTCCTAACCCTACTGCTGATGCTAGTACCACGACTACTACTAATACGAAGACTACTACTACTACTACTATGACTACTACTACTACTACTACTACTACTACTACTACTATGACTACTACTACTACTACTACGACTACTAACCCTACTACTGCTACTACTACTACTACGACTACTACTAATTCGACGACGACGACTACTACTACTATGACGACTGCTACTACTACTACTACTACTAACACGACTACTAACACGACTACTACTGCTACTACTATGACTACTACTACTACGACTACTAACCCTACTACTGCTGCTACTACTACTACGACTACTCCTGCTATTATGGTTCATATATGAATGCAAAGAAGGACGATATATGGTTTTAGTAAAAGGGGAGTTTTTGGGATTTTCTGGAAAACGAGGAATGTTCCTATTGTTTGACCCATTCTCAGGTTGGTTCCATCGGTGTCCCGAGAGACACCTGTGTAAACAAAATAGGTAAAACACGTACACGTATGTGCACTAGACAATCTTCTAGCAGACCAGGCGGAATAAGGATTGGTTTTCTTTTGTTAGTGAAACTTGTCTTGTTTATTCAATTTACCCAGAAGTGTTTTCCTCGTTCCCGTTGATATCGTCTTCACTTGAAATGTGTCACAGAGAAGAATGCGCCGAGTTTGGTGAAACAGCCAATCAGAAGAACCCAACCGGGACACACAGACCGATCAGTGGCATCGAATCGGAAATTTGGCAAATTCACCGAACGAAGGTGAAAAGGGGTTTTCCTTTAATAACAAGGAATAACCAACCACACGACGGTGCGACAACTTCACGTCGGAGCAACTAGTCCTTTTTCATCGGTTTTTATTGAACAGAAAGATTTACTTTTTTTCAAAAATTTCGATCTTGATTCTCGACTAATGTTGCTCTGGATTTTAAACCAACAATGCTGAACCATTTGTCAGGATGGGAGCAATCCGAACACGCTCCTTACATTATGCGACGCAAACACAGAGAACGACTACGGGCACCACTGGAGATTGCCATCTGCCTGGGTACGGAGAGCCTGGAATAGAGAAAAGAAACGGGAAGTAACGTCAGCACAGATGCGCCTTTGTGACGTTTCAACGCACGCTCAATGGTGGCGGGAGAGGCCGTTTTGTACGGACACGGGCGCGCAGGTGAACGCGGTGTACGGGGAGCGAGCATAAGGAGGCGTCGGCGGAGACGAGAGCGTTCGGGGGGAGATAACGTGCCTCCTCGAGTGCGTGGCGCCGGGTAGCGTTGAACGTCGGTCCCACGAGCCTCTCGAACGGCCGACGATAACCAAACAAACATGGGCACCCCCTGCCTCCACTGGTTTGTACGTCTTGGAAAATTGACAACTGGATGGCGCACACACCCTCTGCACGCAATAAAGGTGTGTGAGGCGTAAAGAGACCCTTTTGGCCCAACGTATCCTGCATCTCAATGTATTTATGTTCTTTCCCCTAAAGGTTTCTCCTTTAATTATATGGGAATTGCCATCTTTGATGTTCATGCAATTTGCATACACAGCCCAGTTTATTGTCAAACCCCAAGGATCCGACTCCGCCCAGCACCAAACCAGATATTCCCAGAATCAGGCAGGTAATCCACAGGAGCTTTCCATAAAGCTTCCCAAAAAACATAAATGATGGATAAATAAATTATATAAAATATATCTCTGATCCTTAAAACACAAAAATTAATTATATATGAAATGTATATCGATTGTTATATGTTCTCCGCCAGTTACGCTTGAAGTAGACCCGATGGTGTACTTGCGAAAAGCAATGACAGTGACGTAAAGGCTTTTCACAAAGTTCTTTTCCTCTGTGACGAATACCTTCTTTAAGGGATCAGATAACCATGACGCTGTACAAATTAAGAACAAAAAAAGCTTGCTGAGCCCTCACGAGCTGAGGTTTCTCTTTGTTTATAATGGCACCACGTGGGAAGGAATGAGGTGCTAAAAACAGTTGGCTTTTATTGTACTGGTTCATATTCATTCCATTTGTACCCAGGTGTGTGATGATATGCAAATATGAATGTATGGCTGCGTATTAAAAAAGAAAAAGAAAATATATATATATATATATATATATATATATAAATAAATTGTTACATGGAAGAGGAGGCTCCATAGGTAGACTGTGGTACCTGTAACATGGTTCGTGTGTTTCACATCGGTTAGATTGTCATGTATCAGGTAGATGTCAGAGTAAGTTGTTTTGTTACTCGTAATGCTGAGGAGGGAGTTTATGTAATTTATAGACAGGATAGTCAGGTTAATATTGTATGCGTGAACACCTCTTGTTTGCGGGCGGTCCAGGTGAGGAATTCTCGTCGCAAAAAAAAGTGTCACAAACTTCAAAAAAAAAAAGCCGTCATGATTTCTAAGGCCGATGTGTGCAAGCCATGGTGGCATAATGCTCTGAATGGCCTGGAGGCATGGAAAGACTTTTCTTTTTATTGGGGCCGCAACGTCGGCAGGACTGCCTGGAGTAGGACTCCTCCCAGCAGGACAACGAGGGGCTTAGAGAACAGGCTTACCAGAGCATACCAGACCACTTGGCATGCAGAAGGGGAGTGAAGAAGAAGCACCAAGTGAAAGCATGTCGGACGATTCCAAAGAAGGAGCCTCGTGTGAAGAAACAAGGATAAAGGCATCGTAGCTAAAATACTTTATCTTCTTTTATTTTTTATTTTTTAAAATTTTTTGTATACAAGATCGAGGCTCGTGAAAGAGCTAACATTAATCACACAAAAAGTCAAACCAACACGCAAAACACAAAACAATGGGAGAGGTAGACAAGATGGGGAGAGAGGGTGAAGGACACAAACACAACATTTGAGAGCAGGGACATCGAGAGAACTGTGGGAGGGAGAGGGCTTGGAGGGAGGTGGGAGAGGTATAAAACATATGGACACTGCAAGGACTTCCAGGAAAGAAGTTGGAATTTCAAAAAAGTGTATCTGGGGTGAATTAGCGGGGGTAGAAAAGATTAAGGTTTTGGATGGGGGAAGAGAAGAGATGGTGGTGGACAGCTGTTTTAAAGACCTGGAGGGAGGAGTGGGATTGAAGGGAGTGGGGGTATCTCTTCGTAATAACATATATAATATATTTTTAAATTCAAGAAGACATTGGCATGTCTTGGACAGTTGTTTGTATTTCATTCCGATAACTTGTTGAGCGATATTACATGTATTAATTAATTTATTTATTTATTGTAACTGTCTTCCGATTTGGTCCAGTGTCCTCATCCTAATCCTGACTACCAATGGAACAGTGGACCGTGGGGTGGACATGAGGTCCAATCTTCCACCCGACGATTACTAATTTAGCGACGGATGATCTTTGGTCGCCTACTGTACTTTCCGCATGCAATAAGGATTGGGGCCAAGCGTGAACCCTGGGGGAAACTTAATACAAATTTAACCCTCCTCCTCCTCCTCCTCCTCCTCCTTATAGACACACCTAACGAGCTGTCCATGCATGACGTTTGACTGAAGGTGTTACATGAATGTGGAATTTATTGGTTCATTGCTTGGCATTCGCCGTTTTTTTTCCAAGCCATTCACGAACCTTCTGTCAATGCATGAGGTGTGATTGAAGGTGGCACAATAATGTGTAATTTATTAGTTCATGGTTTGGCATTCACCATTTCCGCATTGTCTGTTTGCTTGTGGCCTCCCACCCATGCGCTGCACGAGTACCTTGCTAGTTAATAATAAAATCAAAGAAGGACAGGGAGAACTAGTGCTAGTTAATAATTAAATCAAAGAGGGACAGGGAGAACTAGAACGGCACTCGGTAGTGCACATACATCTGCCAGGCTGAACAGTTTGTTTTGTATCGCACTGATAGGCCGGATCTGGATTCGGACCTGAGCCAAAATCTAATCCACTTGTTCTTGTTACCTAACCAACTCGTCCACCAAGTTTAATCATAACTCGTCCATAACTTTTATAAATATCATGTTATATATCGCTTTTCCCCCGATCTCTCAATGGTGAAGAATCACTTAAAATTAAATAATTCTCGAATCCGAATTCGAATTCAGATTTTCACCAAAATCGAATTGATTCGGTCTGGTCACATACACAACCTGTCCACCAAGTTTCGTCCAAATCCGTCCAAAACTTTTTGAGATATCCTGCTATGTATCGTTTTTGGCCCCATCTCCCAATGGTGAAGAATCACTTCTAAAAATTATAGTAGCCGGATCCGAATCCGGATCTTCACCAAATCCTAATCATTTCGTCCTTATCACATACACTACCTCTCTGCCAAATTTCGTCGACAATTTTTTGAGATATCTTGTTCACAGACAGACAGGGATGAAAACATAACCTCCATCCACCTTCAGTGGTGGAGGTAACAAGGTGAGGCACACACGTATGGTAATAACCCTCTCTTTAAATAAATCCTTTCTCCCCCACGATATATTGACGGTTTACACAATAACATAACTAGTCACACCAGAAATCTTCAGACAAGGACAAGACACAAAATAAGATACCTGTTCCTCAGGCTATGTTTTCATGGGTGTGGTTTGTCTGGTGGGAGGACTAGGGAGTCCTTGGTGGATGAGAGCGACGTGTCTTTTTTTTTTTCTTTTTTTTTGTATACTGAATCGAGGCTCGTGAAAGAGCTAACATTTACTTCACAAACAAATCAACCAGACAAACAAAATATATAAAAAGAGGGAGCGGAAAACAAGATGGGGAGAGAAGGGGAAGCACACAAACACAACATTTGAGAGCAGGGAGATGTGTGGAAGGGAGAGGGCTTGGGAGGAGGAGGCGTGGGAAGGGGGGGGGGGGGAGGGAGAAGTATAAAACACAAGGACACCAAGGACTTCCAGGACAGAAGTTGGGCGGCATCACTTCTGGACTCTGTTGCTTTTGGGACACATGCGCTTGTCTGGCGTCATTTGGTTTCTCCTATTTGTCTGCCGCGTCCAACTTACTGGGCTTCATCTTCTGTGCCCTGGGGAGCTTATAGTTGGAGTGGAGAGTTAGCTCAGAGCAGGACAGTCGAGAGACACTCTCGCCAGTTGATTCAGGCAATTGTTCAGGCAATTGTCGGCAAAGGTGTGCATGGTCGCAAAGCGTGTACTTTTGCCTTCATACAGGGTGGAGGGGCGAGTATTTGCTGGGTCTTGCGGAGCTCGTGAATCTGGAAACACACATAGACAGATTACAGAGGGAACAATTTAAAGGCTCAATGAGAGGGAATGGTGGGAAACGTTTAGACACATTACGGTGGATAGGTGTCACGGATATCAACTCCCAAACAAACTTCGCCACATGGTCCATCATTGTCACACAGAAACCGCACACTTGTGCTGAAGGTATATTAACGACATAACCGGTCTATTTTACACCCATTACCATATGTAAATGTCTGCTTGCTTAGTTAGTTTAGCTAGTAGCCACGTCAAGTCGGCTAGCTTAACTAGTGAACGTTAAAGATCTCATGGTATATTTTGCGAAGAGTCGGTGATTGTACGTGCATGTCGGTACCCATGGCAAATTGATGCATCAGCGGCGGCACTACCATGCCTGAGAAATGATGCAACGAGCGGGTCGAATTTGAAATTTAATCCCGTCCCAGTCCATGAATATGCATTCGTTGATGTCCACTGTCCTTGTGGACTAATTTAGGATCTACAGGGTGGACACCCACACCGACTGCCACCCAACACGGCAAGCCTTCCTGCTCTTGCATTTGGATCATCATAATCTCCAGGAGGAATTTCCAAGAGAAAAATAGAACAGAGAAAAGCAAAATATCATGATTAGGAATTTATTTTTGTTATAATCCATTGCGGAATCATTACCCTTCAAAATGTCCGGCATCCAATGCGTGATTGTCATCTCCGAATGTCCTTTGTTCTAGCATTTGCTTAACTGGTGCGTGTGCTTGTTATTTTCAAAATACCACTTCAGCTCAGTTGTCACTCGAAGCGAAATCTTCAGTCGTGAAAGACGCACCGGTCAATCTCTGGAGCAGCATCCATCATAACAAGGGCCAATGGATTTACAATTAATGAAACTAAAATGGCGGAATTATGTTTTTAATCTCGAGCCTATTGAATGTCCTTTCCTTTCCATTCCAATCGTCTCTTCTTCCAAATTCTTTTCTATTTACTCTCTCTTTCTCCATAATTATTTTACCCAAATCGTTTCCTCTGCCATCCTTTCTCCTCTATTTTTTTTAAAACTCTGCCCCACCTCCATCCCATCTCTTTACCTGCAGCCTTGAATCAGCGATCTGTCGATGTCCCCTAAAGATTAAAACACACACGAAAAGTTGAAGTCTACATTTGCAAATGAGCTTTTGGGCTTAGAATGACATAAATAGCATTCATGTATGAGGTTCGTTCAATACATCACTTTGAGCTTGGCCAAGCAGGGGAAGTCGTCACACACACACACAACCACACTCACATACACACACACAAACACATACACACAAACACACACGCACACACACACACCAACCACCCACGCACACAACCAGTCAACCACACATACACACACACACACACACACACACACACACACACACACACACACAACCAGTCAACCACACATACATACACACACACACACACACACACACACACACACACACACACACACTAACCACACATGCACACAACCAGTCAACCACACACACACACACACACATACACACACACACACATAACCAGTCAACCACACATATATACACACACACACACACCTGCACACCAACCACACACACACACACACACCAACCACACACGCACACAACCGGTCAACCACACATACACACAACCAGTCAACCACACACACAATCACACACACACACACAATCACACACACAATTACTCACACACACAATCACACACACACACACACACACACACACACACACACACACACAACAACAACTCAACCATACACCCAATCACACACAACCAAAAATCAAACACACACACACACACAATTATGACAATTTTTGTTTGTACCCTCTTTGAAAGTATCAAAGTTTATCTTTGAGCACTCACCTTTGAGCTGTCAGGTTTGGGTTTGAATTTCTACCCAGCTATAAACTGCCATCCCGGTTTTTGGCATGCAGGGCAATTCATTAATGTGTGTCCCTATCATCTAAAGAGTATATGGCACATTGATGGTGATTCATTCTTACTTGGAAAGAGAACGACATGTCATGGTTGAAGTAGACACCTCCATTGAAGACGCTGACTTTTGATTCCGGATAAAAGTGATGAATCCATGTGTCATTCCGGATAATGATTTGAGACGTTAAAAGTGGAAACTATATCCCATCCCAGAACTTGCTGAGAATCAGCCACACAACTGTTTCTGTTCAAAAGGAAGAGCAATTTGGGAAGTCATGTGCCTGCGCCCTCATTCATCCCAAGGATGATGGTTCCGAGACACTTCCCACACCATCTCCTACCTGTACCTCCGCAACATTCATAATGACGGATTCCACCGCATCATTGTTCTGTTCATTCATTCATTCCTGATGGTCTTCCAGACTTTGGCTTACGTGTTTCTAGGTGATCCGGGCCACGTTTCAATTCAGCCATCCATCCTTCCATTTTCCTTTCCATTTTCCTCACACATTTTCCTTTTGAATTCCTTTGATTGAATGTGAAGAATTTTTTTGGTTCTGTTTATATACAAAGTCAAGGCTCATAAAGACCTTACACAAAATAGAATGGATCAGGACGTAACAGAACAAAAGGTACAGTACAAAAGGAGGGTGGGGGGAGGTGAGGGGTGAGGGATGGTATGGTGGCACACACCAACAGCAAGGTTGAGGGACAGCACAGAGGGAGACTTGGATAAACTGGTGAGATACCCGTGCTACGCACGGGTGGGAGGCCAGAAGCAAACAGGCAATGCAGATACGGCGAATGCTAAAGCATGAAACCAATAAATTCCACATTCCTGTAGCACCTTCAGTCGCACATCAGACATGGACAGCAAGTTCGTGAAGGAATTCCATGAAAAACGTACCCGTTCGCAAACAAACGGGTAAGTTCACGTATAGAAACATCGATCGTGGGTCCGTGGCGAATCTGCATATGGCGATCCGCGAAGTTCCCGTTTAGAAAGTAGAAACCATCACGGCATGTCGTCATTCACTTGAACTCGATATCTCTTTTTTCATTCCAAACAACATAACTCCAATCACAAATTAATCACAAAATAAACTTTTAACAACACTGTTAATGTTTCCTTCATTGTAAAAACTACCAAGTCAGCAGTTAAAAGGATTTTGAGCCGATAGGTGTTACGGCCTTGGCAAGATCGATGGAGACAGCGATCTGTTAGCCTATACACCGCCCAAATAGCTATGTGGAATTCTCTCATGTAGAGATTAAACTCACGTCGTTTGAACTTTGGCCAAGGTCATTATTTACTTTTAATGGTGTTTATATACGAATCAAAAAGAAGATAATTGGTTTTGGGTCGTCCTTTCCGCATATCTCGTGGGATTGTGAGTTGGAGAGACGACCATGATGGCGGGGAGGGGGTTGGCATTCTCTCAAGCAGGGATTCAACCCATGTCCTTATAAAAGATCTTTGTCTGATGTCACCGAGTCCGATCGGTGCAGCTGATCTCACGACTTGAATCACACACGTCATCAATTGAGCTGACGTGAGTTTATGGCCTACCTCAGCAAAGTTAAGGAGAAGCAATGAAACAAAGTTATCCAAGAGGGACAAAAAACGAAAAACAATACATGAAAGTTTACAAAAAGTTACGAATTTCCTCAAAAGTAAAAATGAGAATGAAGCTGAAGCACCGGCATCAGCAGCGGTATCGTTGGCGCTAACAGGTAAAACATTTCTACCTTACTAATCTCATTTTTAGCTCAACTGGAGGCTGGCACGTAATTCCGGGGAGCTTATGGGTCCATCCGTCCGTCAATCCGCAAACACTTGCAACTTCTTCCCCAAAACTGCCGATGGGATTGTGACCAACCTTGGCACAATTTAGATTTGGTATGTTGAAACTCAAGTTTGATCACGGCAATAAAAATCGGGGTCTAATGGGGTCTACCCTGGACCAAAGTGGGTCCAGGTTTAACACTCTCCACCTCCCCCCTGCCCCCCAAAAATAGGTATTTGCTTTCTTCTCAGAAACTACACATGCAATTTCAATTGAATTTCACCACAACCTTCATCACCCGTGATGTACCAATGATTGTTCAAGGCATTAGAAAAATTGGGGTCTAGAAGGTATACGGGGTGGGGGGGGGGGGGGGCAAATTAGGTATTTTTTTGTTTGTTTGTTTAAAGTCTTATGATTATGTTAGTATGATTCTACATGCTGCCCTGTCTTCGAGCAACCAGTGAAATTGTGTTTATTCTACCAGGTGAGCGCTAGGGGGTATTGCCCCTATGTTTTCCTAGTTATAGCTAGAGCACGTTGTTTTTCGAGCCCAATACAAGGAATTCACTCATACTGAGATGTCACCTGAATCTAGAGTGATTACATTCCGAGTTTAATATTTATTTTCTTGTTTTTATAGTAATAGCTCTACATTTTCTGTGTTGTTGTGGTGAACATTGGGGAATATAGTGAAGTCAAATCGCAAAGTGCGGTGCATTATTGAAGGGACATGCATTGTGAACATTGAGCGCTTTATTCTTGTTTAGAGTGGATTTGGTGGGAATATAGGGGATGTGGGGTGGGGGGAGGGGTGGGAGCTCATCCTTGACTTTTGCCCAGGGCCCCAGAATCACCAAGACATCTGTCTGCCGGAAGCCATATTTGACTTTTCATTGGATGAACATTCGCTCCTTCATGTCTGGCACTGAACCCAACCTGAAGGTTATTTGCAAGAGGTTCCCAAAACACCATCCTTCACTGACCCACTATAGGTATTGGCACCTGAGTCGTAGTTCGGTTTCTCAGCCGTAGATTACATCGAATAACTTGGGCAAAATGGACAAGTTTCTTCCTGTTTTCACAGTTAAGAATACTTTTCCACTTTATATTTTCTCCCATCCTATTTTTACGGATTTTTTTTCACAATACATTCGCATAGAGTGGACAAACAGAAGGAAACAAAAAAAATTGATTGAAATAAAATGTGATTAAATTAAATTAAATTAAATTAAATGTGTAATAAATAAAATAAAATGAATTAAAATAAATGTGAAATTATTTAAATTATTTAATTTTTTTAAATTATATTAAATTATATTATTTAAAAATTATTTAAAATATATTATTTTTAAATTTTTAATTACTTTAAAAAATTTAAATTAAATAAAATAAAATGTGAGATTAAATTAAACTAAATTAAATAAAATGTGTAATAAATAAAATAAAATGAATTAAAATAAATGTGAAATTATTTAAATTACATAATTTTTTTAAAATTATATTAAATTATATTATTTAAAAATTATTTAAATTATATTATTTAAAAATTATTTAAATTATATTATTTTTAAAATTTTAATTACTTATAAACAAATTTAAATTAAATTAAATTAAATGTGAGATTTGAAATAGGGAACCCCGCTTCATGAGCTCAATACTCAGATTGGAACACCCGAGCAAGCCAAGCCAATAATTCCACGTTTTCCCTTGCACTGTGCGGTCTCTGAAAATAGCAGCACAGCTCAGAGAGACAGACTTTCCACACCTCCAAAATGCAGAGCCTGTGGTTAGCTGATTCCAGCTATAACTAGATCTTCAATATACCTGCAAGCGGGTGATGACAGCAGCACCAAAGCAAGGTATACCGTGCCTCCTTGCCCGTACAACGGCCTATAGAAACGATGATGGATTAATTATACTGTCCGGCCTATTGACTTATGGTATAAGCAATGGTGGATTGAAAACAATCTTAAATCACCAAATACCTGACGTATCAGTGCCCAGACCCTTTCTTAGTAGAAGAACAAAACCTCCATTGTTTATCTCAATAGAGCCAACCTGGACCAAAGGAATTCACTCGAGAATCACAACCTGAGATGAGACAGAAGTCAAAAGCTTTGACCCCTGAGATGAAGCAAAGACCACGAGATTTGGACTTGGAATTATACCCAAGCATGATTTCCAAAGATCGTCGATGTTCTGTGATTCTGCAATGGTTTAAATTTACGTTAAATACAACTTTCGTTCTTCTTCGTGTCTGCATCACTCCGCACGGGTCCACCTCTCGCAGGTCGTGTTTTGGCGGTGGCTAAACCGCGTCGGTGTCCTCTTGGCACACTTACCAAAACATTCTATTACTGGGGATTAAAAGGCCGGATTTATTCTCGAGAGCATGTGCATTACACGAAAGCATCTCGCTGTACAGTCGGACGAAATAACCTGTTAACAGGTCTCCCTCATGCAGGTTGTTGCGTCCGACTGTCATCCAAAAGGTTATACCGTCCACCTACAAAATGTACAGACTGGTGATGACACCTTTCATTTATGGCACTTAATTCTATATGGAGGGTGGGGCTGGCAAGAGAACCTGGATGGGTGTGCACATTCCTTTAAGCTGTCTAGCCTGATTTCGAAGCTTTATCGAGCTAAAACCCACCTTGGGGTTTGCCATGCAGGGTGACTGGGTGATTCATCAATGTGTGCACGTCTATTGGATGGAGGCAAAGCCGGAGAACATGTCTGCCGGCACTGGTTGCTTGTGGAGGTTTTATTTGTGTGCAATGTCGAGGCTCGTGGAGGAGCTAAAACATAGAATGGATCAAGATGTAACAGAACAAAAGCAACAGTTGAAAGAGATGGGGGAAACACACCAACAACAGGGATGGGGGACAAAACAAAGGGAGACTTGGACAAATAAGTCTCCGTATATTTTGGGTCAAACACGTGGAATATGTCTTTCGATCCTGACAAATTTCACACTCATTATCTCTCTCTCTGAAAGGAGCGTCTGGCAAACCCTCCTATCTACTTTCTTAACAATCCTCTTAAGGAAGTTCAATAACTCAAATTCCTGGGTCTCACTATCAGCCATTATCTTTCTTGGGAAAACCACATTTCAAAGTTTGCCTCCAATGTTAGACCTCCAATGCCAGCAGCTGACTGGGCATTCTCTGTTGTACAAAAGTCCTTCCTTGGCAGACCTGAACTCCTATCCATCTACAAGGCCTTCATCTGCAGCTTGATGGAGTACTGCTCATCCCTCTGGGCTGGCGCCTCTGCCTTGCACTTTGTTCAGCTTGACATCATGGAAACCAAGGCCTTCAAGATCATTGGAATCTCCTGCCCACACATAGGTTAGACTGGGAGATTATCATTCCCCAATCAATTGGCTCTCATCCAAGAACGGTGTGCAATAAGTGGTTGGCCACCCCAATTAAGATCTATTTAAGATAAGATCAGTGCACAACTGAGGGTGCGACCCCTGGCTGGGAGACCACAAGACCTCCAGGTAAATGGTTATTGAACAGAGGACCTTAGACCACATGGTCGACTAATTGACGTTCGTGGTTGCCTGGCAACCCATCCAGGTTGCAGAGTTATTCGTACCTAGTGGCCTCATGCCTGGTATTTTGGGAGTAATCGAGGCAACCCTCCTTCCCCCTTCGTAGTAGACCCAAAATCCGGTTCTTGTACGTATTTATTTTATAAAACAGGAGTGTATATCTGTCCGTCCAGAAACTACTCCCTCAGTTTTGGGGCTAGCTTCGGCGAACCTTCTGTGGAACGTTCTGGGGTCCCAGCGGGTGTCCTAAGGTAGGTGGGAGGCTTCATAGGTTCATCAATACAATTATGATCTTGACTTCCGATCCACACGAAACTGCTCCCGATCCGGATGGAAACGCAATCACGGGTTCAGCAGAAACATTAGCTGATTTGTTAATATTTCGGTGCAATTGGGATTTTGAGTTTTCACCCGAACGACGCCATTTTTATCTATCTGAAGGTGGGTGGGAGGTTTCATAAATTCTTCAATACAATTATGATTTTCGATCCGTATGAAGTGTTTCCTATCCGCCCTTTCTTGCCGGCAGATTCATCTGTATTGGTTATCACGTCAGAATGGTGTTTATATGTGTTAACCTCCCGAGTGTTTGTAACATTGTATTTGGTTATACTGGTGAGATACCCGTGCTACGCACCGGTGGGAGGCCAGAAGCAAACAGGCAATGCAGATACGGCGAATGCTAAAACATGAAACCAATAAATTCCACATTCCTGTAGCACCTTCAGTCGCACATCAGACATGGACAGCAAGTTCGTGAAGGACTTCCATAAAAAACGCACCCATTCACAAACAAACGGGTACGTTCACGTATAGAAACATCGATCGTGGGTCCGTGGCGTATCTGCATATGGCGATCCACGAAGTTCACGTTTAAAATGTAGAAACCATCATGGCATGTCGTCATTCACTTGAACTCGATACAAAATCGAGTCCAATCACAAATTAATCACAAAATAAACTTTTAACAACATTGTTAATGTTTCCTTCATTGTAAAAACTACCAAGTCAACAGTTAAAAGGATTTTGAGCCGATAGGTGTTACGGCCTCGGCAAGATCGATGGAGACAGCGATCTATTAGCTTATACACCGCCCAAATAGCTATGTGGAATTCTCTCATGTAGAGATTAAACTCACGTCGTTTGAACTTTGGCCGAGGTCATTATTTACTTTTAATGATGTTTATATACGAATCAAAAAGAAGATAATTGGTTTTGGGTCGTCCTTTCTGCATATCTCGTGGGATTGTGAGTTGGAAAGACGACTGTGATGGCAGGGAGGGGGTTGCCATTCTCTCAAGCAGGGATTCAACCCATGTCCTTATAAAAGGTCTTTGTCTGAGGTCACCGAGTCCGATCGGTGCAGCCGTACAGCGATCGGTGCAGCCGTTTGTGCGGTACCTGGGAAAATAACGTTATGCTGGAGTCCAAACCTGAAAATGCTGGAGGCCAAAGCTGAAATTGGAAAAACAATATAGCCTATTTTACTCCAGGGGATTCCAGGATTACCCACCCAAAATATCGTTGCGATCGGTTCAGCCGTTTTTGCGGTACCTTCGAACGGACGGACAGACAGACGGACAGACATACGGAAGGACATTTGGTGAATTATAGTAAGATTCATAGCATAGTATAAATTTGTGATTTTGAATTATGCTCTTTGGAATGAAAATGTAGAGAGATTTAGTTTAAACAAGAATGAGGAAATGATGACAGTGTTTCCACCCGTGACATTCCTGGATTCAGCATTTGCAGTTTCGCCATTGACCACGTATAGAAACATTCAGCTGCAGTAAGAATTTTCCTCAAGTCATTCACAAACCAGCTGGCCATGCCTGAAGTTCGAATGAAAGTGGCAAAGGAATGTGGAATTTATTACCCCCGCCACCGAAGGTGGATGGAGGTCACATTTTCACCCCTGTCTGTCTGTTTGTGTCTGCCAAAACTTTATACACAGTATAAAGCAAAAAAACATTACGAGGGATTTCAGGAATGAAGTCGGAGATTGAAAGAGGTGGATTTGGGATGAATTAACGGGAGTAGAAAATCAAGGTTTTGGATGGGGGAAGAAAAGAGATGGTGGTGAACAGCTGTTTTAAATACCTGGAGGGAGGAGAGGGATTGAATAGAGTGAGGGAGTTTGTTCCAGAGGCGGGAGAAAAGAGAAATGAAAGAGTGAAGGTGAATAGAGTCTTGATTTTGGCAGTATCACCAGAAGAGGGTTGCTGACAGATCTTGTGCAACCTGTAGGGATATTTTGGAAATAGAGCACAGAAAGTGCAGGGGGAGCTAGGCCAGAGAGGAATCGGTAGAAGACAGAAAGTCCACCAACCTGCCTGTGGTGAGCGAGTGAAAGGCCGTCAGAGTTACTTTCATCGCGGGAGATTCCAATGGGTTCTGAAAACCTTGGTTTCTACAGCGTGAATCCGAGCTAGGTGTGAGGCAGGAGCACCAGCCCAGAGGGGAGAGCCGTATTTCATTGAGCTGCAGATGAAAGCTTTGTATGTGGTGAGGATCTCAGTCGTGTCAAGGAAGGACTTTGCACGACAGAGGATGCCCCGTCGGCGACTGGCTTTGAAGGTCAGTTTGGAAATTTGGTTTCCCCAGGAAAGATCATGGCAGATTGTGAGACCCAAAAGCTGAGAGTGACAGAACTTCTTTGAGAGGATTGTTGAGAAAGTAGATGGGAGGGTTTTCCAGACGGTCTTTTCGGAGAGACTCATAAGTCTAGGTGACTTCCAGCGGATTAGTGAGAGTGTGAGATTTGTCAGGATTGAAAGACATGTTCCCACTTGTTTGACCAGTTTGTGATTTCTTCCAGGTCGGCAGAGAGTGGAGTATATGGAGCGGCAGAAAGTGGAGTCATCAGCAAAGAGATAGAGAGGATTTGCCAGAGAGTCGGAGAGATCATTGATGAAGACCAAAAAAAGTACAGGGCCCAGAATACTGCCTTGGGGAACTCCAGCCTGGACAGGAAGGGGAGGTGAGAGAATACCATTGAGGGACACCAGTTGACTGCAAATGGAGAGGAGGTCCACAAGTTATGCGTGGAGGTTACCATGAATACCATAGGAGGAGAGTTTGGTGAGCAGGGCGGGGTGCCAGACCGTATCGAAGGCACGAGATATGTCAAGGGAGACAGCTCTGATTTCCTGTTTGATGTTGACGACCTCCATCCATTGTTGAGACAGCAGAAGCAGCATGATAGGAGAATTATTTAATTTTTAAGTGATTTTATATTTAATATTTTTTCATTCTTTTTTTTTTTAAACTCTTACACGAGCCTCGATTTTGTATACAAAAAAAAAAGAAAAAGGTGATTCTTCACCATTGAGAGATTGGGTGAAAAGCGATATATAACATGATTTTTATAAAATTTATGGACGAGTTATGACTAAACTTGGTGGATGAGTTGGTTGGGTGACAAGAACAAGCGGATTAGATTCTGGTTCAGGTCCGGATCCAGATCCGGCCTATCAGTGGGATACAAAATGTAAACTGTTCAGCCTGACAGAGGTTTGCTCTCTACCGAGTGCTATTCTAGTTGGTTCATGGTTTGGTATTCACCGTTTTTGCATTCTGTCTGCAATCGGGCTTTCACCCGTGTGTAGCACGGCTACCTCCCTAGTTTAACCATATTATATATATATATATATATTATATATTACACAGTGTCTTTCACGAAGAGTTGGTGAGTTATCAGCAGCACCCTGAACAAATTACAAATTCCTGCCCTGATTGACTGCAGGGTGGGCAAGGACAAACCAGCCAACAAAACCTTTGCCAAAAAACAATTAGGCAGCACCGACACTCTGTAAAGTGTGCGGGACACTGATGATGACATTGATGATGATTCTCCATAGATGGTCCACGTTCTCAATACCAGCATTTCATGCTAGAACTCACCTAGACGTATGAGTGATTGCGGTGAATTGAAATGGTGAGACCGTGCATCACGCTCCGAAGATTTATACAGAACTTGAAGGCCAGACCTCGTACACATCGACTGAAAATTGTATAAAACCCTATAGAAACACTTCTCATGCGAACCCTCGATATTCAACTCTTGAAAGACGCCGTGTTGATCTAATCGAATATTAGATGGTGCAAGTGACAGTCTTATAGAAACTTTGTCGGCACGATGTTCACCCTGGCATCACTGAGGTCCACGTTCTCGAGGAGCCACCGCAATGTCTGACCAACAGAACTGATATTTTGACCAAAAACTGTTTACTTATGAGGAGACTTGCGGTTTCCTTTGCGTGTTCTTTGTGCCTTATGTTTGCACAGACAGACTGGTGTTGTTTTCTCCTCAAGGCATCACGTCGATCTTGTTTGTCCTTTTTATTTTCGTTGTATTGTATGTATCTTGATTGTGGTAAGGATGTAATGTTTGGGAATAACAAACGTTTTGTATATCGTTATATGGGTTTGGGTTACCATGCTTGGGTTATGGTAAGGGTTTGGGCCTTGGTTCAGGTCAGGAACCCAGTGTAAGGGTTTGAGTTAGGATTAGGTTTAGGGTTTTTGAACCAAGGTCCATATCTTGAAACCATCTGATATAAAACAATGGCGCTAACTTGAGACGAGACTTGTCACCCGAATGTAACAACACAAGTACAAACCAGACTTGTACAAACCAGATTCTTACATTGTCACACGTGTTTCTTTTCTTCTTTACCACAATTTAGTCATCATGGGCTACGCACTGACATCTGCGTCATTGCCTGGAAAAATAAAGATCCTGCAAAATAATTCCTCTCAACTCATGCTTGGGATTCCCAGGGTCAGTTAGTCAGGTCAAAATACAGTTTAACCCCCAAAAAATTGCTACAAAAGGTTTCTCAACTGATTCTGGTAGGGTTTAGCGTACGTTATAACATACTAAAAGTTTACCAAAGTAGGACCCCCGGAAAAGTGTTTTTTTCAAGATGGCCTCCAAGATGGCCGCCGAAACCTCTTAATGATCATAACTATGTAACTATCAACTCAAATTTGATGATCTTGGTGTCTATCCCTAGGTTTTTGGGGGCAAGGAACACATTAAGACCATTAAAAATGAAAGTGGGCCATTATATGTAACACAAAAATCCAATATGGCGTCAATAATGGCCGCCAACACCTCCAAATGACCGCAAGTCCATAACTATTGACTCAAATTTAATGATCTTGATGTCTATCCCCAGGTTTTTGGGGGCAAGGAACACATTAAGACAACTTTGGATATTACTGAGCTGTTGAATCATTATGAAATTGAACTCATGACCTTCAGCTGTCACCTAATGCACAAACACCTTTGTCCATAGAATAAGTTTCAAAGCGTTCAGTTTTGAGTGTCATCCTCCTCCTCAGTATCGACCTCTTGAGTGTTGTTTGGATTGTCACAGTTTTCAGTTTGGCAAGGGCCACATGCAGCAGTGCAGCGGAGTCCATAGCGTCTGCAGCTGCATCGAGAGGATTTGCATCCCCCCAAACAGTTGCAATGGATAATTTTCAAGAGTTCGTCAGGCGCAGCATTGTTTTGGGTCATAATTGGAATTAACTGATCATTTTCCTGTTTCCATCCCCATTCAGTTGGGTTCATTTCATTTGCCATCCCCATCCATACCATAATTTGAAAGTACACACGTTGGCTATGGAATATTGTTGCAGGTGATGTTGGGGGGAGCCGTTCAGAAGTGACAAATGCTTGAGCAGTTGCCACTTTTTTGGTGAAAATGATATGGCGCAGTGATGATAGCGTATCATTAGACTTGCCACCAAAGAGATCAACCATCAGGTCTTTGCCAAGATCTGATATGTCCTCTTGAGATTTGTTTTGAAGGATGAATGCACTAGCACAGGACTTCATGACAGGATCAGATTTCACTAATTTCCGGAAGGCTGACTTTTTTCCGATGCCGAAAATCCTTGAAGTAGAATCACATCCTGAGTAGGCATGTACAAAGAGCAACTCATTGCACACATCGTCTCCTAAAGTTTCTTTCAACAGGTTAATGTTATACACTCTGTGTTCTTTTGACTGCTTGTTTGCATCAGAACGGAAGTAGATGATCTCATTGTCTGTTCTGGAGTAATGAAGGAGCAAGATCAGCAAATCTGTATCCTCACCGACCAACGTTGTGGTGCAATGACGGGATCGTTCAACAGTTGCCTTAACGATATCAACGTCTGCATCCCCTGGTGACTGAATGACATGGCATCCCCTTTTAGTTAGTGCTGTGCTGATGAGAGCAATCATGTCTGCCTTGTTTTTGTCACGAGACAAAAAATCGTCCTTTTTGCCTGCAAACTCTGTTTCTGCAGTGAAACTAACAATAGGGTGCAGGTTTTTTCCTCGTCTCTGATGTGTGTTGTCTTTTATGGAGGGACCTTCACCATAGCCATCGAACACCACTGTCGCTTGTCCGTAATGTCTCACAATGAAGTCTGCATAAGACTCAGCTATTGCATTATATGAGTCGCCTTTGTTCCACGGTAAACGATGGAGCAAAGAGCCACCATCAAGCACGTAACAATCTGTTTTGGGAATAGAGTTCATCACAGCCTCACTTGATAAGTCCGCAGCATGGTCTCGAATTGCCTGAGCAAGCTGAGGTTTGTCTGCTTTTCGAAGAATGTTCCTGGTCTCAAAGAGGGCTGGAGGGTAGGGGCTTAGTTCATACGTCAAAACCTCTTCAAGGGAAAGATCTCCTGACCTTGACACCAGAAGGAAACGCTGGAACAGAAGGGCAGGATCAATGGTACGATCAGGAGCAATCTTCACAGCAGAGATATTCCCAAGGGTTTTGGCTCTGTCTTTCCACTTGAATTTGTAAGTAAATGCCGACTTTCCGATTATATCTTCAATGATCTTGTTTCCAACCGATTCAAAGTCATGTACATTCACATCTGGCCCAGCCACTATCCCGTTGACAATGTTTCTCAGAGTAGGATCAGATGTGAAGGGTGAGCAGGCTGCAAGCTTTATCCGAATTTTCTCGAGATCAGATGCATCTCTTTTGATGCGCGCCTCAGTTGAGTCTTTGTGTTGCGGACTTGTAGTATAGGTTAGGTTTGTGAAATCCTGCATCGCAATGTTGTACTCGGATGTTACAGGTGCAGATAAGGTCCAAAGGTTTCGCATGTCCTCGGTCATCCCACTGCCGCGAGTTAGACCACCAGTGCTCTTCAGAGACCTCATCAACGTTTGTTCGATGACAAGATCACTACTATGACAGCTCGTGGGCAATGACAGCTCGTGGGCGAACTGCCTGAATTATGGCATGACCAACTGCCGCAACCTTGCGTCTTGTGTCTTTCCCAACGAACAATGTTTCCAGTGCTGTCCGCAGACTAGTCGGAATGAACGATAGGGTTGAATCAAGTTTTAAATCATCACTACTTGGATACTGATTCGTCACGGTAGAAACCTGAGATTTTATATCACTTCTGATTAACCTAGCAGCAGTTTCAATAATAGCGCGTTTTTGGGACTCTTCATCGCCTTCCTGACACGTTTGCTTGTAGTATGATCTCAGAATCTGCGACGTTTGTTCTCTCATCGTAACAATATCGTCCACGCCTTCTCTTTCACCAAAAAAAATTGAGTCCTTAAAGCGTTCTTGAAGACGCTTTTTCAAACTGTAATTGTCATACGGTTCCGAATCAGGATTACAAAGATACCCTTTCATTATGAGGCTCAAATATGTAACAGTTAGTTGTTCCTCACTGTTCAGTTCTAGGTAAGCACACATTTTCTGAAATGCTTCATACTTATCTTCATCTTTAGGACGACCACACTTTCTGCGCTTGGCTTCGGGGGCTTTCTGGAACTCTAAAGGCACAGACTTGAAGGACCGGAAATTTCCACTACACGAATGATGATAAAGTCCGTCTGCTGCATGTAAATCTCGTAAATAGTATTCAATCCGACCCTTTACAGTATGTCCCCAATCATCTGAACGGGATTCACAGACCTCCACAATTGTCTCCACAAATTTGTCAGTCCGTACCCAGCTAAAGTGTCCCTTGTCCAAATCAATTGTACATCCACAGAATACGCAATCCTTTTCACTGTCAAAACCCCCACTTGATTGTCTTGTGGTTCTCTTTGGTGGCACAGAACCACTACTTTTCTTTGCAACATGGCTTTTAATGTTTTTATCATTTATGTACTGTTGACGACAGCTTTTATGCACTTTAGTACTGGCTTCAACTACAAGATCGTCCTTCCGCTTTACACTGGCTTCATTTATTCCCTTCGCCCCCTTCCACTGAATTGCAACCCAGTTATCACTGGAATCCTCGATCTCCTCCTTGCAGATTGGACAAAAAGCTTGACTGGCTGTGCTTGCACTCATTGTTGAATCATGTCTGAAAAAGAGAAAGATGAGAATTAGTTATTCAGTTAGATCCAATTCGACACATTCTTCAGGTCAATATATGGAAAATGCCCCCTCAACCTGTTAGATAATGGCCCACTTTCATTTTTAATGGTCTTAATGTGTTCCTTGCCCCCAAAAACCTAGGGATAGACACCAAGATCATCAAATTTGAGTTGATAGTTACATAGTTATGATCATTAAGAGGTTTCGGCGGCCATCTTGGAGGCCATCTTGAAAAAAACACTTTTCCGGGGGTCCTCCTTTGGTAAACTTTTAGTATGTTATAAAGTACACTAAACCCTACCAGAATCAGTTGAGAAACCTTTTGTAGCAATTTTTTGGGGGTTGAGGGGGTATTTTCCATATATCGACCTTACTAGTTACTGTAAAAAAAAAAAACATATTTTAGCTCATCGCTCCAACTGAGGTTGTTCCATGGACTAAAAGACAGGTTGATGCACTGTCCGTTTTCAAATTTTTCATAACCTCAAGTCTTAATATGATTATATACATATATATATATATGTATATATATATATATATATATGTATATAGCATGTATATATGCTATATATATATGCTAATATATATATATATGTATATAATCATATTAAGACTTGAGGTTATGAAAAATTAAAGTGAGATTTGAGTGAGTGATAAAGGAGTGAGATTAAAACATCTAGAAAAAATTTGGTCAAAATTTGGAGCGGCCGAAATTTGTTTTGTTTTATAAAACCCGAATTTTGAAATCGCGCCATGGCTGGTCAAGGCGATCGAATGCCGGTGGGTGAGCTAGAAGAGGGGTTAGGAGTAACCCAGGATCAAATGGAGGGGAGCAATGAGGAGGCGGTTGAGGGGGTATCAGGCGCACATAATGGCGCCCTCGCGCACGAGGTTACGGGCGCGCAAAATGGCGCCTCGCACATGGCCACGACGCCCGCGACCGTAGCAGCTCCGCTGGTGGATTCGAACCTTTTTTTCCTGCAAATGAGGGCCCTTATGGGACAAATGGGAGACCAAATTGGAGGTTTGAAAAACAGTATAGAGGCTCAGAGTGAGCGATTGGAGGGCCAAATGGGGGTAATGAGGGCTGATGGTGAGCGATTGGGTGAGCGATTGGAGGGCCAAATGGGGGTAATGAGGGACGAAGCGAGGGGGTACCGGTGAGGGATTAGACAAGAAATTTGAGGGGTTAGACAATGGGATAAAAGAGGTGAAAAATGGGTTAATGGGGTTAGAAAATAGGATGGAAGGCAAATTGCGGGAGATAGGGGAGCAATCCGCCCGAGAAATTAAACAAATGGGAGAGCAGATAGAGGAGGTAAAAATCGGGGTAGAAACCAAACTGGATGCTCAGAGGGATGAATTGGGACAGATGAGGGCGGCATCTACAAAAGAGAGGGAGGAGATGAAAGAGGAGATACGACGAGGTATGGGTGAGGAGGTTTCGGGGCTACGCGAGGAGGTAAAGCGAGGTGAGAAGCGTATGGAGAAAGAAGTGAGGAATAATACGGCTAGGTTACAGGGGGGCATAGAGGATCTGACGAAGGGAGTGGAACAGCTGACGGAGGGACAAAAAGAACTAGTGGAGCAGGTTCAAAAGAACACTGCGGTACTAGGAGGGTTAAAGGCGACACAAAAAGAAATTAAAAACGAATTAATAGCGACGCAGAGGCAATGTCAGATGGTACGTGAGGAACTGACAATGAGGGTGGACGAGGTGACAGAGATAATGGAGACGAAGGACCGAGAGGTGAGGATGCACATAGAGACGGTCACGGTAGCCTTAGAGGACGAACTTGAGGAGACGCACCGAGAAATAAAAGAGGTTAAACAAAAATTAGAGGAAGTGGAAGAAGAGGTGAGTGAAATTAAGAAGAGACGGACAGAAACTAAGAGAGAAATCCAGGAGGAGGTAATGGAATTGGTGCAAGGTCGGTGCTCAACTCATGATGTGATGCTCACTAACCAAATAAAAAGTTTGCAGGTGGCAAAGGAGGTGCGACGACGAGGTACGGAGGTGAGTGGCAATGTATATGATGTGAGGAAAGCTTCAGTCGGCTTGGGGATTGGTTTGGATCCGGGTGTTCGTGAAAGTCCGTTGGTGAAGTGTGCGACAGGTCTGGTGTGCGAAAAAAGAGGTGTGCGAGAATGTCCGACCATGGGGTGTGTGAGGAAAAAGTGCACGCCAAGGAGTGAGTGTGCCGTCAAGAGTGAGTTGGTCGAAGCGCGTGTGCGAGGGGGTACATGGAAGCGCGGTGTGGTGAGTGTTACGGAGGAAGTAACGAGAGAGTGTACACCTGTGGTGAGTGTTACAGAGGATGTAACGAGAAAGTGTACGCCTGTGGTGAGTGTTACAGAGGATGTAATGGGAGAGTGTGCGCAAGAGTGTGCGCGAGAAAGGTGTGTAACGGACGGGTGCATGAGGAAAGAGTGTGCTGTCGAGAGTAAGGGTGAGTGCGCGACCGAGAGTGGAGGTGAGAGTAGTGAGAGTGGCACGGAGCGTGAGTTGGTTGTGACAGGTGAGCGAGGATGTACACCTGGAATGGAAGGATGCACACCTGGAATGGTAGAGCGTGTGTGGGAATGCACACTTGAGTTGGTCGTGAGGCACGTGGTTGGGTGTGCTAATGAGAGCACACCTGTGGTTGTCACAGAGGAGGTGACCGAGGAGGGGGCGTGAAGAGGTGTGTTGGTGAGGTGTGCGAGCGACGAATGTGTGCCAAGGTGTTCCGTGGTCAGGTGTGTGACCAAGTCGGTGAGCGGAATGAGTGTACCGAGGTGTGTAAGAAGAGGTACGACGAGGAGCATGGAAACGGCTGCATGTATGAGCAAGAAAGGGGTAGCGTATGCATGTAAGCGTGCAGGTGAAGCATCGACGGTAACCGGGTTAGAGGTTAGAACGACTTATAGCTGTGGAGAGTGTTATAGAGAGTGTACACCTGTGGTGAGTGTTACAGAGGATGTAACGAGAAAGTGTACGCCTGTGGTGAGTGTTACAGAGGATGTAATGGGAGAGTGTGCGCAAGAGTGTGCACGAGAAAGGTGTGTAACGGACGGGTGCATGAGGAAAGAGTGTGCTGTCGAGAGTAAGGGTGAGTGCGCGACCGAGAGTGGAGGGGAGAGTAGTGAGAGTGGCACGGAGCGTGAGTTGGTTGTGACAGGTGAGCGAGGATGTACACCTGGAATGGAAGGATGCACACCTGGAATGGTAGAGCGTGTGTGGGAATGCACACTTGAGTTGGTCGTGAGGCACGTGGTTGGGTGTGCGAATGAGAGCACACCTGTGGTTGTCACAGACCGAGGTGTGCCAAGGTGTCACAGGTGTGCGAGCGACGAATGTGTGCCAAGGTGTTCCGTGGTCAGGTGTGTGACCAAGTCGGTGAGCGGAATGAGTGTACCGAGGTGTGTAAGAAGAGGTACGACGAGGAGCATGGAAACGGCTGCATGTATGAGCAAGAAAGGGGTAGCGTATGCATGTAAGCGTGCAGGTGAAGCATCGACGGTAACCGGGTTAGAGGTTAGAACGACTTATAGCTGTGGAGAGACTTATAGAGAGTGTACACCTGTGGTGAGTGTTACAGAGGATGTAACGAGAAAGTGTACGCCTGTGGTGAGTGTTACAGAGGATGTAATGGGAGAGTGTGCGCAAGAGTGTGCGCGAGAAAGGTGTGTAACGGACGGGTGCATGAGGAAAGAGTGTGCTGTCGAGAGTAAGGGTGAGTGCGCGACCGAGAGTGGAGGTGAGAGTAGTGAGAGTGGCACGGAGCGTGAGTTGGTTGTGACAGGTGAGCGAGGATGTACACCTGGAATGGAAGGATGCACACCTGGAATGGTAGAGCGTGTGTGGGAATGCACACTTGAGTTGGTCGTGAGGCACGTGGTTGGGTGTGCGAATGAGAGCACACCTGTGGTTGTCACAGAGGAGGTGACCGAGGAGGGGGCGCGGAGATTGGCAAATTGATAGTGAGAGACCCCCGATGTGGTGGGATGGCAAATCCACCATCCCTCACAGACGTGGGGCAAAGGAGCTATAGTTTATGGGGTGTATGGCAGTGAAAACTAGCCCGGGTGGGTTAGGTTATATTGGCAGTTCTGTCACTCACGCTTTTGGGTCTCACTATCTGCCATGATCTTTCTTGGGAAAACCACATTTCCAAGCTGGCCTCCAAAGCCAGTCGCCGACTGGGCATCCTCCGTCGTGCGAAGTCCTTCCTCGGCACACCTGAGCTCCTCACCACATACAAGGCTTTCATCCGCAGCTCAATGGAATACTGTTCTCCCCTATGGGCTGGTGCTCCTGCCTCACACCTGGCTCGGCTTCACGCTGTTGAATCCAAAGCTTTCAAAATCATTGGAATCTCCCGCGATGAAGCTATCTCTGAGGGCCTTTCACTCACTCACCGCAGGCAGGTAGGTGGTCTTTCTGTCTTCTACCGACTCCTCTCCGGCCTTGCTCCCCCAGCTCTCTCCGTGCTCTGTCCCCCAAATATTCCTACAGGTCGCACAAGATCTGCCAGCAACCCTCTGATGGTTAAACTGCCGAAATCTCGGCTCTCTGCTCACCTTCACTCTTTCATTCCTCTTTTCTCCCGCCTGTGGAACAAACTCCCACACTCCCTTCAATCCCTCTCCTCCCTCCAGGTCTTTAAAACAGCTGTTCACCACCATCTCTTATCTTCCCCCATCCATAACCTTGATCTTTTCTACCCCCACTAATTCACCCCAGATCCACCTTGTTTGAAATTCCAACTTATTTCCTGGAAATCCTGGCAGTGTCCATATGTTTATACCTCTCCCACCCCCCCCCCCCCCTTCACATGCCTCCCCCCCTTCACATGCCTCCCCCCTTCACATGCCTCCCCCCCAAAGCCCTCTCCCTCCCACAGATCTCTCGATGTCTCCATGTCTCTCGGTCCCTGCTCTCAAATGTTGTGTTTGTGTCCTTCCCCCTCTCTCCCCGTCTTGTCTGCCGCTCCCGATGTTATTTGTTTTATGTGTCTGTTTGTCTTTCTGTGTGATTAATTTTCGCTCTTTCACGAGCCTCGATCTTGTATACAAAAAAAAAAAAAATAAATAAAAAAAAAATAGCCGAATCTGGCCCTCGGTGCGTGCCGGGCTTCGCGTGCCGCGAGAACCAGCGGGGATCCGAGCCACGGCGGGTTCGAAAGGACCGCCGTGCGCGATCCACGCTGGGCCTCGCGTGGAACGACCGCGTCCGGGCTCCACTAGGCGGGGCGGGCAGCCCGATAGGAAGGGTCGTCATGGCGACCACTTTCTATTGAGACGTGCCGGCAGGTCGAGATCGGGACATTGGATGGCTCCACGCCGAGGTGGTGCATGGGATCTCGGCCCGGGTAAGCCCCCGTCCCTGCCCCGAATGCGGGACGTATCCAGCCGCTGGCACAAAACGACCCGCGTTCATTGCTTGGCTGTACGAAGCCGGGCTGGAGACGTGAATTGGCGCACCGAGAGGATGTAATAAGTAGACGGGTGATGAGGATAGTGTTTTGGACTCAAAATTAGAAAAAGGCGAAATTTGATGATTGGTACGGTGATTGGCAGATGATTGGCAGAATTTTTGATTGGTTGGATTTAGGTGTGCGAAATTGATAGTGAGAGACCCCCGATGTGGTGGGATGGCAAATCCACCATCCCTCACAGACGTGGGGCAAAGGAGCTATAGTTTATGGGGTGTATGGCAGTGAAAACTAGCCCGGGTGGGTTAGGTTATATTGATAGGGATCTAGCGAAGATGACATTAGGTAACGTTAAGATTAGTTAGTGACTGATACCTGTAGTGGGGACGCAGGTAGATTAGTATGGATGATAATGACGTGGGAGCGCAATAGTTTAAAGGGACGACTGGGAAGCGCAAGTTTCAGAGGGGAGTAGTTAGCTGAGATGATGCAGTGTGTGTGAGGATTGAACAGGTGTGATTGCACAGGTGTGCAACTGAACAGGTGTATGGAGCAGTGTATGAGGGAGTAGTGGTGATTGCGTGTTGTGTTGACCAAATGGTCCAGGAAGAGGAAGAGGGTGCAGGTGGCACCAGGTAGGATTGCACAGGTGTGCAACGACAGGTGAATGAAGGACAGGTGTATGGAATAAATGGTATGGAGTATAGGAATGGATGGTCGTGGAGTGAGTATGGTGGAAATTGTGGAGTGGAGTGGATGGTGCGAAGGTGTGAATGGGGGAAGAGTGGACCCCCATCACGGATACCCGGGGCGGGTAGAGTAAGTGTTAGGTAGAGGGTACAGGTAAATTGTGGTTGGATATTGGCATCTGTGGTGCGGGTGAAAGAATGGTCTTTGGATGGGTGCATTAGTGTTGTGGAAATGGCTGGGCGTGTAGCCTGTTAGTGTGTGTAGTTGGTTTGGGCACTCCACCACTGTGAGGATGTCGGCCAGGTGAGGCCGCAGGTGGGCTCTGGGAGCCGGTAGTTGTGGATGGGGCCCGAGGATCCGGAGGACGGACCCGGGTAGCCCAGTGCCAGAGGGCACCAAGGAGTGACAGAGCCAGGAGAGGGCCTTCCCCAGTTAGATAGGTTAGGGTGAGGAGCAGGTAAGCTCGGGTGGCAACTACAGTGGTGGAGGTGTGCAGGTGGGTAGACCTGCTGGGAGAGCTACACGTCGCAGCCCAGAAATTGTGCGAGGGCACCGGGAGATGAATCGGGGGAGTGAGACCCCAAATTGAGAAGCACCACAGTTTGGGCAATGGGAATTGGTTTTTAGAACCCATAGTGTAAGTTGGCCAATGGATTGGCAGGGAGAGACCCCGGGTAGTGTAAAGTGTGTTAAAGTCATTTAGAGGATAGTTAGGATTGGAGTCTCCTCGCACCATCTGCATCCACTCACCTGAGGTGACAGGTACTCCACACCATGCCATGTTTTGATTATTTTTTACTGTGCAAATGTTTGGATTGTGAGACGCATAATGACGTGGGTGTGACATTGTGCTTTGATGTTCCATCTCTGCCTCCTTATGAGGATTGATGATGAATTTGGTGATGGCAAATTTTGAAGTAGAGGGATTGTGGAGACGAATTTGGTATAGGGGAAATATGGGGAAGACGTGACAGTAGTGACGAATTTGTAAATGTGTAGATTTTTGTACATATGGGGTAAGGGCAAGGGTAGGGTAGGTGACAGGGGGGTGACGTACGGTAGGGACGAGCTTTCTCACTTCGCCCTCCGTACGCATTTCGCCTTGCATTGCCTTATTGATGTGTACCCTTGTGACCTTACCCCTCGCTCAATTGTCTTTCCCCTTTTGTCTCCCACATGACCTGTGCGCCACTGGGTGCCGAGGGGAGCGTGCGTGGGTCGGCCATTGTGCACCCGAAATTCCCAGAACCAGCTGTCTGCATCGATGCACCACATTATGGACCACATGTCTGTGGCCGAGCACCACTTATGGACCCCATGGGTTGGGGCATGGCCCCTCTGCTGGAGCCGGCCATGAGGGCCCGAAATCTTGCTGGCGGACCTTGGCCACAGGGCACCGATGCCCCACAGGTGAACCACACGTAGTCGGCCCTGTGGGCCATAAATAAAGAAAATAAAAAGGACACATTGGGCACACTTTATTGCAAATAGGCCGCCAGTAAGAAAATGAAAATGACAACATCTGGAAGAACAAATAATGATAACCAGCAGAGTGAGCCAAAGAGCAAGAGATCACCTGCAGGGTTAGGGGTTGTTGAATTTATTTTATTGTTGAACATTGATGAACAATGGTGACTGCACCGATTGGTGCTTGGGTGTGTATTGGTGCGGTTAAGGGTGCTTTCATGGTGCATTGATGCAGAGCAGACTGTCTCCCCCCCAGAAAGAACAATCACAGGGCCTGGGTTAGTCTTGTAAATAAAAGTAGCGTCAAGTGTAAATAATGCTCCCCACCGTCAGTGTGTAGTTTGAAGACCATTCCGCAATTCGGTTAACTGTGGGCGTAAGTCTGTTAGGCAGGGTGCAATGGAGCAGCGGGACACATTTATTTATGTTTTAAAAACTGTCGCACTCAGGGTCAGGTTAAAATGTAGAGGGAACTACACCTACGTGTCACACTAAAAATAAAAGTTGTAGGCCCGGGACGTGCCTAAGAGGAGGAGGGTGCAGTGTTGCGGAGATGAGGACTGTATATTTTTTGATTGTGTGCTGTACTATTATTATTATTGTTTATTCTGCGCCCCTACCTCCGGAGCTGTGTAAAGGTGAAAGGGCATCCCATAATTAGTCCACAAGCATACACGTCAGCCAAATAATAGAATACCTCTGTTTGATAGTTATCTCTTATTATGTGTTTTTAGAGTAAGGCTGTGTCTCCCATTAATTGAAATACTCCATTGCACCAGTGAAAGAGATAGATTCCCTTCATTCCCACTCCCAACACTTCCATTCCCCCCTTTCCGTCAATTGCAATTCGCATTGCCAACTGCATGTTGGGCGGTTTTCCCTTCATCCACCATTGACCACGAGGCAGGGTTGGGGAAGAAAGGCGGGTCCCCACCTCGTCAGAGAGGGGAGGAGTGATCCAGCCCCACTCGACCAACCATGAACAAGGGGTTTGGCTTGAGAGGGCGGGGAGAGAACGTTTGGGGGAGGTTCGCAAAGGTTGAGGGGCGGGGCCTATATAACCCACGGCGGGGGTGTTCCCACAAGAGATGCACTTTGAGCTGAAACAAGGAGGGACGAAAAAGAGCTGGGTCATCAGAGCAAGAGCGCGTGAGGAGGAGAGAACCCGTCACGCCAGACCCCCCCACCAGCGCATCGGCTCCACCAAGCCGCTCCGACCCGTGATCCCGCGCACACGACAGGCCCGGTGGCATCAGCGGCCGTCGAGGTCCAGCCCGACGTCCCGTGCGGGATCAAGCTCCAGCCAGCTCCGTGCCGTCCCCCCCCCCCCCCCCCCCTCCAGCCACACCTCCTTCCAGCAATCCACTCTGCAATTCCCCGCGTGAGTCAGTGTCTTTGTTTGTTCTGTCCTGGGAATAAGTTAAGTCTGTATAACTATAAGCTAGTATTTGCACTGTGTCACCTGCGTCTTATGTGTTGTAAATAAACCTTGATTGCTCCGTTTTGCTTGTGTAAATAAATCCCATTACTCGTCTGTACGTCTTCTCGTTTTATTCCTTTTCCTCTTTGCATTGCGTCGTTTTCGTATTTTTCCTCATTGAGCAGCTGCGGTGCGATCCGGCCAACGTTTGGGTGGAATCGGGTGAGTCGGGGATCCTGTTAGGTCGCGGTAATACACCACCGCTCGGTCAATATAACATCTGTCCGCGATCTGTAACAATATATATATATATATATATATAGATATATATATAGATATATATATATATATATATATATATATATATATATATATTATATATATATATTGTTGTGGATATGAGGATTGTGTTTTTTTTTATTGTGTTTTTTATGGTTGTAAAAATACCACCCTCCGTCCTCCAGTTGTGTATAAAGGTCAAAGTGCGTCCCGTAGTTAGGTCATATACAATCACGTTTAGCCAATCATAGATTCCCTGCTTGTTGGTAGTTATTTCCTTATTCTGTCTATTAGGCTAAGGCTTTGTCTTCCATTAATTGACACTCCATTGCACCGAATTCAAATAGATAGATCCCCTTCTATTCCCAAAGCCCCATTCCCAAAGCCTCGATTGCCAACTGCATCCGCCGCAGCTGCTGGGCGGTTTTCACCGCGACTCCATTAGCCACGAGGTGGGCTCGGAGAAGAAGGGGGAGGAGCCGCCGAATCCAGGGCGTGGCCCGCCCATCGTCATCAAAAGGGTGGAGTCAGTGAGCCCTGACCAGCCAACCAGGGCTGGGGAAGTACCATCACGGGCGTGGCGCGGGTTGATCTAAAAGCGCGTTATATAAGCGCGCGCGGAAGCCTTTGAGATGAGTTATGAGTTCTGTGTTCTGAGTACTAAGAGGTTCCAAGAAAGAGTTGTGCCAGAGACGGAGAGAGAGGAAGGGATCCCCACAAAGAGTTGCGCCAGTTAAGCAGAAGGGTCCACCAGAGTCAAAGGTGGTTGCGTCAAAGTTCTGAGTTCTAAGGAGCAGCTTTGGAGAGCGCACGGTGCACCGCTGGAGCTTCGCCGCGCAGTTTGGAACCGCGGCGGTTTGACGATCGCAGCTCGAATATTGACGGCGGCTGTCCGCTTCCAGCCCGACCGATCCCCGCTGAACCTTCCTCTCCCGCCAAGCCATTCCTCCTTCCAATCGTTCCTGCCTCCATTTCCCCATTCGTGTGAGTCTGCCTTTTGTTTGTTCTGTCCTGGGTATTAATTAAGACTGTAATAGGTAAGCTAGAATTTTCACTGTGTCCTTCTGGTCCGTCCCTCTTTCTGTCTTTATTTTATTATCCTTCCTTCTTCCTTGGTTTCTTTTGGTCCTGTAAATAGTAATAAATCATATTCGTATTTCAAAGCTTTTTGCCTTCGTCTTCCTCTTCTTCACATCCGTGTCGTCTTTGTCTTTTCCAAATTGAACATCTGTGGCACGATTTGGCCAACGTTCAGAATCGGGTCTAGTCATTGTTAACGGTTTGGGCCGCGGCTGCCATCCGCTCGGCAATCCAGTAACATCTTATCCGCGGTCGCGAACGAAGCTGCTCACCGGTCTTTTCGGAGGCCGCGGTGCAGCTTCAGGGACCACGTCGGTCAGTGACAAGCGAGGGGACTAATCCCTCCTCAAAGGGGAACCATAGGCCGACGTTGGGTTCCGTAACAATTGGTGCCAGGAGTGGGATACGGACCTGAAGCGCTTAGTGCGCTCAAATTACGAGTGGGCCGAAATTGTGTTATATAAAATCTTAAGTTTGAAAAGCGTGCCATGGATGGTCAAGGTGATCGGATGCCGGTGGGGGAAATAGAAGAGGGGTTAGGGGTAACCCAGGACAAGAGGGAAGAAATGGAGGAGAGAAATGATGATGTGGTTGAGGGAGTTTCAGGCGCGCAAAATGGCGCCCTCGCGCACGTGGTTGTAGCGGCACCAAATTTAGCCGCGCCCGTGGTTGCAGAGGCACAAAATAGCGGAGCTGCGGCAGCCGAGTCCGCGGCACTGGGGAAATTGGACCTCTTTATGGCGCAAATCAGGGCATGCTTCGTGGTGCAAAGTAAGGAAATAGATGAAAAGATGGATAAATCAAGGGCGGAAAGCAGAGAAATGGGACAAATGATGGAAAGGAATAGTGAGAAATTACGAGACGGGTTAAGTAATATGGGAAACCAGATACAAAAATGTGGGGAGAGCATACGGAAATGTGGGGGGACCATGGATCGCATGGTGAGCGAGAGGGTCCCGAGGGTGCACGACAAGGTAAAGCGGGTCGAGGAGCACTGGTTGAGTGAGGCGGAGGAAAGCACAGGTAACTGGACCGGGGTAGACATCGCGACCCGGGGTATGGGGCAGCCGGCGACCGCTGAGGTAGAAGAGGGAATTTTATTAAAGCCAGCGGTCGTCGTGGTGAATAAAGAAAAAGCAGTAATGGGTATAGTTAAAATTGAAGAGACGACGGAGGTAGCCCAGGAATCGGAGGAAGGAATGGAAACTGTACAAAGTCCGTGCTCACATCACGATGCTGTGCTTAAAAATCCTTATAAAGATTTGCAGGTGTTGGTGCAGGGAGGAAGAAGAACCCCGAAGGTGAGATGGGCTGCATGTGGTGCCGGGAGATCTTGTAAGAGGGGGTTTGGCGCGAAGAGAATTGTCGCGCGATTGGGGTCAATATGGCACCCGGGCGTTGGTGAAGGGTCCCATGTGAGTGGAAATGGCGCGCGTGTGAGGAAAAAGTGTGCGTCGGCGAGTGGGTGTGTTATAAAGTGTGGGAGTGAAACCGAGTGCGAGCGAGAATGCACGTCGGGGTGTACGGAGTGTGACACGGAGAATGAGTTGGTGGTGGCGCGAGTGTGGGAGAGCCCATCGGAGTGCGTGAGTGGGTGGATGCAAGAGTGCACGCCCATGGTGAGTGGTATGGAGTACGTACCGAGTGAGGAGAGTGCGCAAGAAGGTGCGCGGGAGGTGTGGTGTGTAACAGGGAGTGTGTTGGTGGAATGGACGGAGTGTGTGGAATGTACGGACGGCGTTGGAACGCCGGGCTTTGTGAGTGTGAAACGGGTCGCGTGTGCAAGTGAAGCATCGACATTGACCGGGTTAGCAGCTAGGGTGACGGATAGCCGACGCGGGCGCTCGGTGTGCGGCGCCCTTTGTTGGATGCTAGGCCCCGCACGGTCGAGTCCGGGCCTTGTCGGGCTAGGCGACCGGTCCGGTTCAGGGGCGAGTAGGAGGAAGCGGAACGGTGCCCCCTGGCGGCGGGGATGGGGTTCCGACCGGGCGAGCCTCGGTCGTCGGGCCGGAGACCGCAAGGTTCCGAGCCGCGATGATGCGTGGAACCTCGGCCCGAGCATGCCTCCTCCCCAGAATCGTGAATGCCGGACGGATCCAACTGCAGGCGACCAAACAACCCGCGTTCATTGCTCGGCTTTACGAAGCCGAGTTTAATGATGTCATGACGCACCGAGGCTAGGATATAGCGGACTGTGATGATGGTGATAGTGTTTTTGGATTTGAAATTTTGGGATAGAAAATTTTTGATTGGTTGGAATTTGGAGAGCAAAATTGATAGTGGAAGATACCCGATGTGATGGGATGGCAACAGTGCCATCCCTCACAGCGGGGGCAAAGGAGCACTAGTTATGGGGTTTGGCAGTGAAAACTAGCCCGGGAGGGTTAGGATATAGTGTGTAGGGACCTAGAGATTGACAATAGGTAACGTTAAGGTTAGGTAGTGACAATGATACCTGTAGTGGGGACGCAGGTAGATTAGTTTGGATGATAATGACGAGGGAGCGCCATAGTTTAAAGGGGCGACTGGGAAGCGCAAGTTCCAGAGGGGAGTAGTTAGATGAGATGATGCCGTGTGTGTGAGGATCGAAAGTGTATTGAGCAGGGTATGAGTAAATGATTGTGATTGTGAGTTGTATTGAGATTGCACAGGTGTGCAACTGAACAAGTGGATGGAGCAGTGTATGAGTGAGAGTGATAGTGATGTGAGTTGTGCTGACCAAATGGTCCAGGGAGGAAGGAGGGTGCAGGTGGCACCAGGTAAGATTGCACAGGTGTGCAACTGCAGGTGAATGGAGAATGGTTGTGTGGGATATATGGAGTATGGAATGGATGGTCGTGGAGGGAGTATGGTGGAAACTGTGGAGTGGAGTGGATGGTGCGAAGGTGTGGATGGGGGGAAGGAGGATGGACCCCATCACGAATACCCGGGGAGGGTAGTTTAAGAGTTAGGTAGAGGGTGTAGGTAAATTGTGGTTGGATATTGGCATCTGTGGTGCGTGTGGAAGAATGGAGTTTGGATGGGTGCATTAGTGTTGTGGAAATGGCTGGGCGTGTAGCCTGTTAGTATGTGTAGTTGATTGGGCACTCCACCACTGTGAGGATGTCGGCCAGGTGAGGCCGCAGGTGGGCTCTGAGAGCCGGTAGAGTTGTTGTGGATTGGACCCGAGGATCCGGAGGACGGACCCGGGTAGCCCAGTGCCAGAGGGCACCGAGGGGTGACAGAGCCAGGAGGGGCCTTCCCCAGTAGATAGGTTAGGGTAAGGAGCAGGTAAGCTCGGAGGCAACTGCAGTGGTGGAGGTGTGCAGGTGGGTAGACCTGCTGGGAGAGCTACACGACTCAGCCCGGAAATTGTGCAAGGACACCGGGAGATGAATCGGGGGAGTGAGACCCCAAATTGAGGAAGCACCACAGTTTGGTCAATGGGAATTTGGTTCTTAAAACCGCATAGAATGTAAGATGGCCAATGGTTTGGCAGGGAAAGACCCCGGGTAGTGTAAAGTGTGTTAAAGTAATTTAGGAAGTAGTTAGGATTAAGAATCTCCTCGTACCATCTACATCCACTCACCTGGGATGACGTACCTCCACACCATGCCAGGTTGTTTTATTATTTTTGGTGCAAATGTTTTGGATTGTGAGACGCATCATGGCGTGGGTGTGACATTGTGCTTTGTTGTTCCATCTCTCCCTCCTTATGAGGATTGATGATGAATTGGTGATGGCAAATTTTGAAGTAGAGGGAGTGAAGATGAATTTGGTGTAGGGGAACCTACGTGCCACACTAAAAGTAAAGGTAATAGGCCCGGGACGTGCCTAAGAGGAGGAGGGTGCAGTGTTGTGGATATGAGGATTGTGTTTTTTTTTATTGTGTTTTTTATGGTTGTAAAAATATCACCCTCCGTCCTCCAGTTGTGTATAAAGGTCAAAGTGCGTCCCGTAGTTAGGTCATATACAATCACGTTTAGCCAATCATAGATTCCCTGCTTGTTGGTAGTTATTTCCTTATTCTGTCTATTAGGCTAAGGCTTTGTCTTCCATTAATTGACACTCCATTGCACCGAATTCAAATAGATAGACCCCCTTCTATTCCCAAAGCCCCATTCCCAAAGCCTCGATTGCCAACTGCATCCGCCGCAGCTGCTGGGCGGTTTTCACCGCGACTCCATTAGCCACGAGGTGGGCTCGGAGAAGAAGGGGGAGGAGCCGCCGAATCCAGGGCGTGGCCCACCCATCGTCATCAAAAGGGTGGAGTCAGCGAGCCCTGACCAGCCAACCAGGGCTGGGGAAGTACCATCACGGGCGTGGCGCGGGTTGATCTAAAAGCGCGTTATATAAGCGCGCGCGGAAGCCTTTGAGATGAGTTATGAGTTCTGTGTTCTGAGTACTAAGAGGTTCCAAGAAAGAGTTGTGCCAGAGACGGAGAGAGAGGAAGGGATCCCCACAAAGAGTTGCGCCAGTTAAGCAGAAGGGTCCACCAGAGTCAAAGGTGGTTGCGTCAAAGTTCTGAGTTCTAAGGAGCAGCTTTGGAGAGCGCACGGTGCACCGGAGGAGCTTCGCCGCGCAGTTTGGAACCGCGGCGGTTTGACGATCGCAGCTCGAATATTGACGGCGGCTGTCCGCTTCCAGCCCGACCGATCCCCACTGAACCTTCCTCTCCCGCCAAGCCATTCCTCCTTCCAATCGTTCCTGCCTCCATTTCCCCATTCGTGTGAGTCTGCCTTTTGTTTGTTCTGTCCTGGGTATTAATTAAGACTGTAATAGGTAAGCTAGAATTTTCACTGTGTCCTTCTGGTCCGTCCCTCTTTCTGTCTTTATTTTATTATCCTTCCTTCTTCCTTGGTTTCTTTTGGTCCTGTAAATAGTAATAAATCATATTCGTATTTCAAAGCTTTTTGCCTTCGTCTTCCTCTTCTTCACATCCGTGTCGTCTTTGTCTTTTCCAAATTGAACATCTGTGGCACGATTTGGCCAACGTTCAGAATCGGGTCTAGTCATTGTTAACGGTTTGGGCCGCGGCTGCCATCCGCTCGGCAATCCAGTAACATCTTATCCGCGGTCGCGAACGAAGCTGCTCACCGGTCTTTTCGGAGGCCGCGGTGCAGCTTCAGGGACCACGTCGGTCAGTGACAAGCGAGGGGACTAATCCCTCCTCAAAGGGGAACCATAGGCCGACGTTGGGTTCCGTAACAATTGGTGCCAGGAGTGGGATACGGACCTGAAGCGCTTAGTGCGCTCAAATTACGAGTGGGCCGAAATTGTGTTATATAAAATCTTAAATTTGAAAAGCGTGCCATGGATGGTCAAGATGATCGGATGCCGGTGGGGGAAATAGAAGAGGGGTTAGGGGTAACCCAGGACAAGAGGGAAGAAATGGAGGAGAGAAATGATGATGTGGTTGAGGGAGTTTCAGGCGCGCAAAATGGCGCCCTCGCGCACGTGGTTGTAGCGGCACCAAATTTAGCCGCGCCCGTGGTTGCAGAGGCACAAAATAGCGGAGCTGCGGCAGCCGAGTCCGCGGCACTGGGGAAATTGGACCTCTTTATGGCGCAAATCAGGGCATGCTTCGTGGTGCAAAGTAAGGAAATAGATGAAAAGATGGATAAATCAAGGGCGGAAAGCAGAGAAATGGGACAAATGATGGAAAGGAATACTGAGAAATTACGAGACGGGTTAAGTAATATGGGAAACCAGATACAAAAATGTGGGGAGAGCATACGGAAATGTGGGGGGACCATGGATCGCATGGTGAGCGAGAGGGTCCCGAGGGTGCACGACAAGGTGAAGCGGGTCGAGGAGCACTGGTTGAGTGAGGCGGAGGAAAGCACAGGTAACTGGACCGGGGTAGACATCGCGACCCGGGGTATGGGGCAGCCGGCGACCGCTGAGGTAGAAGAGGGAATTTTATTAAAGCCAGCGGTCGTCGTGGTGAATAAAGAAAAAGCAGTAATGGGTATAGTTAAAATTGAAGAGACGACGGAGGTAGCCCAGGAATCGGAGGAAGGAATGGAAACTGTACAAAGTCCGTGCTCACATCACGATGCTGTGCTTAAAAATCCTTATAAAGATTTGCAGGTGTTGGTGCAGGGAGGAAGAAGAACCCCGAAGGTGAGATGGGCTGCATGTGGTGCCGGGAGATCTTGTAAGAGGGGGTTTGGCGCGAAGAGAATTGTCGCGCGATTGGGGTCAATATGGCACCCGGGCGTTGGTGAAGGGTCCCATGTGAGTGGAAATGGCGCGCGTGTGAGGAAAAAGTGTGCGTCGGCGAGTGGGTGTGTTATAAAGTGTGGGAGTGAAACCGAGTGCGAGCGAGAATGCACGTCGGGGTGTACGGAGTGTGACACGGAGAATGAGTTGGTGGTGGCGCGAGTGTGGGAGAGCCCATCGGAGCGCGTGAGTGGGTGGATGCAAGAGTGCACGCCCATGGTGAGTGGTATGGAGTACGTACCGAGTGAGGAGAGTGCGCAAGAAGGTGCGTGGGAGGTGTGGTGTGTAACAGGGAGTGTGTTGGTGGAATGGACGGAGTGTGTGGAATGTACGGACGGCGTTGGAACGCCCGGCTTTGTGAGTGTGAAACGGGTCGCATGTGCAAGTGAAGCATCGACATTGACCGGGTTAGCAGCTAGGGTGACGGATAGCCGACGCGGGCGCTCGGTGTGCGGCGCCCTTTGTTGGATGCTAGGCCCCGCACGGTCGAGTCCGGGCCTTGTCGGGCTAGGCGACCGGTCCGGTTCAGGGGCGAGTAGGAGGAAGCGGAACGGTGCCCCCTGGCGGCGGGGATGGGGTTCCGACCGGGCGAGCCTCGGTCGTCGGGCCGGAGACCGCAAGGTTCCGAGCCGCGATGATGCGTGGAACCTCGGCCCGAGCATGCCTCCTCCCCAGAATCGTGAATGCCGGACGGATCCAACTGCAGGCGACCAAACAACCCGCGTTCATTGCTCGGCTTTACGAAGCCGAGTTTAATGATGTCATGACGCACCGAGGCTAGGATATAGCGGACTGTGATGATGGTGATAGTGTTTTTGGATTTGAAATTTTGGGATAGAAAATTTTTGATTGGTTGGAATTTGGAGAGCAAAATTGATAGTGGAAGATACCCGATGTGATGGGATGGCAACTCTGCCATCCCTCACAGCGGGGGCAAAGGAGCACTAGTTATGGGGTTTGGCAGTGAAAACTAGCCCGGGAGGGTTAGGATATAGTGTGTAGGGACCTAGAGATTGACAATAGGTAACGTTAAGGTTAGGTAGTGACAATGATACCTGTAGTGGGGACGCAGGTAGATTAGTTTGGATGATAATGACGAGGGAGCGCCATAGTTTAAAGGGGCGACTGGGAAGCGCAAGTTCCAGAGGGGAGTAGTTAGATGAGATGATGCCGTGTGTGTGAGGATCGAAAGTGTATTGAGCAGGGTATGAGTAAATGATTGTGATTGTGAGTTGTATTGAGATTGCACAGGTGTGCAACTGAACAAGTGGATGGAGCAGTGTATGAGTGAGAGTGATAGTGATGTGAGTTGTGCTGACCAAATGGTCCAGGGAGGAAGGAGGGTGCAGGTGGCACCAGGTAAGATTGCACAGGTGTGCAACTGCAGGTGAATGGAGAATGGTTGTGTGGGATATATGGAGTATGGAATGGATGGTCGTGGAGGGAGTATGGTGGAAACTGTGGAGTGGAGTGGATGGTGCGAAGGTGTGGATGGGGGAAAGGAGGATGGACCCCATCACGAATACCCGGGGAGGGTAGTTTAAGAGTTAGGTAGAGGGTGTAGGTAAATTGTGGTTGGATATTGGCATCTGTGGTGCGTGTGGAAGAATGGAGTTTGGATGGGTGCATTAGTGTTGTGGAAATGGCTGGGCGTGTAGCCTGTTAGTATGTGTAGTTGATTGGGCACTCCACCACTGTGAGGATGTCGGCCAGGTGAGGCCGCAGGTGGGCTCTGAGAGCCGGTAGAGTTGTTGTGGATTGGGCCCGAGGATCCGGAGGACGGACCCGGGTAGCCCAGTGCCAGAGGGCACCGAGGGGTGACAGAGCCAGGAGGGGCCTTCCCCAGTAGATAGGTTAGGGTAAGGAGCAGGTAAGCTCGGAGGCAACTGCAGTGGTGGAGGTGTGCAGGTGGGTAGACCTGCTGGGAGAGCTACACGACTCAGCCCGGAAATTGTGCAAGGACACCGGGAGATGAATCGGGGGAGTGAGACCCCAAATTGAGGAAGCACCACAGTTTGGTCAATGGGAATTTGGTTCTTAAAACCGCATAGAATGTAAGATGGCCAATGGTTTGGCAGGGAAAGACCCCGGGTAGTGTAAAGTGTGTTAAAGTAATTTAGGAAGTAGTTAGGATTAAGAATCTCCTCGTACCATCTACATCCACTCACCTGGGATGACGTACCTCCACACCATGCCAGGTTGTTTTATTATTTTTGGTGCAAATGTTTTGGATTGTGAGACGCATCATGGCGTGGGTGTGACATTGTGCTTTGTTGTTCCATCTCTCCCTCCTTATGAGGATTGATGATGAATTGGTGATGGCAAATTTTGAAGTAGAGGGAGTGAAGATGAATTTGGTGTAGGGGAACCTACGTGCCACACTAAAAGTAAAGGTAATAGGCCCGGGACGTGCCTAAGAGGAGGAGGGTGCAGTGTTGTGGATATGAGGATTGTGTTTTTTTTTATTGTGTTTTTTATGGTTGTAAAAATATCACCCTCCGTCCTCCAGTTGTGTATAAAGGTCAAAGTGCGTCCCGTAGTTAGGTCATATACAATCACGTTTAGCCAATCATAGATTCCCTGCTTGTTGGTAGTTATTTCCTTATTCTGTGTATTAGGCTAAGGCTTTGTCTTCCATTAATTGACACTCCATTGCACCGAATTCAAATAGATAGATCCCCTTCTATTCCCAAAGCCCCATTCCCAAAGCCTCGATTGCCAACTGCATTCGCCGCAGCTGCTGGGCGGTTTTCACCGCGACTCCATTAGCCACGAGGTGGGCTCGGAGAATAAGGGGGAGGAGCCGCCGAATCCAGGGCATGGCCCACCCATCGTCATCAAAAGGGTGGAGCCAGCGAGCCCTGACCAGCCAACCAGGGCTGGGGAAGTACCATCACGGGCGTGGCGCGGGTTGATCTAAAAGCGCATTATATAAGCGCGCGCGGAAGCCTTTGAGATGAGTTATGAGTTCTGTGTTCTGAGTACTAAGAGTTTCCAAGAAAGAGTTGCGCCAGAGACAGAGAGAGAGGAAGGGATCCCCACAAAGAGTTGCGCCATTTAAGCAGAAGAGTCCACCAGAGTCAAAGGTGGTTGCGTCAAAGTTCTGAGTTCTAAGGAGCAGCTTTGGAGAGTGCATGGTGCACCGGAGGAGCTTCGCCGCGCAGTTTGGAACCGCGGCGGTTTGGCGATCGCAGCTCGAATATTGACGGCGGCTGTCCGCTTCCAGCCCGACCGATCCCCGCTGAACCTTCCTCTCCCGCCAAGCCATTCCTCCTTCCAATCGTTCCTGCCTCCATTTCCCCATTCGTGTGAGTCTGACTTTTGTTTGTTCTGTCCTGGATATTAATTAAGACTGTAATAGGTAAGCTAGAATTTTCACTGTGTCCTTTTGGTCCGTCCCTCTTTCTGTCTTTATTTTATTATCCTTCCTTCTTCCTTGGTTTCTTTTGGTCCTGTAAATAGTAATAAATCATATTCGTATTTCAAACCTTTTTGCCTTCGTCTTCCTCTTCTTCACATCCGTGTCGTCTTTGTCTTTTCCAAATTGAACATCTGTGGCACGATTTGGCCAATGTTCAGAATCGGGTCCAGTCATTGTTAACGGTTCAGGCCGCGGCTGCCATCCGCTCGGCAATCCAGTAACATCTTATCCGCGGTCGCGAACGAAGCTGTTCACTGGTCTTTTCGGAGGCCGCGGTGCAGCTTCAGGGACCACGTCAGTCATTGACAAGCGAGGGGACTAATCCCTCCTCAAAGGGGAACCATAGGCCGACGTTGGGTTCCATAACCCATAACCCAATTATATATATATATATATATATATATATATATATATATATATAGCTTATTCTAGCCACTGACTCACTGACTGGCTGATATCAATGTTCGGTACCTTCCGGGTGTGGTAGAAAGCTGAAATTTGGCGTGCCGACGGACATCAAAACCAGTACGCTGGGAAAAATCACAGAACCGTTGGAAAGCATCCATAAATGAAAATTTACATAAAAACCGGTAAACACATCCATAAAAAAATCCTCGATCGATATCGAGCATTTGAAAATTGTAATTTCTATAGCTGTAAACTGTTCAATAAAAGCTTCAATGAAAATATACGTTAAAAATAAATAAAACATAAACACGGCCTAAAAAATTAAATTGAACCCAATTGATATTTAGCAGGAGGTCGGTGATGCTTGCCTATTATCATAAAGCTTGTATTTATTATGTAACAACGTATGAAGCACGTATAATTAAAACATATTTGCAAAAGAACGAGGAAGCTGGAGTCCTTCAATGCACGGAGTGGCCTCCTCAAATAGCCCAGCAACTAAGATGATCTTTGGAAGCTCTTGGAAGAAGCTTTCAAGCTTCAAGCTTCAAGAAGAAGCTTTAGCTCTTTCACGAGCCTCGATCTTGTATACAAAAAAAAAAAAAAAAAAAAAAAAAAGCGAGGAACATTGTTCCTCAAAAGTTAACAATATTGATTGAAAGTGTTCCTAGAGTAATTTTGAATAATTTTTAAAGTACGAAAAGAGTGAACCAGGTTGATACTCACTGTTACTGTTAGCTTGTATCATGGTGTATTGTCTAGGAATTGGGTTATTTGAAGATTTCCTTTTTCATAAAGGTGTATTTAGATTGAACAAAAAGTTTTAATTTCCTTATGCATCAGAGTAGGAAAATGCAAAATGTCAGACATTTGCAGGGCAGCAGTATATATATATATATATATATATATATATATACTGTATATATATATATATATATATATATATATATATATATATATATATATATATATATATATATATATATTAGTCATGGGCGAAAATGGAAAAACATATCACGATAATGGACCTCAACACGATTTTCACGATATCATAATGATAATAAAAAAGAAGAAGACATAAAATGACATAGCCCCCACCATGGTTTTAGTAATTTTGCTGTATGGAGTTAAAGGCCATAATTCAGCCATCTTTGGTCGAATTACAAAACAAAATCTTCTGCATATGTATACCATCATGTATTGTCTTTGTGCCAAGTAAGAAGAAAATCGGTCGATATGGTTGCAGACACATGACGCACGAGACCAAATCCATAAGCCCCCTTTTTGAACTAAGTCCAATGGGGACAAATAACATAATTAATGCCTTGAGAACCATGTGCCATACAATAACAATGCACATAAAAACAAACTGAATAGCCATAGAGTTACCTGTGTTCGTACTCTTTATTTCATAATTCTGTTGCAATTTGTTTGAAGTCAAACCTCATTTTACCTGGAAGAAATCGCTTTGCTCCATTTGCCCAGTGACTGGACGAGGAGTTTGCAAAGCGGTTAATACGGACCATCTGGCTTGGCAAGCGATCGCAAGCTGCTTGCTAACGGAACACACTGAGCAAGCGGCTTGCTAATGGAACAGACCAAGCAAGCTGCTTGCTAACGGAACACACTGAGCAAGCGGCTCGCTAATGGAACAGACCAAGCAAGCTGCTCGCTAACGGAACAGACCAAGCAAGCTGCTCGCTAACGGAACAGACCAAGCAAGCTGCTCGCTAACGGAACAGACCAAGCAAGCTGCTCGCTAACGGAACACACTGAGCAAGCGGCTCGCTAACGGAACAGACCAAGCAAGCTGCTTGCTAACGGAACACACTGAGCAAGCAGCTCGCTAACGGAACAGACCAAGCAAGCTGCTTGCTAACGGAACATAGCATTTGTGAAGAAAGTCATAAATGACTACCTTCACTCTTCGGGCATTTAAAATTACGAGTATGGTGGCACCATGGCTAGACAAACTAACCAGGCGAATATCAGGCCTCGCCAGCCTGTTCGTAAATGACTTTGGTCAAGCTTCCCCTGGTCGACCCCACAAGGTGGGACAATAGTGGTTATTAAAGAACAACGTTGTTGATGTTGAACTGAACTTCGTAAATAATAAATGCCAAGCAATCCCATGGTGTGCCAAAAATGTAATAAACAAATAAATGCATGAAACAACGTCGCCATGTTTGCCTCTCGTTCCATCCATTGCAAACGGTGAGAGAAGAAGAACAAGATGAAAGCTCCTTGGTGCTCAGTGTTGAGTGTTTGCTGTGAAATGCACTGCCCAGCAGGGGAAACCTAAATTAAAGCTGATTTTAATCTCAAATAATCGGAATCAATACAATTTAACACAGGTGGAGGCAAATTAACTTGTGTGATTTTGAAGGTGATTGGTTACACCTGAGCTAATTTACAATTGCTATTATACAGGGGGGTGGACACTTATCCAACCAAGACATTCTAGTTTTGTATTTTCAATTAATTTTCTGAAATTTGTAGAATTTGTTTTTCATTTGAAAGTTGGTGGTTACAATGTATAAACAAGAAAACGTCATGCGTAGCACGATACTTGCAAAATACGCCCTCCCCCAAAAGTTTACCATTGATACAGCAAATTGTCCATTTCATGAAGATTTAAATTTACAATCTTGATCAAAGCTCGGGTCAACAGGATGAAAAGTGACGATTTTAGAAATTTGGCCCATGTTGACCTTTTGGCCTATGTTGACCTCAAGAACACTTGGTGGTTGAAGTCAGTGACCAGATATGCAAGTCCTCTTCAAATTTCAAGTCAATTGGATGAAAATTGAGGATTTTAGAAATTTGGCCTATGTTGACCATTTGGCCTATGTTGACCTCAAAAATACTTGGTGGTTGAATTCAGTGACCAGATATGCAAGTGGTCTTCAAATTTCAAGTCAATTGGATGAAAATTGAGGATTTTAGAAATTTGGCCTATGTTGACCTTTTGGCCTAAGTTGACCAAGAATACTTGGTGGTTGAATTCAGTGACCAGATATGCAAGTCCTCTTCAAATTTCAAGTCAATTGGATGAAAATTGAGGATTTTAGAAATTTGGCCTATGTTGACCTTTTGGCCTATGTTCACCTAAAATATAATTAGTGGTTGAATTCAGTGACCAGATGTGCAAGTCCTCTCCAAATTTCAAGTCAATTGGATGAAAATTGAGGATTTTAGAAATTTGGCCTATGTTGACCATTTGGCCTATGTTGACCTCAAAAATTCTTGGTGGTTGAATTCATTGACCAGATATGCAAGTGGTCTTCAAATTTCAAGTCAATCGGATGAAAATTGAGGATTTTAGAAATTTAGCAAAGTTGGTGACCTTTGGCCTATGTTGACCTTTTGACCTATTGACCCCAAAAACAATAGGCTTCTGGCATTTGACCAACTCTACCACTTGGTGAAGTTTGGTGAAGATCGGTTGAAAATTGTGACCTGTAGGCCGGTGACAAACAAACAAACAAGCAAACAAGAAAACGTCATGCGTAGCACGATACTTGCAAAATACGCCCTCCCCCAAAAGTTTTCAATGTGACATGATGGCCTATGGTGACCTCAAAAATACTTGGTGGTTGAATTCAGTGACCAGATATGCAAGTCCTCTTCAAATTTCATGTCAATTGGATGAAAATTGAGGATTTTAGAAATTTGGCCTATGTTGACCTTTTGGCCTATGTTGACCTCAAAGATACTTGGTGGTTGAATTCACTGACCAGATATGCAAGTCCTCTTCAAATTTCAAGTCAATTGGATGAAAATTGAGGATTTTAGAAATTTGGCCTATGTTGACCTTTTGACCTATGTTCACCTAAATATATAATTTGTGGTTGAATTCAGTGACGAGATATGCAAGTCCTTTTCAAATTTCAAGTCAATTGGATGAAAATTGAGGATTTTAGAAATTTGGCCTATGTTGACCATTTGGCCTATGTTGACCTCAAGAATACTTGGTGGTTGAATTCAATGCAAGTCCTCTCCAAATTTCAAGTCAATTGGATGAAAATTGAGGATTTTAGAAATTTGGCCTATGTTGACCATTTGGCCTATGTTGACCTCAAAAATTCTTGGTGGTTGAATTCAATGACCAGATATGCAAGTGGTCTTCAAATTTCAAGTCAATCGGATGAAAATTGAGGATTTTAGAAATTTAGCAAAGTTGGTGACCTTTGGCCTATGTTGACCTTTTGACCTATTGACCCCAAAACAATAGGCTTCTGGCATTTGACCAACTCTACCACTTGGTGAAGTTTGGTGAAGATCGGTTGAAAATTGTGACCTGTAGGCCAGTGACAAACAAACAAACAAACAAGAAAACGTCATGCGTAGCACGATACTTGCAAAATACGCCCTCCCCCAAAAGTTTTCAATGTGACATGATGGCCTATGGTGACCTCAAAAATACTTGGTGGTTGAATTCAGTGACCAGATATGCAAGTCCTCTTCAAATTTCAAGTCAATTGGATGAAAATTGAGGATTTTAGAAATTTGGCCTATGTTGACCTTTTGACCTATGTTCACCTAAAATATAATTTGTGGTTGAATTCAGTGACGAGATATGCAAGTGGTCTTCAAATGTCAAGTCAATCGGATGAAAATTGGGGATTTTAGAAATTTAGCAAATTTGGTGACCTTTGGCCTATGTTGACCTTTTGACCTATTGACCCTAAAACAATAGGCTTTTGGCATTTGACCAACTCTACCATTTGGTGAAGTTTGGTGAAGATCGGTTGAAAATTGTGACCTGTAGGCCGGTGACAAACAAACAAACAAACAAGAAAACGTAATGCGTAGCACGATACTTGCAAAATCCACCCTCCCCCAAAAGTTTTCCAATGATACATGATGGCCTATGTTGACCTTTTGGCCTATGGTGACCTCAAAAATACTTGGTGGTTGAATTCAGTAACCAGATATGCAAGTCCTCTTCAAATTTCACATCAATTAGATGAAAATTTAGGATTTTAGAAATGTGGCCTATGTTGACCATTTGGCCTATGTTGACCTTTTGGCCTATGTTGCCATCAAATATAGTTTGTGGTTGAATTCAGTGACCAGATATGCAAGTCCTCTCCAAATTTCAAGTCAATTGGATGAAAATTGAGGATTTTAGAAATTTGGCCTATGTTGACCATTTGGCCTATGTTGACCTCAAAAATGCTTGGTGGTTGAATTCAGTGACCAGATATGCAGGTGGTCTTCAAATTTCAAGTCAATCGGATGAAAATTGAGGATTTTAGAAATTTGGCCTATGTTGACCATTTGGCTTATGTTGACCTAAAAATTCTTGGTGGTTGAATTCAGTGACCAGATATGCAAGTCCTCTTCAAATTTCAAGTCAATTGGATGAAAATTGAGGATTTTAGAAATTTGGCCTATGTTGACCTTTTGGCCTATGTTCACCTAAAATATAATTAGTGGTTGAATTCAGTGACCAGATGTGCAAGTCCTCTCCAAATTTCAAGTCAATTGGATGAAAATTGAGGATTTTAGAAATTTGGCCTATGTTGACCATTTGGCCTATGTTGACCTCAAAAATTCTTGGTGGTTGAATTCATTGACCAGATATGCAAGTGGTCTTCAAATTTCAAGTCAATCGGATGAAAATTGAGGATTTTAGAAATTTAGCAAAGTTGGTGACCTTTGGCCTATGTTGACCTTTTGACCTATTGACCCCAAAAACAATAGGCTTCTGGCATTTGACCAACTCTACCACTTGGTGAAGTTTGGTGAAGATCGGTTGAAAATTGTGACCTGTAGGCCGGTGACAAACAAACAAACAAGCAAACAAGAAAACGTCATGCGTAGCACGATACTTGCAAAATACGCCCTCCCCCAAAAGTTTTCAATGTGACATGATGGCCTATGGTGACCTCAAAAATACTTGGTGGTTGAATTCAGTGACCAGATATGCAAGTCCTCTTCAAATTTCATGTCAATTGGATGAAAATTGAGGATTTTAGAAATTTGGCCTATGTTGACCTTTTGGCCTATGTTGACCTCAAAGATACTTGGTGGTTGAATTCACTGACCAGATATGCAAGTCCTCTTCAAATTTCAAGTCAATTGGATGAAAATTGAGGATTTTAGAAATTTGGCCTATGTTGACCTTTTGACCTATGTTCACCTAAATATATAATTTGTGGTTGAATTCAGTGACGAGATATGCAAGTCCTTTTCAAATTTCAAGTCAATTGGATGAAAATTGAGGATTTTAGAAATTTGGCCTATGTTGACCATTTGGCCTATGTTGACCTCAAGAATACTTGGTGGTTGAATTCAATGCAAGTCCTCTCCAAATTTCAAGTCAATTGGATGAAAATTGAGGATTTTAGAAATTTGGCCTATGTTGACCATTTGGCCTATGTTGACCTCAAAAATTCTTGGTGGTTGAATTCAATGACCAGATATGCAAGTGGTCTTCAAATTTCAAGTCAATCGGATGAAAATTGAGGATTTTAGAAATTTAGCAAAGTTGGTGACCTTTGGCCTATGTTGACCTTTTGACCTATTGACCCCAAAACAATAGGCTTCTGGCATTTGACCAACTCTACCACTTGGTGAAGTTTGGTGAAGATCGGTTGAAAATTGTGACCTGTAGGCCAGTGACAAACAAACAAACAAACAAGAAAACGTCATGCGTAGCACGATACTTGCAAAATACGCCCTCCCCCAAAAGTTTTCAATGTGACATGATGGCCTATGGTGACCTCAAAAATACTTGGTGGTTGAATTCAGTGACCAGATATGCAAGTCCTCTTCAAATTTCAAGTCAATTGGATGAAAATTGAGGATTTTAGAAATTTGGCCTATGTTGACCTTTTGACCTATGTTCACCTAAAATATAATTTGTGGTTGAATTCAGTGACGAGATATGCAAGTGGTCTTCAAATGTCAAGTCAATCGGATGAAAATTGGGGATTTTAGAAATTTAGCAAATTTGGTGACCTTTGGCCTATGTTGACCTTTTGACCTATTGACCCTAAAACAATAGGCTTTTGGCATTTGACCAACTCTACCATTTGGTGAAGTTTGGTGAAGATCGGTTGAAAATTGTGACCTGTAGGCCGGTGACAAACAAACAAACAAACAAGAAAACGTAATGCGTAGCACGATACTTGCAAAATCCACCCTCCCCCAAAAGTTTTCCAATGATACATGATGGCCTATGTTGACCTTTTGGCCTATGGTGACCTCAAAAATACTTGGTGGTTGAATTCAGTAACCAGATATGCAAGTCCTCTTCAAATTTCACATCAATTAGATGAAAATTTAGGATTTTAGAAATGTGGCCTATGTTGACCATTTGGCCTATGTTGACCTTTTGGCCTATGTTGCCATCAAATATAGTTTGTGGTTGAATTCAGTGACCAGATATGCAAGTCCTCTCCAAATTTCAAGTCAATTGGATGAAAATTGAGGATTTTAGAAATTTGGCCTATGTTGACCATTTGGCCTATGTTGACCTCAAAAATGCTTGGTGGTTGAATTCAGTGACCAGATATGCAGGTGGTCTTCAAATTTCAAGTCAATCGGATGAAAATTGAGGATTTTAGAAATTTGGCCTATGTTGACCTTTTGGCCTATGTTCACCTAAAATATAATATGTGGTTGAATTCAGTGACCAGATATGGAAGTCCTCTTCAAATTTCAAGTCAATTGGATGAAAAATGAGGATTTTAGAAATTTGGCCTATGTTGACCTTTTGGCCTATGTTGAGCTTTTGGCCGATGCTCACCAAAAATATAATTTGTGGGTGAATTCAGTGACCAGATATGCAAGTCCTCTTCAAATTTCAAGTCAATTGGATGAAAATTGAGGATTTTAGAAATTTGGCCTATGTTGACCTTTTGGCCTAAGTTGACTTCAAGAATACTTGGGGGTTGAATTCAGTGACCAGATATGCAAGTCCTCTTCAAATTTCAAGTGAATTGGATAAAAATTGAGGATTTTAGAAATTTGGCCTATATTGACCATTTGGCCGATGTTGACATCAAGAATACTTGGTGGTTGAATTCAGTGACCAGATGTGCAAGTCCTCTCCAAATTTCAAGTCAATTGGATGAAAATTGAGGATTTTAGAAATTTGGCCTATGTTGACCATTTGGCCTATGTTGACCTCAAAAATTCTTGGTGGTTGAATTCAATGACCAGATATGCAAGTGGTCTTCAAATTTCAAGTCAATCGGATGAAAATTGAGGATTTTAGAAATTTAGCAAAGTTGGTGACCTTTGGCCTATGTTGACCTTTTGACCTATTGACCCCCAAAACAATAGGCTTCTGGCATTTGACCAACTCTACCACTTGGTGAAGTTTGGTGAAGATCGGTTGAAAATTGTGACCTGTAGGCCGGTGACAAACAAACAAACAAACAAGAAAACGTCATGCGTAGCACGATACTTGCAAAATACGCCCTCCCCCAAAAGTTTTCAATGTGACATGATGGCCTATGGTGACCTCAAAAATACTTGGTGGTTGAATTCAGTGACCAGATATGCAAGTCCTCTTCAAATTTCATGTCAATTGGATGAAAATTGAGGATTTTAGAAATTTGGCCTATGTTGACCTTTTGGCCTATGTTGACCTCAAAGATACTTGGTGGTTGAATTCACTGACCAGATATGCAAGTCCTCTTCAAATTTCAAGTCAATTGGATGAAAATTGAGGATTTTAGAAATTTGGCCTATGTTGACCTTTTGACCTATGTTCACCGAAAATATAATTTGTGCTTGAATTCAGTGACGAGATATGCAAGTCCTTTTCAAATTTCAAGTCAATTGGATGAAAATTGAGGATTTTAGAAATTTGGCCTATGTTGACCATTTGGCCTATGTTGACCTCAAGAATACTTGGTGGTTGAATTCAATGCAAGTCCTCTCCAAATTTCAAGTCAATTGGATGAAAATTGAGGATTTTAGAAATTTGGCCTATGTTGACCATTTGGCCTATGTTGACCTCAAAAATTCTTGGTGGTTGAAATCAATGACCAGATATGCAAGTGGTCTTCAAATTTCAAGTCAATCGGATGAAAATTGAGGATTTTAGAAATGAAGCAAAGTTGGTGACCTTTGGCCTATGTTGACCTTTTGACCTATTGACCCCAAAACAATAGGCTTCTGGCATTTGACTAACTCTACCACTTGGTGAAGTTTGGTGAAGATCGGTTGAAAATTGTGACCTGTAGGCCGGTGACAAACAAACAAACAAGAAAACGTCATGCATAGCACGATACTTGCAAAATACGCCCTCCCCCAAAAGTTTTCAATGTGACATGATGGCCTATGCTGACCTCAAAAATACTTGGTGGTTGAATTCAGTGACCAGATATGCAAGTCCTCTTCAAATTTCATGTCAATTGGATGAAAATTGAGGATTTTAGAAATTTGGCCTATGTTGACCTTTTGGCCTATGTTGACCTCAAAGATACTTGGTGGTTGAATTCACTGACCAGATATGCAAGTCTTTTTCAAATTTCAAGTCAATTGGATGAAAATTGAGGATTTTAGAAATTTGGCCTATGTTGACCATTTGGCCTATGTTGACCTCAAGAATACTTGGTGGTTGAATTCAATGCAAGTCCTCTCCAAATTTCAAGTCAATTGGATGAAAATTGAGGATTTTAGAAATTTGGCCTATGTTGACCTCAAAAATTCTTGGTGGTTGAATTCAATGACCAGATATGCAAGTGGTCTTCAAATTTCAAGTCAATCGGATGAAAATTGAGGATTTTAGAAATTTAGCAAAGTTGGTGACCTTTGGCCTATGTTGACCTTTTGACCTATTGACCCCAAAAACAATAGGCTTCTGGCATTTGACCAACTCTACCACTTGGTGAAGTTTGGTGAAGATCGGTTGAAAATTGTGACCTGTAGGCCGGTGACAAACAAACAAACAAACAAGAAAACGTCATGCGTAGCACGATACTTGCAAAATACGCCCTCCCCCAAAAGTTTACCATTGATACAGCAAATTGTCCATTTCATGAAGATTTAAATTTACAATCTTGATCAAAGCTCGGGTCAACAGGATGAAAAGTGACGATTTTAGAAATTTGGCCCATGTTGACCTTTTGGCCTATGTTGACCTCAAGAACACTTGGTGGTTGAAGTCAGTGACCAGATATGCAAGTCCTCTTCAAATTTCAAGTCAATTGGATGAAAATTGAGGATTTTAGAAATTTGGCCTATGTTGACCATTTGGCCTATGTTGACCTCAAAAATACTTGGTGGTTGAATTCAGTGACCAGATGTGCAAGTCCTCTCCAAATTTCAAGTCAATTGGATGAAAATTGAGGATTTTAGAAATTTGGCCTATGTTGACCATTTGGCCTATGGTGACCTCAAAAATTCTTGGTGGTTGAATTCAATGACCAGATATGCAAGTGGTCTTCAAATTTCAAGTCAATCGGATGAAAATTGAGGATTTTAGAAATTTAGCAAAGTTGGTGACCTTTGGCCTTTGTTGACCTTTTGACCTATTGACCCCAAAACAATAGGCTTCTGGCATTTGACCAACTCTACCACTTGGTGAAGTTTGGTGAAGATCGGTTGAAAATTGTGACCTGTAGGCCAGTGACAAACAAACAAACAAACAAGAAAACGTCATGCATAGCACGATACTTGCAAAATACGCCCTCCCCCAAAAGTTTTCAATGTGACATGATGGCCTATGGTGACCTCAAAAATACTTGGTGGTTGAATTCAGTGACCAGATATGCAAGTCCTCTTCAAATTTCAAGTCAATTGGATGAAAATTGAGGATTTTAGAAATTTGGCCTATGTTGACCTTTTGACCTATGTTCACCTAAAATATAATTTGTGGTTGAATTCAGTGACGAGATATGCAAGTGGTCTTCAAATGTCAAGTCAATCGGATGAAAATTGGGGATTTTAGAAATTTAGCAAATTTGGTGACCTTTGGCCTATGTTGACCTTTTGACCTATTGACCCTAAAACAATAGGCTTTTGGCATTTGACCAACTCTACCATTTGGTGAAGTTTGGTGAAGATCGGTTGAAAATTGTGACCTGTAGGCCGGTGACAAACAAACAAACAAACAAGAAAACGTAATGCGTAGCACGATACTTGCAAAATCCACCCTCCCCCAAAAGTTTTCCAATGATACATGATGGCCTATGTTGACCTTTTGGCCTATGGTGACCTCAAAAATACTTGGTGGTTGAATTCAGTAACCAGATATGCAAGTCCTCTTCAAATTTCACATCAATTAGATGAAAATTTAGGATTTTAGAAATGTGGCCTATGTTGACCATTTGGCCTATGTTGACCTTTTGGCCTATGTTGCCATCAAATATAGTTTGTGGTTGAATTCAGTGACCAGATATGCAAGTCCTCTCCAAATTTCAAGTCAATTGGATGAAAATTGAGGATTTTAGAAATTTGGCCTATGTTGACCATTTGGCCTATGTTGACCTCAAAATGCTTGGTGGTTGAATTCAGTGACCAGATATGCAGGTGGTCTTCAAATTTCAAGTCAATCGGATGAAAATTGAGGATTTTAGAAATTTGGCCTATGTTGACCTTTTGGCCTATGTTCACCTAAAATATAATATGTGGTTGAATTCAGTGACCAGATATGGAAGTCCTCTTCAAATTTCAAGTCAATTGGATGAAAAATGAGGATTTTAGAAATTTGGCCTATGTTGACCTTTTGGCCTATGTTGAGCTTTTGGCCGATGCTCACCAAAAATATAATTTGTGGGTGAATTCAGTGACCAGATATGCAAGTCCTCTTCAAATTTCAAGTCAATTGGATGAAAATTGAGGATTTTAGAAATTTGGCCTATGTTGACCTTTTGGCCTAAGTTGACTTCAAGAATACTTGGGGGTTGAATTCAGTGACCAGATATGCAAGTCCTCTTCAAATTTCAAGTGAATTGGATAAAAATTGAGGATTTTAGAAATTTGGCCTATATTGACCATTTGGCCGATGTTGACATCAAGAATACTTGGTGGTTGAATTCAGTGACCAGATGTGCAAGTCCTCTCCAAATTTCAAGTCAATTGGATGAAAATTGAGGATTTTAGAAATTTAGCAAAGTTGGTGACCTTTGGCCTATGTTGACCTTTTGACCTATTGACCCCCAAAACAATAGGCTTCTGGCATTTGATCAACTCTACCACTTGGTGAAGTTTGGTGAAGATCGGTTGAAAATTGTGACCTGTAGGCCGGTGACAAACAAACAAACAAACAAGAAAACGTCATGCGTAGCACGATACTTGCAAAATACGCCCTCCCCCAAAAGTTTTCAATGTGACATGATGGCCTATGGTGACCTCAAAAATACTTGGTGGTTGAATTCAGTGACCAGATATGCAAGTCCTCTTCAAATTTCATGTCAATTGGATGAAAATTGAGGATTTTAGAAATTTGGCCTATGTTGACCTTTTGGCCTATGTTGACCTCAAAGATACTTGGTGGTTGAATTCACTGACCAGATATGCAAGTCCTCTTCAAATTTCAAGTCAATTGGATGAAAATTGAGGATTTTAGAAATTTGGCCTATGTTGACCTTTTGACCTATGTTCACCGAAAATATAATTTGTGCTTGAATTCAGTGACGAGATATGCAAGTCCTTTTCAAATTTCAAGTCAATTGGATGAAAATTGAGGATTTTAGAAATTTGGCCTATGTTGACCATTTGGCCTATGTTGACCTCAAGAATACTTGGTGGTTGAATTCAATGCAAGTCCTCTCCAAATTTCAAGTCAATTGGATGAAAATTGAGGATTTTAGAAATTTGGCCTATGTTGACCATTTGGCCTATGTTGACCTCAAAAATTCTTGGTGGTTGAATTCAATGACCAGATATGCAAGTGGTCTTCAAATTTCAAGTCAATCGGATGAAAATTGAGGATTTTAGAAATTTAGCAAAGTTGGTGACCTTTGGCCTATGTTGACCTTTTGACCTATTGACCCCAAAAACAATAGGCTTCTGGCATTTGACCAACTCTACCACTTGGTGAAGTTTGGTGAAGATCGGTTGAAAATTGTGACCTGTAGGCCGGTGACAAACAAACAAACAAGCAAACAAACAAACAGACAGACAGAGTCACAAACACAACCAACCAATATACTTGTAAAATCTTCGATTTTGCAAGTAATAAAGGTGGAAAAAGGCCTGATTTAATGTATTTTAATTCCAGGCTATAAGGCAACGAAAGGTTAAAAATTTGAAAGGATTGTAGGCTTTCTCTAGGCACTGTGTATAAAAATCACTCATTCAACCAGTTTGAATAGAGAAAAGGAGTCATTCTGCAGTTTTGTGTCACTGTGTGTACCTCAATGAGCATGGAGAAAAGAAAGAAAACCAGAGAATTGTCTGAGGAGGTTAGACACAAGATTGTAGCCAAGCATGGACAATCTCAAAGCTACAAGTCCATCTCCAGAAACCTTGATGTTCCTGTGTGTGCCGTACGCAATGTTATCAGGAAGTTTAAGGCCCATGGCACTGTAGCCAACCTCCCTGAAGTGGCCAGCCATAAGTCCAGATCTAAATCCCATTGAACACCTGTGGGGAGGTCTGAAAACAACAGTTGGGAGAAGGCACCCTTCAAATCTGGGAGAACTGGAGCAGTTTGCACAAGAAGAGCAGGCCAAACTACCAGCAGAGGTGTAGGAAGCTCATTCATGGCTACAGGAAGTGCTTGACTGCAGTTATTTTGTCCAAAGGCGTTATTTATTTATTTATTGCTGTTATTTTGTCCAAAGGCGTTATTTATTTATTTATTGCTGTTATTTTGTCCAAAGGCGTTATTACTTGCAAAATCGAAGATTTTTCAAGTACGTATATTGGTCGGTTGTGTTTGTGACTCTGTTAGTTTGTTTGCTTGTTACTTGCAAAATCGAAGATTTTTCAAGTATATTGGTCGGTTGTGTTTGTGACTCTATCTGTTTGTTTGTTACTTGCAAAATCGAAGATTTTACAAGTATATTGGTCGGTTGTGTTTGTGACTCTGTCTGTCTGTCTGTTTGTTTGCTTGCTTGTTACTTGCAAAATCGAAGATTTTACAAGTATATTGGTCGGTTGTGTTTGTGACTCTGTCTGTCTGTTTGTTTGTTTGCTTGTTTGTTTGTTTGTCACCGGCCTACAGGTCACAATTTTCAACCGATCTTCACCAAACTTCACCAAGTGGTAGAGTTGGTCAAATGCCAGAAGCCTATTGTTTTTGGGGTCAATAGGTCAAAAGGTCAACATAGGCCAAAGGTCACCAACTTTGCTAAATTTCTAAAATCCTCAATTTTCATCCGATTGACTTGAAATTTGAAGACCACTTGCATATCTGGTCATTGAATTCAACCACCAAGAATTTTTAGGTCAACATAAGCCAAATGGTCAACATAGGCCAAATTTCTAAAATCCTCAATTTTCATCCAATTGACTTGAAATTTGGAGAGGACTTGCACATCTGGTCACTGAATTCAACCACCAAGTATTCTTGAGGTCAACATAGGCCAAATGGTCAACATAGGCCAAATTTCTAAAATCCTCAAATTTCATCCCATTGACTTGAAATTTGAAAAGGACTTGCATATCTCATTACTGAATTCAACCACTAATTATATTTTAGGTGAACATAGGCCAAAAGGTCAACATAGGCCAAATTTCTAAAATCCTCAATTTTCATCCAATTGACTTGAAATTTGAAGAGGACTTGCATATCTGGTCACTGAATTCAACCACCAAGTATTCTTGGTCAACTTAGGCCAAAAGGTCAACATAGGCCAAATTTCTAAAATCCTCAATTTTCATCCAATTGACTTGAAATTTGAAGACCACTTGCATATCTGGTCACTGAATTCAACCACCAAGTATTTTTGAGGTCAACATAGGCCAAATGGTCAACATAGGCCAAATTTCTAAAATCCTCAATTTTCATCCAATTGACTTGAAATTTGAAGAGGACTTGCATATCTGGTCACTGACTTCAACCACCAAGTGTTCTTGAGGTCAACATAGGCCAAAAGGTCAACATGGGCCAAATTTCTAAAATCGTCACTTTTCATCCTGTTGACCCGAGCTTTGATCAAGATTGTAAATTTAAATCTTCATGAAATGGACAATTTGCTGTATCAATGGTAAACTTTTGGGGGAGGGCGTATTTTGCAAGTATTGTGCTACGCATGACGTTTTCTTGTTTGTTTGTTTGTTTGTCACCGGCCTACAGGTCACAATTTTCAACCGATCTTCACCAAACTTCACCAAGTGGTAGAGTTGGTCAAATGCCAGAAGCCTATTGTTTTTGGGGTCAATAGGTCAAAAGGTCAACATAGGCCAAAGGTCACCAACTTTGCTAAATTTCTAAAATCCTCAATTTTCATCCGATTGACTTGAAATTTGAAGACCACTTGCATATCTGGTCATTGAATTCAACCACCAAGAATTTTTGAGGTCAACATAGGCCAAATTTCTAAAATCCTCAATTTTCATCCAATTGACTTGAAATTTGGAGAGGACTTGCATTGAATTCAACCACCAAGTATTCTTGAGGTCAACATAGGCCAAATGGTCAACATAGGCCAAATTTCTAAAATCCTCAATTTTCATCCAATTGACTTGAAATTTGAAAAAGACTTGCATATCTGGTCAGTGAATTCAACCACCAAGTATCTTTGAGGTCAACATAGGCCAAAAGGTCAACATAGGCCAAATTTCTAAAATCCTCAATTTTCATCCAATTGACATGAAATTTGAAGAGGACTTGCATATCTGGTCACTGAATTCAACCACCAAGTATTTTTGAGGTCAGCATAGGCCATCATGTCACATTGAAAACTTTTGGGGGAGGGCGTATTTTGCAAGTATCGTGCTATGCATGACGTTTTCTTGTTTGTTTGTTTGTCACCGGCCTACAGGTCACAATTTTCAACCGATCTTCACCAAACTTCACCAAGTGGTAGAGTTAGTCAAATGTCAGAAGCCTATTGTTTTGGGGTCAATAGGTCAAAAGGTCAACATAGGCCAAAGGTCACCAACTTTGCTAAATTTCTAAAATCCTCAATTTTCATCCGATTGACTTGAAATTTGAAGACCACTTGCATATCTGGTCATTGATTTCAACCACCAAGAATTTTTGAGGTCAACATAGGCCAAATGGTCAACATAGGCCAAATTTCTAAAATCCTCAATTTTCATCCAATTGACTTGAAATTTGGAGAGGACTTGCATTGAATTCAACCACCAAGTATTCTTGAGGTCAACATAGGCCAAATGGTCAACATAGGCCAAATTTCTAAAATCCTCAATTTTCATCCAATTGACTTGAAATTTGAAAAGGACTTGCATATCTCGTCACTGAATTCAAGCACAAATTATATTTTCGGTGAACATAGGTCAAAAGGTCAACATAGGCCAAATTTCTAAAATCCTCAATTTTCATCCAATTGACTTGAAATTTGAAGAGGACTTGCATATCTGGTCAGTGAATTCAACCACCAAGTATTTTTGAGGTCACCATAGGCCATCATGTCACATTGAAAACTTTTGGGGGAGGGCGTATTTTGCAAGTATCGTGCTACGCATGACGTTTTCTTGTTTGTTTGTTTGTTTGTTTGTCACCGGCCTACAGGTCACAATTTTCAACCGATCTTCACCAAACTTCACCAAGTGGTAGAGTTGGTCAAATGCCAGAAGCCTATTGTTTTGGGGGTCAATAGGTCAAAAGGTCAACATAGGCCAAAGGTCACCAACTTTGCTAAATTTCTAAAATCCTCAATTTTCATCCAATTGACTTGAAATTTGGAGAGGACTTGCACATCTGGTCACTGAATTCAACCACCAAGTATTCTTGATGTCAACATCGGCCAAATGGTCAATATAGGCCAAATTTCTAAAATCCTCAATTTTTATCCAATTCACTTGAAATTTGAAGAGGACTTGCATATCTGGTCACTGAATTCAACCCCCAAGTATTCTTGAAGTCAACTTAGGCCAAAAGGTCAACATAGGCCAAATTTCTAAAATCCTCAATTTTCATCCAATTGACTTGAAATTTGAAGAGGACTTGCATATCTGGTCACTGAATTCACCCACAAATTATATTGTTGCGAATATGGAATTTGGCCTCCATATCCGCTTGTAAATATTCCCCTATTTTCTCCAATACTCCCCAACTTTCCCCAATCCCCCATTCCCTAGTCCCATTGCATGTAAACAACAATCAGTAGAGCCGACCTTCCCCTTATTCCCCCATTAAATGTCGTGCCCAGGTCCACCGCACCACACGTAGACAACTTTCGGACATCTTCCTAGTTATTCTTAATCTATGTCAGTTAAGGCCTCGTTTCCATTAATTATGACTCTTCGTTGCACCAGAATGTGATTATATGGCATCAGTAGTGAGTTTAGGACCTTTCCCATACCTCCTCCCATCTTCTTCCCCAAACAACAACAATAACAACAACTACAACAACAATTACAACTACAACTACGACTACAACAACAGAGGGGCGGGGAGTGTGCGTCCTCACACCGGCTCGGTTACCCGCCATGACCATGCGCTCCACGGCGTTACCCCGAAGGGGCTGGCTGTCAGCTCCTCGTCAGGGGCGGAGCCAGTAACCCCCCCACGCACCCAATGAGAAGCAACGTGCCGATTCCATCTGGGGCGGAGCTAACGAGCCGAGGGCGTGTCACTCCCCGCCGGATATACGCGGCCCCGCGCCGGATGTGACGTCAGATGCGCCTCAGCTTGGAGAGAGAAGCCACCGCCACCCCCAGCGCGACGATACCTCCCCGCATCTTTGGACCGGACCGGACCGTACTGTACCCTGCCCCGAGCCCAGGAGGACCTGGAGCCATCGATACCCGCTTTCCTGCCATCAACCCCCGTGTGAGTCAGCCGTTGTCCCGTTTGTCTGTCGTCTGTCCGGGGTTAATATAAGAGTGTGTCTAAGTGCCTGTCTTTCTGTGATTATACCTCTAGCCCCTGTAATCTGACCTTTCCGTACGAATATAATCTCCTCCGGAGGTCTTGAGAATTGAAACATTGGTGTCGTATTGTGTTATTGTAATCCAGCCGGGTGTCTTCTTTTTCTTATTGAGCCAGCATCGCGCGACTAGTCAACGTTCGGGCACAGTCGGGTAACTTGTGCAGACGTGGTCATACCATAAAACCGCTCGGTAAATAACATCCAAGCCACGTCTGTAACAATATTTTTGGTGAGCATCGGCCAAAAGCTCAACATAGGCCAAAAGGTCAACATAGGCCAAATTTCTAAAATCCTCATTTTTCATCCAATTGACTTGAAATTTGAAGAGGACTTCCATATCTGGTCACTGAATTCAACCACATATTATATTTTAGGTGAACATAGGCCAAAAGGTCAACATAGGCCAAATTTCTAAAATCCTCAATTTTCATCCGATTGACTTGAAATTTGAAGACCACCTGCATATCTGGTCACTGAATTCAACCACCAAGCATTTTTGAGGTCAACATAGGCCAAATGGTCAACATAGGCCAAATTTCTAAAATCCTCAATTTTCATCCAATTGACTTGAAATTTGGAGAGGACTTGCATATCTGGTCACTGAATTCAACCACAAACTATATTTGATGGCAACATAGGCCAAAAGGTCAACATAGGCCAAATGGTCAACATAGGCCACATTTCTAAAATCCTAAATTTTCATCTAATTGATGTGAAATTTGAAGAGGACTTGCATATCTGGTTACTGAATTCAACCACCAAGTATTTTTGAGGTCACCATAGGCCAAAAGGTCAACATAGGCCATCATGTATCATTGGAAAACTTTTGGGGGAGGGTGGATTTTGCAAGTATCGTGCTACGCATTACGTTTTCTTGTTTGTTTGTTTGTTTGTCACCGGCCTACAGGTCACAATTTTCAACCGATCTTCACCAAACTTCACCAAATGGTAGAGTTGGTCAAATGCCAAAAGCCTATTGTTTTAGGGTCAATAGGTCAAAAGGTCAACATAGGCCAAAGGTCACCAAATTTGCTAAATTTCTAAAATCCCCAATTTTCATCCGATTGACTTGACATTTGAAGACCACTTGCATATCTCGTCACTGAATTCAACCACAAATTATATTTTAGGTGAACATAGGTCAAAAGGTCAACATAGGCCAAATTTCTAAAATCCTCAATTTTCATCCAATTGACTTGAAATTTGAAGAGGACTTGCATATCTGGTCACTGAATTCAACCACCAAGTATTTTTGAGGTCACCATAGGCCATCATGTCACATTGAAAACTTTTGGGGGAGGGCGTATTTTGCAAGTATCGTGCTACGCATGACGTTTTCTTGTTTGTTTGTTTGTTTGTCACTGGCCTACAGGTCACAATTTTCAACCGATCTTCACCAAACTTCACCAAGTGGTAGAGTTGGTCAAATGCCAGAAGCCTATTGTTTTGGGGTCAATAGGTCAAAAGGTCAACATAGGCCAAAGGTCACCAACTTTGCTAAATTTCTAAAATCCTCAATTTTCATCCGATTGACTTGAAATTTGAAGACCACTTGCATATCTGGTCATTGAATTCAACCACCAAGAATTTTTGAGGTCAACATCGGCCAAATGGTCAACATAGGCCAAATTTCTAAAATCCTCAATTTTCATCCAATTGACTTGAAATTTGGAGAGGACTTGCATTGAATTCAACCACCAAGTATTCTTGAGGTCAACATAGGCCAAATGGTCAACATAGGCCAAATTTCTAAAATCCTCAATTTTCATCCAATTGACTTGAAATTTGAAAAGGACTTGCATATCTCGTCACTGAATTCAAGCACAAATTATATTTTCGGTGAACATAGGTCAAAAGGTCAACATAGGCCAAATTTCTAAAATCCTCAATTTTCATCCAATTGACTTGAAATTTGAAGAGGACTTGCATATCTGGTCAGTGAATTCAACCACCAAGTATCTTTGAGGTCAACATAGGCCAAAAGGTCAACATAGGCCAAATTTCTAAAATCCTCAATTTTCATCCAATTGACATGAAATTTGAAGAGGACTTGCATATCTGGTCACTGAATTCAACCACCAAGTATTTTTGAGGTCACCATAGGCCATCATGTCACATTGAAAACTTTTGGGGGAGGGCGTATTTTGCAAGTATCGTGCTACGCATGACGTTTTCTTGTTTGTTTGTTTGTTTGTCACCGGCCTACAGGTCATAATTTTCAACCGATCTTCACCAAACTTCACCAAGTGGTAGAGTTGGTCAAATGCCAGAAGCCTATTGTTTTGGGGGTCAATAGGTCAAAAGGTCAACATAGGCCAAAGGTCACCAACTTTGCTAAATTTCTAAAATCCTCAATTTTCATCCGATTGACTTGAAATTTGAAGACCACTTGCATATCTGGTCATTGAATTCAACCACCAAGAATTTTTGAGGTCAACATAGGCCAAATGGTCAACATAGGCCAAATTTCTAAAATCCTCAATTTTCATCCAATTGACTTGAAATTTGGAGAGGACTTGCACATCTGGTCACTGAATTCAACCACCAAGTATTCTTGATGTCAACATCGGCCAAATGGTCAATATAGGCCAAATTTCTAAAATCCTCAATTTTTATCCAATTCACTTGAAATTTGAAGAGGACTTGCATATCTGGTCACTGAATTCAACCCCCAAGTATTCTTGAAGTCAACTTAGGCCAAAAGGTCAACATAGGCCAAATTTCTAAAATCCTCAATTTTCATCCAATTGACTTGAAATTTGAAGAGGACTTGCATATCTGGTCACTGAATTCACCCACAAATTATATTTTTGGTGAGCATCGGCCAAAAGCTCAACATAGGCCAAAAGGTCAACATAGGCCAAATTTCTAAAATCCTCATTTTTCATCCAATTGACTTGAAATTTGAAGAGGACTTCCATATCTGGTCACTGAATTCAACCACATATTATATTTTAGGTGAACATAGGCCAAAAGGTCAACATAGGCCAAATTTCTAAAATCCTCAATTTTCATCCGATTGACTTGAAATTTGAAGACCACCTGCATATCTGGTCACTGAATTCAACCACCAAGCATTTTTGAGGTCAACATAGGCCAAATGGTCAACATAGGCCAAATTTCTAAAATCCTCAATTTTCATCCAATTGACTTGAAATTTGGAGAGGACTTGCATATCTGGTCACTGAATTCAACCACAAACTATATTTGATGGCAACATAGGCCAAAAGGTCAACATAGGCCAAATGGTCAACATAGGCCACATTTCTAAAATCCTAAATTTTCATCTAATTGATGTGAAATTTGAAGAGGACTTGCATATCTGGTTACTGAATTCAACCACCAAGTATTTTTGAGGTCACCATAGGCCAAAAGGTCAACATAGGCCATCATGTATCATTGGAAAACTTTTGGGGGAGGGTGGATTTTGCAAATATCGTGCTACGCATTACGTTTTCTTGTTTGTTTGTTTGTTTGTCACCGGCCTACAGGTCACAATTTTCAACCGATCTTCACCAAACTTCACCAAATGGTAGAGTTGGTCAAATGCCAAAAGCCTATTGTTTTTGGGGTCAATAGGTCAAAAGGTCAACATAGGCCAAAGGTCACCAAATTTGCTAAATTTCTAAAATCCCCAATTTTCATCCGATTGACTTGACATTTGAAGACCACTTGCATATCTCGTCACTGAATTCAACCACAAATTATATTTTAGGTGAACATAGGTCAAAAGGTCAACATAGGCCAAATTTCTAAAATCCTCAATTTTCATCCAATTGACTTGAAATTTGAAGAGGACTTGCATATCTGGTCAGTGAATTCAACCACCAAGTATCTTTGAGGTCAACATAGGCCAAAAGGTCAACATAGGCCAAATTTCTAAAATCCTCAATTTTCATCCAATTGACATGAAATTTGAAGAGGACTTGCATACCTGGTCACTGAATTCAACCACCAAGTATTTTTGAGGTCACCATAGGCCATCATGTCACATTGAAAACTTTTGGGGGAGGGCGTATTTTGCAAGTATCGTGCTACGCATGACGTTTTCTTGTTTATTTATTTATTGCTGTTATTTTGTCCAAAGGCGTTATTTATTTATTTATTGCTGTTATTTTGTCCAAAGGCGTTATTTATTTATTTATTGCTGTTATTTTGTCCAAAGGCGTTATTTATTTATTTATTGCTGTTATTTTGTCCAAAGGCGTTACTTATTTATTTATTGCTGTTATTTTGTCCAAAGGCGTTATTTATTTATTTATTGCTGTTATTTTGTCCAAAGGCGTTATTTATTTATTTATTGCTGTTATTTTGTCTAAAGGCGTTATTTATTTATTTATTGCTGTTATTTTGTCCAAAGGCGTTATTTATTTATTTATTGCTGTTATTTTGTCCAAAGGCGTTATTTATTTATTTATTGCTGTTATTTTGTCCAAAGGCTTGACTCGAGAGGTGGGGGCTGGGGGTGCTACCATATATTAAGTTTAGGTTGTAAATAATTTTGTCAATGCCATTTCTATTTATTTTCTGATTTAAAAGGATATATTAAGTTCTGAATCAAAAACAAAGGTTCTGTAATATTAACAGTGAAATAAAGAATTGTGGAGACCAAATACTTTTATCAATTTCAACTTATTTTTAGAGAACATTGTGAGTTATTTGAAAAAAGTGCAAGGGTGCCAATATTTTTGGCCATGACTGTATATATATATATATACTATATACAGTATATAGTATACATACACTTTGGCAAAATAAAAAAGATAGACACCAAAGAGGGTTATAATCTGACGAATACATTCCAGAACATCGGTGTTCGTACAAAATTTACAGGTGAGACGGAGACGTCTTTATCAAGCTTTACACAACTTTTGAGATGGCACCTTTTAAAGTATTTAACTTTCACTGGCAAGTTGACAGTGACCAATTCACAATTAATGGTGGGATACCTTTCCATTTCATAGTCTTCGTCCTGATGTTTACCTTAGCGAAGAAGTTTACAACAGCACCTTGTGGTATTAAACTCAACCATTTTGCACGTGAGTGTGAGGCAATAGGTAGACATTTTCATGAGTGAATTGTCACAAAGTGTACCAGCATCGCTATTGTGACACCTGCAGCATGTTTCGTAAACACAAAGACGGTGAGTTCTAACGTCAAGACAAATACCCCAAAGGTGGCGATTTTCATCAAGGGCACTCGGTATACGTTTCAATGTTATCAGTAAAAGGTGCGCTCCACATGGGGCCAACAGGTACCTCGGTTGTCTGACCATCCTGTTTTTTGGACACAACCTGCACCCCAACCTCGATAAATCCTGCACTTCGCAGGACAGTGACGCCAAAATGGAGGTGTAGACACGAAAACACATTGGCAAACAGCTTCGCTTGCAGGCGCCAGCATCCTCGTCCGGCACTCTATCTGCAGGTTGCACGCGGCGTGCGGTTAGCCCTCAGCTTGTGGGGTGTGCCTCCTCGAGAGGTGGGGGTTGGGGGTGTGAGGCGTAATGGGCCAGGGGAGGAAAGAAAACTGGGAGAAAGAGAAAACTGATACAACTAGACATACACCATAGCAACAACCGGGGTGAGGACCATCACCCGAAAGAGGCTTTTGTGGCGATGGTCACCTGAGTTTACAACCGATTTCATCGATTCAAGACTTGACTTGTACAGAATACTTTCAGGTACTCACCAGCCAAACAGGAGAAGGGCAAGTCACCTTGATTATGCACAAACAGGAAGACTCTCAGGAAGAAAACCAGGGCGACGTCTTGGGCCGAAAGTCATATTCCTAGTTGTGGGTTAATGGCCTCTCCGATCATCTAGATGGAAGACCCTCCAATCCTCTTTACAGATCACTCCACATTATACCGTACAATTCCATCTGTCACCGACAGGTCGGCAGCAGTGGTTCACCCTTCTCTGCTGACCCAGAAAATATCATGGATCATGTCATGCACCGATTATTTTTTAACACTTGGATCATGTCGTTCAATCCAGGGAATTATTGTATTTTCACCCTGTCTCTCCAGTAGGATCGTCAACTGAAACCACTTATCTATTTCCACAATTAACGACATGAGGAGGTTCAGTCTCTCAAACTACTGGGCCACACCACCAATGACGACTTAGTCTGGGTACACCATGTATCAGACATGGCCTCCAGAGTCACCCTCACACCAACGATGACTTAGTCTGGGTACACCATGTATCAGACATGGCCTCCAGAGTCACCCTCACACCAACGATGACTTCGTCTGGGTACACCATGTATCAGACATGGCCTCCAGAGTCACCCCTCACACCAATGACGACTTAGTCTGGGTACACCATGTATCAGACATGGCCTCCAGAGTCACCCTCACACCAACGATGACTTCGTCTGGGTACACCATGTATCAGACATGGCCTCCAGAGTCACCCCTCACACCAATGACGACTTAGTCTGGGTACACCATGTATCAGACATGGCTTCCAGAGTCACCCTCACACCAACGATGACTTCGTCTGGGTAGACTAGCTTTGTATCAGACATGGCCTCCAGAGTCACTCTCAGACTGTGTGTTCGCCATTGTACCATCGTGCTTCTTTAACTTCTCACAGCCCACAAGGACTTTGCCATTAGCCCAATGGAGGCCAGCCAGCTTACCTGTATACAGCCAGGTACCCTTGCTTCACACGTGTCACCCATGCGCGCTGTCGAATCCAAAACTCTCAACATCATTGACATTTCCCACAAATAATAAGAAGCCCAGGGCCTGCCACCCACTTTTCAAAGATGGACTCCATTTTATATCGCCTCTCCTCAAGTCGTGCTTCCTCTGCTCTTCCGTCCACCTCCCCAGTCACTCCAGGTCACGTGTTCTTCCAGCAACCCCTTCCTAGTGAAACCCCCCAAATCCAGGCTTACTGTTCACCTCTACTTCTTTGTACCTCTTTTCTCTCCGACTTCTGTAACCTCCTTCCTCATTCTGTCCAATTCCACTCCAATCTCCACGGCTTCAAGTTGGCAATGCACCACCATTCCAGGTCCATCCTCCATCCATACCCATGATCTCTTCAATCCTCATTAACCCCTTTTTCCCGGCCCTCTCACTCTTCTCTCTCCCTATATCTCTGCCGGTTGCTCTACACTTCCTTCCCTTTTCCCTCTCTCTCTCTATTCCTCCTGTTCATTCATCTCTTTATTGTGTCCATGCATCGTCCCACTACCCTGTCTTCTAAATTCTGTCTCCACGATCTTCCATGAGCTGAGACTTGCACTTGGTGTTCAATTAAAAGAATGACAAGTACAGATTCATTCAAAGTACATCGCCCCCATACCAAATAAATAAATAAATAACATACCCCCAGCTCCTTCGGCGCCTGGCGATGACACCATGCAGCACATAGAGACGGGATTGGGCGGGAGAGGTGTATTATAATTAATTAATTGTGTAAATAAAATAATAAATAATAATCGTTAAATAATTAATTCATTAATCAATTGGCTAACAGCATTCCTAAAACACCACCGTTTCATCAGAATATATAATTTTTTGAAAATTAATTAATTATGTAATGAACAGAGAAATTAAATAATTAATCGATTAATTGATTAATCAGTAAATCAAAAATGCCCTTCACAGCCAAATCACTTCGTCACTGTCTTGTCCAAATATCAGCTTCGTAGCTCAAAAGGTGCCTGATATATTCCCCAGATGAGAATGAAAAACAAATAAGCACTTAATAAATCTATAAGAATTAAGTAATTAATCAAGTAGTTGATTAATCAAAAAATAAAAAATATTGTTTTTGCCAAAGCACGTGCTCACTATTTGGCCTAAATTTCAGCTTCCTAGCTCAAAGGATGGCTGAGATATCGATATCGATAAAACAAGAAAACAAACAAACAAGAAAGAAACCGGAGTGAAAACTGAGTACTCCATTTCGGCGCACGTCGTCACGTAGACCCCTTTGGCGCCCGGCGATGACGTCATGCAGTGCCTTGAGATGTCGAACGAGAACGGCACTACTTTACCCCTCCCCCTTCCTGTGCCCCCTCCCCCCAAGCCCTCTCCCTCCCACAGATCTCCCGATGTCCCTGCTCTCACTCTCAAATGTTGTACTTGTGTGCTTCCCTCTCTCCCCCCATCCTGTCTCCCGCTCACTTTATCATATGTTTTATGTGCCAGTTTGTCTTTTTGTGATTATTGTTAGCTCTTACATGAGCCTCGATCTTGTATACAAAAAAAAAAAAAAAAACTCAGTAGGGTCGCATACTTCCGCCAGGTTGAGCAGTTTACGTTTTGTATCCCACTGGGCACTGATAGGTCATATCTGGATTCGGACCTGAACCAAAATCTAACCATTTCGTCCTTGTCACAACCTCAACCTCTCCCCCAAAATTCGTCCTAATCCGTCCACAACTTTTTGAGATATCTTGTTCACAAACAGACAGACAGACAGACCTTTGGTGATGGAGGCAATTAAGAGGGGAAACATTTCAAGGGGGTTTAAACCCGAGGAACAAAGGGATGAACATTAGAAGGAGACGAGTGTATATTATCCAATGAGGTCTAAGCAGTATAAAAGTTTACACCGTTCAATGTGTCGCCATTATGTCTGCATCGAATTAGCTCTTAGAATCACAATTTTAGCTCTTACACGAGCCTCGATGTTGTATACAAAAAAATTAAAATAAATAAATAAATAATAATCAATACACTGTGACGTCATGAGGCATATTTTTCGTTCTTTCCTATTTATTATTATATTTATTTCGGTTCGAGCCTGTAGATGACACAGTGTTCCTATAATCCGATAATATTTACAATGTTGATACATATTAAAATTTTTAAACCCGTATAACCCCCTCTCGACCCCAACACTTAAAGTTGAGTTCTTTTTCAACTTTAGTTTGATGAAAAAAAGTTGACTCGAAAAACTATTCTGAACACCATAATGACGTCATGGCGATTCGAACCTCCAAAGAAATTGTTATGAACTTGTAATCTTTGTTCCCCACTTTCAAACCCCAACTTGAATCACACTTTGGGGTTCATGGCAATCACCAAAAGGAGCACCGGGTTACACGCGGTTATAAAAGCTCGCATCAACAACCGTTCATAGACGAAGAAGGGGAATAATAATGAGATAGAGGAGGATTGCACATTGCGCTCGGTTACACTAACACGGTTTGCAACACACCTAATGAGCCGTGTGACCTGCCTGGCGTGCCTGGGTGCTTCGTGCGTGGGGATGCAGGGAGGGGATGAAGATATAATGTGGTGGAAATTCCTCGGTGTTTGTGCGTCTCACCCTTGTAGAAATGGATTCCAAGTTAAGCGTGTTTACTTTAACCGAAGGTCAGGGGAGAAGAGGAGGGCAAAAGTCGGTTAAAACATGCGCCCAGGGCATGCGCTGCCTTGATCAGAATTTCGTACCAGAGCCCAATTTAAATTCGTACTACCTGTGTGTGTACCAACCAGCTCGTACCTGTATCCAATTTCATGCCTGCATCCCATTTCGTGCCTGGTCCCATTTCGTGCCTGGTCCCATTTCGTGCCTGCATCCCATTCGTGCATGCGTCCCATTTCGTGCATTGGTCCCATTTCGTGCATTGGTCCCATTTCGTACCTGCATCCCATTTCATGCTTGAATCCCATTTCGTGCCTGCGTCCCATTCGTGCCTGCGTCCCATTTCGTGCCTGCGTTCCATTTCGTGCCTGCGTTCCATTTCGTGCCTGCGTTCCATTTCGTGCCTGCGTCCCATTCGTGCCTGCATCCCATCTACATTTTCAATTTTGTGCCTGGATCCCATTTTGTGCCTGGGTTCCATTTCGTGCCTGGGTCCCACCACACGCCGTGCGGTTTTCACGATTAAAATGTCCCGATCATTGGCCTCCTATTTCTTAAGGCGGGTGTTCAGTTCACCTGTGTGATCAGGCAGAGCCATTCTTGACGAGTTACTCCATGGTTTATGCAACTACATCAGTGACTTTCCCTCGCCATCCCTCACTCTGATTTACTCTTTCTCACATTCATTCACACTATCTGACATTCATTCACGCTACCTCACATTTATTCACTTTACCTCACATTCATTCACGCTAACGCACATTTATTCACTTTACCTCACATTGATTCACTCCACCTCACATTCATTCACCCTACCTCACATTGATTCACTCTACCTCACATTCATTCACGCCACCTCACATTGATTCACTCCACCTCACATTGATTCACGCTACCTCACATTTATTCACTTTACCTCACATTGATTCACTCCACCTCACATTCATTCACCCTACCTCACATTGATTCACTCTACCTCACATTCATTCACGCCACCTCACATTGATTCACTCTATCTGACAATCATTCACGCTACCTCACATTGATTCACTCTACATCACATTCATTCACGCTACCTCACATTGATTCACGCTACCTCACATTGATTCACTCTACCTCACATTGATTCACTCTACCTCACATTGATTCACTCTATCTGACGATCATTCACGCTACCCCACATTCATTCACGCTACCTCACATTGATTCACGCTATCTGACAATCATTCACGCTGCCCCACATTCATTCACGCTACCTCACATTGATTCACTCTATCTGACAATAATTCACGCTGCCCCACATTCATTCACGCCACCTCACATTGATTCACTCTACCTCACATTCATTCACCCTACCTCACATTGATTCACGCTACCTCACATTGATTCACGCTATCTGACAATCATTCACGCTACCTCACATTGATTCACTCGATCTGACAATCATTCACGCTACCTCACATTGATTCACGCTACCTCACATTCATTCACGCTACCTCACATTCATTCACGCTACCTCACATTGATTCACGCTACCTCACATTGATTCACGCTACCTCACATTGATTCACGCTACCTCACATTGATTCACGCTACCTCACATTGATTCACGCCACCGCACATTGATTCACCCGACCTCACATTCATTCACGCTACCTCACATTGATTCACTCTACCTTACATTCATTCACGCTACCTCACATTGATTCACCCTACCTCACATTCATTCACGCTACCTCACATTGATTCAACCTACCTCACATTCATTCACGCTACCTCACATTGATTCACTCTACCTCACATTCATTCACGCTACCTCACATTGATTCACTCTACCTCACATTCATTCACGCTACCTCACATTGATTCACACTATCTGACAATCATTCACGCTACCTCACATTGATTCACTCTACCTCACATTCATTCACTCGACCTCACATTGATTCACTCTACCTCACATTCATTCACGTGACCTCACATTGATTCACCCTACCTCACATTGATTCACTCTATCTGACAATCATTCACGCTACCTCACATTGATTCACGCTACCTCACATTGATTCACTCTACCTCAAATTGATTCACCCTATCTGACAATCATTCACGCTACCTCACATTGATTCACTCTACCTCACATTCATTCACCCTACCTCACATTGATTCACTCTACCTCACATTCATTCACGCGACCTCACATTGATTCACCCTACCTCACATTGATTCACTCTATCTGACAATCATTCACGCTACCTCACATTGATTCACTCTACCTCACATTCATTCACCCGACCTCACATTCATTCACGCTACTTCACATTGATTCACGCTACCTCACATTGATTCACGCTACCTCACATTGATTCACGCTACCTCACATTGATTCACGCTACCTCACATTGATTCACGCGACCTCACATTGATTCACGCTACCGCACATTGATTCACTCTACCTCACATTGATTCACGCTACCTCACATTGATTCACTCTACCTCACATTGATTCACCCTACCTCACATTGATTCACTCTACCTCACATTCATTCACGCTACCTCACATTCATTCACGCTACCTCACATTCATTCACGCTACCTCACATTGATTCACTCTACCTCACATTCATTCACGCTACCTCACATTGATTCACGCTACGTCACATTGATTCATTCTACCTCACATTGATTCACGCTACCTCACATTGATTCACGCTACCTCACATTGATTCACGCTAACTCACATTCATTCACGCTACCTCACATTGATTCACGCTACCTCACATTCATTCACGCTACCGCACATTGATTCACGCTACCTCACATTGATTCACGCTAACTCACATTCATTCACGCTACCTCACATTGATTCACTCTACCTCACATTGATTCATGCTACCTCACATTCATTCACGCTACCTCACATTCATTCACGCTACCTCACATTGATTCACGCTAACTCACATTCATTCACGCTACCTCACATTGATTCACGCTAGCGCACATTGATTCATGCTACCTCACGTTGATTCACACTACCTCACATTCATTCACGCTACCTCACATTCATTCACGCTGTCTCACATTGATTCACGCTACCTCACATTCATTCACGCTACCTCACATTGATTCACGCTACCTCACGTTCATTCACGCTAGCGCACATTGATTCATGCTACCTCACGTTGATTCACACTACCTCACATTCATTCACACTACCTCACATTCATTCACGCTAGCGCACATTGATTCATGCTACCTCACGTTGATTCACACTACCTCACATTCATTCACGCTACCTCACATTCATTCACGCTACCTCACATTGATTCACGCTAACTCACATTCATTCACGCTACCTCACATTGATTCACGCTAGCGCACATTGATTCATGCTACCTCACGTTGATTCACACTACCTCACATTCATTCACGCTACCTCACATTCATTCACGCTGTCTCACATTGATTCACGCTACCTCACATTCATTCACGCTACCTAACATTCATTCACTCTATCTGACATTCATTCACGCTACCTAACATTCATTCACGCTACCTCACATTGATTCACGCTACCTCACATTGATTCACCCTACCTCACATTGATTCACTCTACCTCACATTGATTCACTCCACCTCACATTGATTCACTCGACCTCACATTGATTCACCCTACCTCACATTGATTCACTCTACCTCACATTGATTCACTCTACCTCACATTGATTCACTCCACCTCACATTGATTCACTCCACCTCACATTGATTCACTCCACCTCACATTGATTCACTCTACCTCACATTGATTCACTCCACCTCACATTGATTCACTCCACCTCACATTGATTCACTCGACCTCACATTGATTCACCCTACCTCACATTGATTCACTCTACCTCACATTGATTCACTCTACCTCACATTGATTCACGCTACCCCACATTGATTCACGCTACCTCACATTGATTCACGCTACCTCACATTGATTCACGCTACCTCACATTGATTCACTCTATCTGACATTGATTCACTCCACCTCACATTGATTCACTCTACCTCACATTGATTCACTCCACCTCACATTGATTCACTCCACCTCACATTGATTCACTCCACCTCACATTGATTCACACTACCTCACATTGATTCACTCCACCTCACATTGATTCACTCCACCTCACATTGATTCACTCGACCTCACATTGATTCACCCTACCTCACATTGATTCACCCTACCTCACATTGATTCACGCTACCTCACATTGATTCACCCTACCTTACATTGATTCACGCTACCTCACATTGATTCACTCTATCTGACATTCATTCACACTACCTCACATTGATTCACGCTACCTTACATTCATTCACTCTTTCTTTCTGACAATCATTCACACTACCTCACATTCATTCATTGTACCTGACATTCATTCACACTACCTCACATTGATTCACCCTACCTCACATTCATTCACTCTACCTCACATTCATTCACGCTACCTCACATTGATTCACGCTACCTCACATTCATTCACTCTCTCTGACATTCATTCACGCTACCTCACATTGATTCACGCTACCTCACATTCATTCACTCTATCTGACAATCATTCACACTACCTCACATTCATTCATTGTACCTGACATTCATTCACTCCACCTCACATTGATTCACGCTACCTCACATTCATTCACGCTATCTGACATTCATTCCCACTTCCTCACATTCATTCACACTATCTGACATTCATTCACGCTACCCCACATAGATTCACCCTCCCTCACATTCATTCACTCTCGCTGACATTCATTCACGCTACCTCACATTGATTCACGCTACCTCACATTTATTCACACTATCTGACAATCATTCACACTACCTCACATTCATTCATTGTACCTGACATTCATTCACTCCACCTCACATTGATTCACTCTACCTCACATTCATTCACGCTACCTCACATTCATTCACGCTACCTCACATTGATTCACGCTACCTGACATTCATTCACACTACCTCACATTCATTCTCACTACCTCACATTCATTCATTGTACCTGACATTCATTCACACTACCTCACATTGATTCACTCTCCCTGACATTCATTCACACGACCTCACATTGATTCACTCTGTCTGACATTCATTCACACTACCTCACATTGATTCACTCTCCCTGACATTCATTCACACGACCTCACATTGATTCACTCTGCCTGACATTCATTCACACTACCTCACATTGATTCACGCTACCTGACATTCATTCACACTACCTCACATTCATTCTCACTACCTCACATTCATTCATTGTACCTGACATTCATTCACACTACCTCACATTGATTCACTCTCCCTGACATTCATTCACACGACCTCACATTGATTCACTCTGTCTGACATTCATTCACACTACCTCACATTGATTCACTCTCCCTGACATTCATTCACACGACCTCACATTGATTCACGCTATCTGACATTCATTCACACTACCTCACATTGATTCACTCTATCTGACATTCATTCACACTACCTCACATTGATTCACTCTCCCTGACATTCATTCACACGACCTCACATTGATTCACTCTACCTCACATTCATTCACGCGACCTCACATTGATTCACCCTACCTCACATTGATTCACTCTATCTGACAATCATTCACGCTACCTCACATTGATTCACTCTACCTCACATTCATTCACCCGACCTCACATTCATTCACGCTACTTCACATTGATTCACGCTACCTCACATTGATTCACGCTACCTCACATTGATTCACGCTACCTCACATTGATTCACGCTACCTCACATTGATTCACGCGACCTCACATTGATTCACGCTACCGCACATTGATTCACTCTACCTCATATTGATTCACGCTACCTCACCTTGATTCACTCTACCTCACATTGATTCACCCTACCTCACATTGATTCACTCTACCTCACATTGATTCACTCTACCTCACATTGATTCACCCTACCTCACATTGATTCACTCTACCTCACATTCATTCACGCTACCTCACATTGATTCACGCTACCTCACATTGATTCACTCTACCTCACATTCATTCACGCTACCTCACATTGATTCACGCTACCTCACATTGATTCACGCTACCTCACATTGATTCACTCTACGTCACATTGATTCACGCCACCTCACATTGATTCACGCCACCGCACATTGATTCACCCTACCTCACATTCATTCACGCTACCTCACATTGATTCACCCTACCTCACATTGATTCACTCTACCTCACATTGATTCACTCTACCTCACATTGATTCACTCTACCTCACATTCATTCACGCTACCTCACATTGATTCACCCTACCTCACATTCATTCACGCTACCTCACATTGATTCACTCTACCTCACAATGATTCATGCTACCTCCCATGCATTCACGTTACCTCACATTGATTCACGCTACTGCACATTGATTCACGCTACCACACATTGATTCACGCCACCTCACATTAATTCACGCTACCTCACATTCATTCACCCTACCTCACATCGATTCACACTACCTCACATTGATTCACCCTACCTCACATTCATTCACGTTTCCTCACATTGATTCACGCTACCTCACATTCATTCACGCTACCTCACATTGATTCACTCTACCTCACATTGATTCACGCTACCTCACATTGATTCACGCCACCGCACATTGATTCACCCTACCTCACATTCATTCACGCTACCTCACATTGATTCACGCTACCTCACATTGATTCACGCCACCGCACATTGATTCACCCTACCTCACATTCATTCACGCTACCTCACATTGATTCACTCTACCTCACATTGATTCACGCTACCTCACATTCATTCACGCTACCTCACATTGATTCACTCTACCTCACATTGATTCACGCTACCTCACATTGATTCACGCCACCGCACATTGATTCACCCTACATCACATTCATTCACGCTACCTCACATTGATTCACCCTACCTCACATTGATTCACTCTACCTCACATTGATTCACTCTACCTCACATTGATTCACTCTACCTCACATTCATTCACTCCACCTCACATTGATTCACTCTACCTCACATTGATTCAACCTACCTCACATTCATTCATGCTACCTCACATTCATTCACCCTACCTCACATTCATTCACGCTACCTCACATTGATTCACACTACCTCACAATGATTCATGCTACCTCCCATGCATTCACGCTACCTCACATTGATTCACGCTACCGCACATTGATTCACGCTACCTCACATTGATTCACTCTACCTCACATTGATTCACGCTACCTCACATTCATTCACGCTACCTCACATTCATTCACGCTACCTCACATTGATTCACTCTACCTCACATTCATTCACGCTACCTCACATTGATTCACGCTACGTCACATTGATTCATTCTACCTCACATTGATTCACGCTACCTCACATTCATTCAGGCTACCTCACATTGATTCACGCCACCGCACATTGGTTCACGCTACCTCACATTGATTCACGCTAACTCACATTCATTCACGCTACCTCACATTGATTCACGCTAGCGCACATTGATTCATGCTACCTCACGTTGATTCACCCTACCTCACATTCATTCACGCTACCTCACATTGATTCACCCTACCTCACATTGATTCACTCTACCTCACATTGATTCACTCTACCTCACATTGATTCACTCTACCTCACATTCATTCACGCTACCTCACATTGATTCACCCTACCTCACATTCATTCACGCTACCTCACAATGATTCATGCTACCTCCCATGCATTCACTCTACCTCACAATGATTCATGCTACCTCCCATGCATTCACGCTACCTCACATTGATTCACGCTACCTCACATCGATTCACTCCACCTCACATTGATTCACTCGACCTCACATTTATTCACCCTACCTCACATTGATTCACTCTACCTCACATTGATTCACTCTACCTCACATTGATTCACTCCACCTCACATTGATTCACTCCACCTCACATTGATTCACTCCACCTCACATTGATTCACTCTACCTCACATTGATTCGCTCCACCTCACATTGATTCACTCCACCTCACATTGATTCACTCGACCTCACATTGATTCACCCTACCTCACATTGATTCACTCTACCTCACATTGATTCACCCTACCTCACATTGATTCACGCTACCCCACATTGATTCACGCTACCTCACATTGATTCACGCTACCTCACATTGATTCACGCTACCTCACATTGATTCACTCTATCTGACATTGATTCACTCCACCTCACATTGATTCACTCTACCTCACATTGATTCACTCCACCTCACATTGATTCACTCCACCTCACATTGATTCACTCCACCTCACATTGATTCACTCTACCTCACATTGATTCACTCCACCTCACATTGATTCACTCCACCTCACATTGATTCACTCGACCTCACATTGATTCACCCTACCTCACATTGATTCACCCTACCTCACATTGATTCACGCTACCTCACATTGATTCACTCTACCTTACATTGATTCACGCTACCTCACATTGATTCACTCTATCTGACATTCATTCACACTACCTCACATTGATTCACGCTACCTCACATTCATTCACTCTTTCTTTCTGACAATCATTCACACTACCTCACATTCATTCATTGTACCTGACATTCATTCCCACTTCCTCACATTCATTCACTCTATCTGACATTCATTCACGCTACCCCACATAGATTCACCCTCCCTCACATTCATTCACTCTCGCTGACATTCATTCACGCTACCCCACATAGATTCACCCTCCCTCACATTCATTCACGCTATCTGACATTCATTCCCACTTCCTCACATTCATTCACTCTATCTGACATTCATTCACGCTACCCCACATAGATTCACCCTCCCTCACATTCATTCACTCTCGCTGACATTCATTCACGCTACCTCACATTGATTCACGCTACCTCACATTCATTCACGCTATCTGACAATCATTCACACGACCTCACATTCATTCATTGCACCTGACATTCATTCACTCCACCTCACATTGATTCACTCTACCTCACATTCATTCACGCTACCTCACATTCATTCACGCTAACTCACATTCATTCACGCTACCTCACATTGATTCACGCTAGCGCACATTGATTCATGCTACCTCACGTTGATTCACACTACCTCACATTCATTCACGCTACCTCACATTCATTCACGCTGTCTCACATTGATTCACGCTACCTCACATTCATTCACGCTACCTAACATTCATTCACTCTATCTGACATTCATTCACGCTACCTAACATTCATTCACGCTACCTCACATTGATTCACACTACCTCACATTGATTCATGCTACCCCACATTGATTCACACTACCTCACATTGATTCACCCTACCTCACATTGATTCACTCTACCTCACATTGATTCACTCCACCTCACATTGATTCACTCGACCTCACATTGATTCACCCTACCTCACATTGATTCACTCTACCTCACATTGATTCACTCTACCTCACATTGATTCACTCCACCTCACATTGATTCACTCCACCTCACATTGATTCACTCCACCTCACATTGATTCACTCTACCTCACATTGATTCACTCCACCTCACATTGATTCACTCCACCTCACATTGATTCACTCGACCTCACATTGATTCACCCTACCTCACATTGATTCACTCTACCTCACATTGATTCACTCTACCTCACATTGATTCACGCTACCCCACATTGATTCACGCTACCTCACATTGATTCACGCTACCTCACATTGATTCACGCTACCTCACATTGATTCACTCTATCTGACATTGATTCACTCCACCTCACATTGATTCACTCTATCTGACATTGATTCACTCTACCTCACATTGATTCACTCTACCTCACATTGATTCACTCTATCTGACATTGATTCACTCTACCTCACATTGATTCACTCTACCTCACATTGATTCACGCTACCCCACATTGATTCACGCTACCTCACATTGATTCACGCTACCTCACATTGATTCACGCTACCTCACATTGATTCACTCTACCTCACATTGATTCACTCCACCTCACATTGATTCACTCCACCTCACATTGATTCACTCCACCTCACATTGATTCACACTACCTCACATTGATTCACTCCACCTCACATTGATTCACTCCACCTCACATTGATTCACTCGACCTCACATTGATTCACCCTACCTCACATTGATTCACCCTACCTCACATTGATTCACGCTACCTCACATTGATTCACCCTACCTTACATTGATTCACGCTACCTCACATTGATTCACTCTATCTGACATTCATTCACACTACCTCACATTGATTCACGCTACCTTACATTCATTCACTCTTTCTTTCTGACAATCATTCACACTACCTCACATTCATTCATTGTACCTGACATTCATTCACACTACCTCACATTGATTCACCCTACCTCACATTCATTCACTCTACCTCACATTCATTCACGCTACCTCACATTGATTCACGCTACCTCACATTCATTCACTCTCTCTGACATTCATTCACGCTACCTCACATTGATTCACGCTACCTCACATTCATTCACTCTATCTGACAATCATTCACACTACCTCACATTCATTCATTGTACCTGACATTCATTCACTCCACCTCACATTGATTCACCCTACCTCACATTCATTCACGCTACCTCACATTCATTCACGCTATCTGACATTCATTCCCACTTCCTCACATTCATTCACACTATCTGACATTCATTCACGCTACCCCACATAGATTCACCCTCCCTCACATTCATTCACTCTCGCTGACATTCATTCACGCTACCTCACATTGATTCACGCTACCTCACATTTATTCACACTATCTGACAATCATTCACACTACCTCACATTCATTCATTGTACCTGACATTCATTCACTCCACCTCACATTGATTCACTCTACCTCACATTCATTCACGCTACCTCACATTCATTCACGCTACCTCACATTGATTCACGCTACCTGACATTCATTCACACTACCTCACATTCATTCTCACTACCTCACATTCATTCATTGTACCTGACATTCATTCACACTACCTCACATTGATTCACTCTCCCTGACATTCATTCTCACTACCTCACATTCATTCATTGTACCTGACATTCATTCACGCTACCTCACATTCATTCACGCTACCTCACATTGATTCACTCTCCCTGACATTCATTCACACGACCTCACATTGATTCACTCTGTCTGACATTCATTCACACTACCTCACATTGATTCACTCTCCCTGACATTCATTCACACGACCTCACATTGATTCACTCTGCCTGACATTCATTCACACTACCTCACATTGATTCACGCTACCTGACATTCATTCACACTACCTCACATTCATTCTCACTACCTCACATTCATTCATTGTACCTGACATTCATTCACACTACCTCACATTGATTCACTCTCCCTGACATTCATTCACACGACCTCACATTGATTCACTCTGTCTGACATTCATTCACACTACCTCACATTGATTCACTCTCCCTGACATTCATTCACACTACCTCACATTGATTCACTCTGTCTGACATTCATTCACACTACCTCACATTGATTCACTCTATCTGACATTCATTCACACTACCTCACATTGATTCACTCTCCCTGACATTCATTCACACGACCTCACATTGATTCACTCTACCTCACATTCATTCACGCGACCTCACATTGATTCACCCTACCTCACATTGATTCACTCTATCTGACAATCATTCACGCTGCCTCACATTGATTCACTCTACCTCACATTCATTCACCCGACCTCACATTCATTCACGCTACTTCACATTGATTCACGCTACCTCACATTGATTCACGCTACCTCACATTGATTCACGCTACCTCACATTGATTCACGCTACCTCACATTGATTCACGCGACCTCACATTGATTCACGCTACCGCACATTGATTCACTCTACCTCATATTGATTCACGCTACCTCACCTTGATTCACTCTACCTCACATTGATTCACCCTACCTCACATTGATTCACTCTACCTCACATTGATTCACCCTACCTCACATTGATTCACCCTACCTCACATTGATTCACTCTACCTCACATTGATTCACGCTACCTCACATTGATTCACGCTACCTCACATTGATTCACTCTACCTCACATTCATTCACGCTACCTCACATTGATTCACGCTACCTCACATTGATTCACGCTACCTCACATTGATTCACTCTACGTCACATTGATTCACGCCACCTCACATTGATTCACGCCACCGCACATTGATTCACCCTACCTCACATTCATTCACGCTACTGCACATTGATTCACGCTACCTCACATTGATTCACGCCACCTCACATTAATTCACGCTACCTCACATTCATTCACCCTACCTCACATCGATTCACACTACCTCACATTGATTCACCCTACCTCACATTCATTCACGCGACCTCACATTGATTCACCCTACCTCACATTGATTCACTCTATCTGACAATCATTCACGCTGCCTCACATTGATTCACTCTACCTCACATTCATTCACCCGACCTCACATTGATTCACGCTACCTCACATTGATTCACGCTACCTCACATTGATTCACGCTACCTCACATTGATTCACGCTACCTCACATTGATTCACGCGACCTCACATTGATTCACGCTACCGCACATTGATTCACTCTACCTCATATTGATTCACGCTACCTCACCTTGATTCACTCTACCTCACATTGATTCACCCTACCTCACATTGATTCACTCTACCTCACATTGATTCACTCTACCTCACATTGATTCACCCTACCTCACATTCATTCACTCTACCTCACATTGATTCACCCTACCTCACATTGATTCACTCGACCTCACATTGATTCACTCTACCTCACATTGATTCACTCTACCTCACATTCATTCACGCTACCTCACATTGATTCACCCTACCTCACATTCATTCACGCTACCTCACATTGATTCACTCTACCTCACAATGATTCATGCTACCTCCCATGCATTCACGTTACCTCACATTGATTCACGCTACTGCACATTGATTCACGCTACCTCACATTGATTCACGCCACCTCACATTAATTCACGCTACCTCACATTCATTCACCCTACCTCACATCGATTCACACTACCTCACATTGATTCACCCTACCTCACATTCATTCACGTTTCCTCACATTGATTCACGCTACCTCACATTCATTCACGCTACCTCACATTGATTCACTCTACCTCACATTGATTCACGCTACCTCACATTGATTCACGCCACCACACATTGATTCACCCTACCTCACATTCATTCACGCTACCTCACATTGATTCACTCTACCTCACATTCATTCACTCCACCTCACATTGATTCACTCTACCTCACATTGATTCACCCTACCTCACATTCATTCATGCTACCTCACATTGATTCACCCTACCTCACATTCATTCACGCTACCTCACATTGATTCACACTACCTCACAATGATTCATGCTACCTCCCATGCATTCACGCTACCTCACATTGATTCACGCTACCGCACATTGATTCACGCTACCTCACATTGATTCACTCTACCTCACATTGATTCACGCTACCTCACATTCATTCACGCTACCTCACATTCATTCACGCTACCTCACATTGATTCACTCTACCTCACATTCATTCACGCTACCTCACATTGATTCACGCTACGTCACATTGATTCATTCTACCTCACATTGATTCACGCTACCTCACATTCATTCAGGCTACCTCACATTGATTCACGCCACCGCACATTGGTTCACGCTACCTCACATTGATTCACGCTAACTCACATTCATTCACGCTACCTCACATTGATTCACGCGAGCGCACATTGATTCATGCTACCTCACGTTGATTCACCCTACCTCACATTCATTCACGCTACCTCACATTGATTCACTCTACCTCACATTGATTCACTCTACCTCACATTGATTCACTCTACCTCACATTGATTCACTCTACCTCACATTCATTCACGCTACCTCACATTGATTCACCCTACCTCACATTCATTCACGCTACCTCACATTGATTCACTCTACCTCACAATGATTCATGCTACCTCCCATGCATTCACTCTACCTCACAATGATTCATGCTACCTCCCATGCATTCACTCTACCTCACATTGATTCACGCTACCTCACATCGATTCACTCCACCTCACATTGATTCACTCGACCTCACATTTATTCACCCTACCTCACATTGATTCACTCTACCTCACATTGATTCACGCTACCTCACATTGATTCACTCCACCTCACATTGATTCACTCCACCTCACATTGATTCACTCCACCTCACATTGATTCACTCTACCTCACATTGATTCGCTCCACCTCACATTGATTCACTCCACCTCACATTGATTCACTCGACCTCACATTGATTCACCCTACCTCACATTGATTCACTCTACCTCACATTGATTCACCCTACCTCACATTGATTCACGCTACCCCACATTGATTCACGCTACCTCACATTGATTCACGCTACCTCACATTGATTCACGCTACCTCACATTGATTCACTCCACCTCACATTGATTCACTCGACCTCACATTTATTCACCCTACCTCACATTGATTCACTCTACCTCACATTGATTCACTCTACCTCACATTGATTCACTCCACCTCACATTGATTCACTCCACCTCACATTGATTCACTCCACCTCACATTGATTCACTCTACCTCACATTGATTCGCTCCACCTCACATTGATTCACTCCACCTCACATTGATTCACTCGACCTCACATTGATTCACCCCACCTCACATTGATTCACTCTACCTCACATTGATTCACCCTACCTCACATTGATTCACGCTACCCCACATTGATTCACGCTACCTCACATTGATTCACGCTACCTCACATTGATTCACGCTACCTCACATTGATTCACTCTATCTGACATTGATTCACTCCACCTCACATTGATTCACTCTACCTCACATTGATTCACTCCACCTCACATTGATTCACTCCACCTCACATTGATTCACTCCACCTCACATTGATTCACTCTACCTCACATTGATTCACTCCACCTCACATTGATTCACTCCACCTCACATTGATTCACTCGACCTCACATTGATTCACCCTACCTCACATTGATTCACCCTACCTCACATTGATTCACGCTACCTCACATTGATTCACTCTACCTTACATTGATTCACGCTACCTCACATTGATTCACTCTATCTGACATTCATTCACACTACCTCACATTGATTCACGCTACCTCACATTCATTCACTCTTTCTTTCTGACAATCATTCACACTACCTCACATTCATTCATTGTACCTGACATTCATTCACACTACCTCACATTGATTCACTCTACCTCACATTCATTCACTCTACCTCACATTCATTCACGCTACCTCACATTGATTCACGCTACCTCACATTCATTCACTCTCTCTGACATTCATTCACGCTACCTCACATTGATTCACGCTACCTCACATTCATTCACTCTATCTGACAATCATTCACACTACCTCACATTCATTCATTGTACCTGACATTCATTCACTCCACCTCACATTGATTCACTCTACCTCACATTCATTCACGCTACCTCACATTCATTCACGCTATCTGACATTCATTCCCACTTCCTCACATTCATTCACTCTATCTGACATTCATTCACGCTACCCCACATAGATTCACCCTCCCTCACATTCATTCACTCTCGCTGACATTCATTCACGCTACCCCACATAGATTCACCCTCCCTCACATTCATTCACGCTATCTGACATTCATTCCCACTTCCTCACATTCATTCACTCTATCTGACATTCATTCACGCTACCCCACATAGATTCACCCTCCCTCACATTCATTCACTCTCGCTGACATTCATTCACGCTACCTCACATTGATTCACGCTACCTCACATTCATTCACGCTATCTGACAATCATTCACACGACCTCACATTCATTCATTGCACCTGACATTCATTCACTCCACCTCACATTGATTCACGCTACCTCACATTCATTCACGCTACCTCACATTCATTCACGCTAACTCACATTCATTCACGCTACCTCACATTGATTCACGCTAGCGCACATTGATTCATGCTACCTCACGTTGATTCACACTACCTCACATTCATTCACGCTACCTCACATTCATTCACGCTGTCTCACATTGATTCACGCTACCTCACATTCATTCACGCTACCTAACATTCATTCACTCTATCTGACATTCATTCACGCTACCTAACATTCATTCACGCTACCTCACATTGATTCACACTACCTCACATTGATTCATGCTACCCCACATTGATTCACACTACCTCACATTGATTCACCCTACCTCACATTGATTCACTCTACCTCACATTGATTCACTCCACCTCACATTGATTCACTCGACCTCACATTGATTCACCCTACCTCACATTGATTCACTCTACCTCACATTGATTCACTCTACCTCACATTGATTCACTCCACCTCACATTGATTCACTCCACCTCACATTGATTCACTCCACCTCACATTGATTCACTCTACCTCACATTGATTCACTCCACCTCACATTGATTCACTCCACCTCACATTGATTCACTCGACCTCACATTGATTCACCCTACCTCACATTGATTCACTCTACCTCACATTGATTCACTCTACCTCACATTGATTCACGCTACCCCACATTGATTCACGCTACCTCACATTGATTCACGCTACCTCACATTGATTCACGCTACCTCACATTGATTCACTCTATCTGACATTGATTCACTCCACCTCACATTGATTCACTCTACCTCACATTGATTCACTCCACCTCACATTGATTCACTCCACCTCACATTGATTCACTCCACCTCACATTGATTCACACTACCTCACATTGATTCACTCCACCTCACATTGATTCACTCCACCTCACATTGATTCACTCGACCTCACATTGATTCACCCTACCTCACATTGATTCACCCTACCTCACATTGATTCACGCTACCTCACATTGATTCACCCTACCTTACATTGATTCACGCTACCTCACATTGATTCACTCTATCTGACATTCATTCACACTACCTCACATTGATTCACGCTACCTTACATTCATTCACTCTTTCTTTCTGACAATCATTCACACTACCTCACATTCATTCATTGTACCTGACATTCATTCACACTACCTCACATTGATTCACCCTACCTCACATTCATTCACTCTACCTCACATTCATTCACGCTACCTCACATTGATTCACGCTACCTCACATTCATTCACTCTCTCTGACATTCATTCACGCTACCTCACATTGATTCACGCTACCTCACATTCATTCACTCTATCTGACAATCATTCACACTACCTCACATTCATTCATTGTACCTGACATTCATTCACTCCACCTCACATTGATTCACCCTACCTCACATTCATTCACGCTACCTCACATTCATTCACGCTATCTGACATTCATTCCCACTTCCTCACATTCATTCACACTATCTGACATTCATTCACGCTACCCCACATAGATTCACCCTCCCTCACATTCATTCACTCTCGCTGACATTCATTCACGCTACCTCACATTGATTCACGCTACCTCACATTTATTCACACTATCTGACAATCATTCACACTACCTCACATTCATTCATTGTACCTGACATTCATTCACTCCACCTCACATTGATTCACTCTACCTCACATTCATTCACGCTACCTCACATTCATTCACGCTACCTCACATTGATTCACGCTACCTGACATTCATTCACACTACCTCACATTCATTCTCACTACCTCACATTCATTCATTGTACCTGACATTCATTCACACTACCTCACATTGATTCACTCTCCCTGACATTCATTCTCACTACCTCACATTCATTCATTGTACCTGACATTCATTCACGCTACCTCACATTCATTCACGCTACCTCACATTGATTCACTCTCCCTGACATTCATTCACACGACCTCACATTGATTCACTCTGTCTGACATTCATTCACACTACCTCACATTGATTCACTCTCCCTGACATTCATTCACACGACCTCACATTGATTCACTCTGCCTGACATTCATTCACACTACCTCACATTGATTCACGCTACCTGACATTCATTCACACTACCTCACATTCATTCTCACTACCTCACATTCATTCATTGTACCTGACATTCATTCACACTACCTCACATTGATTCACTCTCCCTGACATTCATTCACACGACCTCACATTGATTCACTCTGTCTGACATTCATTCACACTACCTCACATTGATTCACTCTCCCTGACATTCATTCACACGACCTCACATTGATTCACGCTTTCTGACATTCATTCACACTACCTCACATTGATTCACTCTATCTGACATTCATTCACACTACCTCACATTGATTCACTCTCCCTGACATTCATTCACACGACCTCACATTGATTCACTCTACCTCACATTCATTCACGCGACCTCACATTGATTCACCCTACCTCACATTGATTCACTCTATCTGACAATCATTCACGCTACCTCACATTGATTCACTCTACCTCACATTCATTCACCCGACCTCACATTCATTCACGCTACTTCACATTGATTCACGCTACCTCACATTGATTCACGCTACCTCACATTGATTCACGCTACCTCACATTGATTCACGCTACCTCACATTGATTCACGCGACCTCACATTGATTCACGCTACCGCACATTGATTCACTCTACCTCATATTGATTCACGCTACCTCACCTTGATTCACTCTACCTCACATTGATTCACCCTACCTCACATTGATTCACTCTACCTCACATTGATTCACTCTACCTCACATTGATTCACCCTACCTCACATTGATTCACTCTACCTCACATTCATTCACGCTACCTCACATTGATTCACGCTACCTCACATTGATTCACTCTACCTCACATTCATTCACGCTACCTCACATTGATTCACGCTACCTCACATTGATTCACGCTACCTCACATTGATTCACTCTACGTCACATTGATTCACGCCACCTCACATTGATTCACGCCACCGCACATTGATTCACCCTACCTCACATTCATTCACGCTACCTCACATTGATTCACCCTACCTCACATTGATTCACTCTACCTCACATTGATTCACTCTACCTCACATTGATTCACTCTACCTCACATTCATTCACGCTACCTCACATTGATTCACCCTACCTCACATTCATTCACGCTACCTCACATTGATTCACTCTACCTCACAATGATTCATGCTACCTCCCATGCATTCACCTTACCTCACATTGATTCACGCTACTGCACATTGATTCACGCTACCTCACATTGATTCACGCCACCTCACATTAATTCACGCTACCTCACATTCATTCACCCTACCTCACATCGATTCACACTACCTCACATTGATTCACCCTACCTCACATTCATTCACGTTTCCTCACATTGATTCACGCTACCTCACATTCATTCACGCTACCTCACATTGATTCACTCTACCTCACATTGATTCACGCTACCTCACATTGATTCACGCCACCGCACATTGATTCACCCTACCTCACATTCATTCACGCTACCTCACATTGATTCACTCTACCTCACATTCATTCACTCCACCTCACATTGATTCACTCTACCTCACATTGATTCACCCTACCTCACATTCATTCATGCTACCTCACATTAATTCACCCTACCTCACATTCATTCACGCTACCTCACATTGATTCACACTACCTCACAATGATTCATGCTACCTCCCATGCATTCACGCTACCTCACATTGATTCACGCTACCGCACATTGATTCACGCTACCTCACATTGATTCACTCTACCTCACATTGATTCACGCTACCTCACATTCATTCACGCTACCTCACATTCATTCACGCTACCTCACATTGATTCACTCTACCTCACATTCATTCAGGCTACCTCACATTGATTCACGCCACCGCACATTGGTTCACGCTACCTCACATTGATTCACGCTAACTCACATTCATTCACGCTACCTCACATTGATTCACGCTAGCGCACATTGATTCATGCTACCTCACGTTGATTCACCCTACCTCACATTCTTTCACGCTACCTCACATTGATTCACCCTACCTCACATTGATTCAATCTACCTCACATTGATTCACTCTACCTCACATTGATTCACTCTACCTCACATTCATTCACGCTACCTCACATTGATTCACCCTACCTCACATTCATTCACGCTACCTCACATTGATTCACTCTACCTCACAATGATTCATGCTACCTCCCATGCATTCACTCTACCTCACAATGATTCATGCTACCTCCCATGCATTCACGCTACCTCACATTGATTCACGCTACCTCACATCGATTCACTCCACCTCACATTGATTCACTCGACCTCACATTTATTCACCCTACCTCACATTGATTCACTCTACCTCACATTGATTCACGCTACCTCACATTGATTCACTCCACCTCACATTGATTCACTCCACCTCACATTGATTCACTCCACCTCACATTGATTCACTCTACCTCACATTGATTCGCTCCACCTCACATTGATTCACTCCACCTCACATTGATTCACTCGACCTCACATTGATTCACCCTACCTCACATTGATTCACTCTACCTCACATTGATTCACCCTACCTCACATTGATTCACCCTACCCCACATTGATTCACGCTACCTCACATTGATTCACGCTACCTCACATTGATTCACGCTACCTCACATTGATTCACCCTATCTGACATTGATTCACTCCACCTCACATTGATTCACTCTACCTCACATTGATTCACTCCACCTCACATTGATTCACTCCACCTCACATTGATTCACTCCACCTCACATTGATTCACTCTACCTCACATTGATTCACTCCACCTCACATTGATTCACTCCACCTCACATTGATTCACTCGACCTCACATTGATTCACCCTACCTCACATTGATTCACCCTACCTCACATTGATTCACGCTACCTCACATTGATTCACTCTACCTTACATTGATTCACGCTACCTCACATTGATTCACTCTATCTGACATTCATTCACACTACCTCACATTGATTAACGCTACCTCACATTCATTCACTCTTTCTTTCTGACAATCATTCACACTACCTCACATTCATTCATTGTACCTGACATTCATTCACACTACCTCACATTGATTCACTCTACCTCACATTCATTCACTCTACCTCACATTCATTCACGCTACCTCACATTGATTCACGCTACCTCACATTCATTCACTCTCTCTGACATTCATTCACGCTACCTCACATTGATTCACGCTACCTCACATTCATTCACTCTATCTGACAATCATTCACACTACCTCACATTCATTCATTGTACCTGACATTCATTCACTCCACCTCACATTCATTCACGCTACTTCACATTGATTCACGCTACCTCACATTGATTCACGCTACCTCACATTGATTCACGCTACCTCACATTGATTCACGCTACCTCACATTGATTCACGCGACCTCACATTGATTCACGCTACCGCACATTGATTCACTCTACCTCATATTGATTCACGCTACCTCACCTTGATTCACTCTACCTCACATTGATTCACCCTACCTCACATTGATTCACTCTACCTCACATTGATTCACTCTACCTCACATTGATTCACCCTACCTCACATTGATTCACTCTACCTCACATTCATTCACGCTACCTCACATTGATTCACGCTACCTCACATTGATTCACTCTACCTCACATTCATTCACGCTACCTCACATTGATTCACGCTACCTCACATTGATTCACGCTACCTCACATTGATTCACTCTACGTCACATTGATTCACGCCACCTCACATTGATTCACGCCACCGCACATTGATTCACCCTACCTCACATTCATTCACGCTACTGCACATTGATTCACGCTACCTCACATTGATTCACGCCACCTCACATTAATTCACGCTACCTCACATTCATTCACCCTACCTCACATCGATTCACACTACCTCACATTGATTCACCCTACCTCACATTCATTCACGCGACCTCACATTGATTCACCCTACCTCACATTGATTCACTCTATCTGACAATCATTCACGCTGCCTCACATTGATTCACTCTACCTCACATTCATTCACCCGACCTCACATTGATTCACGCTACCTCACATTGATTCACGCTACCTCACATTGATTCACGCTACCTCACATTGATTCACGCTACCTCACATTGATTCACGCGACCTCACATTGATTCACGCTACCGCACATTGATTCACTCTACCTCATATTGATTCACGCTACCTCACCTTGATTCACTCTACCTCACATTGATTCACCCTACCTCACATTGATTCACTCTACCTCACATTGATTCACTCTACCTCACATTGATTCACCCTACCTCACATTGATTCACTCTACCTCACATTGATTCACCCTACCTCACATTGATTCACTCGACCTCACATTGATTCACTCTACCTCACATTGATTCACTCTACCTCACATTCATTCACGCTACCTCACATTGATTCACCCTACCTCACATTCATTCACGCTACCTCACATTGATTCACTCTACCTCACAATGATTCATGCTACCTCCCATGCATTCACGTTACCTCACATTGATTCACGCTACTGCACATTGATTCACGCTACCTCACATTGATTCACGCCACCTCACATTAATTCACGCTACCTCACATTCATTCACCCTACCTCACATCGATTCACACTACCTCACATTGATTCACCCTACCTCACATTCATTCACGTTTCCTCACATTGATTCACGCTACCTCACATTCATTCACGCTACCTCACATTGATTCACTCTACCTCACATTGATTCACGCTACCTCACATTGATTCACGCCACCGCACATTGATTCACCCTACCTCACATTCATTCACGCTACCTCACATTGATTCACTCTACCTCACATTCATTCACTCCACCTCACATTGATTCACTCTACCTCACATTGATTCACCCTACCTCACATTCATTCATGCTACCTCACATTGATTCACCCTACCTCACATTCATTCACGCTACCTCACATTGATTCACACTACCTCACAATGATTCATGCTACCTCCCATGCATTCACGCTACCTCACATTGATTCACGCTACCGCACATTGATTCACGCTACCTCACATTGATTCACTCTACCTCACATTGATTCACGCTACCTCACATTCATTCACGCTACCTCACATTCATTCACGCTACCTCACATTGATTCACTCTACCTCACATTCATTCACGCTACCTCACATTGATTCACGCTACGTCACATTGATTCATTCTACCTCACATTGATTCACGCTACCTCACATTCATTCAGGCTACCTCACATTGATTCACGCCACCGCACATTGGTTCACGCTACCTCACATTGATTCACGCTAACTCACATTCATTCACGCTACCTCACATTGATTCACGCGAGCGCACATTGATTCATGCTACCTCACGTTGATTCACCCTACCTCACATTCATTCACGCTACCTCACATTGATTCACCCTACCTCACATTGATTCACTCTACCTCACATTGATTCACTCTACCTCACATTGATTCACTCTACCTCACATTCATTCACGCTACCTCACATTGATTCACCCTACCTCACATTCATTCACGCTACCTCACATTGATTCACTCTACCTCACAATGATTCATGCTACCTCCCATGCATTCACTCTACCTCACAATGATTCATGCTACCTCCCATGCATTCACGCTACCTCACATTGATTCACGCTACCTCACATCGATTCACTCCACCTCACATTGATTCACTCGACCTCACATTTATTCACCCTACCTCACATTGATTCACTCTACCTCACATTGATTCACGCTACCTCACATTGATTCACTCCACCTCACATTGATTCACTCCACCTCACATTGATTCACTCCACCTCACATTGATTCACTCTACCTCACATTGATTCGCTCCACCTCACATTGATTCACTCCACCTCACATTGATTCACTCGACCTCACATTGATTCACCCTACCTCACATTGATTCACTCTACCTCACATTGATTCACCCTACCTCACATTGATTCACGCTACCCCACATTGATTCACGCTACCTCACATTGATTCACGCTACCTCACATTGATTCACGCCACCTCACATTGATTCACTCCACCTCACATTGATTCACTCGACCTCACATTTATTCACCCTACCTCACATTGATTCACTCTACCTCACATTGATTCACTCTACCTCACATTGATTCACTCCACCTCACATTGATTCACTCCACCTCACATTGATTCACTCCACCTCACATTGATTCACTCTACCTCACATTGATTCGCTCCACCTCACATTGATTCACTCCACCTCACATTGATTCACCCCACCTCACATTGATTCACTCTACCTCACATTGATTCACCCTACCTCACATTGATTCACGCTACCCCACATTGATTCACGCTACCTCACATTGATTCACGCTACCTCACATTGATTCACGCAACCTCACATTGATTCACTCTATCTGACATTGATTCACTCCACCTCACATTGATTCACTCTACCTCACATTGATTCACTCCACCTCACATTGATTCACTCCACCTCACATTGATTCACTCCACCTCACATTGATTCACTCTACCTCACATTGATTCACTCCACCTCACATTGATTCACTCCACCTCACATTGATTCACTCGACCTCACATTGATTCACCCTACCTCACATTGATTCACCCTACCTCACATTGATTCACGCTACCTCACATTGATTCACTCTACCTTACATTGATTCACGCTACCTCACATTGATTCACTCTATCTGACATTCATTCACACTACCTCACATTGATTCACGCTACCTCACATTCATTCACTCTTTCTTTCTGACAATCATTCACACTACCTCACATTCATTCATTGTACCTGACATTCATTCACACTACCTCACATTGATTCACTCTACCTCACATTCATTCACTCTACCTCACATTCATTCACGCTACCTCACATTGATTCACGCTACCTCACATTCATTCACTCTCTCTGACATTCATTCACGCTACCTCACATTGATTCACGCTACCTCACATTCATTCACTCTATCTGACAATCATTCACACTACCTCACATTCATTCATTGTACCTGACATTCATTCACTCCACCTCACATTGATTCACTCTACCTCACATTCATTCACGCTACCTCACATTCATTCACGCTATCTGACATTCATTCCCACTTCCTCACATTCATTCACTCTATCTGACATTCATTCACGCTACCCCACATAGATTCACCCTCCCTCACATTCATTCACTCTCGCTGACATTCATTCACGCTACCCCACATAGATTCACCCTCCCTCACATTCATTCACGCTATCTGACATTCATTCCCACTTCCTCACATTCATTCACTCTATCTGACATTCATTCACGCTACCCCACATAGATTCACCCTCCCTCACATTCATTCACTCTCGCTGACATTCATTCACGCTACCTCACATTGATTCACGCTACCTCACATTCATTCACGCTATCTGACAATCATTCACACGACCTCACATTCATTCATTGCACCTGACATTCATTCACTCCACCTCACATTGATTCACGCTACCTCACATTCATTCACGCTACCTCACATTCATTCACGCTAACTCACATTCATTCACGCTACCTCACATTGATTCACGCTAGCGCACATTGATTCATGCTACCTCACGTTGATTCACACTACCTCACATTCATTCACGCTACCTCACATTCATTCACGCTGTCTCACATTGATTCACGCTACCTCACATTCATTCACGCTACCTAACATTCATTCACTCTATCTGACATTCATTCACGCTACCTAACATTCATTCACGCTACCTCACATTGATTCACACTACCTCACATTGATTCATGCTACCCCACATTGATTCACACTACCTCACATTGATTCACCCTACCTCACATTGATTCACTCTACCTCACATTGATTCACTCCACCTCACATTGATTCACTCGACCTCACATTGATTCACCCTACCTCACATTGATTCACTCTACCTCACATTGATTCACTCTACCTCACATTGATTCACTCCACCTCACATTGATTCACTCCACCTCACATTGATTCACTCCACCTCACATTGATTCACTCTACCTCACATTGATTCACTCCACCTCACATTGATTCACTCCACCTCACATTGATTCACTCGACCTCACATTGATTCACCCTACCTCACATTGATTCACTCTACCTCACATTGATTCACTCTACCTCACATTGATTCACGCTACCCCACATTGATTCACGCTACCTCACATTGATTCACGCTACCTCACATTGATTCACGCTACCTCACATTGATTCACTCTATCTGACATTGATTCACTCCACCTCACATTGATTCACTCTACCTCACATTGATTCACTCCACCTCACATTGATTCACTCCACCTCACATTGATTCACTCCACCTCACATTGATTCACACTACCTCACATTGATTCACTCCACCTCACATTGATTCACTCCACCTCACATTGATTCACTCGACCTCACATTGATTCACCCTACCTCACATTGATTCACCCTACCTCACATTGATTCACGCTACCTCACATTGATTCACCCTACCTTACATTGATTCACGCTACCTCACATTGATTCACTCTATCTGACATTCATTCACACTACCTCACATTGATTCACGCTACCTTACATTCATTCACTCTTTCTTTCTGACAATCATTCACACTACCTCACATTCATTCATTGTACCTGACATTCATTCACACTACCTCACATTGATTCACCCTACCTCACATTCATTCACTCTACCTCACATTCATTCACGCTACCTCACATTGATTCACGCTACCTCACATTCATTCACTCTCTCTGACATTCATTCACGCTACCTCACATTGATTCACGCTACCTCACATTCATTCACTCTATCTGACAATCATTCACACTACCTCACATTCATTCATTGTACCTGACATTCATTCACTCCACCTCACATTGATTCACCCTACCTCACATTCATTCACGCTACCTCACATTCATTCACGCTATCTGACATTCATTCCCACTTCCTCACATTCATTCACACTATCTGACATTCATTCACGCTACCCCACATAGATTCACCCTCCCTCACATTCATTCACTCTCGCTGACATTCATTCACGCTACCTCACATTGATTCACGCTACCTCACATTTATTCACACTATCTGACAATCATTCACACTACCTCACATTCATTCATTGTACCTGACATTCATTCACTCCACCTCACATTGATTCACTCTACCTCACATTCATTCACGCTACCTCACATTCATTCACGCTACCTCACATTGATTCACGCTACCTGACATTCATTCACACTACCTCACATTCATTCTCACTACCTCACATTCATTCATTGTACCTGACATTCATTCACACTACCTCACATTGATTCACTCTCCCTGACATTCATTCTCACTACCTCACATTCATTCATTGTACCTGACATTCATTCACGCTACCTCACATTCATTCACGCTACCTCACATTGATTCACTCTCCCTGACATTCATTCACACGACCTCACATTGATTCACTCTGTCTGACATTCATTCACACTACCTCACATTGATTCACTCTCCCTGACATTCATTCACACGACCTCACATTGATTCACTCTGCCTGACATTCATTCACACTACCTCACATTGATTCACGCTACCTGACATTCATTCACACTACCTCACATTCATTCTCACTACCTCACATTCATTCATTGTACCTGACATTCATTCACACTACCTCACATTGATTCACTCTCCCTGACATTCATTCACACGACCTCACATTGATTCACTCTGTCTGACATTCATTCACACTACCTCACATTGATTCACTCTCCCTGACATTCATTCACACGACCTCACATTGATTCACGCTTTCTGACATTCATTCACACTACCTCACATTGATTCACTCTATCTGACATTCATTCACACTACCTCACATTGATTCACTCTCCCTGACATTCATTCACACGACCTCACATTGATTCACTCTACCTCACATTCATTCACGCGACCTCACATTGATTCACCCTACCTCACATTGATTCACTCTATCTGACAATCATTCACGCTACCTCACATTGATTCACTCTACCTCACATTCATTCACCCGACCTCACATTCATTCACGCTACTTCACATTGATTCACGCTACCTCACATTGATTCACGCTACCTCACATTGATTCACGCTACCTCACATTGATTCACGCTACCTCACATTGATTCACGCTACCTCACATTGATTCACGCGACCTCACATTGATTCACGCTACCGCACATTGATTCACTCTACCTCATATTGATTCACGCTACCTCACCTTGATTCACTCTACCTCACATTGATTCACTCTACCTCACATTGATTCACTCTACCTCACATTGATTCACCCTACCTCACATTGATTCACTCTACCTCACATTCATTCACGCTACCTCACATTGATTCACGCTACCTCACATTGATTCACTCTACCTCACATTCATTCACGCTACCTCACATTGATTCACGCTACCTCACATTGATTCACGCTACCTCACATTGATTCACTCTACGTCACATTGATTCACGCCACCTCACATTGATTCACGCCACCGCACATTGATTCACCCTACCTCACATTCATTCACGCTACCTCACATTGATTCACCCTACCTCACATTGATTCACTCTACCTCACATTGATTCACTCTACCTCACATTGATTCACTCTACCTCACATTCATTCACGCTACCTCACATTGATTCACCCTACCTCACATTCATTCACGCTACCTCACATTGATTCACTCTACCTCACAATGATTCATGCTACCTCCCATGCATTCACGTTACCTCACATTGATTCACGCTACTGCACATTGATTCACGCTACCTCACATTGATTCACGCCACCTCACATTAATTCACGCTACCTCACATTCATTCACCCTACCTCACATCGATTCACACTACCTCACATTGATTCACCCTACCTCACATTCATTCACGTTTCCTCACATTGATTCACGCTACCTCACATTCATTCACGCTACCTCACATTGATTCACTCTACCTCACATTGATTCACGCTACCTCACATTGATTCACGCCACCGCACATTGATTCACCCTACCTCACATTCATTCACGCTACCTCACATTGATTCACTCTACCTCACATTCATTCACTCCACCTCACATTGATTCACTCTACCTCACATTGATTCACCCTACCTCACATTCATTCATGCTACCTCACATTAATTCACCCTACCTCACATTCATTCACGCTACCTCACATTGATTCACACTACCTCACAATGATTCATGCTACCTCCCATGCATTCACGCTACCTCACATTGATTCACGCTACCGCACATTGATTCACGCTACCTCACATTGATTCACTCTACCTCACATTGATTCACGCTACCTCACATTCATTCACGCTACCTCACATTCATTCACGCTACCTCACATTGATTCACTCTACCTCACATTCATTCACGCTACCTCACATTGATTCACGCTACGTCACATTGATTCATTCTACCTCACATTGATTCACGCTACCTCACATTCATTCAGGCTACCTCACATTGATTCACGCCACCGCACATTGGTTCACGCTACCTCACATTGATTCACGCTAACTCACATTCATTCACGCTACCTCACATTGATTCACGCTAGCGCACATTGATTCATGCTACCTCACGTTGATTCACCCTACCTCACATTCATTCACGCTACCTCACATTGATTCACCCTACCTCACATTGATTCAACCTACCTCACATTGATTCACTCTACCTCACATTGATTCACTCTACCTCACATTCATTCACGCTACCTCACATTGATTCACCCTACCTCACATTCATTCACGCTACCTCACATTGATTCACTCTACCTCACAATGATTCATGCTACCTCCCATGCATTCACTCTACCTCACAATGATTCATGCTACCTCCCATGCATTCACGCTACCTCACATTGATTCACGCTACCTCACATCGATTCACTCCACCTCACATTGATTCACTCGACCTCACATTTATTCACCCTACCTCACATTGATTCACTCTACCTCACATTGATTCACGCTACCTCACATTGATTCACTCCACCTCACATTGATTCACTCCACCTCACATTGATTCACTCCACCTCACATTGATTCACTCTACCTCACATTGATTCGCTCCACCTCACATTGATTCACTCCACCTCACATTGATTCACTCGACCTCACATTGATTCACCCTACCTCACATTGATTCACTCTACCTCACATTGATTCACCCTACCTCACATTGATTCACCCTACCCCACATTGATTCACGCTACCTCACATTGATTCACGCTACCTCACATTGATTCACGCTACCTCACATTGATTCACCCTATCTGACATTGATTCACTCCACCTCACATTGATTCACTCTACCTCACATTGATTCACTCCACCTCACATTGATTCACTCCACCTCACATTGATTCACTCCACCTCACATTGATTCACTCTACCTCACATTGATTCACTCCACCTCACATTGATTCACTCCACCTCACATTGATTCACTCGACCTCACATTGATTCACCCTACCTCACATTGATTCACCCTACCTCACATTGATTCACGCTACCTCACATTGATTCACTCTACCTTACATTGATTCACGCTACCTCACATTGATTCACTCTATCTGACATTCATTCACACTACCTCACATTGATTCACGCTACCTCACATTCATTCACTCTTTCTTTCTGACAATCATTCACACTACCTCACATTCATTCATTGTACCTGACATTCATTCACACTACCTCACATTGATTCACTCTACCTCACATTCATTCACTCTACCTCACATTCATTCACGCTACCTCACATTGATTCACGCTACCTCACATTCATTCACTCTCTCTGACATTCATTCACGCTACCTCACATTGATTCACGCTACCTCACATTCATTCACTCTATCTGACAATCATTCACACTACCTCACATTCATTCATTGTACCTGACATTCATTCACTCCACCTCACATTGATTCACTCTACCTCACATTCATTCACGCTACCTCACATTCATTCACGCTATCTGACATTCATTCCCACTTCCTCACATTCATTCACTCTATCTGACATTCATTCACGCTACCCCACATAGATTCACCCTCCCTCACATTCATTCACTCTCGCTGACATTCATTCACGCTACCCCACATAGATTCACCCTCCCTCACATTCATTCACGCTATCTGACATTCATTCCCACTTCCTCACATTCATTCACTCTATCTGACATTCATTCACGCTACCCCACATAGATTCACCCTCCCTCACATTCATTCACTCTCGCTGACATTCATTCACGCTACCTCACATTGATTCACGCTACCTCACATTCATTCACGCTATCTGACAATCATTCACACGACCTCACATTCATTCATTGTACCTGACATTCATTCACTCCACCTCACATTGATTCACTCTACCTCACATTCATTCACGCTACCTCACATTCATTCACGCTACCTCACATTGATTCACGCTACCTGACATTCATTCACACTACCTCACATTCATTCTCACTACCTCACATTCATTCATTGTACCTGACATTCATTCACACTACCTCACATTGATTCACTCTCCCTGACATTCATTCACACGACCTCACATTGATTCACGCTATCTGACATTCATTCACACGACCTCACATTGATTCACTCTCCCTGACATTCATTCACACGACCTCACATTGATTCACTCTGTCTGACATTCATTCACACTACCTCACATTGATTCACGCTACCTGACATTCATTCACACTACCTCACATTCATTCTCACTACCTCACATTCATTCATTGTACCTGACATTCATTCACACGACCTCACATTGATTCACTCTGTCTGACATTCATTCACACTACCTCACATTGATTCACTCTCCCTGACATTCATTCACACGACCTCACATTCATTCACACTACCTCACATTGATTCACTCTCCCTGACATTCATTCACACTACCTCACATTGATTCACTCTCCCTGACATTCATTCACACGACCTCACATTGATTCACTCTATCTGACATTCATTCACACTACCTCACATTGATTCACTCTCCCTGACATTCATTCACACTACCTCACATTCATTCACACTACCTCACATTGATTCACTCTATCTGACATTCATTCACACTACCTCTCATTGATTCACTCTATCTGACATTCATTCACACTACCTCACATTGATTCACTCTCCCTGACATTCATTCACACTACCTCACATTGATTCACTCTCCCTGACATTCATTCACACGACCTCACATTGATTCACGCTATCTGACATTCATTCACACTACCTCACATTGATTCACTCTATCTGACATTCATTCATTTAACATCATTTCACATATTTTTCCATCACCACGTCATTTCATATTTTTTTCCATCACAACGTCTTTTGACATTTTTCCCCCCATTACCACGTCATTTCACATTTTTCCCGTCACAACGTCATTGCACATCTTTTTCCCGTCACCACGTCATTCTTTTTTCGCGTCATCACGTCATTTCACATCTTATTCTGTCACCACGTAATTTCACATCTTTTTCCCATCACCACATCATTTCACATCTTTTTCCAATCATGACGTCATTTCATTTTTTTCCCGTCACCACGTCGTTTCACATCTTTTCCTGTCACCACGTCATTTCACATTTTTTTCCCGTCACCAGTCATTTCACATCTTAATTCCGTCACCACGTCAGTTCCCATATCTTTCCATCACCACGTCATTTCACATCTTTTCTTGTCACCACGTCATTTGACATCTTTTTCCCATCACCACGTCATTTGACATATTTTTCCCGTCACCACGTCATTTCATATTTTTCCCGTCGCCACGTCATTTCACATATTCTTCCCGTCACCACGTCATTTCACATCTTATTCCGTCACCACGTCATTTCATATTTTTCCGACACCACGTAATTGCACATCTTTTCCCGTCACCACGTCATTTCACATCTTTTTCCCGTCACCACGTAATTGCACATCTTTTCCCGTCACCACGTCATTTCACATATATTTCCTGTCACCACGTCATTTAACATATTGTTGCGGATATGAGGACTGTATTTTTTTTATTGTGTGCTTTATTATTATTATTGTTTATTCTGCGCCTCCTGCCTCCGGAGTTGTGTAAAGGTCAAAGGGCGTCCCACAATTAGTCCAAAAGCATACACGTCAGCCAATCATAGAATACCCCTGTTCAGTAGCTTATATCTTATTATGTGTCTTAGAGTAAGGCTGTGTCTCCCATTAACTTAAATACTCCATTGCACCAAGTGAAAGAGATAGAATTCCCTTCATTCCCATTCCCAAAACCTCCATTCCCCCTTTCGTCGATTGTCAATTACCTCCCCTCCAATTGCCGCCATTGACCACGAGGCAGGGTCGGAGAAGAAAGGCGTGTCTCCACCTCGGCATAGAGGGGAGGAGTGAGCCCGCCCCACTCGACCAACCATGAGCCAGGGGTTTGGCTTGAGAGGGCGGAGAGAGAACGTTTGGGGGAGGTTCGAAAAGGTTGAGGGGCGGGGCCTATATAACCCGCCGGCGGGGCGTTCCCAAGGGCAGACGAGAGGGAGTCCCAGCAGTTGGGTCCAAGAGATGCGCTTTGAGTTGGGTCCAAGAGATGCGCTTTGAGTTGAGTCCAAGAGAGGCGCTTTGAGTTGAGTCCGAGAGAAGTCCAGAGTTGAGCTGCAGCTCGAGCCACCGAAACTGCGTTTACAGCAGCTCGAGCCACCGAAACTGCAGCCACAGCAGCGTCGGCCTGGACGGCAGTTTGGAGCAGGGCCGCGAAGGAACGGCGGCTGCCCAACGAGCCGATCGTGCTGCAGGACCAGTTGGACCTCCCTATCCCGCCAGCCATCCCCCTGCCATCCCTATCATCATTCCCCGTGTAAGTGTGCTCGTAGTCTGTCTTTTGTCTTGTCCCTGGGAATAAGTTAAGCCTGTTCGATAAGCTAGTATTTTCCCTGTGTCTCTAAAAAGCTTCTGTATATTATTTTATTATCTTTCCTTCTCCTTGGTTATTTTGAGCCTGTAAATAGTAAATAAATTTAGTAGTATTTTCAACCCTTTTCTCGTCTTATTCCTTTTCCTCTTTGCATTCGGTCGCTTTAGAGTTTTCCCGATTGAATAGCGGTGGCGCGATCCGGCCAAAGTTTGGGGTAAATCGGGTTTTAGAGTCAGGGAATAACTGTTCGGTCGCGGAGCCTCCGCTCGGCAAATATAACATTGTTAACCGCGCCCGTAACAATTGGTGTCGGGGAGTGGGATACGAGGCCCGAAGCGCGCTTAACGCGCTCAAAATTACGAGCTGCTGGAAATTTGTGTTGTAAAGAAAAACCCGAATTTTGAAATCGCGCCATGGCTGGTCAAGGCGATCGGATGCCGGTGGGTGAGCTAGAGGAGGGGTTAGGAGTAACCCAGGATCAGAGGGACGAAGTAGAGGAGAACATTGGCAATGTGGTTGAGGGAGTATCAGACGCACAAAATGGCGTCCTCGCGCACGTGGGTGTAGCGGCACCAAATTTTGCCGCGCCCGCGACCGTAGCAGCGCCACCGGTAGATTGGAATCTTTTTATGATCCAAATGAAGGCCCTTATGGACAAGAATAGTGAGCAATTGGAAGCCAAAATGGGGAACCGGATGGATGCTCAGAGTGAGCAAATGGGGAACCAGATGGATGCTCAGAGTGAGCAAATGGGGAACCGGATGGATGCTCAGAGTGAGCAATTGGGGGTAATGAGGGACGAAGCGAGGGGTACAGGTGAGTGATTAGACAAGAAATTTGAGGGATTAGACAAGAAATTTGAGGGGTTAGACAATGGGATAGAAGGGGTGAAACATGGGTTAACAGGGGTGGAAAATAGAATGGCTGCCCAGGAGAATCAGTTAGAGGGGGTGAAAAATGGGTTAATGGGGTTAGAAAATAGGATGGAAGACAAATTGCGGGCAATAGGGGAGCAATCCGCCCGGGAAATCGAACAGATGGGGAACCAGATAGAGGAGGTGAAAATCGGGTTAGAAAGTAAATTGGATGCTCAGAGGGATGAATTGGGACAGATGAGGGCGGTATCTACAAAAGAGAGGGAGGAGATGAAAGAGGAGATACGACGAGGTGTAAGTGAGGAGGTCTCGGGGGTACGCGAGGAGGTAAAGCGAGGTGAAAAGCGTATAGAGAAAGAGGTGAGGAATGGAACGGCTAGGTTACAAGGGGGAATAGAAGATCTGACGGAGGAGGTGGAACAGCTGACGGAGGGACAAAAAGAACTAGTGGAGCAGGTACAAAAGAACACTGCGGTACTAGGAGGGTTAAAGGCGACACAAAAAGAAATTAAAAATGACTTAATAGCGACACAGAGGCAATGTCAGATGGTACGTGAGGGACTGACAATGAGGTTGGAAGAGGTGACAGAGGTAATGGAGACGAAGGACCGAGAGGTGAGGACGCACATAGAGACGGTCAAGGTAGCCTTAGTGGACGAACTTGAGGAGACGCACCGGGAAATAAAAGAGGTGAAGCAAAAATTAGAGGAAGTGGAAGAAGAGGTGAGTGAAATTAAGAAGAGACGGACAGAAACTAAGAGAGAAATACAGGAGGAGGTGATGGAATATGTACAAGGTCGGTGCTCAACTCATGATGTGCGGCTCACTAACCAAATAAAGAGTTTGCAGGTGGCAAAGGAGGTGCGGAGACGAGGTGCCAAGGTGATTGGCGATATACGAGGAAATGTACATGATGTGAGGAAAGCTTCAGTCGGCTTGGGGGTTGATGTGGACCCGGGTGTTCGTGAGAGGCCGTTGGTGAAGTGTGCGACAGGTCTGGTGTGCGAAAGAGGAGGTGTGCGAGAATGTCCGACTCTGGGGTGTGTGAGGAAAAAGTGCGCGCCGAGGAAAGAGTGTGCTGTCGAGAGTGAGTCGGTCGTAGCACGTGTGCGAGGGAGCACATGGAAGCGCGGTGTGGTGAGTGTTACGGAGGAAGTAACGAGAGAGAGTGCGCAAGAGTGTGCGCGAAAAAGGTGTGTAACGGACAGGTGCATGAGGAAAGAGTGCGCTGTCGAGAGTAAGGGTGAGTGCGCTGTCAAGAGTGGAGGTGAAAGTAGTGAGAATGACCCGGAGCGTGAGATGGTTGTGACAGGTGAGCGAGGATGTACACCTGGAATGGTAGAGCGTGTGTGGGAATGCACACTTGAGTTGGTAGTGAGGCACGTGGTTGGGTGTGCGAGTGAGAGCACACCTGTGGTTGTCACAGAGGAGGTGACCGAGGAGGGGGCGCGAAGAGGTGTGTTGGTGAGGTGTGCGAACGACGAATGTGTGCCAAGGTGTTCGGTGGTCAGGTGTGTGACCAAGTCTGTGAGCGGAATGAGTGCACCTGGGTGTGTAAGAGAAGGTGCAATGACGAGGAGCATGGGAACAGCTGGATGTATGAGCAAGGACAGGCTGCGGGGTGTAAGCATGCAGGTGAGGCATCGACGGTAACCGGGTTAGCGGTTAGAGCGACTTATAGCCGAATCGGGCCCTCGGTGCGCGTCGGGCAGCTTCGCGTGCCGCGAGGACCAGCGGGGATCCGAACCACAGCGGGTTCGAAAGGACCGCCGTATGTGATCCACGCTGTGCCTCGCTTTGAACTGCCGCGTCCGTGCTCCACTAGGCGGAGCGGGCAGCCCAATAGGAAGGGTCGTCATGTCGACCCCTTTTTGTTGAGACGTCCCGGCAGGTCGAGGTCGGGCCATGGGATGGCTCCGTGCCAAGGTGGTGCGTGGGATCTCAGCCCGGGTAAGCGTCCTTCCCTGCACCGAATGCGGGACGCATCCAGCCGTCGGCACCAAACCACCCGCATTCATTGCTCGGCTTTACGAAGCCGAGCTCTGGAAGTGAATTGGTGCACCGAGAGGCACTAGTAAGTAGACTGTGATGACGAGGATAGTGTTTTGGCCCCGAAATTAGAAAAACAAAATTTGATGATTGGCAAAGGATTGGCAGAGTGATGATTGGTAATGGTACAGTGATTGGCAGATGATTGGCAAATTTTTGATTTGTTGGATTTGGACGAGCAAAATTTATAGTGGGACCTCCCCGATGTGGTGGGATGGCAACTCTGTCATCCCTCACACCACAGGGGGGCAAAGGAGCACTAGATTATGGGGTTGATGGCAGTGAAAACTAGCCCGGGTGGGTTAGGATATCGTGTGTAGGGATCTAGCGAAGATGACATTAGGTAACGTTAAGGTTAGTTAGTGACAAGGATACCTGTAGTGGGGACGCAGGTAGAGTAGAGTGGATGATAATGACGTGGTATGTGCTTAGTTTAAAGGGAAGACGGGGAGCACTAAGTTAGCAGGGCAACAGGTAGTTCAGATGATGCCGTGTGAGTGTTGGAGGTGTATTCAAGTGGATTGAACAGGTGTGATTGAACAGGTGTGATTGCACAGGTGTGCAACTGGACAGGTGTATGGAGCAGTGTATGAGTGAGAAGAATAGTGATGGGAGTTGTGTTGACCAAATGGTCCAGGAAGAGGAGGAGGGTGCAGGTGGCACCAGGTGTGAGTGCACAGGTGTGCACCAACAGGTGAATTGAATAAATGGTTGTGTGGAATACATGGAGTGTGGAATATGTGGAGTATTGGAATGGATGGTCGTGGAGTGAGTATGGTGGAAACAATGGAGTGGAGTGGATGGTGCGAAGGTGTGAATGGGGGAAGGATAGACCCCCATCACGAATAACCGGGGCGGGTAGTGTAAGTGTTAGGTAGAGGGTATAGGTAAATTGTGGTTGGATATTGGCATCTGTGGTGCGGGTTGAAGAATGATGTTTGGATGGGTGCATTAGTGTTGTGGAAATGGCTGGGCGTGTAGCCTGTTAGTGTGTGTTGTTGGTTTGGGCACTCCACCACTGTGAGGATGTCGGCCAGGTGAGGCCGCAGGTGGGCTCTGGGAGCCGGTAGTTGTGGATGGGGCCCGAGGATCCGGAGGACGGACCTGGGTAGCCCAGTGCCAGAGGGCACCAGGGGGTGACAGAGCCAGGAGGGGCCTTCCCCAATTAGATAGGTTAGGGCGAGGAGCTAGGTAAGCTCGGGTGGCAACTACAGTGGTGGAGGTGTGCAGGTGGGTAGACCTACTGGGAGAGCTACACGCCCCAGCCCAGAAATTGTGCAAGGGCACCGGGAGATGAATCGGGGGAGTGAGACCCCAAATTGAGAAGCACCACAGTTTGGTCAATGGGAATTGGTTTTTAGAACCCATTGTGTAAGATGGCCAATGGATTGGCAGGGAAAGACCCCGGGTAGAGTAAAGAGTGTTAAAGTCATTTAGAGGGTAGATAGGATGAAGGATCTCCTCGCACCATCTGCATCCACTCACCTGAGGTGACAGGTACTCCACACCATGCCATGTTTTGATTATTTTTTATGATGCAAATGTTTGGATTGTGAGAGGCATCATGACGTGGGTGTGACATTGTGCTTTGATGTTCAATCTCTTCCTCCTTATGAGGATTGATGATGAATTGGGTGATGGCAAATTGTGAAGTAGAGGGATTGTGGAGACGAATTTGGTATAAGGGAAATAAGGGGAGATGTGACAGTAGCGAAGAATTTGTAAATGTGTAGATTTTGTAAATATGGGGTAAGGGCAAGGGTAATGTAGGTGACAGGGGGGGGGGTGACGTACGGTAGGGATGAGCTTTCTCATTTCGCTCTCCGTACGCATTTCGCCTTGCATTGCCTTATTGATGTGTACCCTTGTGACCTTACCCCTCGCTCAGTTTGTCTTCCCCCTTTTGTCTCCCACATGACCTGTGCGCCATTGGGCGCCGAGGGGAGCGTGCGTGAGTCGGCCATTGTGCGCCCGGAACTCTCAGAACCAGCTGTCTGCATCGATGCACCACATTATGGACCACATGTCTGTGGCCGAGCACCACTTATGGACCCCATGGGTTGGGGCATGGCCCCTCTGCTGGAACCGGCCATGAGGGCCCGAAATCTTGCTGGCGGACCTTGGCCACAGGGCACCGATGCCCCACAGGTGAATCACACGTAGTCGGCCCTGTGGGCCATAAATAAAGATAAATAAAATGGACACGTTTGGGCAAGCTTTATTGCAAATAGGCCGCCAGTAAGAAAACGAAGGAAAAGACAACAACTGGAAGAAATAATAATAGCCAGCAGAGGGAGCCGAAGAGCAAGAGATCACCTGTAGGGTTAGGGGTTGTTGATTTATTTTTATTATTGAACATGCATTGAACACTGATGAACTGTGGTGACTGCACCGATTGGTGCTTGAGGGTGTGTTGGTGCGTTATAGGTGCTTTAATGGTGCATTGATGCAGAGCAGACTGTCTCCCCCCCTAGAAAGAACAATTACAGGTCCTGGGTTAGTTTTGTAAATAAAAGCAGAGTCATTGTAAATAATGCTCCCCACCGTCAGTGTGTAGTTTGAAGACCATTCCGCAATTCGGTTAACTGTGGGCGTAAGTCTGTTAGGCAGGGTGCAATGGAGCAGCGGGACACATTTATTTATGTTTAAAAACTGTCGCACTCAGGGTCAGGTTAAAAGTAGAGGGAAATACACCTACGTGTCACACTAAATAAAAGTTGTAGGCCCGGATCGTGCCTAAGAGGAGGAGGGTGCAGTGTTGCGGATATGAGGACTGTATTTTTTTTATTGTGTGCTTTATTATTATTATTGTTTATTCTGCGCCTCCTGCCTCCGGAGTTGTGTAAAGGTCAAAGGGCGTCCCATAATTAGTCCAAAAGCATACACATCAGCCAATCATAGAATACCCCTGTTCAGTAGCTTATATCTTATTATGTATCTTAGAGTAAGGCTGTGTCTCCCATTAACTTAAATACTCCATTGCACCAAGTGAAAGAGATAGATTCCCTTCATTCCCATTCCCAAAACCTCCATTCCCCCTTTCGTCGATTGGCAATTACCTCCCCTCCAATTGCCGCCATTGACCACGAGGCAGGGTCGGAGAAGAAAGGCATGTCTCCACCTCGTCATAGAGGGGAGGAGTGAGCCCGCCCCACTCGACCAACCATGAGCCAGGGGTTTGGCTTGAGAGGGCGGAGAGAGAACGTTTGGGGGAGGTTCGAAAAGGTTGAGGGGCGGGGCCTATATAACCCGCCGGCGGGGCGTTCCCAAGGGCAGACGAGAGGGAGTCCCAGCAGTTGGGTCCAAGAGATGCGCTTTGAGTTGGGTCCAAGAGATGCGCTTTGAGTTGAGTCCAAGAGAGGCGCTTTGAGTTGAGTCCGAGAGAAGTCCAGAGTTGAGCTGCAGCTCGAGCCACCGAAACTGCGTTTACAGCAGCTCGAGCCACCAAAACTGCAGCCACAGCAGCGTGGGCCTGGACGGCAGTTTGGAGCAGGGCCGCGAAGGAACGGCGGCTGCCCAACGAGCCGATCGTGCTGCAGGACCAGTTGGACCTCCCTATCCCGCCAGCCATCCCTATCATCATTCCCCGTGTAAGTGTGCTCGTAGTCTGTCTTTTGTCTTGTCCCTGGGAATAAGTTAAGCCTGTTAGATAAGCTAGTATTTTCCCTGTGTCTCCAAAAAGCTTCTGTATATTATTTTATTATCTTTCCTTCTCCTTGGTTATTTTGAGCCTGTAAATAGTAAATAAATTTAGTAGTATTTTCAACCCTTTTCTCGTCTTAATCCTTTTCCTCTTTGCATTCGGTCGCTTTAGAGTTTTCCCGATTGAATAGCGGTGGCGCGATCCGGCCAAAGTTTGGGGTAAATCGGGTTTTAGAGTCGGGGAATAACTGTTCGGTCGCGGAGCCTCCGCTCGGCAAATATAACATCTTTAACCGCGCCCGTAACAATATATTTCCTGTCACCACGTCATTTCACATGTTTTTCCCGTCACCACGTCATTTCACATTTTTTCCTGTCACCGTCATTTCACATTTTCCGTCACCACGTCGTTTCATATTTGTCCATCACCACGTGATTTCACATTTTCCATCACCACGTCATTTCACAGCTTATTCCATCACCACGTCATTTCACATGTTTCTTCCCGTCACCACGTCATTTCACATGGTTTATCCCATCACCACGTCATTTCACGTTTTTTACGTCACCACGTCATTTCACAGCTTATTCCATCACCACGTCATTTCACATTTTTTTTCCCGTCACCACGTCATTTCACATATTTTTCCCGTCACGTCATTTAACATCTTTGCGTTACCACGTTATTACACATCTTTTTTCTCGTCACCATGTCATTTCACATTTCTTTCCTGTCACCACGTAATTGCACATCTTTTCCCGTCACCACGTCATTTCACATCTTTTTCCCGTCACCACGGAATTTCACATCTTTTCCCGTCACCACGTCATTTCACATATATTTCCTGTCACCACGTCTTTTCACATATATTTCCTGTCACCACGTCATTTCACATATATTTCCTGTCACCACGTCATTTCACATGTTTTTCCCGTCACCATGTCATTTAACTTTTTTTTCCCATCACCACGTCATTTCATATTTTTTCATCACCACGTCATTTCACATCTGTCTTCCCATCACCACGTCATTTCACATGGTTTTCCATCACAACATCATTTCACATTTTCCGTCACCACGTCATTTCACAGCTTATTCCATCACCACGTCATTTCACATGTTTTATCCCAACACCACGTCATTTCACAGCTTATTCCATCACCACGTCATTTCACATGTTTTATCCCAACACCACGTCATTTCACAGCTTATTCCATCACCACGGCATTTCACATGGTTTATCCCATCACCACGTCATTTCACGTTTTTACGTCACCACGTCATTTCACAGCTTATTCCATCACCACGGCATTTCACATGGTTTATTCCATCACCACGTCATTTCACGTTTTTACGTCACCACGTCATTTCACAGCTTATTCCATCACCACGTCATTTCACATATTTTTCCCGTCACGTCATTTCACATCTTTCCGTTACCACGTTATTTCACATCTTTTTTCTCGTCACCATGTCATTTCACATCTTTCTCTTGTCACCACGTCATTTGACATCTTTTTCCCATCAGCACGTCATTTCACACATTTTTTCCCGTCACCACGTCATTTCACCTTTTTTTCCCTTCCCTTTATTTTTATCTTTTTCTATTCTTCCGTCACTGTGTTTTTCTCATATTTCTCTCCCTTTTCCTCCTTCACTCTCATCCTCGTCCCCACCCGCAGCACTCGGCCCTCTCTCACTCTCCATCTTGTTGTAGACAGTTTGAGAAAATGTTCAGGGCAATCCCACCAAAGGCAATTGTTCTTCCTGCCACGGATTTAATGGCTTCTCTTTTATTTCGCCTTCATTCTTGTTGTTGGGCCATTTCTCCAACCTCTTCCCCCCCCCCCCCCCCCCCCTTCCCTGCATCCCAAGTTGGATTTTTTTGGCAAGAAGTGTCAGCGTGTTTTTCAACAACCGTGGATCCACCAAGGCGAGTGTTCTTTAGCCTCGGATGATTGTCCTGCCGCCGCCATTATACACGTTCCGGGGGCTCCATTAGGGGTCGTCTCAATGATCTCGTATCGATAAGTTACGGTGTCTCCCGGGAATTTCAGACAAACGTTATAACACGAGCTTACCGTCCCAGAGACATCCTGCCATTATCACTGCGTTACTGACGTAAAGAGACGCACACGTCATTCCGCACACGTTCTTCGGTCGACGTCGTACGTCAACCACGCCTGTCATGGCGAGCTGGTCTCTCAAGACCCAAACGACTGGTTGCACTCGTCGACGTAAACCTTCGTACCCCTTAAGTGATTGTTGCGATTTGGGTGGAACTTGGAAATGCGCGTCACCATTTGACGAGGTGTGCGTGCACCACTCATTTTCGGCTCTGAAGACCGAGAGTGGACAGAGGAGGTGCACCATCTGTTGGCGGGGTGGGAGACACTAATACGAGACGTCTCTGTATAGCGATTAGCGATCGTCTGTACCGATGGCTGCTCGAGTTGGTGCAGCGGAGGCGCGATGGTCCGAACGGCCACCTCGACGTGTCCGCTTTCGCAGCGACATCGCCATCACGGCGGAGGAACCCGGGACACGGGGACAGATGCGTCTTGTGGGGGCGGCAGGCGCAGCGTGAAGGGCGGTCGACGACGGACGGACGGACGTGGCGAATCCCCCATCCTCGGCGCCCTCCCCTCGTTGCCCTTTCCGCCTCCCGACGCTCACTGTATGTAGCGACGTCTTTGTGCCGGAATACAGTCCAATGTGCTGTTTTCCTCGTCACCGCAACGCACAAACCACCGCCCGAGGTCCTCTTTCTCATGGCACGAGCCTTGCCCTTTCACAAAGACCCCCCCCCCCCCGCCCTCGGGGTCTCCGCTCCCCTCCCCAAAAAACACTCCGCTCGCCCAGCTTCGTTTTGGGCCTTTATTCCCGCGTGTTTTGCACGTCGTTTATTTTTCTTTCCACGTACACTTCTTCATTTCATTGCCCTTTCATTGTTGAGCGGTTTTATCGATACAAACAGCAGCACATTGGGCTCCGTCGTCTTCACCTCATTAGAAATAGTGATATGAAATTGTCATCTTCGCTAATACGTCATTGTTATTCTGAATCATCAGATGTCTTCATTATTCCATAACATGAGCATCGATTCATGGAAAAACTTTAAACATTATCATTATTATTATTATTATTATTATCATTATCATTATTATCATTATCATTATTATTATTATCATTATTATTTATCATTATTATTATTATTATTATCATTATTATTATTATTATCATTATCCTTATTATTATTATTATCATTATCCATATTATTATTATTATTACCATTATTATTATTATTATTATCATTATTATTATTATCATTATTATTATTATTATTATCATTATTATTATCATTATTATTATTATTACCATTATTATTATTATTATTATTATTATCATTATTATTATTATCATTATTATTATTATCATTATCATTATTATTATTATTATTATTATTATTATTATGTGGAAAAAATATTTACAGGTGAAAAAGATTATTACATGCTTAAATGTTACTATTACAGGTTAAAAATGTTACTACTACAGGTACAATTATTACAGGTTAAAAATGTCACGATTACAGGTACAATTATTACAGGTTAAAAATGTTACTATGACAGGTACAATTATTACAGGTTAAAAATGTTACTACTACAGGTACAATTATTACAGGTTAAAAATGTTACTACGACAGGTACAATTATTACAGGTTAAAAATGTTACTACTACAGGTACAATTATTACAGGTTAAAAATGTTACTACCACAGGTACAATTATTACAGGTTAAAAATGTTACTACTACAGGTACAATTATTACAGGTTAAAAATGTTACTACTACAGGTACAATTATTACAGGTTAAAAATGTTACGACTTTTTTTTTTGTATACATAATCGAGGCTCGTGTAAGAGCTAACACATTGAACATGAAAACATGCACAGACACATCTATATATATAAAACACAGTGTGTGTGTGTGTGTGTGTGTGTGTGTGTGTGTGTGTGTGTGTGTGTGTGTGTGTGTAATGTTACCGATAGACTCCGAAACGGAGAGGCTCACGTGCTTGATATTTGGCATAGACATGGCCATTGAGCCTGGGACGAACATGGCCGAGACAATATTTGACGAGATCCATATTTTTTATTCATATTTACCTCAGCGCATTTCAGCGAAGTACCCGCTAATCTCAGCCACTGCGAGCAGCTCGCTGATTCGCTCAGAGCGATCACGTGATGTTCCATCCCGTCACACGTCACACGTTTGCACGTAATTCAGGGCGAAAAGCCATTGCGTTTTTCACCTTTATGCGATCGTGTTTTGTGTCGATTTTGTGCGATATGAATTAAATTTTAATTCATATTTCGTGTTTACGAATTCGAATACGAAGGATTTCCCCTTTCCCCTTTCGATTTCGAATACGAATCGAATACGAGCTTGAGTCGAGAGGGCGAATGTACGTGTTGGGAATGTACGGGTCTCCCTTCCCCCGCCCGGCAACGCCGGTACTGGAGGGCGTGGGTCACAGGATCGGTGAGTCTCCAAAATCCGCTTCGTGCTCTTGCGAAGATGCAGGACGATGTCGCGATTGTTGTGCTGCTCTCCGACCATGAGAACTGCAACGTCATTGTTGACTGGCCCTCCCCTTCCCTCCCCTTCCCTCCCCCTTCCCCCTCCCCCGTCCGTCCTCCCCATCCCTTCCCCCTCCATCCTCCCCTCCCTCCCCCCTCCACCCTACCCCTCCCCCTCCCTTTCCCCTCCCCCTCCCTTTTCCCCTCCCCCTCCCTTTTCCCCTCCCCCTCCCGCTCCCTTTTCCCCTCCCCCTCCCGCTCCCTTTTCCCCTCCCCCCTCCCGCTCCCTTTTCCCCTCTCCCCTCCCGCTCCCTTTTCCCCTCCCCTTTCCCCCTCCCCCTCCACCCTCCCACTCCCCCCTCCCACCCCTCACCCTCCCCTCCCCCTTCCCCTCCCCCTCCCCCCTCCCCCTCTCCTCCCCTTCCCCCCTTTCCCCCCCTCCCCTCCCCCCTCCCCTCCCCCCTCCTCACCCCCCTCCCTCCTCACCCCCCTCCCCCCGCCACCTCCCCCTCCCCCTCCCATCCCCCTCACCCTCCCCCCTCACCCTCCCATCCCTCACCCTCCCCCCTCCCCCTCCCTCCTCCCCCTCGCCCCTCACCCCTCCCTTCTCCCCCATCCCCTCCCCGTCCCCCCTCCCAACCCCCTCCCAACCCCCCACCCTCCTATCCCTCACCCTCCCCCCTCCCATCCCTCCCACCCCCTCCCCCTCCCATCCCTCCCCCTCCCCCTCCCCATCCCCCTCTTCTCCCCTCTCCCCCTCCCCCTCCCCCTCTTCTCCACCTCTCCCCCTCCCCCTCCCCCTCTTCTCCCCTCCCCCCCCCCTCTTCTCCCCTCCCCCCCGTTCCCCTCCCCTCCCCTCACCCCTCCCCTCCCCCGCCCGGCAATGCCGGGTACTTCTGCTAGTAAAACATACAATGAAGGGAGCTGGAGACAAGAGGGGGCGAGAGAGGGAAGTACACAAGCACAACAACAGCAGAGAACAGGGACATTGGGAGATCTGTGGGAGGGAGAGGGCTGGTGGGGAGGCGGCATGGGAAGCGGGGGGAGGGGGAGGGGGATGGAGGGGTGGAAGAGGTATAAAGCACATGGACACTGCTCGAACTTCCAGGAAAGAAAGAAGTCGGTATTTCAAAAAAAGTGGATCTTGGGTGAATTAACGGGGGAAGACGAGATCAAGGTTTTGGATGGGGGAAGATAAGAGATGGTGGTGAACAGCTGTTTTAAAGACCTGAAGGGAGGAGTGGGATTGAAGAGAGTGAGGGAGTTTGTTCCAGAGGTGGGAGTAAAGAGGAATGAAAGAGTGAAGGTGAGCAGAGAGTCTTGATTTTGGCAATTTCACCAGAAGAGGGTTGCTGGCAGAGCTTGTGTGACCTGTAGGAATATTTGGGGGGACAGAGCACAGACAGAGCTGGTGGAGCTAGGCCGGATAGGAGTCGGTAGAAGCCAGAACGACCACCTACCTGCCGGCGGTGAACGAGTGAAAGGCCCTCGGAGTTAGCTTCATCGTGGGAGATTCCAATGATTCTGAAAGCTTTGGTTTCAACAGCGTGAAGCCGAGCTAGGTGTGAGGAGGAGCACAAGCCCAGAATTGCCTGTGACACTGCTTGTTGTGACAGAACTGCTTGGAGAGGATTGTTCAGAAAGTAGATGGGAGGGTTTTCCAGTCGGTCATTTCTGAGAGACATAGTAAGAGTGAGAGATTTGTCAGGATTGAAAGACATGTTCCATTTGTTTGACCAGTCTGTGATTTTGTCCAGGTCTGCAGAGAGTGCTGAGGCTGCAGACTGCCGATCTGAGGGATGAGGAATGGAGCGGCAGAGAGTGGAGTCATCAGCAAAGAGATAGAGAGGATTTTCAAGAGAGTCAGAGAGATCATTGATGAAGACCAGAAAAAGCACAGGGCCCAGAACACTACCTTGGGGAACTCCAGCCAGAACAGGAAGAGGAGATGAGAGAAACCCATTCAGGGCAGCACGTTGACTATGACCAGAGAGGAAGTCCGCAAGCCATGCGTGAAGATTTCCATGGATACCGTAGGAGGAGAGTTTGGTGAGCAGAGCTGGGTGCCAGACCGTATCGAAGGCACGTGATATGTTAAGGAAGACAGCTCTAATTTCCTGTTTGGCATTGAGGACCTCCATCCATTGTTGAGACAGCAGAAGTAGCATGTCCACGGTAGAATAACCTGGTCTGAAACCAAATTGATGATCAGAGATCAAGCCATTGGAGAAGAGGAAAGAGTTGATATCCAAAGCAATGATGGATTCCATGACTTTGCTGATAATTGGGAGAAGGCTGAGTGGTCTGTCATTGCAAGGATCTGTTTTTGCATCTTTTTGTGTAAAGCGGTAATGTTGGCTGATTTCCAAGCTGATGGCAGATGACCTTGAGCAAAAGACAGGGTGAAGAGAACAGAGAGAGGGTGAGATAGAGCGGCAGAGCAGGATTTTAGGACCCGTTGGCTGATGCCATCTGGTCCAGTTGCAGAATCAGAGTCGAGGATTGACAGAAACTTCTCCACCTTGTTAGGAGAGAAGGACACAGAGTCTAGGAGCAGCTGAGTATGACTGGGTATGCTGGGTACAGAGAGGGACGGGTTTGAGACACAAGATTTTGAGGCCAACACAGAGTTGAGGCATTCAGCTTTTTCACTTGGGGGAGTCAGCTGTGTAGCTGTTTGAGGTAAGGGAGGGGATGGAAGGGAAACAAACACCAGAAACAGATTTGACCAGATGCCACCAGGATTTGGAGGAGGGAGACAGGTTTGAGAGTTCAGCCTTGAGAGTCGAGAGATAGTGTTTCCTGGCTCTCCTGAGGGTGGACACTAGGGTGGAGTAAAAATATCATTTTTAAATTTTTTATAAGCTAGTATATGGGAAATGTGCCAAATGACCATAGAAACAATCCTGCAAAATTATAATTATTTCTGACCACTCCTTCATCGCCCTCAATCTGATTGAAATTTTGGCATATTATCGCATTTCGACATGTATCGCATTTCGTGATACATGCTTTGATCTGCCATTGACCACGAGGTGACTTGGAGAAGAAGGGGGGCGGGGCGCCAGAACAGGGTGTGGCCCACCCCCGCGTCATCAAAGGCGTGGCCACAAAGCCCTCAGCCAGCCAACCAGGGCTGAGGATCATCACCGACGGGGGTGGTTTGGTGAGCTGCGTAGTGATACGCACCCCGTTTATATTAGCACTGACTGGGACTATTTATGCCAGATGAGACGATTTGCTGCACTTGGGCGATTGCTGCACTCCTGCCACCCCCCTTCAATTCGTGTGAGTGAGTTCGTGTTGTTTGTGCTGTCTGTCTGTCTGTCTGTCTGTCTGGGGAACCCTAAGTTAAGCCTGTAATAAGTTGTTTTTGTTTGTTTTCAGAACGATGGCGGTCACAAGAGATCAAGTTACATGCGTGATATTTGGAGCTCCACGAAACATCCAAACTAACGTTCTCCCAACGTACGCTGATGTCATGAAAGGATACCTTCAATCTCGGCAACAGCTTAGGACGGAGAATGGCAAATACCCTTCATTTGGTGACATATCTCACAAACTGTACTATGAAATTCAAGAGGTATGGGAAACGGCCTCTCTTCCAACGGTATCGCACGCGCAAGCGATTGAAAAACTCAGATCTTTCCATGACAAGTACAATTCAATCCTAAAAGTCTACAAGGGAAGAAAGGATCAAGCCACCTACAAACAACGACTCACAGACTTTCTCGACAAATCTAACAATCTGTTTGATCTTAGCAAATGTAAATGTTCTGACATGGTGTCTAACTGTAACTGCTTGAAAGAACATAAAGTGCCGCAAAAAGAGCGAGAGTTCCTTCAAGACCAGAGAGGACAGAGGAACATGGTAATTGGCGGAATAGATAAAGAAGAGACATCAAGATTGAAGAGGAAAGTGGAGGAGAAGAGACCAATCTCAAACGAATGAAAACTCACTACGAAGATGCCAAAAGTCAGATTGCTTCTACGTATGAGGAAAGCGAAGAAGACTACGCGGATAGCGCGACTGACGATGAGTATATTTCTGAATCAGTTAATCTCCAGAGCACACCAAAACCGGTTCGACAACAGCAACAAATGACGATCTCACTACCTTCGCTCGCTAAAGCCTGCGACTGAACTGGCGTCTGACAGATCAGCTGCTATATTAGCTACATCAGTTCTACACGATCTCGGCGTAGTTTCACCAAAAGACCGTTCTAAAATAATTGATCGCAGCAAGATCCGCAGAGAACGTAGCAAAACTCGAGAAGAACTTCAAAGTGATGTCTGCACCATCATAGAGGGACTATACTTTGATGGCAGGAAGGATAACACCATGACTCAGGTTCACGGCACTGACAACAAGAATCACCGAACAACAGTCAAAGAAGAACACGTCAGCATCATCGCAGAACCCGGTTCATCGTACTTCAGCCACACAACTCCATCATCAGGATCCAGCAAAAGCATTGCAGAGTCTTTAGTCACTAGTCTGAAGGAACGGAATGTGAAGACAGCGGACATCAATGTAGTCGGGTGTGACGGCACTAACGTGAATACGGGACATACAGGAGGTGTTATACGACAACTGGAAGAAACCTTCAATCGTCCACTGCAGTGGCTGGTATGTCTTCTTCATGCCAATGAACTTCCGCTGCGGCATCTGTTCGAGGAACTCGACGGCACAACTACAGGCCCGCGTGGATTCTCAGGACCCATAGGAAAACGTCTATCAACGTGTAACGAACAGCCTGTAACATCGTTTACGCCAGTGAAACTGAGTCAAGCATTGCCGAATGTGGACTCGAGAGACTGGAGTACAGACCAGCAATATCTCTTGGAAATGTGCAATGGCATTAGCGAAGGTGAATGCAGCGTCGATCTGGCCCTACGAAACCCTGGATGCCTGAATCACTCTCGGTGGCTTACAACAGCTAATAGAATACTCCGACTGTACGTCAGCGTCAAGACACCACCCGAGAAGTTGAAAACCATGGTGACATATATCATTCGAGTGTATGCTCCAATGTGGTTTTCCGTCAAAGTCCACTCGTCATGCAAAGATGGAGCCAGGCACATCCACCAGATGATCGTCAAGTCACGATACCTTAGCGCTAAACACAAGAAGATCGTTGACCCTGTTATGCACCGCAACGCGTACTTTGCACATCCGGAAAATATACTCCTGGCCATGATAACTGACCATCGACCTCAAATACGAGAATGGGGCTTGCGGCGAGTGATGAAAGCCAGAGCAACAGACAGACAGCCTACTGGACAGATACGACGGTTCAAGGTCCCCGCTAAACTCAACTTTGACGCAGTGGAGTACTTCGACCTAATTGACTGGGGAGCGTGCGCCATCTCGGAGCCTCCCATGATCCGAGGCATGTCAGACCCTGAGCTGAAGGAACTTATCACGATGGATGTCACCCCAACTGTCCTCTTCCCTAAATTCCCTTGCCACACACAGGCTGTGGAAAGGACTGTGAAACTTGTGACCGAGGCCGCTCAAGCTGTGTGTGGCAAGAAAAGGTGAGACGGCTTCATCCGTGCCCGTGTCGCCTCGCGACAGATGATGCCATCGTTTGAATCGAAGTGCGACTTCACACACTTCACATTGTAACTGTGTGACTGTAACATTCTGAGACAAACTATAATAGACCTATCATTTGAATGCATCTATGAGCTGTTTTACTATGTTGCATAGTATAGTAAAATAAAAAGTTACTGAGGGAGATCAAAATATTGTTCAATTTTAATACAATTTTAACACAGTGCTCTATAGATGTAATGGCACCTTTTGGCATATCTAGCTAGTTAAAATTTAAAAATAATTTTTTTTGGCTATTTTCACTCCACCCTAGTGGACACACACCTGTTCTGCGCTTTGTGAAAGGAAATGAGATTTCCTTCCGTTGGATTTGCCTTCCAGGAGGCGAAGGCAAGTTGTTTCAGGGCAACTGCCTCACCACAAGATTCCGTGTACGATGGACGGGAGGAAGGGTATGACAACTGAAGACGAGATGGGATAAATCTGTGCATGAGAGAGAGCAACTTACTTTGGAAGAATTCCCAGGATGAGTTGATGTCAGAGGCGGTAGAGATGGGAGACCAGTCCAGATGATTGATGGCTGCTTGAAGGCCATGCCAGTCGGCCTGTGTGAAATGCCAGACTCGACGCTGAGGAGTGAGGAGGCTCTCTGAGAATGGCCAGAGAGATGGAGGTACAATTATTAGTACTACAGGTACAATTATTACAGGTTTAAAATGTTACTATGACAGGTACAATTCTTACAGGTGTTCGTGCTCCTCCCCAAACCCCGGTCACGATGTACCTCCGAGCCCCGAAAGGAGTCATGGCAGAAAGATGTGTTATTCTGTGTGTCAATGACCAATGGTGAAACGACACCAATTGTTACCAAAAAACAAGTATTGTATTAAGGTCACACAAGAATAACAGCACAATAACAATATTAATCAATTGTACAACAAATATTATATCATTCCTATGATGGTACCATCAGTGTCTTACAATATAACTCACTGTGCTCCAAGTGAGCGAAAAGAACATTCCCAAAGACAGTCCCGGCACCAAGCCAAAGTCGATCCACGCTCTGGTAATCGCAAGAAAAATGTCGTATCGAGACCAGAATCCAGTTCGGCTGACAGTCACGGTGCCAAAGAGGCACAAAGGTGCCCTCAAAAGGCGACTGGGAAATCATACCTTCGGGTATGAACGTTCAACGGCTCCCAAACGGAGAACCACAAATTCCCAATCGAAATCCACGTTACACACGCAAACCAGGCTAACGGCTGGGTGCGGTGAAATGGCTGGAGCGAGGTGAAAAGGCTGGAGCGATGCGAAATGGCGGGAGTGAGGCAAAATGGCCGACGGGCCCGTACTGGAGGCGTACCTGCACTCCAACAACGATTCTCTTCGGAATCAACCGCAAAACCTGCCACGCAGGTTTATCTGTCACAGTGATCACAACTCTGTCGCAGGAATCCCTTTCCCAGGAAACCCAAAGTTCGCTCGTGACCCCCGTTCGCCAGCGTCTCCTCGAGACCTCAAAGCAGCTCGGCTTTTCTTCCCGACCTCACTTGCTCCGCTTTTTTCTTGCTCTTCTTCTTCCTCCGGTTCCTCCCGATCCAGTTTCCGGTTTCTTTTAAAACACTAATTTTTTACCTTTTGAAAACAGTTATCTCCATTTCACTTAAACGATAACAATAATAGTACATGGAACCAAAAATGCTTACAGTGGATGAAAACCACAATGACGGAAGTGACGAATCCGTAACACAGGTTACAAATGTTGCTATGGGACATGTGGGACTCCTTCTCGATGAAGCAGCGGTCATCGAGAAGGAGTCCCACATGTGATTGCACCTCCAACAGACCGCCTGGAGCCTGAGACATCGAATGAGGAGATTTAGAGGGTGGGAAAAGTGGTGGGGCTGGAAAGAGATTGCCAGTTAAGCTATGGAGAGGTGGGTTATCACAGGGAGTGCCCGCCTCGCGACTTTGAGGCCGATGGCTCGTGGCATTGCGTGGTTGCTCATGTCTCAAACGGTCCATCTGAGGATCAGAATGAGAGGCTCACGACAGATGCTGCTGGATTTGTGGGCCATGGAGGGAAGTACAGGGTGAGTCCGGACAAATAAGAGACTGCTCTGGCCCTGTTCAAGATGTCGGGCAGCCTGCAAGCTGACTTGTGTACTAGGAAGAAATTCATGCCATGGATGATGAGATGAGGAATTCAAGGAGAGACGAATAGTTTGTTGACCGTGTCAAAAAAATGTCGACACCGACACAGACGCCTTAGAGGCAGAACCGTGTGTCTGTGTAACCACTCCGTGCAGCCGTAATGTGCACTGATAAAAAAGAATGACTGAACTTCCTCAAATGGGACAAAACATAATCTCATAGTGAGGCAGAGATCTGCAATGGGGTGAGAAGCTGTGATGGTGCTATCTGCCCCACAACCACCAAAGGTAAAGCTCCAGATGAGAGGCTCAAATAAGGAAAGCTGGAGGTTGAAGGAAATAGAAATCATCCTTTATTGCAAAATGCGTTCCATACATGGAGTTTGGAGGATGAATGGGAAGGGAAAAAGATTCTTGGATCAACTGAAGTCAACAAAATTGGCCGACAGAACATAAACGACCGCACTCTGCAAATTTGAAAGAGTGGCGTCAATGATCCACAAATATATAACAAAACAAGTACAGATACATTCAAAGTACATCGCCCCCATGCCAAATAATTAAATATTCTACAGCCCGGCAATACCGCAGTGCAGCTCATAGAGGCTGCATTTGGAGGGAGAGGTGTACAATAATTGATTGATTAATTGCATAATTAAAATCAATAAAACATTATCATAAAATATTTTCTGAATCAATTGGCTGATAGCATAACTAAACCACTAGTGCTTCATCCGAAGATGTATCTTTTAGAAATTTAATTAAAGAAGTCATTAATAAAAAATTAAATAATTAATTGATTAATCAATAAATTAATTAATCGATTAAATGATTAATCAATAAATCAAAATTATTCTTTATGGCCACATCACGTGGTCACTGCCATGTCCAAATATTAGCTTCCTCACTCAAAAGGTGCCTGAGATAGTGAGATATTGCCCAGATGAGAAAGAAAATAAATAAATGATTAATAATGAAAATAAATAAATAATAATCATAAAAAAATTAAATAGTTAATCAATTGGCTCATGGAATACATAAACCACCACCATTTCATCCGAATCTGTAACTTAATTTTTTTTATTAATTAAGTCATTCATCGAATAATTAAATAATTATTCGATTAATTAATTAATCAATAAATAAAAAATACCTTTTACAGCCAAATCACTTGGTCATTGTCATGTCCAAATATCAGCTTCCTAGCTCAAAAGGTGCCTGAGATATTGCCCAGATGAGAAAGAAAATAAAAAAATAATTAGTAATGAAAATAAATAAATAATAATAATAATAAAAATAATTAATCAATTCCCGAATAGAACACATAAACCACCACCATTTCATCCGAATCTGTAACTAAAAAAAAAAAAATCGTCATTAATAAAATAATTAAATAATTAATCGATTTATTGATTAATTGATTAATCAATAAATCAAAAATAGCCTTTGCAGCCAAATCACTTGGTCATTGGCATGTCCAAATATCACCTTCCTAACTCAAAAGGTGCCTGAGATAATGGTCAGAAGAGAAAGTAAATGTATAAGTACTTAATTAATCGCTAATCATTAAATAACTCATCAATTAATTGATTAATCAAAAAACAAAAAATACCGTTTTTGACAAAGTACCTGCTCACTATTGTGCCGAAATTTAAGCTTCCTAGCTCAAAGGATGGCTGAGATATCGCCCGGACAAACAAACAAGAAAGCAAGAAAACCACCAGAGTGAAAACTGAGTACTCCCTTTCAGCGTGCGTCACTGCCGAGCCCCCTTCGGTGCCCGGCAATGACGATTTGCAATGCCTGGAGATGGCATAGGAAAGGTGCGGTGTACAATATATTACAGAAGAAATTAAAACTACAGTCAGCCAAAGTGGCAAGAGAAACAAGGATGTTGGGAGCTCATTGGAGGATGAAGAGAAGGATAAATGGGACTTTGATGTTGCGGCACAGGGAGAGGTTCGGTAATGAAGCCAAAGCATGGACCGCGGCTTAGCACCAGAGGCAGAGACCAAGTATAACAGAAATAAATGATGCAGACGTACCCCTGGAGAGAGAACATGTCCAACCCGCAAAGCCAAACCAGGTGTCATCCTACAGAAGGGATGAGAGCAAGAATGGTAGATGATAATGAGGAGGAAGATAGCAGGAAGAAGGGAGAACAACTGAGCAGAGAAGAGGAAGAAGATGACGATGGTGAGCAAAGACAGGAAGAAGAGTTGGCCAACAAAATAGAGGAGATGAGATTGATGTCACTCAGGGAAAAAAACCACAACTCTGTGGGATAGAAAACAACAAATGGCCAAAAACACTAATCAGGAGAGATCAACCTCAGAAGAATGATACCAAAATCATTCCCATTGAAGGAAATCAATACTGTGAGCTTTTCAGCAGCACTGCTCTTTAAAGAAAAAGTAACAGGCAAACAACAACACAAGAAGAACAAACCAGGCCCTGCACAGAGACCAAGCACCACCATGGAAACAGAGACTGCCATGGAGGGAACAACTGAGAAAGGAAACGGGATAAATGCAGCAATTGATAAGAGGAAACCGAAGCTCAAAGCTAAGGAAAAGAATTTTTAAAAAACGAATATAAAAATAAGGACAAAAACAGAGGTTATGGTTACTGAAAACAAGCTCAAAATAGAATTGATAGCAAGGAGGTTAAAAAAAAGACGACAAAGTCAACAATGGGAGAAACCAACCCAGATGTTTGAAAATAATCCGAAAAGATTCTACCGTGACCTCGAGAAACAAAAGAAAAATGTACAAAATCCCCCTGAACATGATAAACTTGAAGTTTTTTTGGAAAGCAATTCGTGAAGACCCAAAATAACACAACAAGGAGGTGGAATGGATCCAACACTTGGAAAACAAAAAGCGACATCTCAGGCCAGGATGCAAAGATGCAAGCAACACCTACATGGTCCCTACAATCACTACACTCGAGCATTCCACAAACTTATCCAAGAGGAAAAGGTAAAGGATGAGTGGCTCACAGAAGATAACACCTTCCTCATCACAGAATCTGAAGAGACCCAACTATCTCCCAAAAATAGGCCAATAACATGTCAACTAACAACATACAAACTCCAGACAGGAATCATCACAGAAATCATGTACCACCACCTAACACAACATGGAGGCCTAGATGCAGAACAGGTGGGACGTAAGAGAGGATGCTACGGAACAATAGACCACCTCCTACTAAACAAGGCCATGGTCGAAAACTAAAATTAGAAGAAACAATAATTATCTACGATAGCCTGGATAGACTACAAAAAAACCTTATGATAGTGTACCACATTAATGGATGATAAAATGCATGCAAATATACAAGATCAACCCCCAGATAATCAAACTGATGGAGAACATAATGGAGCTCTGGAACACCACATTGATATGGCAGCGCTCGGAAAGAAAGATCGAAATCCCAGAAGTGAAGATACGACGTGGGATCTTCCAGGAAGACAGAATTTCACCCTCCTGTTTTGCCTGACCCTAGACTCACTGTGCAACCTCATCAATGAGCAAGGATACAGATGCATCCCATAGAAAAACATCCAAACAGACAGGAAAGGTGACATCGACTGCACATGGATTATTTAAAGGACAAAAAAATTGGCAGAACAACCGAAATTAGTGAAATGGAACTCTGAAGACATTCAAATGGAATTTAGCCTTGATAAGTGTGCCAAGTTGACATTGGTACAAGGTAGACAAACAAAAACAGACGACATCAAAATCGACATACATACAAGAATACAGGAACTAAATACCCCAAATACTCCTTCTGGTCACATTAGATATGCCAGCAACCTTCTTCTAGTGAATCTGCCAAAATCAAGACTCTCTGCTCACCTTCACTCTTTCATTCCTCTTTTCTCCCACCTCTGGAACGAACTCCCTCACTCTCTTCAGTTCCACTCCTCCCTCTCGGTCTTTAAAAGAGCTGTTCACCCCCATCCAAAACCTTGATCTTTTCTACCCCCGTTAATTCACCCCAAATCCACTTTTTTGAAATACCGACTTCTTTCCTGGAAGTCCTAGCAGTGTCCATTTATTTTATACCTCTCCCACCCCACTCCATTCCCATGCCCCCTTGCCCCAGCCTTCTCCCTCCCACAGATCTCCCGATGTCCCTGTTCTCTACTGTTGTACTTGTGTGCTTCCTTCTCTCTCCCCATCTTGTCTCCCGCTCCCTTTATTATATGTTTTATGTGTCCGTTTATGTTTTTTTGTCTTTAATGTTTTTTTTGTTTGTTTGTTTTTTGTTTTTTTTTGTATACAAGATCGAGGCTCGTGAAAGAGCTAAGAGTTAGCTCTCAGCACGAGAGCACTCACGCACGCTGTTAGCTCTTACACGAGCCTCGATCTTGTATACAAAATTAAAAACTAGACGAGGAAGCATCAGAGGAACAGCTTGTAGTCGAATTGGGCTACCAAAATACAGGGGCCTGCAAAAGTATTCACCCTACCAATAATACCACATTTAGATGAATTATGAAGTCAGATGGGAAGAAACAATTATGGAGAAACAATTTTAACAAATTAACTTTTTTATTCACAGACTTTTTTTTATTCACAGACTTTTATTCAACAGAAGAGATCAAAATAAACAGTTATAGTTGAAGGAGGTTATGTCAGGAATACCTGCAAAAGCATGTACAAGTCAAAACTCACTGGTTGCAAAATTCACTTTATATTAAGTTTGATTTGAAAACATGAAATATGCTCAGGTGGCATCAAAATGTGAAAACTTTGGAGGGGGGTGAATACTTTTGCAGGCCATTGTGTGTCACAAACAAATGTGTGAAACAATACTCGACTTTCGAAATGGCGTAATCCGCCCCAGAATGCTTTACGTGCATTCGCAGAAATCGCGAGCAACGATGGTCATCAGGACAGCGAATGTATATCGTGCATGCCAGAAAAGGATCGTTACCAAAAATGATTCAATAACCTTTTAAAATATGCCGAAAATACTTGGAAAAGTACCTGTGAGAGATGTATGTGCCTCTGCACAACAATAGATTTGGAGAACTTTCTGATGAACTAGGCCAAAAAGTTAATATCTTGCAGTCCGTACCGCAAAAATCTCTCAACAATGTGGGCCCGTGTAAGGCTTGTGGGCTGTGAAAGCCGTTATAAATATCCATTTTTGGTTGGTTCTGGGGCTGCAAAATATATTCTACTAGATTTTAGCATCTAGTGTTAAAAGGAGAAGTAGTGGGGCGGCTTAGCCCAAATATTCAAAAGAATTGTGCATTTTGTGAAACAAGCACCAAATTTGGCACAAATGTACATTAATATGTTGCGAACATTTTCAGATATTGGGCCACTTGAAATTCCGTAATTTTTTTTTTCAAATTTTTTCAAATTTCGTAATTTCAAATTTTTCGGGTGACACCGTCACAATTTCGGTCTTCGAGGCCGGCCGATAGGCAAAGTGTGACCGGAAGGGACGAGGTTCTCCTGACCACGTGGCCCTCGATCTGGGAAGCGAGAGGCGTTCCATTAGTGGACGCGCCCCTCACGCCCGACTTTTGGGCGGCCCCGGCAGGCCGTTTGTTTTGACGTTCCGTGACAGGCCCCGCACCCCCACCTCCGGGCCGACCGGAAGCTTGTGCTGAGTACATCATACCTGAACAACTCAGTGAGGCAGAACACAGCAGTGCACACCAGGGTGACCCCTTCAGTGCATAAACCAATTAACCTGTCCACTGCAGGGCATATAGAAATGAAGTTATTTTCTGCATATAATAATAATATAAGTTCAGTTCTATATAACAATTTCTGTTATCACCACTACCACTACAACTACCACTACTACAAGCTTTGTCTGGAATTTTGTGGACTAACAGACAAACAGACATACAGACAAGCTGGGATCAAAACATTACCTCCTTCCACCATTGAGTGTAGAGGTAAACATCATGGAAATTATATCATGCCCTAGATTTAATTCATGCTTACCCGTGTATTTGCTTCACTGGTTCACAAGGTCTTTTGCATACATGTAATTCAGACTCTCGTCTTCATTGCTGACCACACAATGTTCGCAACATATTAATGTACATTTGTGCCAAATTTGGTGCTTGTATCACAAAATGCACAATTCTTTTGAATATTTGGGCTAAGCCGCCCCACTATATCGGCCGGCCTCGAAGACCGAAATTGTGACGGTGTCACCCGAAAAATTTGAAATTACGAAATTTGAAAAAATTTGAAAAAAAAAATTACGGAATTTCAAGTGGCCCAATATCTGAAAATGTTCGCAACATATTAATGTACATTTGTGCCAAATTTGGTGCTTGTATCACAAAATGCACAACAGGTTTGCTCTGCTGCTACACTAAAGTGTCCATCCGTATGTGTAAATTCACTGCTATCTGTACTAACGGTACAAACTCGACACCTCTCATCAACGGATATTTCTCATATTCTCTATATTTCCGTGAGCCCAATTTGCATTCAGGAACTCAATTATGGTTAACCACTTTGAAATTGCCACTCTTTCATCTAAATGCTGAAAATTACGTTTGAAAGGTGATTTGAATTACGGATTTCACACGAGCAATGGCCGGTTAAAAGTGCCCAGTGAGCAGAAACGAGTAACTGTAGATGCACACACAGCTCATGTGCAAAAGGCCTCAGTTAGCATTCATACATCACTCAAAAGTCACGTATTGGGAATAACCTTGGGAAATCGTAATGTAGATCCGAGCGCAGGGTAATTCGTATTTTGACTTAGTTTAGCTTACCCATGTTTCCGCTGTTCGCGGAATCACAGATATCGGTGCTGAGACGTATCGTGCTTGCGAGCCTCCAATGTGACAATATATACATTTTTTTGCACCCAATAATAAATAAATTTTGAACTTGCCTTTAACTGAATTTAAACCAAATCCACTAACATAAAATTCAGCAAATTCAACTACTCGGAAACGGTGACTTTTACACGATAAACGTCACTTTTTTTTATTACTGTAAAGAGCCCTTGATTTTGGGCTCTTGATATTACTGTGAAGAGCCGAGCAGAGAGTCTTGATTTTGGCAGTTTCACCATAAGAGGGTTGCTGGCAGATCTTGTGTGTCCTGCAGGAATATGTGAGGGACAGAGCACAAACAGAGCAGGGGGAGCAAGGCTGGAAAGGATTCGGTAGAAGACAGAAAGAACACCTACCTGCCTGTGGAGAGAAAGAGAAAGAGAAAAAGAAAGAGAAAGAGAAAGGGAAAGAGAAAGAGAAAGAGAACCCTCAGAATCAGCTTCATCACGGGAAATTCCAATGATTCTGAAAGCTTTGGTTTCAACTGCGTGAAGCCGAGCTAGGTGTGAGGCAGGAGCACCAGCCCAGAGGGGAGAGCAGTATTCCATTGAGCTGCGGATGAAAGCTTTGTATGTGGTGAGGATCTCAGAAGTGCCCAGAAAGGACTTCGCATGATGGAGGATGCCCAGTCGGCGACTGGATATGGAGGCCAGTACAACCGTACCCCTTGAAAATTGTACATATTTTGGGTCGAGATAATGTCATTGCAGATATTCTATCTCGAGCTTAAGATAATTTCTGGCACATGCATATTAGCTATGATGCCTGTAAATGTCACACCGATATGGAGCTGTTTGTTTATTGCACTGTTTATGCTGTGTTGAAACTAATCTGCCTTTGTAAAGGTGTGTACCTGCCTTTGTAAAAGAAAACTTTGCCTGGGGTGTTATTCTTTAAGGGCGGAGGTGTTACGGTCTGTGACCTTTTTCTTCTTCCTTCCAACCCCTGTGAGTTAGACCAAGTGGTTTGGTCCATGGGTATAAAGCCTATGATTGGTTGTGGGGCAGGGAGGGGCCAGGAAGGTGATTCAGAGGAGAGAGTGGCCATTCTGGAAGAGGCCTCATTTTGGAAGAGGCCTCATGGCGGAGTGCCTTTTCGTGTGCTTGTCGAGTTGTCAGCGGAAACCTCTGTACCGGAAGGTTGACTTGTGCCGGATCAACCCCTGCGACCACCTCTGTACCTGAAGGTTGACTTGGATTAAACTCTTGCTACTGCTGGGCCTGCCTCGGGGCCTACTCTTGGACCTGCCTACTCCTACCCTATCGTGCTGGGCCTGCACTGGGGCCTACCGCTGAGCCTGCACTGGGGCCTACTGCTGGGCCTGCCTTGGGGCCTACTCTTGGACCTACCGTCTCCTACCCTCTCAGGCTGGGCTGCACTGGGCCTACCGCTGGGCCTGCCTTGGGGCCTACTCTTGGACCTCCCTACTCCTACCCTCTCATGCTGGCACACTCTGGTTTTTCCATCTCTTCTCCCTTCTTTGTTTTATGTGTAGGAAGAGATTTTTCGTGTGATAATCCATAAATTAAGCCAGTGTGATTGAAGGCTTGGCTTGGTGTGCTTCAGGCTGTAACACTTATGAGAAAATGGAGACCACCGGAGGTACCAGCGAATGATGAGTGGAAAGTCCATTATCAAATTGTAGTGCCACAACCGTACCGGAAGGAGATATTGAGTTTGGCACATGAGACACCTTTGGCCGTGCACCCTGGAGTGAACAAGAGGTGTAAAAGAATTCTGGCACATTTTTTCTGGCCAGGATTGCGACGTGATGTGGTGGAATTCTGTAAATCTTGTCATTCTTGTCAGCTGGTGGGCAAACCTAATCAGAAAACCCCTTCATCGCCTTTAAAACCGATTCCAGCTTTTGAAGCACCATTCAGCCAGGTCATTATTGACTGTGTAGGTCCTTTACCTAAAACTAAGGCTGGACATCAGTACATGCTGACCATCTTGTGCGCTTCCACTTGGTTCCCAGAAGCGGTGCCCCTTAGCAAAATTATTGCGACAGTTATTGTGAAGGCCTTGATGAAATTTTTCACCCTGGTTGGCCTACCTAAGGTCATCCAGTATGATCAGGGTTCAAACTTTATGTCCAAGCTTTTTCAGCAAGTGGTACACCTGTTGGGAGTGAAGCAAGTGAGGTCAAGTACTTACCATCCTGAGAGCCAAGGGGCCTTTGAAAGGTTTCACCAGACATTAAAAAATATGATCAGAACTTACTGCTTTGAATGTGACAAGGATTGGGACGAGGGAATGCCCTTATTACTGTTTGCTACGAGGGAGTTTGTTCAGGAGTCAATGGGATTCAGTCCTTTTGACCTCGTGTTTGGACCTACAGTTTGAGGACCTTTGAAACTGGTGAAGGAACAGTCGCTACAGGAAGAGTTGCAGTCAACTGTGTTAGAGTATGTGACAACTGTTAGGCACAGATTGGCTGAGGCCTGTGATCTTGTGTTAGTGAGAGGAAACTTGAAAGCAGCACAGGACAAAATGAAAGTGACATGACAAGACTTCCCAGATAAGAAATTTCAGTTCTGAGGACCGAATGCTAGTGTTGCTTCCAGTTCCAGGTCAGCTGCTACAGGCTAGGTATTTTGGTCGCTATGCCATCGAAAGGAGGGTCAATCAAACAGGTTATGTGGTGACAACTTCCGACCGATGGAAAAAGCGGCAGCTGTGTCATGTCAACCGACTGAAGAAATATTATTAGAGGCCTGTGGAAAAAATGGCTCCTGTCTCACCTGTCGTACCTGTAGTCGGTGCGCAAGAGAATCCCGAGTTTGAGGCCAGTGTGACACTCGATAGCATTGATGACCAGGCTTGTCCCAGATTGACGAACAATGAAGTGTGAAAGAACCTAGACCAGAAATTAGGTCATTTGACGAGGGAACAACAAGGACAACTATCCAGCCTAATTTCTGAGTTTGCGCATTTGTTCACAGATGTACCTGGTAGTACTGACTTGGTATATCACGATATTGAGGTGGGGGAAGCCACTCCCGTGAAACAACACCCCTACCAGATGAACCCTGTTAAGATGGATTATCTCCAGAAGGAGGTTCAGTATATGTTGGAGAACGACATCATCGAACCAAGCAGCAGTGAATGGAGCTCACTACGTGTGCTGGTTCCAAAACCCGATGGCAGTTTTCGCTGTTGTACGGATTGATAACGGGTTAATGCAGTGACCAAGACCGACTCATATCCCATACCGAGGATTGATGACTGTATTGATAGAATAGGCCCAGCTAAATTTGTGAGCAAATTTGCCTTGCTGAAGGGGTATTGGCAGATGCCTCTTACCGATCGGGCAAAGGAAATTTCGGCCTTAGTCAAACCAAATGGGTTGTATCAGTACAAGGTTCTTCCCTTTGGGTTGAAGAACGGTCCTGCTAGGGTTCAACGACTAATTAATAAGCTTATTGCAGACCTTGAGAGGGTGGAGGCTTATTTGGATGATGTTATCATCCACACCATGACAATGGAAGATCATCTTAAACAAATTCATGCATTTTTCAAGAAACTGACCGAGGCAGGGTTGACCATAAACTTAGCTAAGAGTGAGTTTGTAAAAGCATAAGTGGTGTTTCTAGGCCATGTAGTTGGTCAGGGTCAGGTGCAACCAATGACAGCCAAGATAGAAGCCATTGATCGCTTCCAAATTCCAAAAGGGAAAAAGGAGCTTATGAGATTCTTGGGTATGGCTGGTTGGTACCGGTGGTTCTGTAGGAATTTTTCTGACGTAGTAGCCCCTTTAACGAATTTGTGGAGGAAAGAGACCAAATTTGTTTGGGATGACAAATGCCAGGCTGCCTTTGCCCAAGTCAAAGCGATATTGATGAGCTCTCCTGTCCTTGCAGCGCCAGATTTTCAAAAACCCTTTCAAGTTGGCCATCGATGCAAGTGATGTGGGGGCTGGGGCAGTTCTACTGCAGGAAGGTGATGATGGCATTGATCACCAGTGTGTTACTATTCGAGGAAGTTTGACAGACATCAGGAAAATTATTCCACTGTGGAAAAAGAGACCCTTGCTCTTCTACTAGCTCTACAGCATTATGAGGTGTATCTAGAAACTACTACCTTTCCTATAAAAGTCTTCACTGATCACAACCCCTTAACCTTCATTCAAACAATGAAATATAAAAATCAGAGGTTGATGAGATGGAGCTTGTCTTTGCAAGAGTTCAACTTGGAAATTAGGCATGTAAACGGCAGCAACAATGTAGTCGCCGATGCTTTATCCAGAGTGAATTGACCTTGAGGATTCCTGTGCATTGTTTGGCATTTTTGTTGCTCAAGGGATTTAATCAGCCATAGTTTTGATTTGTAGTTTTATGGGTGTGAGTATTATTTTTGGTTGTTAAAGATACTTTTTATATGGAAGGAAAGTTTTCACGATGTTCAAACTTTCTTCCTTGAAAGTGGGGAGGGTTATGGATCCGTCACTTCCGCCTTTGTTGTTATTATATACTTGTAGGATTTTTAGTTTCAGGTAATATTGTTGTTAAGATTTTTGTGTGAAATGGAGATGACTTTAGTAAAAGATAAAAGGAAACGTTTCTGGAGGAAAAAGAAAAAACGCGGCAAAGAAGCAGGAAGAAGAGAGAAGAGGAGCTTGGGAGAGGAGGAAGAGACGACCATGAGAGGGATACAGACGTGAATTGCATTAAGGCTGCGAGCGGACTTTTTTGATATTGGTCGCGAATGAGTTGAGGCTTCCCGGGGGGAGGGATTGCCCACAACATCGTCCTATATTGCGATTGCAATTAAACCTGCGTCTCAGGTTTTATTACCAAGTGTGAGTTATTGTTGGAGAGAAATCAAGCGCCTCCATTACAGGCCGATACGTAATTTTGTCCTCGAAGAGACTGTCCGCTTGGTGAATCTTGTTTTGTCGTTGGGATTTCCATATCGTCCTCGTCGTGTTGATTGCCATTGGTTCCCATATCGGCTCAATTCCCATATCGCCCTCTCACCTCGTAACTCCTCGTCCCCCATCGTGCCGATACCTGCCTGTTCTCGTCGTTCTGCACAGCTTCAACCAACGTGGGGATCCATGCGCGGACTTTGGGGAATGTTACATTCCTCTCACGTTTGGCGTGTCGTGAGTTCATTGCTTTGAGAGCATTGGGGAATAATGGTACCATCATATGTATTGTCGCGCAACTGCCGAAATTTATATCAGGCGGTCGTGGATGCCGATCATGAAGGCTTTAACTCCGAGGCGGAAACTCAATGGCGGATTCCAAAATCTAAAACACCTAAGCGCGCGGAATGGAGGGAAGCGGCGTAAGTCCCCGCAGCCTTAACTATTGAAATCAACCACCTGGTAAACTGCGTTCAGGTATTATGTACAAAAAGTAATATAAAGGTTTATTGAATACAGGCAAAGACAGGAAAAACACACGCCGGTAATAAATATCCTAAATCGGGATCCCGCACACCGACTTCAGAAACAAAACGAGGGATTATGAATTAATAAAAAGAACACGTCATGTAAAATGTACACACGGAGCTCGGCTTATCTGTCTTTGTCGTCTTATATTGTTTGCCGTCCACCACGGCCCCGCTTGGCCTTGCTCCAAGCTCCGATCCTCTCGCCGCCCACGAGGTCCGTGCACCAAGCTCCAAAGCACCCAATGCAGGCCAGCGGCTTCACACGAGGTCGATCCACACACGAAGAACGAAAAGACAGGAACGGAGAGAACGCAGGTGTGACTGCACGTCTCGTCCTTCCAACTCGCTTCTCAATTGCTCACTGCCAAACTGCGCACTGCAAAACCAACTCTTGACCACGAATGTCACTCTCTACTGAACTACCAGGGGCCAGGAGTGAACTGGTCTCAAGTCAACACCAACTCTAGTGGCTCGAACTCACAGTCCTCCTGCTCAACTCCTGCTCAAATGCGCACACGAACTCTCGATCCAAAACTGCCAGCAAAGGCATCCGGCGCTGTTAATATCCCTAGCCGGTGACGTCAGCTTTGGCGCACTGTCCTGCCAATCAGAGCCTCCCCCGGCTCGCCGGCTTGTCCAGGGACACGCCCACTGCGCCACTCTCACTCCCGTCCCCGACTCCTTGGTCACAGCACATGCTATGCGAGGCGGGTAGGCCTCTCGGAGGTGCAAATGGTGGCGGACATTATCGGCGCTGTCCTAGCCCGATTTCTTCCTAAGTCATGTCAGGGGGGAAGGGCGTCATTTAGTGTTGTATTAAAGGTCCTAACTAATGTTTAAGTGGTGTGCAGTGCCAAAATGGACAAAGGTTTGGCTAACCAGGTGAGACATACAAGGGCTTTACTCATTATTCCCTTCACTACTTAACAGTAACACACGAATCTCCTGGTAATTCACAATCATACGTCTTAGCCAACAAAACGCCGACACATGACTTATTACAGGTAGATTCCCTATCGCGACAGTCGAAGCATGTTACCTACTCAGATCTACTCTGCTCTACATACAGTCATGCGAAAAAGTAAGTACACCCCATGTAAAGTTTTGACTTTTTCAACATATTTCAACATACAGCTATTTCATCTTCATTTCAACAATATTGATAGATAAAGGTGATATAATATAACAAATATCATGAAACATTTACATTTTGTAGTCCATTTTACAATTTAAATAAACATAAATGCAAATTTCACGTGTGGAAAAAGTAAGTACACCCCAACATTTATCACTACTTCAAATACCTAAAATTAGAATCAGGTGCACCAGCTCAGGTGCAAATGATTAGAGCATCGTTAGAGAAGATCTTGGCGGAACCTGTCTTATTTAAACCTCAGACATTTCGTTTGGTTTGCTCTTTGTTGTTGAAGTGTGCGGCGTCACCATGCCTAGATCAAAAGAGCTCTCTGAGGCCTTCAGAAAAAAGGTTATAGATACCTACGAGTCTGGGAAGGGATTTTAAAAATCTCCAAACAATTTGAAATCAATCATTCGACTGTCCGGAAGTTCATCTACAAGTGGAGAAGATTCCAAACAACTGCCAGCTTGTTCAGGCCAGGCTGCCCCAGCAAGTTCAGCCCGAGAGCAGACTGCAAGATGCTGAAATAAGTCTCTAAGAACCCCAGAATGTCATCACGGGACCTGCAGGTAGCTCTTGCCACTGTTGATGTCAAAGTGCACGAGTCTATCATTAGAAAGAGGCTGCACAAATTTGATCTACATGGGAGGTGTGCCAGGAGGAAACCTTTGCTGTCCAGAAAGAACATCAGGGCAAGACTAAAGTTTGCCAATGAACACCTGGGCAAAGACCAGCACTTCTGGAACAATGTGCTCTGGACAGATGAGCCAAAGATAGAGCTATTTGGCCACAGTACCAGAAGACATGTTTGGTGAAAACCAAAGACAGAATTTGACCACAAGACCTGATACCAACTGTAAAGCATGGTGGTGGAAATATTATGGTTTGGGGCAGCTTTGCTGCATCAGGGCCTGGGCAGCTCACCATCATATAATTCACTGTGAATTCTTCATTGTACCAGAGGGTGTTTCAGGATAATGTGAGGGCCATCTGTCGGAAAGTTGAAGCTCAACCGAAGGTGGACCTTGCAACATGACAATGACCCTAAACATACCAGTAAATCCACCAAGGAATGGCTGAATAGAAAGAAATGGAGGGTTCTGGAATGGCCAAGTCAAAGGCCGGATCTAAATCCCATCGAGATGTTGTGGGGGGATTTGAAACGAGCTGTGCATGCAATTGTGTATGCCGTGCAACAACCTTTTTGTTGAATAAATTATTGCAAAGTCAATTGTTCATTGTTTTTTGTTCAATTTGATCACCCTTATCTATAGATACTGTTTAAATGAAGATCAAATATTGATATGTCCAGTGTCCACATATGTTAAAAAGATTTTAAAAACATTTCATGGGGTGTACTTACTTTTTCCACATGCGAAATTGGCATTTATGTTTATTTAAATTATACAATGGATTACAAAATTTAAATGTTTCATGATATTTGTTATATTATATCACCTTTATCTATCAATTTTGTTGAAATGAAGATCAAATAGCTGTATGTTGAAATATGTTGAAGTCAAAACTTTACATGGGGTGTACTTACTTTTTCACGTGACTGTATATCACTACCGAAATTCGTAACAGTATTGTTCATTTGATGCAAGTTTTTGCAAGATATTTTCATTGTACTTTCTTTAATAGTGTTATTTTTGTGTATGTGAGAGTTCTTAATACAAGTACTTGTTTTGTTCTACAATTGCATTGGTGTGGTTTTACCATGGTTTATTAGAACACTCAAAATAACAAATCTTTCTGCTGCGTTTCCTCTCGAGACTCTGAGGTGCACCGTACCCGGGATTTGGGGAGGAACACGTAACAATGTATGTTGTATAATACTGTTGCGAATATGGAATTTGGCCTCCATATCCGCTTGTAAATATTCCCCTATTTTCCCCAATACTCCCCAACTATCCCCAATCCCCCATTCCCTAGTCCCATTGTCTGTAAACAACAATCAGTAGAGCCGACCTTCCCCTTATTCCCCCATTAAATGTCGTGCCCAGGTCCACCGCACCACACGTAGACAACTTTCGGACATCTTGCTAGTTATTCTTAGTCTATGTCAGTTAAGGCCTCGTTTCCATTAATTATGACTCTTCGTTGCACCAGAATGTGATTATATGGCATCAGTAGTGAGTTTAGGACCTTTCCCATACCTCCTTCCATCTTCTTCCCCAACAATTACAACAACAACAGAGGAGATGGCGGCGGCGCGGGGGAGGATGCGTCCTCACACCGGCTCGATTAGCGCCATTGACCACGCGCTCCACGGGGTTACCACGGAGGGGCTGGCTGTCAGCTCCTCCTCAAGGGCGGAGCCTGGTAACCCCCCGCACCCAATCAGAAGGGCGGACCGATTCCATCTGGGGCGGCGCTAACGAGCCGAGGGCGTGTCACTCCCCGCCGGATATACGCGGCCCCGCGCCGGATGTGACGTCAGATGCGCCCCCAGCTGAAGAGAAAGAAGGACCTGCGAGCGCTGAGAGAGATGCGCCCCGCCTGGGAAAGAACGTTACCTCCGAGCGCTGTGACCTCCCCGCATCTTTGGACCGGACTGTACCCTGCCTTGAGCCAAGAGTGCACCTTGAGCCATCGCTACTTGCCTTTCCTTGCCATCAATCCCCGTGTGAGTCAGCCGTTGTCCCGCTTACCTGTCGTCTGTCCGGGGTTAAGATAAGCCTGTGTCTAAGTGCCCATCTTTTCTGTGCTTTACCTCTAGCCCCTGTAATCTAACCTTTTCCGTACGAATATACTTGAGAATCGAAACATTGGTGTCTGTCATTATAATCCAGCCGTGTGTCTTCTTTTTCCTTATTGATCCAGCGTAGCGCGGCTCCGTCAACGTTCGAGTACAATCGGGTAATTTGTGCGGACACGACGGCCATTCCGCTCGGCCCACCTTAACATCAAAGTCGTGTCTGTAACAATTGGTGTCGAGGAGTGAGATTCGGACCCGGGACTAAATTAGTTAGGCCCAAATTTTGGGAGGGAGCGCGTTTACTGCGCTCGACGAAATCGATCCGGAGCGCGGTTACTGCGCTCGACGAAATTATAACGGCGAAATTTTGAATTTGTTTTACGGAATAAAACACGAATTTTGAAAGTCGCGCTATGGCGGATCAAGTCAGCTGGGGTCCGGTAGGGGAGAGTGAAGCAGGGTCGGTCCAGGACCAAATTGAGGGACATGAGGAGAGCGAAGCAGCGAGGGTAGCAGACGCGCAAAATGGCGCCTCGCTGGTCACCGCGCCCGCGACCGAAGTAGCGCCGCCGGTGGATTTGAACTTGTTTTTTATGCAAATGAAGGCCCTTATGGCCCAGAATAGTGAGCGATTGGAGAACCAAATGGGGGTAATGGGGAACCGGATGGATGCTCAGAGTAACCAATTGGGGGTAATGAGGGACGAAGCGAGGGGTACCGGTGAGAAGTTAGACAAGAAAATTGGGAAGTTAGACAATAATTTTGAGGAGTTAGACAAGAAAATTGGGAAGTTAGACAATAATTTTGAGGGGTTAGACAACGGGATAAAAGAGGTGAAAAATGGGTTAATGGGGGTAGAAAACAGAATGGCCGCTCAAGAGAATCAAATGGAAGGGATGCAAAAGGGGTTAGAGGGGGTAGAAAATAGAATGGCTGCCCAGGAGAATCAGATAGAGGGAGTGAAAAATGGGTTAGAGGGGTTAGAAAACAGTATGGAAGGCAAATTGAGGGACATGAGGGACCAAGCGGAAAGGGAAGTTAAACAAATGGGGCAGCAGATAGAGGGGGTCAGAATGGGGGTAGAAACCAAACTGGATGCTCACAGGGAGGAAATGGAGCAGATGAGGGTGGCATCTGGGCAGGAGATGCAAGTGATGGGAGAAGAGATCAGAAGAGGTGTGAGTGAGGAGGTCGGAGGAGTGCGCGAGGAGGTGAGGCACTGTAAGGAGCACATGGAGAAGGAGGTGAGAAAGGGGACTGTAAAGTTACAGGGGGGCATAGAGGTCCTGACGCAGGAGGTGGAACAGCTGACGGAGGGACAAAAAGAACTAACGGAGCAGGTTCAAAGGAACACTGCGGTATTAGGAGGGTTAAAAGTGACACAGAAAGAACTAAAAGACGACTTGATAGCGACGAAGAGGGAATGTCAGATGGTACGTGAGGGACTGACAACGAGGTTGGACGAGGTGATAGAGGTAATGGAGACGACGGACCGGCAGGTGAGGACGCACATGGAAACGGTCAAGGTAGCCTTAGAGGATGAGCTTGAGGAGACGTACCGGGGAATAAAAGAGGTGAAGCACAAATTAGAAGAAGTGGAAGAAGGGGTGAGCGAAATTAAGAAGCGACGGAGAGGGGATAAGAAAGAGATAAAAGAGGAGGTGAAAGAATTGGTCCAAAGTCTGTGTTCGGATCGTGATGATGTGCTCATTAACCGGATGAGGGATTCGCAGGTGATGGAGGGGAAGCGAAGAGAAGGAGGACCCGGTGTAAGTGGTGACCAATATGGTCGTGCGTATGATGCGCCAGGGGATTTGAGAAGCTTGGGGGTCGAGATAGACCCGGGTGTTCGTGAGAGGCCGTTGGTGAAGTGTGCGACAGGTCTGGTGTGCGAAAGAGGAGGTGTGCGAGAAAGTCCGACTCTGGGGTGTGTGAGGAAAAAGTGCGTGCCAAGGAGTAGTGAGGGTGCTGGCGAGAGTGAGTCGGTCGTAGCGCGTGTGCGAGGGGGCACATGGAAGCGCGGTGTGGTGAGTGTTGCAGAGGGTGTGACGGGAGAGTGTGCGCGAGAAAGGTGTGTGACGGACGGGTGCATGAGGAAAGAGTGCGCTGTCAAAGGCAAGGAAGAATGCACACCTGTGGTGAGTGTTACAGAGGGTGTGACGGGAGAGTGTGCGCGAGAAAGGTGTGTGACGGACAGGTGCATGGGGAAAGAGTGCGCTGTCAAGAGTAAGGGTGAGTGCGCTGTCAAGAATGGAGGTGAGAGTAGTGAGAGTGACAAGGAGAGTGAGTTGGGTGTGACAGGTGAGCGAGGATGTACACCTGGGATGGAAGGATGCACACCTGGAATGGTAGAGCGTGAGTGGGAATGCACGCTGGAGTTGGTGGTGAGGCACGTGGTTGGGTGTGCGAATGAGAGCACACCTGTGATTGTCACAGAGGAGGTGACCGAGGAGGGGGTGCGAAGAGGTGTGTTAGTGAGGTGTGCGAACAACGAATGTGTGCCAAAGTGTTCGGTGGTCAGGTGTGTGACCAAGGCTGTGAGTGGAATGGGTGTACCTGGGTGTGTAAGGAAAGGTACGAGGAGCATGGGCACGGCTGGATGTGTGAGCAAGGAACGGGCTGCGGGATGTAAGCATGCAGGTGAAGCATCGACGTTGGACGGGGTAGAGTTTAGAACGACTTATAGCCGAATCGGGCCCTCGGTGCGTGCTGGGCCTCGCTTTGAACGGCCGCGTCCGTGCTCCACCAGGCGGAGCGGGCGGCAGGATAGGAAGGGTCGTCATGGCGACCACTTTTTGGTGAGGCATTCCGGCAGGCCGAGATCGAGCCATGGGATGGCTCCGTGCCGAGATGGTGCGTGGGATCTCGGCCCGGGTAAACCTCCTTCCCTGCACCGAGTGCCGGACGCATCCAGCCGCTGGCACAAAACAACCAGCATCCATTGCTTGGCTTTACGAAGCCGGGCTTTGGACAGGGATTGGCGCACCGAGAGGTATTAGTGAGTAGACTGGGTGATGAGGTTAGTGTTTTGGCCCCAAAATTGGAGAAAAACAAAATTTGATGATTGGCAAAGGATTGGCAGAGTGATGATTGGTAATGGTACAGTGATTGGCAGATGATTGGCAAATTTTTAATTTGTTGAAATTTGATGTGCAAAATTGGTAGTGAGAGACCCCCGATGTGGTGGGATGGCATCCCTGCCACCCTTCCCATGTGGGGGGCAAAGGAGCAATAGCTTATGGGGTGTATGGCAGTGAAAACTAGCCCGGGTGGGTTAGGATATTGTGTGTAGGGATCTAGAAGATGACATTAGGTAACGTTAAGTTTAGTTAGTGACTGATACCTGTAGTGGGGACGCAGGTAGCTTAGTGTGGATTATAATGACGAGGGAGCGCAATAGTTTAAAGGGACGACTGGGAAGCGCAAGTTTCAGAAGGGAGTAGTTAGCGGAGATGATGCCGTGTGTGTGAGAATTGAACAGGTGTGATTGCACAGGTGTGCAACTGGACAGGTGTGTGGAGCAGTGTATGAGTAGTGAGTGTGTGGATCAGCGCGAATGCGCTTGGGGAGAGAAGGGTGCAGGCGGCACCAGGTGTGAGAGCACAGGTGTGCAAGTACAGGTGTGTGGAGAGAGTTGGAGTAAGTGGTATGGAGTGGTGTGCATGGTGCGAAGGTGTGGATGGGGGAAGAGTGGACCCCTTTCACGAGTACCCGGGGCGGGTAGTGTAAGTGTTAGGTAGAGGGTACAGGTAAATTGTGGTTGGATATTGGCATTTGTGGTGCGGTTGCAGAATGGTGTTGTGAATGGGTGCATTAGTGTTGTGGAAATGGCTGTGCGTGTAGCCTGTTAGTGCGTGTAGTTGGTTGGGCACTCCACCACTGTGAGGATGTCGGCCAGGTGAGGCCGCAGGTGAGCTCTGGGAGCCGGTAGAGTTGTGGATGGGGCCCGAGGATCCGGAGGACGGACCCGGGTAGCCCAGTGCCAGAGAGGGCACCGAGTGGGGAGAGTGCCAGAGGGCCTTCCCCAGGTAGTTAGGTTAGGGTAAGGAGCAGGTAAGCTCGGAGGCAACTGCAGTGGTGGAGGTGTGCAGGTGGGTAGACCCACTGGGAGAGGTACACGCCGCAGCCCAGAAATTGTGCGAGGGCACCGGGAGATGAATCGGGGGAGTGAGACCCCAAATTGAAGAGCACCACAGTTTGGCCAATGGGAATTGGTTTTTAGAACCCAATAGTGTAAGAGGGCCAATGGTTTGGCCGGAGAAAGACCCCGGGTAGTGTAAAGTTGTTAAAGTCACTTAGGAAATAGTTAGGATTGATGAACCTGTCGCACCATACGCAGCCACTTACCTGTGGTGATGATGATGACTCCACACCTGTGTTTTCTTTGTTTTGTTGCAGGAAATGAAATTGCTGTGTGGATTGTGAGACGCATCACGACGTGGATGAGACATTGGAGTGATTCCATCTCTCCCTCCCTAGGAGGGACTGATGATGAATTGGTAATGGCAAATTTTGATGTTGAGTTGAAAATGGCAAATTTTGATGAGAGTTGAAAATGGCAAATTTGATTGGTTAGGAGGGAGAGAAGACGAATTTGGTTTATGGGAGGAACGGGGAAGACAGTAGGGATGTTTATGGATTTGTAAAGTAGATGTTTATGAGTAGTGTTGTGTTGTGTGGATACAGTAAGGGGTAAGGGAGGGGCCATGTAGGTTACCTGGTGGGGGGGGGGCGTACGATAGGAACGTACCTGTCTCACCTGGTTCCCATGTGCCCCCAGTGTGCATCACCTTACATTGCGTGCACTTTTGCGCCCTTACCACCTTACTCACTTGTCTGCTTCTTTTGTCTCCCGCCTCCGAGGATCTGGCTTTGGGGTAGAGAGAGAGGAGAGAGAGGTGCTGGCTGCGCAGTTGTGGGCCTGCACTTTCGCTGTTTGCTGCCGGGATCGATACACCATATGGACCGCAATGTTTGTGGCCACCCACAATGGACCGCAGTTCGTTTGCGGCCAAGCACCACCCGGGGATGGACCTATGGGTCAACGTGGCACCTATGCCATACAGGTGAACCACTTTTAGTTAACACCAAGTGCACCACAAGAAGAGCAAGAGACACCTGCAGGGTTAGGGGTTGTCGAATTTATTTTTATTCCAATGAACAATGGTGACTGCACCGGATGGTGCTGACTGTGTGGTGGGGTGGTGCTTTTGATGCTGGGAAAGGGTGCTCTGCACGTTATTAAAGGCCGTCGGCCACAGAGCACTCGTGGGTTGGTGTATCGATGCTGGCAAGCGCGCTCTCTCTATGCATAACATCTGCATGTGTTCCTCCAAAAACAGGTCCTGGATCGTAGTGTAAATAGCAGCGTAGTCGTGTAAATAATGCTCCCTACCGGCTGTATGTTTAGTTTGAGGATTCTTTCCGGATTCGGTTATCCTGTGGGTGTGTTTCTGTGAGGAGAAGGGTGCAACGTCGCAGGGGGACATATTTACTCATTTGTGAATATCTGTAAAACTGTCGCACTCAGGGTAGAGTTAATAGTAGAGGGAACTACATTGCGTGCCACACTAAAGTAGGTAAAAATTTATCGGGTCGGGACGCCCCGAGGGTAGAGAAGGGTGCAATGTTGCGAATATGGAATTTGGCCTCCATATCCGCTTGTAAATATTCCCCTATTTTCCCCAATACTCCCCAACTATCCCCAATCCCCCATTCCCTAGTCCCATTGTCTGTAAACAACAATCAGTAGAGCCGACCTTCCCCTTATTCCCCCATTAAATGTCGTGCCCAGGTCCACCGCACCACACGTAGACAACTTTCGGACATCTTGCTAGTTATTCTTAGTCTATGTCAGTTAAGGCCTCGTTTCCATTAATTATGACTCTTCGTTGCACCAGAATGTGATTATATGGCATCAGTAGTGAGTTTAGGACCTTTCCCATACCTCCTTCCATCTTCTTCCCCAACAATTACAACAACAACAGAGGAGATGGCGGCGGCGCGGGGGAGGATGCGTCCTCACACCGGCTCGATTAGCGCCATTGACCACGCGCTCCACGGGGTTACCACGGAGGGGCTGGCTGTCAGCTCCTCCTCAAGGGCGGAGCCTGGTAACCCCCCGCACCCAATCAGAAGGGCGGACCGATTCCATCTGGGGCGGCGCTAACGAGCCGAGGGCGTGTCACTCCCCGCCGGATATACGCGGCCCCGCGCCGGATGTGACGTCAGATGCGCCCCCAGCTGAAGAGAAAGAAGGACCTGCGAGCGCTGAGAGAGATGCGCCCCGCCTGGGAAAGAACGTTACCTCCGAGCGCTGTGACCTCCCCGCATCTTTGGACCGGACTGTACCCTGCCTTGAGCCAAGAGTGCACCTTGAGCCATCGCTACTTGCCTTTCCTTGCCATCAATCCCCGTGTGAGTCAGCCGTTGTCCCGCTTACCTGTCGTCTGTCCGGGGTTAAGATAAGCCTGTGTCTAAGTGCCCATCTTTTCTGTGCTTTACCTCTAGCCCCTGTAATCTAACCTTTTCCGTACGAATATACTTGAGAATCGAAACATTGGTGTCTGTCATTATAATCCAGCCGTGTGTCTTCTTTTTCCTTATTGATCCAGCGTAGCGCGGCTCCGTCAACGTTCGAGTACAATCGGGTAATTTGTGCGGACACGACGGCCATTCCGCTCGGCCCACCTTAACATCAAAGTCGTGTCTGTAACAATACATTTGTGTGCCTGTATATTGTATAAGACATTTGTGTGCATGTATATTGTATAATATATTTGTGTACATGTATAATAACCTTTGTGTACACGTATCTTATTATAATAGAGCAAACGTATATGGTTGTGTCGTTATGTCGTTATATTTATATGAGATGAAAACGTCTTCTTCTTCAAATAAAATACCACCCTCTTAATTAACCCTCTTAATTGCGTTAAGGCTGCTGAGACCCCTCAGACCTTTGATGACCCTTTAATTCCCCGAAGACCCTAAAGACCCAAAACACCCAAAATACCCTTCAAGGCCCTGAGGCTCAAAAAGACCCTGAATACCCAAAAACACAAAAGACTCCAAAGACACAAAAGACCCCGAAGACCCAAAACACCCCGAAGACCCAAAACACCCCGAAGACCCAAAACACCCCGAAGACCCAAAACACCCCGAAGACCCAAAACACCCCGAAGACCCAAAACACCCCGAAGACCCAAAAGACACCGAAAACCCAAAACACCCGAAGACCCAAAACACCCCGAAGACCGTAAACACCCCGAAGACCCAAAACACCCCGAAGACCCAAAAGACCCCAAAGACCCAAAATACCCCAAAGACTCCAAAGACCCTTAAATACCCTTAAATACCCCAAACATCCCCAAAGACTCTTAAAGACCCAGAGGAAACAAAAGACCCTTAAGACCCAAAAGCTTCTGAAGACACCAAAGACCCAAAAGACCCTGAAGACCCAAAACACCTCATAGACCGAAAATACCCTTAAAGGCCCTAAGGATCCAAAAGACCCGAAAGACCCAAATGGCCCTGAAGACCCAAAAACACCATGAAGACCCAAAAGACACCGAAATGGTCAAAGATGCCTACCCCTCTGAAACGACGTGTGGTGAGGCACGCGGAGCGCACCGAGTCATGCTAGTGTTGTATAATAAATTTGTGTACATGTGTAATAACCTATGTGTACATGTATAATAACCTTTGTGTGCATGTATATTGTATAATATATTTGTGTACATGTATAATAACCTTTGTGTACATGTATATTGTATAATAAACTCGTGTACACGTCGACGAAGGTACCAAGCTGTTTGCTTTGCCCTCCACACCTGAGGATTGAAATACGAATCTAAACCCGGAGCAGCGGCTCCCCTTCTTCCCGCCCATCATTCCGCATCACACCTCAACGCTAACAGGTTCGTCCTCTGCGGGCGAACCGTGCGACAACTCCCTCTCCATGCCAACGCAACCCCTCACCGTGCACCTCTCCTCCAAAAACCAGCACAACCACTCACCATACCCCTCCTCTCATAAGACCACCATAACCACTCACCATGCCCCCCCCCCCCTCACCCTCCCATTTCCAGCACAACCACTCACCACGTCACCTTCCCCTCACCCTCCCATTTCCAGCACAACCACTCACCACGTCACCTTCCCCTCCCCTCCCATGTCCAGCACAACCACTCACCACGTCACCTTCCCCTCCCCTCCCATGTCCAGCACAACCACTCACCACTTCACCTCCCCCTCACCTCCCATGTCCAGCACAACCACTCACCATGCCCCCTCCCCTTCCATGTCCAGCACAACCACTCACCACTCCCCCTCCCCTCCCATGTCCAGCACAACCACTCATCACGTCCCCTCCCCTCCCATGTCCAGCACAACCACTCACTGTGCCTCTCTCCTCCCATGTCCAGCACAACCACTCACCACGCCCCCTCAACTCCCATGTCCAGCACAACCACTCGCCACGGCCACGGCCACGCCCTCTCCCCTCCCATGTCCAGCACAACCCCTCACTGTGCCTCTCTCCTCCCATGTCCAGCACAACCACTCACCACGCCCCCTCAACTCCCATGTCCAGCACAACCACTCGCCACGGCCACGCCCTCTCCCCTCCCATGTCCAGCACAACCACTCACCACACCGTCTCCCCTCCCATGTCCAGCATAACCATTCACCACACCCATTCCCCTCCCAATAGCAGCACAACCCCTCACCGTGCCTCTTCCCCCACGTATGAGAACCACTCTACCCCTCTCCGGGCAGATAATGCGACGCGTACACGGACAAGAGCCACGGCACGCAGTCGAGTATACATCGGACAACTCGGGCGGGAAACACATTTGAAGCCATTGATTTGTCCTCATTAGTGCGGGATTCTCGTCCATGCCATCACATGTGTCAAGTGTGTGTTTTCGTCTCACTTTCCTATTTCCCATTTCACACCACCACACACGTGTAATAAAGGTAGTAATGTGGTATTTATCATTTGCGCGTACATTATGACAAAATAAAGAATTAAGACCCTTTCTCAATTATATATCTTTCCAAACTCGACGTCATACATCGTGATCTTTAATTAACCAATCGCTTGTAAAGCCTCAAATTTGGGATAAAAACTGCTTTTCGATCGCGTTCATGGACCCATGGGCTATGATTTTTGGCGGGAACATTTTCAGTGAGGGTGTTCGTTGTGACACCGTTGGGTGCAACTCGTGTGACATGACATGGCATGTGATAAGATAACTGTTCCCATAAGACAAGTATGATCGGTAATAGGGTCTGATCCGAATATGGCAGACACCCCACCATGGGGTTGCGGGTACAAACCGCATGGCTCCCGACTTGAACCACGTGCGCGATTTGTGGTTTCCTCTGGTCTGCACTTCCTTCCACCTTCTCTCTCGAAGGCAACGGCGGAACAAGTTCGTACATGCTGTACGTTCGTGCGCGAACCCTGCACGCGGTCTGTGCTCCGCGTCGTGTGTACCTCATCCGTACAAATGCGCGCGCACTCTGCATCAATCTCACGCACGTTTTCTTGCACGACGAATGTGCGTCTGTTTTGCGTACGTGATAAATATACACGTACACGCTGTGTGCCGCATACGTGCGGTATGGGTCGTGCTGCAAACGTTTTATGTCCGTGCTGTGTCCATGCGTGCGTTTTGTACTGACTCGTCCTCTGCTAATCATATACACACACTGACACACGCATACAACGTGGGACATTCATTGCTGGTAGAATGTGCCACGTGCATGCCTGATATCGTGCGTGTGTGCGTGGTGTGTGTGTGTGTGTGTGTGTGTGTGTGTGTGTGTGTGTGTGTGTGTGTGTGTGTGTGTGTGTGTGTGTGTGTGTGTTGCAGGAGTGGGTGGGTGTGGTTTTGCATGAATGGGTTTTTGTTTGAGTGGTGCATGTTGTAAGAGTAGGTGATCGGTTGTTTTTTTTGGGTTTTTTTGGCGTGTGATTGAGTGGATGAGGGGCTGTGGATTCTGGGAGTGGAGGCGGTTTTGTTGTTGTAGTCTGTGTTCTCACTGGCTGTGGGTGGGGGTATGTATGCATGCAGGTGTAGTTGCTGCATGTGGAGGTGTATGTGCCCCTGCTGGCCCACCTCAGCTGACCGTATTGAGGTGAAAGGGCCGAAACGGGATGATGCTGAGGCCCTCGACTGAGGCCCCGGTCAGCGAGGCACACTTGTGAACAGGTGTGTTTTGAAATTATATATATATACAGTCACATGAAAAAGTAAGTACACCCCATGTAAAGTTTTGACTTTTTCAACATATTTCAACATACAGCTATTTGATCTTCATTTCAACAATATTGATAGATAAAGGTGATATAATATAACAAATATCATGAAACATTTACATTTTGTAGTCCATTGTATAATTTATATAAACATAAATGCAAATTTTGCATGTGGAAAAAGTAAGTACACCCCCCTACATTTATCACTACTTCAAATATCTAAAATTAGAATCAGGTGCACCAGCTCAGATGCAAATGATTAGAACATCGTTAGAGAGGGTCTTGGAGGAACCTGTCTTATATAAACCTCAGACATTTAGTTTGGTTTGCTCTTTGTTGTTGAAGTGTGCGGCGTCACCATGCCTAGATCAAAAGAGCTCTCTGAGGCCTTCAGAAAGAAGGTTATAGATGCCTATGAGTCTGGGAAGGGATTTAAAAAGATCTCCAAACAGTTTGAAATCAATCATTCGACTGTCCGGAAGATCATCTACAAGTGGAGAAGATTCCAAACAACTGCCAACTTGTTCAGGCCAGGCTGCCCCAGCAAGTTCAGCCCGAGAGCAGACCGCAAGATGCTGAAAGAAGTCTCTAAGAACCCCAGAATGTCATCACGTGACCTACAGGTAGCTCTTGCCACTGTTGATGTCAAAGTGCACGAGTCTACCATTAGAAAGAGGCTGCACAAATTTGATCTACATGGGAGGTGTGCCAGGAGGAAACCTTTGCTGTCCAGAAAGAACATCAGAGCAAGACTAAAGTTTGCCAATGAACACCTCGGCAAAGACCAGCACTTCTGGAACAATGTGCTCTGGACAGATGAGTCAAAGGTAGAGCTATTTGGCCACAGTACCAGAAGACATGTTTGGCGAAAACCAAAGACAGCATTTGACCACAAGAACCTGATACCAACTGTAAAGCATGGTGGTGGAAATATTATGGTTTGGGGCAGCTTTGCTGCATCAGGGCCTGGGCATCTCACCATCATAGAATCCACTATGAATTCTTCATTGTATCAGAGGGTGCTTGAGGATAATGTGAGGCCATCTGTCGGCAAGTTGAAGCTCAACCGAAGGTGGACCTCGCAACATGACAATGACCCTAAACATACCAGTAAATCCACCAAGGAATGGCTGAAAAGAAAGAAATGGAGGGTTCTGGAATGGCCAAGTCAAAGCCCGTATCTAAATCCCATCGAGATGTTGTGGGGGGATTTGAAACGAGCTGTGAATGCAAGAACTCCCTCAAACATTGCACAGCTGAAAGAATTCTGCATGGAGGAGTGGGCAAAAATTTCTCCCAGTCGATGTCAGAGACTGGTAGACAGTTATAAGAAATGCCTACTTGAGGTTGTTTCTGCCAAAGGGGGCAATACCACCTATTAGAGCCAAGGGTGTACTTACTTTTTCCACATGCGAAATTTGCATTTATGTTTATTTAAATTATACAATGGACTACAAAATGTAAATGTTTCATGATATTTGTTATATTATATCACCTTTATCTATCAATATTGTTGAAATGAAGATCAAATAGCTGTATGTTGAAATATGTTGAAAAAGTCAAAACTTTACATGGGGTGTACTTACTTTCTCACATGACTGTACATATATATATATATATATATATATATATATATATATATATATATATATATATATATATATATATATATATATATATATATATATATATATATATATATAGTGTTGCGGTTTTGTGTTTTTACAAATAAAGGTTAATTTCCCCTCATAGTTGGTCACACTACAACATGTAGCCTCGTTTAAGCTCAGTTATTTCTTAGTAAGTGTAAGTGTAGACCTTTCCTATGTTTAGTTTATGTTGAGTAGAATAATGAGAGTTAGGTCTCCTTCCAATGCTTATGCCGCCTCGATGCTTTGAGTTTTGGCGCAAATTACCACAAGGCCGGCCTGACAAGTCGATCCAGGCCGAAGGAAGGCGGGACAGAAGGAGTGGGGAGTGACCGGTAAGCACGAGCCGCCAATCAGGGCTCGAGGGGAGTGGCTTGCCACTGCGTCAAAAGGCGTGGTTTGGAACATTCGAGACGGGCCAGGGCGTGGCAATATAACCCTGTGCCCGAAGCCCCCACCTCAGTTATGGGGAGAGGCGCTTGTCAGTTATGAGCCGGGTCCTCTGTTGAACAAGTTATGAGCCGGAGTCCTCTGTTGAACTAAGTTGTGAGAGTCGGTTCGGAGCGCCAAGTTGTGGGAAGGGAGGCAGACGAGTTACAAGTTGAGTTCTCGGTTGAGCTTGAGTCAGATCCTCTGTTGAGTTACGAGAGTGAAAGCGCGCCGTTGTATTAATCGCGCTGTGAAGGACCACCGTGCCAGGCGAGAGACGCGCATATTTTCCTGCCTACCTTTATCGAGATACGCGCCGCGAGGATCCCTTCCGCTTGCCTGCCTGCCTTCGTCGGGGGACGTGCTATGACTGCAAGAGGGCCACGCCGGGTGCGCTGTTCCTGAACGACCAAAGCCGGCGCGTTCAGCGCATGAACAATTCCTCCTTCATTCCCCCCTGTGAGTGTGAATGGGCTCATTGTCTGGAGCGATAAGTTAAGACTGACTAAGATCTGCCTTGTGTCTCTGCTCCTTCTACCAATCCTTGTGTAAATAATAATAATTAAACCTGTTATTTCTTTGATTCGACCGTCTCGTGTTTTCCATCATTGACTTAGCATGGTACGAACTATATCGCTCTGATCGGGTTCCAATACCAAGGTAACTGCACGGACCACGTGGTGCGCCATCCGCTCGTGTGCACTCAAATTACGTGTGATTCGCGCGAGACTTGATCCCCGCTTCCTCGGCGGCGTGGGTACTTAGGTACGTGCGAACATTGTCCCGAAACCCTGTCCCGTGTCCGACCGGAAGTGGCGACTCGAGTCTCGCGGTTGCGACGACCCAAGGAGAACAAGGGGCTTAATCTCCCCTTGGTAAGGGAACGGGGTCACGCAAAACCATAACATTTGGTGTCAGGAGTGGGGCACCTGCACATGCAGTTTCACAAAATGGTTACTGACAATGTATTTACTTTTGATAACATGTGAATGCATGTGTATGCACATGGGAAATACAGTTTAAATGTGTTATTACATCGCATGTAAAATGTGACTTGAAGAGCTCAAATCCTCTCCCTCCCACATCACGCACACAGGGGAGAGTGGGTCACATCCACACATGTACACACACACACACACACACACACACACACACACACACACACACACACACACACACACACACACAATTAATTGTACAGTATTGGTTGTTCCTAAACTTAAATATATATAATTTAAAGGATTGTTGTAAATGATGTTAATTTCACAACATCCCATATTCAACTATATTTAAATTGTAAACCTCAAACATAGTTTCTCCACCTAAAGCAAGAACGTCAACCTGTAAGCAATTGAAAACCCGTAATTAACCAGAGGGTGCACACACACACACACACACACACACACACATATACAGTCACGTGAAAAAGTAAGTACACCCCATGTAAAGTTTTGACTTTTTCAACATATTTCAACATACAACTATTTGATCTTCATTTCAACAATATTGATAGATAAAGGTGATATAATATAACAAATATCATGAAACATTTACATTTTGTAGTCCATTGTATAATTTAAATAAACATAAATGCAAATTTCGCATGTGGAAAAAGTAAGTACACCCCTACATTTATCACCACTTCAAATACCTAAAATTAGAATCAGATGCACCAGCTCAGATGCAAATGATTAGAACATCGTTAGAGAGGATCTTGGGGGAACCTGTCTTATTTAAACCTCAGACATTTAGTTTGGTTTGCTCTTTGTTGTTGAAGTGTGCGGCGTCACCATGCCTAGATCAAAAGAGCTCTCCAAGGCCTTCAGAAAGAAGGTTATAGATGCCTACGAGTCTGGGAAGGGATTTGAAAAGATCTCCAAACAATTTGAAATCAGTCATTCGACTGTCCGGAAGATCATCTACAAGTGGAGAGGATTCCAAACAACTGCCAACTTGTTCAGGGCAGGGCGCCCCAGCATGTTCAGCCCGAGAGCAGACCACAAGATGCTGAAAGAAGTCTCTAAGAACCCCAGAATGTCAACACAGGACCTACAGGTAGCTCTTGCCGCTGTTCATGTCAAAGTGCACGAGTCTACCATTAGAAAGAGGCTGCACAAATTTGATCTACATGGGAGGTGTGCCAGGAGGAAACCTTTGCTGTCCAGAAAGAACATCAGAGCAAGACTAAAGTTTGTCAATGAACAACTCGGCAAAGACCAACACTTCTGGAACAATGTGCTCTTGACAGATGAGACAAAGCTAGAACTATTTGGCCACAGTACCAGAAGACATGTTTGGCGAAAACCAAAGACAGCATTTGACCACAAGAACCTGATACCAACTGTAAAGCATGGTGGTGTAAATATTATGGTTTGGGGCAGCTTTGCTGCATCAGGGCCTGGGCAGCTCACCAGCATAGAATCCACTATGAATTCTTCATTGTACCAGAGGGTGCTTGAGGATAATGTGAGGCCATCTGTCGGAGAGTTGAAGCTCAACCGAAGGTGGCCCTTACAACATGACAATGACCCTAAACATCTTACTATAATTCACCAAATGTCCGTCCGTCTGTTCGAAGGTACCATAAAAACTGCTGAACCGACCGCAAAGTATTTTGGGTGGATAATCCTGGGACCCCTGGGAGTAAAATAGGCTATTTAGTTTTCCCAATTTCAGCTTTGGTCTCCAGCATTCTCAGGTTTGGACTCCCGCATATCATTCGCGTTCGCATAACGTTTATTGTGACGATGTTCTCATTGTGATGTTTCAGATTTAGTCTCCAGCATTCTGAGGTTTGGACTCCCGCATAACATTCACGTTCGCATAACGTTCATTGTGACGATGTTCTCATTGTGACGTTTCAGCTTTAGTCTCCAGCATTCTCAGGTTTGGACTCCCGCATAACATTCGGGTTCGCATAACGTCCATTGTTCTCATTGTGACGATGCACAAACGGTTGCACCCGGGAAAACAACATGTCTCCATCGATCGCTAACAGATCGCTGTCTCCATCGATCTTGCCAAGGCCGTAACAGCTATCGGCTCAAAATCCTTTTAACTGTTGATTTGGTACAGTTACACGTATCGGGAATTTGGTACACGTGTCGGGAGTACATACGACATAGCGATTGTGAACACTATTATCGATCACGATTCACGATCACGATCATAGTGTATCGATCACGATTTGAAACACGATGGAATAATATTTACCGATATGAACAGTGATGTGGCTTGTATTGAAATTCTAAAGATACTGTTTAGATTTTGATGATTTGCGTGTGATATGATTCAACGGATGTTTATATGAATCGTTTAAAATAAAAATAAAAACCTTCAATTTCTGATATTTTGCTATCGCCATATGCAGATTGGCCACGGTCCCACGATCGATGTTTCTATACGTGAACGTACCCGTTTGTTTGCGAACGGGTACGTTTTTCATGGAAGTCCTTCACGAACTTGCTGTCCATGTCTGACGTGCGACTGAAGGTGCTACAGGAATGTGTCATAGTTTAAACCAATCATAATACTGTTACGTGGTCCCCTCAGTGACTACCTGGTCTCGGTGACCCCCGGACCGTGAGAGGAACTTCGCCAGAAAGTTGTATCACATATGCGCTTTCGCCACGCAATCCATATGAATTCCACCCAAGAGAAAACTGAGTTTCAATGATATAATTCAAGGGTAATGATACCATACAATTTCAATGCTACAATCAAGGATATTTTCCCCGAGCAATCCACCATCAACAAGTCACAATCCACAATCAATCCCCTAGATGATTAAGATGGCCATCTTATATATGTGTGTCCCCTTTTGTACTCACGACCCCCTTTTGGTCTCTGTCCCTCACAATGTCTCTGGGCCCCTCCTGACCAAGATGATGGTCGGCTTCGCCGCACTCGGGCGGTTGAACGAACCCCGGGTGGACGTTTTTCCACCGGGCAGGTATCGTACCGGGGACCACGGCTGCAGCCCCCTCGTGGCCACGCGAAGCGGGTACTGTAAAGCAAGCAAAAGCCACACGCCGCTTGCACCGCGTTTTAGGCCCCAACGTGCGACCCGTACGCGTCTTTGTAGACGGTGCCGCGAACGGTGCCAGAAGCTGGGTCGGTGCACGGCCCCACGGCAACTTGACGCGTCCACCGGGTAGGTACACGTCCCGGTAACTCCTCTCGCCAGACGGGCTTGGGAACGCCGCTTTTCCACACGGCTCAATCGATCCCACCTCTCGTCGGAGCGGGGCGAGGAAGAAGAATCCTCGTCGCTTTTCTTCCTCGTGTCTTTTCCTCTTCCGTTTCCGGTCTCTTTTTCAGAAGGGCTCCTGACCCTCCAACCACAACAACCCTTAATCTACTACACATTGATAAGCAAAGACCTGAATGATAATTCACATACATTCCCATAAATATTTAACACTCCCCCCCTTCAAGAAAGAAAGTTTGAACCCAGCGAAAACTTTCTTTGCCGGCCAACTTGGATAAACAAACCAGGTAACTCAACCCCCAAATCATCCGTTCCCCTGGGCAACAATTATCACAACTCAAAAATAAAGCAACAAAATTTCACAAAACCCCCAGAGATTTTCAAAGGTAATTCACTCTGGACAAAGCACCAGCAACGACATTGTCCCTGCCCTTTACATGTTCAATTTCCCGTTGGACTCCTACCAAGCCAAACTCCATCTCATGACCCTCTGACTTTGACTGTCAGTTTCTTGTGAATGAAGGTTAAGGGGTTGATCAAAGATCCAAAGTTAAGCAACTCGATAGCACTTTTTCCGGGAGGCCAAGCCGAGTATTCACTACATGGATGCCTTTAGGAACGTGGAGTTCACGGTTAGTCCGTGCAGGAAAGTTCTCTACATGGACGCCTTGAGGAACGTGGAGTTCACGGTTAGTCCGTGCATGAAAGTTCACTACATGGACGCCTTTAGGAACGGGGCGTTCACGGTTAATCCGTGTAGGAATCTTGGCTCGGCGGCTCCGCCGCCTTCAGTGCTTCAGCTTTTCAGAACTTCCCTAATAATTATGGGGGGACCGCTTGTCACTGTAGTCCCAAATATAGCGGTCTCCTTCTCGGCCACTACTTTGACAATCCTTCCTTCGGGAGCTGCCGTAACTCAGGGAGCCTCCATAATAATATTGATTGCGGCCACCACCAAAACTACCACCCAGTTGTACTCTCCTGTAGACCTCTCGACGCCTACGAAATGCCTTCCCTACTGTTATGGTCCGACCCTCCAAATCCTTGCCATTCCAATTCTTCTCTGCCTCTCTGGCGTCTTTTGGGCTTGCAAACGTGACAAAGCCGAACCCTCTTGACTGTTGCGTTTCCCTGTCTCTTACCAACCGCACTTCCACCAGCGGCCCATATCTGTTGAAGACAGAGGTCAGAACTTCTTCCTCTGTTTTGAAGTTCAGTCCCCCTACAAATAACTTGGTACTTTTGTCGCCATCCCGAGCTGGTGTGGTGTTATTTTCCCTGCTGGGAAATTACCAACCCTCAGGTTACCATAAACTTGACCCCCGGCCAAATCATTCCCGATAACCACAGATACACCCTCTACAGGAAGTGTGGCTTGTAAACCGACGGTGACCGGTCCTGACACCAAATCGGACTCCAAATGGATGACATGAAGTGGAGCACTAACACCGCCCCCGATCCCCTGTAAATGAACACTATCCCCCGTTGCCGTCTCCTCGGACCATGGCAAAATGCCTTCAAGCATTAAAGATTGATGTGCTCCTGTGTCCCTCAATATCCTAACCGGTCTCCGGTTCGTCGAGGCTCCATCCAGTGACACAAACCCCTCTGAAATAAATGGTTGGTAACCCTTTTGATGGCGATTTCTCACAATGGCCATTGCATTTGGAGTCGTAATAGTCGGACTCTGCTCTGGGTCTTCCCTTTTCATGCGGTAACAACTGGACATCAAGTGTCCAGGTTTCTTGCAAAAAGCGCAAGTAGGCCCGGAGGAAAAACTCGTGGTCTGCCTCGGGTCCCCCGAAATATAAGTTTGTCTTGGGCCCGCATCCCTCTGATTTCGAACAGGTGGGGTATCCGCGTTGTCCCCATAATCCTCTCGAGGCCGCCGCCATGTATTGTCGTTCTCCGCACCTGCTGTTCCCCACCTCCCCTGCGGAGATCTAGGCGAGGAGTTAGGTTCGTGGACCCCTATTCGGTGGGTTAAGGCATAATCATCTGCCATGGTGGCTGCGTCCCACAACTTTGGTACTTTCTTTTCCTGCAGTTACACTTTGATGTCCTCGTGGACACACTGCTGAAATTCCTCCACCAGGATCAAGTCACGCAATGCTTCGAAGTCTTTCCCGACTCCTTTTGACTCACACCACCGATCAAACATGTTTTCTTTCACTCTGGCAAATTCCACATGGGTCTCACTCTCCCTCTTCCTGGCATTCCTGAATTTTTGCCTGTAAGCTTCCGGAACCAACTCATAGGCTTTGAGGATGTGTTTCTTCAGTACCTCATAATCTGCACATTGGTCCATTGGTAGCGCCGAATAAATCTCTTGAGCTTTTCCCACCAGCACCCTTTGCACTAGTATGGTCCAGGGCTCCTCCGGCCAGTTTAATTGTCGAGCCACTTTCTCAAAGTGTGGAAAAAATTTCGCGACTTCCTTTTCACTGAACGGTGGAACCAGCCTCACATGTCTGCCCACATCCCAGGTTTTCTGGTTAGGTGTCGACCCCGTCAGCAAGGGTGGTACCGCTCCCCGTTCTCTCATTAACTCCAGCTCCTTGAATTTAATTTCCTGCTGAAGCTCCATGTCACGTTCCTTTAATTCCCTTTCCGCTTTTCTCTCCTCTGCTTCGAGGTCCCTTGCAGCTCTCCTCTCCTCTGCTTTTCTCCCTTCTAACCTTTCCTGGAGTTCTCGTTCCACTCTCCTTTCCTCTGCTTGTTTATCTTCTCTCCTCTCTTCTGCTTTCCTTTCTTCTTCTTTAATCCGTTCCTGGCTCCGTAATTGCAACTCCAGTTTCCGGAGCTCAACATCTTCTGGTTCTTCGGGTAGCCACTCCCAGGCTAACTCGTCCCATGTTCCTAATCCCACCATAGACTGTATCACCGTGGTCTGCAACTCTGCCTTCCTCAAATTAGTTCGGACCTCCAAGTTAAAATGTTTGGCCAATTTCAAGAGGTCCGCTTTTAGTAACGCTCGGAACTGTGCCTCACTAGGTGTTACCGCAAAGTTCTGTGCAACAAACGCCATGGTGACTATCGTTAACACCTGTTAACCTTCACCCAAGACTTTACCACAATTTCAAAAAATTTACCAATTAATAATTAATTAATAAATTTTAATTAATAAAATTATTATTTTATTATGTTATACAATTTTAGATCCCGGACGTAGACCCAATTGCGAATCCGCAAATCGTAATTTGGACGAGCCCCCAATTCTGTTACGTGGTCCCCTCGGTGACTACCTGGTCTCGGTGACCCCCGGACCGTGAGAGGAACTTCGCCAGAAAGTTGTATCACATATGCGCTTTCGCCACGCAATCCATATGAATTCCACCCAAGAGAAAACTGAGTTTCAATGATATAATTCAAGGGTAATGATACCATACAATTTCAATGCTACAATCAAGGATATTTTCCCCGAGCAATCCACCATCAACAAGTCACAATCCACAATCAATCCCCTAGATGATTAAGATGGCCATCTTATATATGTGTGTCCCCTTTTGTACTCACGACCCCCTTTTGGTCTCTGTCCCTCACAATGTCTCTGGGCCCCTCCTGACCAAGATGATGGTCGGCTTCGCCGCACTCGGGCGGTTGAACGAACCCCGGGTGGACGTTTTTCCACCGGGCAGGTATCGTACCGGGGACCACGGCTGCAGCCCCCTCGTGGCCACGCGAAGCGGGTACTGTAAAGCAAGCAAAAGCCACACGCCGCTTGCACCGCGTTTTAGGCCCCAACGTGCGACCCGTACGCGTCTTTGTAGACGGTGCCGCGAACGGTGCCAGAAGCTGGGTCGGTGCACGGCCCCACGGCAACTTGACGCGTCCACCGGGTAGGTACACGTCCCGGTAAGTCCTCTCGCCAGACGGGCTTGGGAACGCCGCTTTTCCACACGGCTCAATCGATCCCACCTCTCGTCGGAGCGGGGCGAGGAAGAAGAATCCTCGTCGCTTTTCTTCCTCGTGTCTTTTCCTCTTCCGTTTCCGGTCTCTTTTTCAGAAGGGCTCCTGACCCTCCAACCACAACAACCCTTAATCTACTACACATTGATAAGCAAAGACCTGAATGATAATTCACATACCTTCCCATAAATATGTAACAATACAAACAATTATTATGCACAAATGTATTTGTAATATGCATGATATTACATTTTATGAACTGAAGTTGGAGATTTAAGTTGAATTTAAAAAAATAAAAAAAATAAAAAAAACAAAAAAAAACATTTCCCAAAAATTTCAAAAACAATACCCTTAGGAAATATACATGGGAGAGATAGGTGCATACCAAAAGTTTGGTACGATTTCACAAAAGTTTGAGGGAGTAGTTCAGTGACAACACAGACACTGCCCAGATATATAGATACATAGATAGATGGCAGTACCTGTGTTGCTGTTTTGTCATTGTTTAAACCAATCATAATACAAACAATTATTTTGCACAAATGTATTTGTAATATACATGATATTACATTTTATGAACAACTGAAGTTGGAGATTTAAGTTGAAAAAAAAAATGCATATTTTCTTTCAAAACAAAAAACAAAAACATTTTCCCCCAAATTTCAAAAACAATACCCTTAGGAAATACACATGGGAGAGATAGATGCATACCAAAAGTTTGGTACGATTTCACAAAAGTTTGAGGGAGTAGTTCAGTGACAAGACAAGACAAGACAGACACCGCACAGATATCTATATAGATATATATGCACACACATATATATATATATATATATATATATATATATATATATATATATATATATATATATACATACATATATATATATATATATATATATGTATATATATATATATATATATATATATATATATATATATATATATATATATATATATATATATATATATATACTTACGGTTTTAGAACCCACACTTTTGTAAATAAATAATCACTTGTAAATATGACATTAAAGGTTAAAGGTTGCACCCCTAGTTAGTCAAGCAACACGTAGGCCACCATAGGAACTCAGTTATTTCATTATTATGTGTTTTAGATAAGGCCGTGTTTCCAATAGTTGAATCTGCGTTGTGTCAATCAAATAAGGAGTAGGTCCCATTTCATTTCGTCCATTTTGCGACCTCCCTCTCCAAGCGCCCCGTTACGCGCCTTGCCAGCAGCGTTCGCTGCCTTAGCGCTCGCTCAAGCGCCGCCATTAACCATGCGGTCGGCCCAAGGAAAAAGGGGGCGGAACGCCAAGAACCAGGTGTGGCCTGTCAACCAGCCATCAAAGGCGTGGCCGGTAAGCCGTCACCACCCAACCATGGCTGAGGGAATATCACCGATGGGCGTGGCTTTATGAAGCACGGAGTGATCTTGGCTCGCGTGATTTTAGCGCGAACGAAAAGCCCTTTCACAGGACTGGTGAGAGAGCGCGCATTGTAACGGACTTGAGGGCTTGGTTGGACTTGTTGAAGGCGCACGCATTACAACAGAGGATTCACTCGCTGGCGCTGATAACGAACTTGAGAGGGAGTGCGTTTGGCACGCTGGTGCAGTTATTACGTACGCTGAAGGACACCAGCCTCCCCCCGCTATATGTTAGGTCCGCTCGCGTTGAACGACACGCGGAGCTGCCTGCCGGGTTTCGTGCACTGGACTGGAGTGGACCGAAGCCTGGACCCCATCGCCTGGACCATCTACCTGGACCTTCCACCCTACCAGCTACAATCCCCGTGTGAGTGTGTATGTTTGTCTGGGGTCATAAGTTAAGACTGAAATAAGACTGCCCTGTGTCCTGCTTCTTCCTCTTCCTTTCCTGTACCTCCTTTCATTTCCTCTTCTCTTGAATATTTGTTAATAAACCCATCTTTGTTCTTCCTACTTTCTGGTTTCCTCTCCATCCGATCGCATCCGTCCTTTTCCATCATTGGCTAAACGTGGCACGATTAGGAACCGCTAGAATCGGGTTTAGAGTCATTGTTAACGGCTCGGATCGCGGATTGCTAACCGCTCGGCATTTTCCATCTTATCCGTGGTTCGAGCGGGAGTTATTTCCCTGCTTTTTCGGTCGGGTTAGGAATTAGGTATTTGGGACGAAACTGACCAATCACCCTACCTAATACCGACCGGAAGGAGCGTATAACTTCCAGGACTCGGGTCGGCCAGGTAACAAGACAAGGGGATTAACCCCCCTTGATAAGGGGAGCGCCGACCCCCGAGATCCGTGACAATATATATATATATATATATATATATATATATATATATATATATATATATATATATATATATATATATATATATATATATATATATATACATATATATATATACATATATATACATACATATATATATATATATATATATATACATATATATATACATATATATTGTTGTGGATCTCAAACGTCGGCCTTCCCCTTAACAAGGGGGGATTAATCCCCTTGTCTCTTATCTAGCCGACGTGATCCGTGGCTATGACGTTCCTTCCGGTCAGCGCTGAATAGGGTGGTAGGCCGAATTGTTCCTATTACCTAATTACTAGCGCCTCCCAGGAAGCAAGGAAATAACCCCGCCCGAACCACGGTTGTAGTGGAAACGCCGAGCAATAGCGAGCCGTGATCCGGGCCGTTAACAGGTACTAAACCCGATCCGAGCGGTTGTAATCGTACCACGCTTACCCAATGGAAGAAATCACTAATACGGTCGGATTAAGAAGAAAGGAAGAACAGATTGGTTTATTAACACAATGTACAGTAAAGAAGCAGAACACACAGTGCAGCCTTAGTACAGTCTTAACTTATCCCCTGGACACGGGCCCGTTTCACACTCAGTCACACTCTCAGACACTCACACGGGGATGTACATGGTCAGGGCGATGGTCCCAGGAATGGCGTCCACAGCTCGCTCCGGTCCCCGACTCGCCCCGCGGAGAAGATGGTAGGACGAAGAGGGTTGAGCAAACCGCGGCGTTCCTCACGTGTCGTTGATGCGGACCGGACAATTATCGGGGGAAAGGTACGCTAGGCTGGCGGTTACTTCGCGGCTCAGCCGCGTATGTAATAAACGAACCGGCGCTATATGCGCTCCAAATGCAGTTCAATGCCGAAGCGCCTCTCCCACAAGTCCTCTGCAATGCGCCGCTTCCAATAGTCCTTCAAAGCCAATTCTCAACGAGACCTTTCACAGTCAAAGTTCCCCAGTGAGTTCTTTACACAGGCAATCCTCAACTAGTCATTTAGACAAAAGCCCCTCTCCCAATAGTCCTCTTACAAAGCCCCTCTCTCATCAGTCCTCTTACAAAGCCCCTCTCTCATCAGTCCTTGTGAGGGCTTTGTGCGCGCGCTTATATCACCACGCCTTTACCACACCCGATCAGACCATGTCGCCCGAGCCCTGGTTGGTCGTTGGCTCTTACCGGCTCCGCCCTTGACGTCTGCTTGACGTGGCCACACCCCGACCTCGTGCTCCTCCCCCTTTTCAGGCCTACCTCGTGGCATTTGGCTGGTTTTAGCATCCCAATGCGAGGGGCAATAGCAACAATGGGGCGCAGACTGGATGCTGCCCAACGAGGTAGATTTGGAGGGTGGGCCGCAAAATGAATGGGACCTACTCTTATTTATTTCTTTACACAACGCAGGTATCACTAATGGAAATGGCCTACTCTTAGACATACTATGACATAACTAATGTTCTAAGGTGGCTTACGTGTTGCATGTGGACTAACTATGGGGGCAAACCTTTAACCTTTATTAATCATATATGTACACTTTCTCAGAACCGCAACAATATATGGACTACAGTGTATATAATCAGAAGCTTGAAGCCCTCGCCCTTTCGCCTGAGGATCCTCCCTTCCCCGAGGGCACTCACTCCCTCAAGATCCCTCCCCTCCTCGCACCGGAGATCTTCTTTCCTGCGAGCCTCCTCATGGATGGGGTGGGCAAGAAGAGTGTGTGTGTGTGTGTGTGTGTGTGTGTGTGTGTGTGTGTGTGTGTGTGTGTGTGTGTGTGTGTGTGTGTGTGTGTGTGTGTGTGTGTGTGTGTGTGTGTAGGCAGCCAAGGTTATGGCAGCGTTCCAGTTTAAATATAGAAGCAGCTGCTGCTCCCAACGCGCGTTCCCATTATCTGCGGGCACAGGGAACGCGCGTCAGAGACTGCCGGATCAACCATCAAAGAATGCGTTGAAACACCGAGAGTCGGTGTTGCGAGAATTCCAAATGAATTCCCACATTGTGAATAAGGAGGAGGTTACGAGGTTATCAAACGCGATGCATTGGGTCATCACATCCGTGACGTCTCTCGGCTCGATCTAATCATGAAATTGTTCGCAATTCTTCACTTCAACAAACAAGTTTATAACGGCACGGATTATACACCGGGTTCTTCTTCTTCGCCCATATTAAATGCACTGCACAAGCAAATCCCAGTCAAACCCAACGGACAAGACGCCCAATTGGCCCGTCATATATCCACCGACCACCGTTCACCCCAACTCACCTAATTGAACTTCTTCTTCTTCTTCCTTAAGTTCCGTGGTACCCTTTAAATATTATAGATATATTATTTTAAAGGCCTTTAGAAGACATGATAATTAACCTTCGCTGGATGTTTCAATTGGCACTGGAAGACCTTTCTGAAAGGGTCGTTTGTATTGGGGCAACGCCAGCTGACCTCTTGACCCTACAGTCCGCAGACTCCCAGAGTTCGGCAAAAAATGGCTTTCGAATAAAGGAAGGAACGAACGAATGTGGACGACATTTCCCAGCAATGTCCATTTTGGGGGAGAGTTTGCTGAAGTGATTTGTAAACTGTTCAATAATTTCAAAATCAAACCGCATTCAAAACCCGCATCTTGTATGGAACAAATTAAGTCGTTTGTTCCATAATATGATGATTTCTTTGGAATTCCGTCTCTGGTTGTCCATCTTTGGCGAACCCACGTGCCTGGAACTTCCTTGGGGTAGGTGGAGGAGGGCGGAGGGTCCGTAACTCCTCCTTATTTACTCCCCCTCTACTTCCTTCGAAATCCCCCCATACCCCACCCCTTCTTTCTCCTTCACCTCACTCATTCCATCCTCAATCCGCCTTTCTTCTGCCAAAGCATTAGTTCATTCCCTTCACAAGTTTGTCATTCTTCTCCTTCTCAATATTATTCTTCCTCTTCCACTCGTTTTTTTTTTTTAACGTACTCTTCTTCTCTTCTCTATATTAATCCATAAACTCCGTGCAAGAGTGACGAGTTCAGACGTGACGATCAATTGGAGTGCGCAAACAACGGGTTAGAACCAGAAAAGACCCATGGGTCTTTTAAACGTCCACGTGGCATGTACCTTTCAAATTGATACCATCGGTAAAATCGGTACGGCCTTTTCCCCCTGCCATCCTCATTGCCACCGGGGCGCCTTGTGCAATTGGCTTCTGGCATCTCCATGCCCCCCGGGCATCTCGACGAGTCACCCTTTGCCAGCCTCCCTGTCCCCAGGCCCACGGCACTTAGTGGAGTCTGCCCCTGCCACCCTCCATGCCCGCGAGGCGCCTCTTGCATGGAGTCAGCCCCTGCCACCCTCCATGCCCGTGAGGCGCCTCCTGCATGGTGAGCCCCTGCCACCCTCCATGCCCGTGAGGCACCTAATGCATGGAGTCAGCCCCTGCCACCCTCTATGCCCGCGAGGCGCCTCCTGCACGGAGTCAGCCCCTGCCACCCTCCATGCCTGCGAGGCGCCTCCTGCACGGAGTCAGCCCCTGCCACCCTCCATGCCCGCGAGGCGCCTCCTGCACAGAGTCAGCCCCTGCCACCCTCCATGCCCGCGAGGCGCCTCCTGCACGGAGTCAGCCACTGGCACCCTCCATGCCCGCGAGGCGCCTCCTACACGGAGTCAGCCCCTGCCACCCTCCATGCCCGTGAGGAACCTCCTGCACGGAGTCAGCCCCTGCCACCCTCCATGCCCGTGAGGCGCCTCCTGCACGGAGTCAGCCCCTGCCACCCTCCATGCCCACGAGGCGCCTCCTGCACGGAGTCAGCCCCTGCCATGGAGCGTCGCGTGGCAACGGGTCTGGGCCGCATCAGGGCGAAGTGTCACGCGGCTGAACCCGAGCGGGTCCACGCGGGTCCAAAGTAAAGGGAGAGGTTGATGGCAGGTCTTATTCTTCACCAACAATTTGAATATCCAAATAGGCGATCTCACACACACAAAGCACTTTTATCCCAATAATAAAGCTCATTTTAGCCTTATTAACCTAATGCGAGTTAACCTAATATATTAATCGGTCCCGCCCCGTTTTCTCTCTTTATTGTGACGTCACGTTGATGAAGTCGCGCGCGCGACGTCGCCCTTTGAATCTGCGCCTCGTCGCAAACAATCGCCCCCTCCCCCCCTCGCCCCTCTCCCCTCTCCCACCCCATATCGCACAGATTAATAAACGCGCGCAAACTCTTTAACTGATTACGCAAATAAAGGCGATCATTAAATGGAACAGACGCGATGGGCAAAGCGGGTCCGTGGTAATTATCATGTACGAGCCGTAAACCCGCCCGAACACGTGGCTCAGCCGCCGCCACGACACAGACACCGCATCAGCATGCACGGGGGTGCGGACAGGCGCGGGAAATAGACCCCCATATTACAGGGCATAACGTTATCAATTGAAGCAAAAAAGACCGATTTTCGCACCGAGCTTGCCTATTCCAAGCTGGGAACTGGGACACCGATCACGTGTTCCGACGGGTTCAATTATCGCGCCTCGTGGACGTCCCCAGCCATTTGTCTCTTGTTTGACCGACAAACTTCGATCCGTTCGCACGAGCGAAGCTCGTCCGAAACTACGTCGTGTTTTGACAATCCGGTTTGCAACCAAATGCCGGGCTGCACAGCAGCTGCGGTGCTTTATTGTCATCAAATCCACTCTTTTAGCCCCAGGCTACGAGGCCTGCTCGGTAGGAAAAGAAAAGCCTGCATCCTGTGTGTGTTCTCTCTCTCTCTCGCTCTCTCTCTCTCTCCCTCCCTCCCCCACCTTCCCCCGATACCCTTGTCGCTTCCGCATTCTCTCCGCCCCGTTGTCCTCGCCAGGCACAGACTATCACATGACTGCCTTCTGATCCGGACACCGGTGGTTTCCATAGCAACAGGTGTCCTTGCCCCTGGTATGACGCAACTCCGTCACCATGGCAACCAACCCCAGTATCTTTGGCTTGACCTTCACGGGAAGAGGGCACCAGGGGTGTTGGGGCTTCTTAAAAATATCACGGTGGGTCTAAGAGGCCTGAAAATATGAGTGGACAATGAGGTACCCATTCCTACTCAGGTGACCACCAGCTAGAAATTAAGGAAAGTGGAGATATTCAAAGGTGTCTCCGAGAAAGCCACAATATCCCGAAAGTAACTGTTATGGATTGGCATTTGGTGATGTGGCCAGTATTGTGCCAAGTAGGCACAAAGGCACGCGAATGGTGCACTTTGTGTTCCCGAGACTTTCAGGGCACAGTGTGTGTATACAGATAAGGCTGACACGCCCTCACTGTACCAGCACTAGACCGGCGGGGCACGTTAACACACACACACACACACACACACACACACACACACACACACACACACACACGACTGAACCATTGTATGACCCTGATCATTGCTGTATTGTAAGGTAGGTAATATATAATGCAAATATAGTGTATATAATGTATATATGTATATAAAGTATATAATGTACATATTGTATATATTGTATATAATGTACATATTGTATATAATGTATATATTGTATATAATGTATATATGTACTGTATATAATGTATATATTGTATATAATGTATGTATGTATATAATGTATACATATATATATATTGTATATAATGTATACATATATATATATATATTGTATATAATGTATATATGTAAAAATTATACATAATGTATATATGTATATAATGTATATATGCATATAATGTATATATGCATATAATGTATATGTGCATATAATGTATATAATGTATATATTGTATATATTGCATATAATGTATATATGTATATAAATGAATATATTGTATATATGTATATATGTATATATTGTATATAATGTATATAATGTTTGTATAAATTGTATAAATGTATATAATAGATATATGTATATAATGTATATATGTACATAATGTATATATGTATATACAGTGCATTCAGAAAGTATTCAGACCCCTTCACTTTTTTCATATTTTGTTATGTTGCAGCCTTATGCTGAAATCGTTTAAATTCATTTTTTCCCTCATCAATCTACACTCAATACCCCCATATTGAGTTCCACAGACGGAAGCCTCTCCTCAGTGAAAGACACGTGAAAGCCCGCTTGGAGTTTGCAAAAAAGCACCTAAAGGACTCTCAGACTGTGAGAAACAATATTCTGTTCTGGCCACTCTGCCATAAAGCCCAGATCGGTGGAGTGTTGCAGTGATGGTTGTCCTTCTGGAAGTTTCTCCCATCTCCACACAGGATCTCTGGAGCTCAGCCAGAGTGACCATCGGGTTCTTGGTCACCTCTCTTACCAAGGCCCTTCTCCCCCGATTGCTCGGTTTGGCCGGGCAGCCAGCTCTCGGAAGAGTCCTGGTTGTTCCAAACTTCTTCCATTTAAGAGTTATGGAGGCCACTGTGCTATTGGGAACCTTCAATGCAGCAGATATTTTTTTGTAGGCTTTCCCAGATCTGTGCCTCGACACAATCCTGTCTGTAAGCACTGCAGGCAGTTCCTTCGACCTCATGGCTTGGTTTTTGCTCTGATATGCATTGTCAGCTGTGAGACCTTATATAGACAGGTGTGTGCCTTTCCAAATCATGTCCAATCAATTGAATTTACCACAGGTGGACTCCAATCAAGGTGTAGAAACATCTCAAAGACGATCAAGAGAAATGGGAGGCACCTGAGCTAAATTTCAAGTGTCATAGCAAAGGGTCTGAATACTTATGTCAATGTGATATTTCAGGTTTTTCTTTTTAACAAATTTGCAAAACTTTCTAAAGTCCTGTTTTCTCTTTGTCATTATGGGGTATTGAGTGTAGATTGATGAGGGAAAAAATGAATTTAAACGATTTCAGCATAAGGCTGCAACATAACAAAATGTGAAAAAAGTGAAAGGGTCTGAATACTTTCTGAATGAACTGTCGGGCGCCCCTTTATTATATCTATATTATAATAGCCGTAGATGATTCTGACGGGACGTCTGTCCGGGGTGTGGCTTACTCGGTTTGCAGAGTAGCTCCACCCATAGCTCCACCCATTCTGGGAGAGGCTTCATATCAACAAATATCCACCATTTTATTAACTCGCATAGCTTTGAGGCCTGTTTTGTAGGCCCGTGGTGTCTTGCTCTCTCTCCCAGTTTTATTTCAAATCAAATTCGATAGATCATTTCATTTCTCACAGTCGCTAACATAGTTTTAGACTCGGTTGAAAAAAAACGGGAAGAAAATCCGATGAAAGTTGCCGTTTATAGAACGAAATGAATTCTCAAAAGCCTGTAACTTCAAGGCCATTGAGTGTCTCTCACGCCTTTATCTCCAATCTAACTCACCATCTGATTTCATTTTTAGCGATGGTTTTAGACTCGGTGTCAGCAATAATTGAGAACATTCCACACACGCGGGAAAATGCAGAGATATATTTTTAAAAATCGCGTCATGATGTATCATACACCGCCCAACATGACACCGACGGCAACGTGTGACACCGACGGCAACGGCACCGACACCGACGGCAATAGGTTTATTTGAAATCTTTAATTTTCCACAATATAATTTACTTGCCATTTATCATTTGATGATTATGAGACACTTCCTCTTGAGGATCGTGACAATTCATGCGCTGCGTGGAAACTTCTATTTCCAAAATGAATGAGACGATCGATGAAGAACGCAGACTTGAACAGGATGTAGCAAGAAAACGAATGAGACGGGCGAACGAGTCCATCGACGAACGTCAATGCAAACTTGAACATGATGGAGCAAGAAAAAGAACGAGACGGGAGAAAAACGAGAGAAACGAGACGGGGAAAGCCGATTGGAGAGGCGAGTGAGGAGCGATTGGAGAGGAGAGTGAGGAGCGATTGGAGGGGAGTGTGAGGCGCGATTGGAGGGGAGTGTGAGGCGCGATTGGAGAGGAGTGTGAGGCACGATTAGAGCGGAGCGTGAGGCGCGATTGGAGAGGAGTGTGAGGCGCGATTGGAGAGGAGTGTGAGGCGTGATTGGAGAGGAGTGTGAGGGATTGGAGAGGTGAGGGATTGGAGAGGAGAGGAATGTGAGTGATTGGAGAGGAGTGTGAGGCACGATTGGAGAGGAGTGTGAGGGATTGGAGAGGAGTGTGAGGTATTGGAGAGGTGAGGGATTGGAGAGGAGAGGAATGTGAGGGATTGGAGAGGAGTGTGAGGCATGATTGGAGAGGAGTGTGAGGCGCGATTGGAGAGGAGTGTGAGGAGTGATTGGAGAGGAGTGTGAGGCGCGATTGGAGAGGAGTGTGAGGAGTGATTGGAGAGGAGTGTGAGGCGCGATTGGAGAGGAGTGTGAGGTGCGATTGGAGAGGAGTGTGAGGCGCGATTGGAGAGGAGTGTGAGGTGCGATTGGAGAGGAGTGTGAGGGATTGGAGAGGAGTGTGAGGGATTGGAGAGGAGTGTGAGGGATTGGAGAGGTGAGGGATTGGAGAAGAGAGGAATGTGAGGGATTGGAGAGGAGAGGAGTGCTAGGTGGAGAGAGGAGAGTGTCAGGTGGAGAGAGGAGAGTGTCAGGTGGAGAGAGGAGAGTGTCAGGTGGAGAGGAGTGAGGGGTCACATATTATGTGAAATAAATAAATTGTGTTCATTACACCATTTCTGGATCTGATGATTTGCCAGTAACCATTTTGTAAAAATGAATGTGCAGCATCTAACTCAATATGTCGAAATGTCACACACGTCCATGCCTGTGGGATTCCCACGGGTGACCCCACTAGTCTATATTATAATAGCCGTAGATGATTCTGTCTGTCTGTCTGTTGGGTGTCTGTCCAGGGTGTGGCTTACTCGGTTTGCAGAGTAGCTCCACCCATAGCTCCACCCATTCTGGGAGAGGCTTCGCTTCATATCAACAAATATCCACCATTTTATTAACTCGCATAGCTTTGAGGCCTGTTTTGTAGGCCCGTGGTGTCTTGCTCTCTCTCCCAGTTTTATTTCAAATCAAATTCGATATATCATTTCATTTTTCACAGTCGCTAACATAGTTTTAGACTCGGTTGAAAAAAAACGGGAAGAAAATCCGATGAAAGTTGCCGTTTATAGAACGAAATGAATTCTCAAAGGCCTGTAATTTCAAGGCCATTGAGTCTCTCTCACGCCTTTATCTCCAATCTAACTCACCATCTGATTTCATTTTTATCGATGGTTTTGGACTCGGTGTCAGCAACGTGGGAAAATGCAGAGATATATCTATCTATAATTCCAGTAATCTCTGTGTGTATGTTTGTATGTTTGTATGTTTGTATGTTTGTATGTTTGTATGTTTATCTGTGACCGCTGTTTCTCGACAACCACGGGTCCGATATACTTGAAACTTGCCAGGTATATTGCTGGGGACCTGAGGATGTGCCTTTTCAAGGTTTCATATTAATCGGACAAGTAGTTACCGAGCTATGGCGATTTCTTTACCAAACTCCGCAAGCCGTTCGCTTTGGACCAAACCATTTCATGTAAATAGAGGGGGGGGGATTGTCACCGTACTCGCAAGCCGTTCGCTTTGGACCAAACCATTTCATGTAAATAGAGGGGGGGGATTGTCACCGTACTCGCAAGCCGTTCGCTTTGGACCAAACCATTTCATGTAAATAGAGGGGGGGGATTGTCACCGTACTCGCAAGCCGTTCGCTTTGGACCAAACCATTTCATGTAAATAGAGGGGGGGGATATAATTTTAGATATATATATAGTACGGGCATGCCCTAGTATTTTAAAATACACCATATCACCACCCACCGCCCAACCGCCAACAACCGCCCAACATGTATCATACACCGCCCAACATGTATCATACACCGCCCAACATGACAGACGGCAACATGTCGACATTATCGCTTTTTCTGTGAACCGAGCCGAACCGAATAAACCGAATGAATTCACCGTTTACTTTTGATGACAGTCGTCACAAAACGACATATATTTCTTCGTTTTTATTTCATTCAACATTATTAGCCGGAAGTAAAATATGGTTCAGGAAATTACCGAGAGATATTTCTTCGTTTTTTTATTTATTAGTTATTTGCGCATACACTTTAAATAGGTTTATTTGAAATGTTTAATTTTCACAATGTAATTTATTTTTCATTTGATGATGACGAGACACTTCCTCTTGACTCGTGACAATTCATGCGTTGCGTGGAAACTTCCATTTCCAAAATGAATGACACAGTCGATGAAGAACGCAGACTTGAACAGGATGCAGCAAGAAAACGAATGAGAAGGGCGAACAAGTCCGTCGTCGAACGTCAATGCAGACTTGAACAGGATGCAGCAAGAAAACGAATGAGACAGGAGAACGAGTCCGTCGACGAACGTCAATGCAGACTTGAACAGGTTGCAGCAAGAAAACGAATGAGACAGGAGAACGAGACAGTTGAGGAACGTGAACACAGACTCGCACAGGATGCTGCTGCAACAACGATGAGGAGGGAGAACGAGACAGTTGAGGAACGTGAACACAGACTCGCACAGGATGCTGCTGCAACAACGATGAGGAGGGAGAACGAGACAGTTGAGGAACGTGAACACAGACTCGCACAGGATGCTGCTGCAACAACGATGAGGAGGGAGAACGAGACCGTCGATGAACGCCAACACAGACTCGCACAGCATGCTGAGCAACAAAGACGTTGGAGTGCTCAGCAAACATATACAACCGCAGCCATAATGAATCCGGCCGAAGTATCCGATAATATTGTTCAAGAGCATAATTGCGGTCCAATGACGTCACCATGTGTGTACTGTTCTGCACACCATTTCACAAATGAATCAACAGGACAAGGGGATGGATTTACACTGTGTTGTTCCAAGGGAAAAGTTAAATTGCCTCCACTATTTGCCGTACCTGCTCGACTGCAACAACTTTATCAGGGTGACGATGGAAAATGTCGCAACTTCCGAGACAATATCCGGAATTACAATTCGGCATTAGCTTTTGCATCAATGGGTGCTCAGATCTCATCTCCTCCAGGAAATGGACCGTACTGTTTCAAAATCCACGGTCAAATTTACCATCGCTGTGGTCCATTACATGTACATGGACAAGCACAATTTGCACAATTATTTATTTTGGATACAGCTCAAGCTACAAAGGAACGTATGAATCGACCTGAGAATCACAGATGTTTGCAAGAATTGATGGCAGAACTGCACAACATACTATCTGACGTTAATCCTTTACAAGGATTATGTTACAGGGGCTATGTAACATTATGTCACATGTTACAAGACTATGTTCGAGCGTGAACAGGAAGAAATCAGGAAAGCTGTCCTTGAAGATCGCCTCCCTTCTACCTTGGAAATGCATTTTCGTCGACTGTGTGCAGACGACCAAAGACGTTACAACATACCAACTGCTGATTAAATTGCTGCTGTCTTCGTTAGTGGACAAGATGGTGAACCACCTGCAAACAGGGATTTCCAGGTTCATTTGCATGACCAGGGCTTACACAATCTCTCTCCACTTTCCGCTCACATTGATCCCATGACATATCCCATTCTCTTTCCACATGGCGAGCCTGGATGGATGATAAACATGCCTCACCAGCGACAGACTGCGGTTCGAAACAAGGTAACTCATCGTGAATTCTATGCCTACCGACTGGCTATTCGAAATGAATTCAGCACTATCCATTCTTCGGGGAAATTGTTCCAGCAGTATGTTGTCGACGGATATTGCAAGGCAGAAGCAAATCGACTGCAATACTTCAAACAAAATCAGGAAACCCTTAGAGCCATGGAATACAGAGGACTACTGGACCACGTCCAGAACGTTGCTGCTGATAACCAACGTCCTGTCGGTCGTATCGTCATTTTGCCGTCGAGTTTTGCAGGGAGTCCAAGAGCTATGCAGCAGAACTACCAAGATGCTATGGCCATTGTTCGCAAATTCGGAAAACCAAATCTTTTCATCACGTTCACGTGTAATCCAAAATGGACAGAGATACAAGAAAACATCGGACAACACCAACGAGCTGAAGGCAGACCAGATTTAGTGGCACGCGTGTTTCATCTGAAATTAAAAGAGTTAATCGACGATATAACGAAGAAGCACGTGTTGGGCAAAGTACGTGCATTTCTCTACGTCGTCGAGTATCAGAAGCGTGGCCTACTGCATGCCCACATATTACTCATGCTGTGCCAAGAAGATAAAATTTGTACCGCCGAAGACATTGACAGAATTGTTTCCGCACAAATTCCTAATTCAAATGAGTCACCAGAGATCCATTCCTTGGTGAAGTCTCACATGATACATGGTCCGTGTGGCACTTTAAATCGCCATTCGATTTGTGTGAAAGATGGAGTGTGCATTAAAGGCTTTCCAAAAGCGTATGCTGCAGAGACACTTGCGAGCATAGATGGCTATGCCCTTTACAAGCGTCCCCCAAATGGACCCACCATAACCGTTCATGGAACCGATGTTGATTGCCAATTTATGGTCCCATTCAATGCTTATTTACTGAAGAAGTACAGAGCACACATCAACATTGAGGTTTGCGCAAGCATAAAGAGTATAAAGTACTTATTTAAATATGTGTACAAGGGACATGACTGTGCCAGCATCGAAATTCGAGAGCGCGGGAGAGTGGAGGTGGACGAAATAAAGACATATTTGGACTGCAGATATGTCAGTGCCCCAGAGGCAGCATGGAGATTGATGGAATTTGAAATGCACAAACAGTCCCATTCCATCACCAGACTTGCGGTACACTTACCTGAATTGCAGACTGTTGTGTTCAGGGATGGTAACGAGGAAGAAGCCATTGTACGACATAGGGGTACAACACTTACAGCTTGGTTTCAGTTAAACCAGAGAGACCCTGAGGCACGAAGTTATCTGTACCATGACATTCCAAAATATTACGTATTTGAAGATGGACGAAAGACATGGAAACTTCGACGCCGGGGCGGCAACAAGGTTATCGGACGCATGGTTTCGGCAAGCCCTATGGACATTGAGCGCTTTCATCTTCGTGTACTCCTGCTGCACTGCCCTGGTAAAACATCATTTGAAGATCTCAGAACCGTAGATGGAGCAGTTTGTGAAACATACAAGGATGCAGCCAGGAAATTACATTTAACAGAAGATGATACAGAATGGGACAGGTCCTTAGCTGATGGAGTTATCTTTGCCATGCCACAACAACTGAGATCTCTTTTTGCAACCCTATGCATATTCTGCACACCAACAGACACGTCAGCACTGTGTTAAAATATAAAAACGACCTTTGCGAAGATTTTGTGCACAGCGGCCATATCTTGGAACAGAGTATTTTCATGGCATTGCGAGAAATACAGTCCTTCCTCCTGAGACATGGACAGACCTTGGAAGCATTTCAGTTACCAGTACCTCCAGACACTGTTGAAGATCTTTCGAGCGATGATTATCAGTATGTACCGGGAGATGAACATGAAAAAGGTGAAAACAACAGACAACTACTAAATGATGACCAAATCCAAATTGTAGATGAGGTCCTACAGGCCGTTCATTGTAGGGACCAGTACACAGGCAACCGGTTGTTTTTCGTTGATGGACCGAGCGGAAGTGGCAAGACCTTTCTCTATAATACGCTTCTGCACATCTTGCGAGGCCAGTGTCGTTTGGTTCTTCCAATGGCGTACTCGGGCATTGCAGCAACATTGCTAGCAGGGGGCCGTACATCGCACCATCGATTTAAATTGCCAGTGCCCATTTTGGAAAACTCCACATGCAACATATCACCTCCGAGTAAAGATGCAGATGCTCTAAGGAAGGCCAACCTATTCATTTGGGATGAAGCACCTATGGCTCCAGCATATGCTTTAGCGGCTGTTGATCGATGTCTCCGGGATGTAACCAACAACAACATTCCTTTTGGTGGAAAGGTCTTACTTCTTGGTGGGGACTTCAGGCAGGTTTTGCCCGTTGTACCTCGCGCTGCACCTGCAGCAATCATCGCCACATGCATCAAGCGTAGCAAGTTGTGGCCAAAGTTCAAACAGCTGAACTTAACATCAAACATGAGAGCTAATGATGACAAAGAATTCTCAAAATGGTTACTGTTGGTTGGAAATGGGACTGTGGAAACAATTCCTGACTCAGATTTAATATGACTGCCTGATCGTATCTGTGTAGAAGACAACATTTCTTTAGTAGAGGCTGTTTTCGGTAATTTGAACGAAATCCATTCAAACTATGATGCGCTGGCACAACGAGCTGTGTTGTGTCCAAAGAATGAATCCACATTTGTGATCAACGATGAGATACTGGATGCATTTCCTGGGGAAGAAAAGACGTACTTCAACGCTGATTCCATTGTCTGTGATGACCCTGAAGAGGCACTAAATTATCCTATGGAATTCCTAAATCAATTAACTCCTTCTGGAATGCCATTGCACAAACTTCGTCTCAAAGATGGTGCTGTCATCATGTTACTCCGTAACTTTGATCCGAAACAGGGACTGTGCAATGGTGCAAGATTGGTTGTTAAAAGATTGTTGCCAAACATAATAGATGGAGAAATAATTTCTGGCAGTCACAAAGGAACACGCACATTTATACCCAGGATTAGTATTGCACCTTCCAATACAACACTACCATTCGTACTCAAACGCCATCAATTTCCAGTTCGTGTGGCATTCTCTTTCTCAATAAACAAGAGTCAAGGTCAAACATTACACAAAGTTGGGATTTACTTACCAGAACCCGTCTTCAGCCATGGCCAATTATATGTTGCATTGTCGCGTGCTAAACGATTTGAGGATGTCAAGGTAAAGGTAGTCAGTAATGGCCAACAGGGAAAAATTGATGGCCACAGTGGAATCTTCACCCGTAATGTTGTTTACCCGGAGGTCCTGCAGTGACACCATTCAGGCAACAAAAGGAGGGCACGAAGGAAAATAGTTAATTACTCCGACACATTTAGTTGCGGTGATTGAAAAATCACCGGACCATTGTTGCTGTTTTGATGCTTTTTACTGCTGTTTTGATGCTTTTTCACTGCTGTTTTGATGCATTTTCACTGCTGTTTTTTCACTGCTGTTCTGATGCTTTTTCACTGCTGTTTTGATGCTTTTTCACTGCTGTTTTGATGCTTTCCACTGTTGTTTTGATAGTGTTTTGATGCTTTTTCACTGCTGTTTTGATGCTGTTTCACAGCTGTTCTGATGCTTTTTTGCCGTTTTTTTTAATATAAAAATCTCATTTCAAAAAAAAAAATTCCAAAAAGATCTCACAATAAAAAACCACCGTTTAGAGGCCATTTTTCCTCGCAGAGCGGGGGTTGGCCTTTTCGGGGACCGTGGTAGTTGTTTTTTTGGTCCCCTTTTTGAAGCAATGTTTTACGGCCGGATGCCCTTCCTGACGCCAACCCTTTTTGCCGCCTTTAACGACAAACAGGGAATTACCAGTGAACTGGTACTCAATTAGCCGACCTCGGAAGGATGACAGGCTGAGTCAACCCCCCTGGCGTTAATTCAGCGAGCGACCGGGATTCGAACCCAGGATCCTAGGATCCTAAGCTGGCACCCTAGCCGCCAGCCCAACACCAGAGCTATCTATCTATAATTCCACTAATCTCTGTGTGTATGTTTGTTTGTATGTTTGTATGTTTGTATGTTTGTCTGTGACCGCTGTTTCTCGACAACTACCGGTCCGATATACTTGAAACTTGCCAGGTATATTGCTGGGGACCCGAGGATGTGCCTTTTCAAGGTTTTAAATTAATCGCAGAAGTAGTTACCGAGCTATGTCCAAAAAACGATTCAACCAATCAGAGAGCAGCGAGCTATCACGTGTGCCGAACGTGGCGAACAGACTCTGCCTCGGATGGCACATTTGAGAGCGTATTCATTTATTTCCCGTCGGCAAACTATGTTTACGTTAAACTATGTTTTAAAACTAATTAAAACTAATTTGCGATTCATCGTAACTGCGATTTGCGACCTTCCGGACAGTGAAGACTGCCTGTAGGGTTGGCAGATCCAGCAGCCTCCGCATTCTTGCCCAGGACGAGGAAACAAAGAAGAAGCGCCGTTTCCTCTGCAATGTTGTTTATGAAGTGGTGCTAACGACATAAAGGTGTGTACAATGTACATGTAGACAATTTTTATTATTCTTTGTTTGGGAGGGAGATGGGAGGGTGATGGGGCAGGGTGATGGGGCAGGGTGATGGGGCAGGGTGATGGGAGGGTGATGGCAGGGTGATGGGAGGGTGATGGCAGAGGGTGATGGCAGAGGGTGATGGCAGAGGGTGATGGCAGAGGGTGATGGCAGAGGGTGATGGCAGAGGGTGATGGCAAGGTGATGGCAGAGGGTGATGGCAGAGGGTGATGGCAGAGGGTGATGGCAGAGGGTGGTGGGAGGGAGATGGCAGGGTGATGGGAGGGTGATGGGAGGGTGATGGGGGGGAGATGGGGCAGGGTGATGGGGCAGGGTGATGGCAGGGTGATGGCAGGGTGATGGGAGGGTGATGGCAGGGTGATGGGAGGGTGATGGCAGAGGGTGATGGCAGAGGGTGATTGCAGAGGGTGATGGCAGAGGGTGATGGCAGAGGGTGATGGCAGAGGGTGATGGCAGGGTGATGGCAGAGGGTTATGGCAGAGGGTTATGGCAGGGAGATGGGAGGGTGATGTGAGGGTGATGGGGGGGAGATGGGAGGGTGATGGGGCAGGGTGATGGGGCAGGGTGATGGGGCAGGGTGATGGGAGGGTGATGGCAGGGTGATGGGAGGGTGATGGCAGAGGGTGATGGCAGTGGGTGATGGCAGGGAATTAACATTAACGAATAAAATTTGTAATGTAATAATTTGTAATAATTTGTAGTAATATAATAATAATAACGAATTCTGCTCTGTTTCAATTCTGTTTCAATTTGGTGATATGCTTTGCAAACCTTTTTTTTTTTTAACTATTTTAAAACTAAAACAATTCGAACATGGAATACATACTGACACTGCACTTTCAGGTCTCCTACAAATCCTACCCTGTCGCCTCACCGTGGCGTAGGAGTGGCAATGGTCAATGGCATCGAATGTCATGGCTAGCAAAGACAGGGAGGTACACTTGATTTAAATTTGGAAATTTTTTTTTTTTTTTTTTTTGGCCACGGAACGGGCACCCACGTACGGGCACGTCCTAGTCATCACAATGCCCAACCAGCCCAACATCACAATGATGACATATAATTCGCCGAAAACGTTGAAGCAACCGCATAATATTACGGTGATGTTTAACTCTGAGTGAGAATAGTTCTAAATTTTAAAAACTTTCTTCTGATATTTGTGATTTATTTCAAACAAACTATTTCCCATCTACACTGGCATGTATTCCTATTAACGTTATGTAAAGTACATAAATTGTGTGGATTACATCATTTGTGGATGTGATCAATTACCAGTAACCATTTTATATAACTGAATGTGCAGGTGCAGCATCTAACTCAATATGTCGAAATGTCACACACATACATGCCCGTGGGATTCCCATGGGTGACCCCGCCAGTACATCTATATTATAATAGCCGTAGATGATTCTGTCTGTTGGACGTCTGTCCGGGGTGTAGCTTACTCGGTTTGCAGAGTAGCTCCACCCATAGCTCCACCCATTCTGGGAGAGGCTTCATATCAACAAATATCCACCATTTTATTAACTCGCATAGCTTTGAGGCCTGTTTTGTAGGCCCGTGGTGTCTTGCTCTCTCTCCCAGTTTTATTTCAAATCAAATTCGATATATCATTTCATTTTTCACAGTCGCTAACATAGTTTTAGACTCGGTTGAAAAAAAACGGGAAGAAAATCCGATGAAAGTTGCCGTTTATAGAACGAAATGAATTCTCAAAGGCCTGTAACTTCAAGGCCATTGAGTCTCTCTCACGCCTTTATCTCCAATCTAACTCACCATCTGATTTCATTTTTATCGATGGTTTTAGACTCGGTGTCAGCAATAATTGAGAACATTCCACACACGCGGGAAAATGCAGAGATATATTTTTAAAAATCGCGTCATGATGTATCATACACCGCCCAACATGACACCGACGGCAACTTGTCGACATATATTAAAAATTCGCTTTTGCTTTTCCGTTAAGATATATTACTTTTTCGTTTGATGACAGTCGTCACAAAAACGTCAACAATGATGCCGACATATATTTCTTCGCTTTTTTTTTATTCAACATTATTATCCGGAAGTAAAATATGTTTCAGGAAATTACCGAGAGATATTTCTTCGTTTTTTAAAATTAGTTATGTGCGCATACTCCAATCCAAACATCAGATCTCGCGAGATCTTGGAGACGGCGGCAGGGATTTTCGAAGCTCCACACGGTCTCCACGTTTTTCGAAGTTAAGTCTGTTCACAATTGTATTTTGTCGAAACTGTATTTATCTTTCGGTGTGTGAAGTTATTGTGTGCAACTTTGGTTGTTTCTCGGTGTTTATCTTTCATAAATTGATCGTCTGTTTGCCGTGTCGCGAGCAAGGCCTTGTACAGTGTGCACTGTACAACCTTGAGGCTTTGTTTTTCTCTCAGTGGTCCATCGTTTGTGATCCAATAACTTTCGTTCTCTGTATTCCCAGTCTTTTCACCCATCGCCTACTTCCTTGTGTAAATCTCAACTCAAAAAAAAAAAAAAAAAAAAAAAAAAAAAAATTTCCTTCTCTGTTCTCATTCGTTTATTCATTCTTATTCGTTCGTTCGTTCTTCGACCACGTGTTTCTCCCCCATTTCCCCAGATAGTTTTCACTCATTAACCTTCAATGTTTACACTTTCCCCTCAAGTTATGTATTCCGTCATATTTTATAACACCTTTTTCTTCTTCTTCTTTAAAAGGCTGCTTTCGACTTGCTCACCAAATCAATTCATCCCAAAAAAAATATCCATCTCCTATAGTGCCTTTTTTCTACATTCCCTAAACTCTCCTGCACTCCATCCTCCATCCAGCGTCCTTAAACGTATTTTTAACTCGAAGGTCACAAGAAACTCATTTTGCAATAAATGTTCGTTTCCCATAAATCGTACACTTTCAAAAATCCAATCTCACCCCTCCCCTCCAAATCTTCCCCATAACCCCTCCCCTCCAAATCTTCCCCATCACCCCTCCCCTCCAAATCTTCCCCATCACCCATCCCTTTCAAATCTCCCCCCTTGCCCCCTCCCTCCTAAACTACCCCCTCACCCCTCCCCGCCAAGACGCCCCCTCGCCCCTCCCCTCCTAGACTCCTGCCTCACCCCTCCCCTCCAAATCTCCCCCATATCCCATCCCTTTCAAATCCCTCCACTTGTCCCTTCCCTCCCAAACTCCCCCCTCACCCCTCCCCTTCAAATCTCCCCACCCTCATTGCTTCTCAATTTCCCCCCTCTCACTCCCCCTCCTCAAAGCGTCCTCCCCGCTTCTTCCCCCTTCAAACTCTCACCTCCATCTCCCCCAACCTTCTGCCTCGCTCTTCCCCCTCCTCAAATAACACCTCATTGTGGCTCACCCAATCACCATCAAACCTTTTGTCCGCCCCATCCTTCCCTTTCTCCGAGCTATTCTGAAATCTCTGACACACCTTCAACAGCTCTCCCTACCTCTTCCACCTCTTCCACATCTTACCCTACCCCTCCTCCCCCCTGTTCTGTATCTGATGCTCCCCCTTCCTCTTCATTAACGGTATGGACCTCAAACATCCGGGGCCTTCGTTCAAACTTAACTGATCTCTCCATACAGGTTGCTTCTGTCAAACCAGACGTGATCTGCTTAACAGAAACTTTCCTCCTTTATGATGTCTCTGATTCCATAGTATCTCTCCCGGGCTACTCCCTCCTCCGGTATGATAGACCTGAGCCTCGTCCTGGAGGCGGGGTTGCTATCTTTATCAAAAACTCTCTTCCTCACTCGCCCTGCACTGCACTCTCTCCACCTCACCCCCAGGAATACCTCTGGCTACGGCTTCCACTTCGCTCCCACCTCTTGTTCATATGTGGGTTGTACCGTCCACCAAACAGTGATGACTCCATCTACATCTCGCTGTCTGATGATATGGACCAACTTCTATCTACTCATCCCAACTCTCTCTTCCTCATATGTGGTGATTTCAACTGTCATCATGCCAGTTGGCTGGGTGTGGGTACCTCTCTCATCAGCCATGGCTCCTCAGCAAAGGACTTCTGCGACTCACTGGGACTGACACAATCTGTCAATTTCCCGACCCGGATCTCAGTCAACGGAACATCTTCTCTTCTGGACTTGGTTATGACTAACTTCCCTGAAAATGTCTGCTGCTCTTCTTCTGCTCCGATCGGATCATCTGATCATGTCCTTGTTAAAGCGGACATCTCTCTGACCATCCTCAGGGAGCCTGCTCAGCGTCGACGAGTCTGGCATTTCACTCAGGCCAACTGGCACGGTCTTCAAGCAGCCATCAATCATCTGGACTGGTCTCCCATCTCTACCACCTCTGACATCAACTCATCCTGGGAATTCTTCCAAAGTAAATTGCTCTCTCTCATGCACAGATTCATCCCATCTCGTCTTCAGTTGTCATACCCTTCCTCCCGTCCATGGTACACGGAATCTTGTGGTGAGGCTGTTGCCCAGAAACAACTTGCCTTCGTCTCCTGGAAAGCAAATCCAACGGAAGGAAATCTCATTTCCTTTCACAAAGCCCGAAACAAGTGTGTGTCCACCCTCAGGAGAGCCAGGAAACAATATCTCTCCGTTCTCAAGACCGAACTCTCTTATCTGTCTCCCTCTTCCAAATCCTGGTGGCGTCTGGTCAAATCCGTTTCTGGTGTTTGTTCCCCCTCCATCCCCTCCCTTACCTCAAACGGCTACACAGCTGACTCCGCACGTGAAAAAGCTGAATGCCTCAACTCTGTGTTTGCCTCTAAATCTTGTGTCCCAAACCCATCCCTCTCTGTACCCACCATACCCAGTCGTACCCTGCTGCTCCTGGACTCCGTGTCCTTTCCTCCTGACAAGGTGGAAAAGTTTCTGTCAACCCTCGACTCTGATTCTGCAACTGGACCCGACGGCATCAGCCCACGGGTCCTAAAATCCTGCTCTGCTGCTCTATCTCACCCTCTCTCTGTTCTCTTCACCCTCTCTTTTGCTCAAGGTCAACTGCCATCTGCTTGGAAATCAGCCAACATCACCGCTTTGCACAAAAAAGGTGCAAAAACAGATCCTAGCAACTACAGACCAATCAGCCTTCTCCCAATTATCAGCAAAGTCATGGAATCCATCATTGCTTCTGATATGAAATCTTTCCTCTTCTCCAATGGCTTGATCTCTGATCATCAATTTGGTTTCAGACCAGGTCACTCTACTCTGGACATGCTGCTTCTGCTGTCTCAACAATGGATGGAGGTCCTAAATGCCAAACAGGAAATTAGAGCTGTCTCCCTCGACATATCACGTGCCTTCGACACGGTCTGGCACCCCGCTCTGCTCACCAAACTCTCCTCCTTTGGTATCCATGGAAATCTCCACGCATGGCTGGCGGACTTCCTCTCTAGTCGTCGTCAACGTGTGGCCCTGAATGGGTTTCTCTCATCTCCTCTTCCTGTTCAGGCTGGAGTTCCCCAAGGCAGTGTTCTGGGCCCCGTGCTTTTTCTGGTCTTCATCAATGATCTCTCTGACTCTCTCGAAAATCCTCTCTATCTCTTTGCTGATGACTCCACTCTCTGCCGCTCCATTCCTCTTCCCTCAGATCGGCAGTCTGCTGCCTCCTCACTCTCTGAAGACCTGGACAAAATCACAGACTGGTCAAACAAGTGGAACATGTCTTTCAATCCTGACAAATCTCACACTCTTACTATGTCTCTCCGAAAAGATCGACTGGACAACCCTCCCATCTACTTTCTCAACAATCCTCTCCAAGAAGTTCTGTCGCTCAAGATTTTGGGTCTCACTATCTGCCATGATCTTTCTTGGGAAAACCACATTTCCAAGCTGGCCTCCAAAGCCAGTCGCCGACTGGGCATCCTCCGTCGTGCGAAGTCCTTCCTCGGCACACCTGAGCTCCTCACCACATACAAGGCTTTCATCCGCAGCTCAATGGAATACTGTTCTCCCCTATGGGCCGGTGCTCCTGCCTCACACCTAGCTCGGCTTCACGCTGTTGAAACCAAAGCTTTCAGAATTATTGGAATCTCCCGCGATGAAGCTATCTCTGAGGGCCTTTCACTCACTCACCGCAGGCAGGTAGGTGGTCTTTCTGTCTTCTACCGACTCCTCTCCGGCCTTGCACCCCCAGCTCTCTCTGTGCTCTGTCCCCCAAATATTCCTACAGGTCGCACAAGATCTGCCAGCAACCCTCTGATGGTTAAACTGCCGAAATCTCGGCTCTCCGTTCACCTTCACTCTTTCATTCCTCTTTTCTCCCGCCTCTGGAACAAACTCCCTCACTCCCTTCAATCCCACTCCTCCCTCCAGGTCTTTAAAACAGCTGTTCACCACCATCTCTTATCTTCCCCCATCCAAAACCTTGATCTTTTCTACCCCCGCTAATTCACCCCAGATCCACCTTGTTTGAAATTCCAACTTCTTTCCTGGAAGTCCTGGCAGTGTCCATATGTTTTATACCTCTCCCACTGCCCCCTTCCCACGCCCCCCCCCCCCCCCAAAGCCCTCGCCCTCTCTCAGATCTCTCGATGTCTCCATGTCTCTCGGTCCCTGCTCTCAAATGTTGTGTTTGTGTCCTTCCCCCTCTCTCCCCATCTTGTCTACCGCTCCCTATGTTATATGTTTTATGTGTCGGTTTGTCTTTCTGTGTGATTAATGTTCGCTCTTTCACGAGCCTCGATCTTGTATACAAAAAAAAAAAAAAAAAAAAAAAAAAAAATACACTTTAAATAGGTTTATTTGAAATCTTTAATTTTCCACAATATAATTTACTTGCCATTTATCATTTGATGATTACGAGACACTTCCTCTTGAGGATCGTGACAATTCATGCGCTGCGTGGAAACTTCTATTTCCAAAATGAATGAGACGCTCGATGAAGAACGCAGACTTGAACAGGATGTAGCAAGAAAACGAATGAGACGGGCGAACGAGTCCATCGACGAACGTCAATGCAAACTTGAACATGATGGAGCAAGAAAAAGAACGAGATGGGAGAAAAACAAGAGAAACGAGACGGGGAAAAGCCGATTGGAGAGGCGAGTGAGGTGCGATTGGAGGGGAGTGTGAGGCGCGATTGGAGGGGAGTGTGAGGAACGATTGGAGAGGAGTGTGAGGCGCGATTGGAGAGGAGTGTGAGGCGCGATTGGAGAGGAGTGTGAGGCACGATTGGAGAGGAGTGCGAGGGATTAGAGAGGAGTGTGAGGGATTGGAGAGGTGAGGGATTGGAGAGGAGAGGAATGTGAGGGATTGGAGAGGGGTGTGAGGCACGATTGGAGAGGAGTGTGAGGGATTGGAGAGGAGTGTGAGGGATTGGAGAGGTGAGGGATTGGAGAGGAGTGTGAGGGATTGGAGAGGAGTGTGAGGGATTGGAGAGGAGAGGAATGTGAGGGATTGGAGAGGAGTGTGAGGCACGATTGGAGAGGAGTGTGAGGCGCGATTGGAGAGGAGTGTGAGGGGCGATTGGAGAGGAGTGTGAGGCGCGATTGGAGAGGAGTGTGAGGCGCGATTGGAGAGGAGTGTGAGGCGCGATTGGAGAGGAGTGTGAGGCGCGATTGGAGAGGAGTGTGAGGGATTGGAGAGGTGAGGGATTGGAGGGGAGAGGAGTGTGAGGGATTGGAGAGGAGTGTGAGGGATTGGAGAGGTGAGGGATTGGAGAGGAGAGGAATGTGAGGGATTGGAGAGGAGAGGAGTGCTAGGTGGAGAGAGGAGAGTGTCAGGTGGAGAGAGGAGAGTGTCAGGTGGAGAGAGGAGAGTGTCAGGTGGAGAGAGGAGAGTGTCAGGTGGAGAGAGGAGAGGGTCAGGTGGAGAGGAGTGAGGGGTCACATATTATGTGAAATAAATAAATTGTGTTCATTACACCATTTCTGGATCTGATGACTTGCCAGTAACCATTTTGTAAAAATGAATGTGCAGCATCTAACTCAATATGTCGAAATGTCACACACGTCCATGCCCGTGGGATTCCCACGGGTGACCCCACTCGTATTATTATAAAATAGGAGTGTCTGTCCGTCCATCCCCAAACTACTCCCTCAGTTTTGGGGCTAGCCCTGCCAAACCTCCTGTGGAACGTTTTGGGGTCACAGCGGATGTTGTAAGGCAGGTCGGAATTTTCATAAATTTCTCAATAAAATTATGATTTACAAATTGGCTCGATATGGATCTGCTCCCACATCCCCAAGTGAACCGATGACGACAATGGGCTGATTTGATAATAGCTCAAAACAATCGTTAATTAACACAGCATTTTGTTATGGTATTCATGTATGATTGGAATGATGCTGTTTTGAATGAAAATAGAGATATTGAGTTTAAATGAATGAGGAAATGACCTGTTTTCTCCACTCAAACGACAACATTCGCGGATTCGCCATATGCACATTCGCCATTGACTGGGGATAGAACCATTCAGACTGGGTACGTTTTTTGTGCAAGCCCTTCACGAACCTGCTGTCAATGTCTGACGTTCGACTGAAGGTGGCACAGGAATGTGGAATTTATTGGTTCCATGGTTTAGGATTCACCGTTTCCACATTGTTTGTTTGCTTTTGGCTTCATATATATATATATATATATATAATTTTGTATGTTATTTATTAATTTCCGAATTTTATTTATTCGTGCTGGTGCGTAAGGTTAATTATCCGCACCGTACACCGTTTCGTAATGAAACGATGCACGTTCGGCCTGAGCACGTATTCTCCCCAGAAGCACAGTTCCGTGCACAAACCCCACCAAGCTGCGTGCAGTGCCGATGTGCTGTGACTAATTGTGATCTTGTTGCAATTAAAAAGCTTCAGCCTCCGCCATGTAAATAAGGTGCGCAAGGGTTCGGCACCGGCCCATTTTGATTGTACACACACACACACACACACACACACATATCCATGGATATATACGTATATATATATGTGTGTGTGTGTGTGTGTGTGTGTCCTGTAGCTTGCCTCCCGCACCATCGTGGTGTCACGTGTAAACAAAACTCTCCGAGGGCTGATAAATATAGCTCGCGGGTTCTGCGAAGCAATCCTCCTCCCCCTCCCCCCCCCCCCCGTCTCCTCCTCCTATTGGTCCTGAGGATGAAAAATAATATGGAATGACGTTAATATAAACCCGCCTAGTTTTGTGTGGGTCGTCGATGAGTGCGTGGTGTGTTCGTTGATCACAGCACTCCCCAGCCAGGGGTCAAAGATTCCTGGAACAAAAGCAGCTGGTACTGCAGAAATTAAATAATGAATAAATAAATAAACAATATTGTCCTCCAATCGAGACTGCATATCGAGTTCTCAGAATGCGATTCAAGCTCACCTTGAAAAGGTGCACCCTCGACGATCATCTGATCACGTTGTCTAAATTATTACCCATAATTCCCAGAGCAGAGCAGGTGAGACAAGCGGCGCCCTGTTCGCAGCACGGATTGCGAGTGGAATCGCAGCAGCATCATCATCAAACGCACAATCGTTTTACCTTATGGCAGGTTGTCTAATTAACCGCATGCACTGTACTTGCCAACTGTATTTGGCATCGCCTATCCTGATTCCTGATGTCCCACCGTGGTTTTCGAATCCCTCTCATGCCCAGGGGAAGTTCATGTGATGACGCAATATTCGGAGCATTTCGGTGCTGAGCACGTGCAAACGTGCCATGTCGGGCCATTGAACAGATCTGGCCTCGCATGATAACGTGACGTCATTAAGGGGCTTTTCACAATTGCTTATTAATTAACCGCAATATTCAGGTGATGGCAGAAAAGCCCATGGAATGTTCTTTCCTGGAGGCAAACATGGATATGTACATGCGGTGTATTAGAATTTGGTGGACTGGTTGTTTTCAAATAGCAAGTCATCTGGAAAGACATACACCAATGTTTGAGAGATAAAATTCTATTATCGGAATGTATTGCACCTGCAGAATTACGATACAGGACTACAGGTGTTCTTGTTGAATACGTGCCAACATCGGCAAGCCATACCTGCTGAGTCTCCCTATTTACAGTGTTGAATAATATGGAGGCATTTGAGATTGTTTTGAGTAAAATTTCTCAATTCTGAAATGCCTTTATCAGGATTTATGAACACACACACACACACACACACACACACACACACACACACAAAACACACACACACACAAACAAAGACCCAGACACACACACACAAACAAAGACACAGACACACACACACACACACACACACACACACACACACACACACACAAACAAAGACACAGACACAGACAGACACACACGCACAAAGACACAGACACAGACACACACACACACACACACATACACACACACACAAACACACACAGACACAACACACACATACACAAACACACACAAACACACACACACATACACACACACAAACACACACACACACAAACGCACACACACACACAGACACAACACACACACTGACACACAGACACAACACACGCCCCTTGCATCTTCTACAAAGTCTGATGGAATTCCCAACCAACTTACCAAGTACCAACTGTGTAATTATCACAAGTGGGGAGTTCATAAAGTTCTCAGAATAATATACACTTCTCAATTCTCACAATGTAGCCCAAGACACGACAACATTTTATTTATTTTCCATGATGTAAACATATTAAACTAGATGGTATTCATAGAATACTTACCCTGCGCAGTCTTGAGAAGGACTTGGTGCGAGCCAACTCTCCTGTTTTTTTAAGGGTTTTTTTTTTTCATACTGATCAGATCAAGCGCTGTACTTGTCGAATTATGACGTCATAATGGAGGGACCTATGACATCATCATTAACATATCTTATTCCCCATGGGGTGTACTTGACAATGAGCCATGTTTCAATTTTTTCCCTTAAGCGGTTTGGGAGATATAGAGGTGTATCGTTTTTCCAAGATGGCGTCCGTACCACGTGACCTGTGACGTCTTAATTATCAGCAAAAAAATCCACAGGCGGAGGCGCTCCTACGGTAAAATTTCATGTCAATCGGACCAACGGTTGCCGAAAAAGGATTTTTCAAAATGCAGACACGGCACACGTACGCACCCGATTGCTTAACCACTATTTCGCTTCGCGAGCACAGGGTGATAATGAATAAGAAAATGCATTTTCTCACGAGTGACACGAACAATGATTAATTTAAATAGAACTGGTAACTGGAGTTTCTTGGACTACATCATGTGTACCTCTTTCCAAGAACCTTTTGAACGGTCCATGTACGACTAAAAAGGTCGTTTGGGATCACTTCAAAAGTACTCTTTTTAGATGCAATAGTGGGACGAGAAAAGGACGATTTGCTTTTGACCAGGAGCTGCCATATTGACTCAAGATGTGGTGCCTTTGAAGGCGGTGGTGCATTTGTGCGCATGCGCGACAGAGTTCAAATGAATCGGGAATACAAACGTGCGTCCTGACCCTGGAGCCTGGATCCTCGGTCTGTTTGCCCCGGAGACCCCGGTGTGGTGACGGGGGGGCAAGTGGGGGTGTCCCATGGTGTCCCATGAGTTCCAGGCGCTCACAATGGGACTTGTACAGGCAGCGGGTTCGCATTCATTTGCATTAACTTAAGTCTGATTCCCTTCATGCGTGTTGTGCCTGTGGATGTTGCCATGTCAGCATAACTATTATATAGAGCAAATACCACCAGTCGCTTCACTGATGTGAATACTAAGAGAGGGTAGAGAGGATGGGAGGGAGAGAGAGGGTGGGAGAGAGAGAGAGGATGGAGGAGGAAGAGAGGAGGGGTGAGGGAAGGGGAGAGTAAGGAGCAGAAGGTGGGAGAGCAGAGTGAGGAGGGAGAGAGAGAGGAGGGAGGGGAAGGGAGGAGGTGTGGGGGGAGGGGAGAGTGAGGTGGTGGAGGTGTGGGGGGAGGGGAGAGTGAGGAGGTGGAGGTGTTTGAGAGGGGAAGGAGGATAGAGTGAGAATGGGTGGGGAAGTGAGGATGGGGGAGCTAGGAAGGGGGGAACAAGGAAAGGGAGGGGAAGGGGAAGCGATGCCTCACCACATTTCACTATACACTCCGGGGAGGGAGGGCGTACGAGGAGGAAAGGGGTGTGAGGAGGTAGGTCGGAGCGAGAGAAAGAGAGAGAGAGAGGAGAGAGAGAGAGAGAGAGAGAGAGAGAGAGAGAGAGAGAGAGAGAGAGAGAGAGAGAAAGAAGGGGAGAGAGAGGATGGGAGAGAGAGAAAGAAGGATGGGGATAGCAAGGATGGGGGGAGAGTGAGTAAGAGGGGAAAGTAAGTGAGATGGGGAGAGAGTGAAGCAAGGAAGGGAAGATAGCAAGGAAAGAGGGAGAGCGAGGAAGGGGGAGGGAGAGTGAGGAAATGGGGGGGGGGGGGGGGGGAGAGGAGAGATGCCTCAAAAATTGAATAGAAAATTTTCAGAGTAAATTTAACAATACTTTCCTATTTGCTTTTGAACTCTTAGTTCACTTGGTTTGTTGCTTTACTCATTCTAATCATCCCATTATGTTCATCATTCTTTTAATTCAATCTTTAATTTTATTTATTTTGCCTTCCCAACTCCAGATGATTTCCCCACAGAGAACCGAGCCTTCATGTCGATCCTGCTGGTTAATTATTTTCATTGCACTCAATAAAGTACACTTTGGGCACCTTCCTTAATATTTTCTTTACTCAATATATTTGGCCTAGCAGTAGAAAAAGTTCAGTTTAATGCTTTGCCAATTTCACATTTTCTTGTATAAATATGAAGGAGGGATCACAGCCTTGCTTCTTAGAGTAAATATGTATATCTAATTAGTTATAAGGATTGTTAATTTCTTTAAATATTCAGTGATTCAGTGTTATTCAGATTTCGACTCAAAATTAGTCCACCTGCTCTGATCCTCTAATTCTAATCCGATGACAGATTTCAATTATATACTTTAATTCTATTCCGTGAGGTCATGGTTCCAAGACAAGCATTTTTGAGAAGGCCGAGATTAAAAAAAAGAAAAAAAAAAAGAGGAGAAGTGGAGAGAGAGAGAAGGCTGGGGGAGAGTAGGGAGGGGGAGAGTAGTGGTGGGGGATTCAGGATGGGGGTGGAGTGAATAAGGTGAGGGGGAAAGACGATGAAGGGGAGCGAGGAGGGGTTGGTGTGGTGTTGCCTCCTGGTCGGGATGATGGAGGAGGCTTTTCCCGCTTAATCTAAGGGCTGATGGCCTATCCAGACCCAAAAAAGAACATTTATGACTGTCTGCAAAGAAGTGAGTGCCAAATGGATGCTTCCTCATTTGAAGGTGATGTGTTGGCACAAATTATTCACATGATGTCAGTGTCATGTCATAGGGTCATTGTGCTTCTTCGCTAAAATTTAATATTCCTCACTGCAAACCTCCTGACTGGTAATCAGCAGGGTAGAGAAATGTGTTTGCGTGGCGGGCGACGCTTGTTGCTGGCAACGAAACCACTGCCGTGGATGGATCTGGTTGAGCGACTGGGAAAAGCACGACTTCTTGGTTTTTCCCGGCGACTAGTTGCTTGTTTGTAACTCCTTGTCTGTCCATTTGGATCATGTCGAGGACACCAATTTAGCGTGTGGTGAATAGACGTCGGAAATGTTCGGAATCCGAGTCAACTATCTTATTAAAAACAACAACTGACGAACCCACTCGTCTCTCCTCAGGTCCCACCTAGAAAAGGAAATCCCTCGATCAACAGAAGCTCAAGCATATTTCTATATTATAACATCAAAGGCAAAATTATGTTTTCATGTTTACTGAACACGCTGATAAAGAGCGGCGAGGTTCGGGTGAAAATGCAAAATCTCAATTGTATTGAGATATAACCGAACCAGCGAATTTGTTTGCACATGCAGCGAATGGCGAAACTGCAAATGCCGAACCTGTGAATTTGTTCCAATGCGGAGAGGGAGCGTTTTCATACGAGTGGAAACTCAAAACGGCATTTGTAGTGAGAAATTCATGAAATCTCCCACCCACCTTAGGACACCCTCGAGGATCCCAAAAGGTTCCACAGAGAGTTTTGCGAGACTAGCCCCAAAACTGAGGGAGTAGTTTGGGGACAGACAGACAGGCAGACAGACATTCCTGCTTTGTTATATAGATATTGTTACAGACGCGGGGTTCGAGGTTTACCACAAGGGGACCTCTTGGGCTCCTCCCGACTACCGGTCCTGGCCCCTGGGGCCACCTGGCGCGGATAAATCCGCGGTCCGACAGGTTGCTAATCAACCCCGGACATTAATCAGATGGCCAAATCTCTCAGGGTCCTCCGTCTTTCACCGTTTACCTGAGAGTGATGGGGCCAACCGATTGGGGAAGAACGTCCTGGCTAACGTTAGTGCGGACTATGCCAAACCAATGGAGGAAAAGACATCACAGGCAGATTGGAAGAACATTTGTAAGGTGGGTTTATTATTTACAAGAGGGCGAGGAGAGTTTTGTGGTGCATTGATACAATCAGGGTTTATTCACGAGGTACAGCGGAGAAAAGACATTGGCTCTTGGACACAATCCTGGATGGGTCGCCACCCGACACAGGATACTCGAATGGCTCATTCATCCCAGTAAGCTGTTACTCATTCTGCCGACATCGGAAAGATTACAGGCTAAATCAACCCACCAGGTGTTAATTCAACACCATGACAGAGGCTTGAATTCAGGACCTTGCGATCTCAAGCTAGTTAGGCCAACACCAGGCTTGTCCACCAAAGAAATGCAAATGAATACAGATACTTGGTTGTGATGCCTTTGGGCACTTTGGATTTCATCCTGATGCATAGTGCATTCATTTTTGGAGAAATCAACCTGTAAAACTGCACACTCGGTGGTTTCAGATTGCTTGACTTGCTCAAAGAAGGCCCTTTGCTTCCTTTTAATGAAGGCGTGCTCAAGAAAGCATGGCAATCACTTGAGCAATGCATCTGTGACAAAAAGGTATCAGAGCTCTACAACATGATGGAATGAATGTCATTTTGTCACATCTGCAACCATGTCATGTCCGCAACCGCGAGTTGCGGAAGTGACCAAAAAAAACAGGAATTTTGAAGGGATCTTAAGATGCCAGGTGGGGACAAAATTGGCATATGAGCGAGAAGAAGTAGTACCTTTTTAAAAAAAAATAGGTGTAGGTACCAGTTAGTAATTACATAGGAAAACGTTTCGACTTAAAAAGTTCTGGACGAGATGAGGTGGGGTGGATGCTGAAGAAGCACCACCATCAGCTCACCTTTTGACACCTATACCAGCGTCATATCAAAGACTATTTGTAGTACCAATGTTCTAAGTATTGCATTTTTTTCATATTACTCTCAGGTATACTGTACTTTTCTCAGGTATACTCACACCTCTCCTTCTAATCTTCCCCCCCCCCCCCCCTCCCATCTTTCTCTAATTCTCCCCCCTCCCCCCTCCATCTCATACCTCCACCTCCTCCAACCTTCTTCTTTGCTCGGCCCCCACCTCAAACAACCCCTCACTGTGCCTCATCCCATTACCATCAACCTTTTGTCCTCCTCATCCTTCCCTTTCTCCTTTTTTTGACACACTATCAACAGCTGTCCCTACCTCCCCCTCTCACCCCTTATCTTAACCAACCCCTCCCATCCCCTGTCCTGTCCTGTACCCGATGCTCTCGCCGCTCCCTTTTCCTTAATGGTATGGACCTCAAACATCCGGGGCCTTTGCTCAAACCTGATTGATCTCTCCATACAGGTTGCTTCTGACAATCCAGACTTAATCTGCTTAATAGAAACTTTCCTCCTTCAAGATGTCCCTGATTCCTTAATATTTCTTCCTGGTTACTCCCTCCTCCGATATGATAGACCTGAGCCTCGTCCTGGTGGTGGGGTTGCCATCTCTATCAAAAACTCTCTTCGTCACTCTCCTTGCACTGCCATCTCACCCCAGGAGTACCTATGACTACGGCTTCCTCTCCACTCCCACCTTTTGTTCATATGTGTTCTGTACCGTCCTCCACACAGTGATGACTCCATTTACATATCGCTGTCTGACAACATGGACCAACTTCTATCCACTCATACAAACACTCTCCTCCTCATATGTGGCGACATCACCTGTCATCATGCCAGCTGGCTGGGTGTGGGTACCTCTCTCACCAGCCATGGCACCTCAGCAAAGGACTTCTGTGACTCACTGGGACTGACACAATCTGTCAATTTCCCGACCCGGATCTCAGTCAATGGAGTATCTTTTCTTACAGACTTCGTTATGACAAACTTTCCTGCAAATGTCTGCTGTTTTTCTTCTGCTCCAATCGGTTCATCTGATCATTTGCTTGTTAAAGTGGACATCTCTCTGGCCATTCTCAGAGAGCCATCAATGGTCTTCAAGAGCCCGACTGGCATGGTCTTCAAGCAGCCATCAATCATCTGGACTGGTCTCCTATCTCAACTGCCTCTGACATCAACTCTTTCTGGGAATTCTTCCAAAGTAAACCTCTCTCCATCATGCACAGATTTATCCCATCTCGTCTTCAGTTATCATCCCCTACCTCCCATCCATGGTACACTGAATCTTGTGGTGAGGCAGTTGCCCTGAAACAACTTGCCTTTACCTCATGGAAGGCAAATCCAAATGAAGGCAATCTCAGTTCTTTTCACAATGCTCGGAACAAGTGTGTGTCTACCCTCAGGAGAGCCAGGAAACCATATATCTCTATTCTCCAGAATGAACTCTCAAACCTGCCTCCCTCCTCCAAATCCTGGTGGCGTCCGGTCAAATCTGTTTCTGGTGTTTGTTCCCCCTCCCTCACCTCCCTTACCTCAAACGGCTACACAGCTGACACCGCATGTGACAAAGCTGTATGCCTCAACTCTGTGTTTGCCTCAAAATCTTGTGTCCCAAACCCATCTCTCTCTGTACCCACCTTAACCAGTCGAACCCAGCTGCTCCTGGACTATGTGTCCTTCTCTCTTGACAAGGTGGAGAAGTTTCTGTCAAACCTCGACTCTGATTCTGCAACTGGACCAGATGGCATCAGCCCACGGGTCCTAAAATCCTGCTCTGCCACTCGATCTCACCCTCTCTCTGTTCTCTTCACCCTCTCTTTTGCTCAAGATCATCTGCCATCAGCTTGGAAATCAGCCAACATTACCACTTTACATAAGAAAGGTGCAAAAACAGATCCTTGCAACTACAGACCAATCAGCCTGCTCCCAATAATCAGCAAAGTCAAGGAATCAATTATTGCTTCTGATATCAACTCCTTCCTCTTCTCCAATGGCTTGATCTCCGATCATCAATTTGGATTCAGACAATGTCACTCTACTCTGGACATGCTGCTTCTGCTGTCTCAACAATGGATGGAGGTCCTCAATGCCAAACAGGAAATTAGAGCAGTCTCTCTTGGCATATCATGTACCTTCGATATGGTCTGGCACCCCGCTCTGCTCACCAAACTCTCCTCCTATGGTATCCATGAAAACCTCCACACATGGCTTGCAGACTCCCTTTCTGGTCGCAGTCAACGTGTGGCCCTGAATGGAATTATCTCATCTCCCCTTCCTGTTCAGGCTGGAGTTCCTCAAGGCAGTGTTCTGGGAAATGTGCTTTTTCTGGTCTTGATTAATGATCTGTCCGACTCTGTGGAAAATCCTCTCTGTCTCCTTGCTGATGACTCCACTCCCTGCCGCTCCGTATCTCGACCCTCAGATCAGCAGGTAGCAGCCTCTTCACTCTCTGTAGATCTGGATGAAATTACACACTGGTCAAACAAGTGGAACATGTCTTTCATTCATGACAAATCTCACACTCTCACTATGTCTCTCTGTAAAGACCGTCTGGAAAACCCTCCCATCTACTTTCTGAACAATCGTCTTGAAGAAGTTCTGTCACTCAAGCTCTTGGGTCTCCCTATCTGCCATGATCTTTCCTGGGAAAACCACATTTCCAAGCTGGCCTTCAAAGCCAGGTGCCGACTGGGCATCCTCCATCATGCGAATTCCTTTCTGGGCACTTCTGAGCTCCTCACCACTTATAAAGCTTTCATCTGCAGCTCAATGGAACACTGCTCTCCCCTCTGGGCTGGTGCTCCTGCCTCACCCTTAGCTCGGTTTCACGTGGTTGAAACCAAAGCATTCAGAATCATTGGTATCTCCCATGATGAAGCTGATTCTGAGGGCCTTTCTCTCTCTCACCACAGGCAGGTTGGTGGACTTTCTGTCTTCTACCGACGCCTCTCCGGCCTAACTCCCCAGCTCTGTCTGTGCTCTGTCCCCCAAATATTCCTTCAGGACACACAAGATCTGCCTGCAACCCTCTCCTGGTGAAAAATCAAGACTCTGCTCACCTTCACTCTTTCATTCCTCCTTTTCCCTGCCTCTAGAACAAACTCCCATCAATCCCATTCCTCCGTCCAGGTCTTTAAAACAGCTGTTTACGACCATCTCTTTATCTTACCCCATCCAAAACCTTCATCTTTCCTACCCCTGTTAAAACACCTCAAATCCGGCTATTTCAATCTCCAACTTCTTTCTTGAAATTCCTAGTTGTGAAATTCCTCGTAGTGTTCATTTGCTTTCTACAATGTACCCCTCCCTCCTCCCCAGCCCTCCCCCTTCCACAGATCTACCGATGTCCCTGTTCTCTACTGTTGTTGTGCTTGTGTGCTTCCCTCTCTCGCCCCCTCTTGTCTCCAGCTCCCTTCATTGTATGTTTTATGTGTCTGTGCATGTGTTCATGTTCAATGTGTCAGCTCTTACACGAGCCTCGATTATGTATACAAAAAAATAAAATAAAAAAGTCATACAATTGGACCACTCCTCAACCTCCCCAGAGTGAACTGGCCAAACTCTGCAAGACATTAACTCGAGATCAATTCCCATTACTGTAGTGGGTACAAGGAAGAAAGTGCCACATCAGCTACTGCTGCCTGCATCCTGACCAACAGGAAATACCTACCACACATTAACCTGTCTGTGATGCACAAAATATATCTGGGGGTAGCCTATTTCTGCCTATTAGACATGAGCTTAGCAGAGCTAGAGCCCCCTACATCTCCATGTGATTGTACTGCATCCAATACCAGGAAGATAATTAAATTCTCAATTTTAAAGACCAGGCCATCTTCCGTCTCTAGGGTCGACTGCTCTATATTCCTGGTATTGGCTGCAGTACAATCACCTGGAGACGAAGGGGGCTGTTGCTCTCCGAATATCATGCCTAATAGGCGGAGCCTATGCAACTGTTTAGCCAGCAGGGCACTTTATATACATACACACACACACACATATATATACAGGGTGAGTCAAAAGTAGCGCCCGATTTCTATTTATTAACAATTATTTATTATTAACAATATTAACAATATTTATTATTAACAATTATTATTAACAACAACAACATTATTAACAACAATTATTAACAACAATTATACCCGACAATTATTAACAACATGACATCCCAGAAAGAATCTTACAGCCCAAAAAACAGAAATCGTGCGCTACTTTTGACTCACCCTGTATATATATAGATATGTATATATATATATATGTATTGTTGTGGATATGAGGATTGTGTTTTTTTTATTGTATAAGTACATTGTAAAATATCACCCTCCGTCCTCCAGTTGTGTATAAAGGTCAAAGTGCGTCCCGTAGTTAGGTCATATACAATCACGTTTAGCCAATCGTAGATTCCCTGCTTGTTGGTAGTTATTTCCTTATTCTGTGTATTAGGCTATGGCTTTGTCTTCCATTAACTAATACTCCATTGCACTGAAGTGGAATAAGGTAGTATCCCCTTTCAATTTCCCCAGAACCTTCATGGGAATCCCCTTTTGGCAGCCGCATTACAAATTCCTCTGCACGGTTTGCTGCAGTCCGCTGTTTCTTCGGGCTTGGGTTTTCGCCGCAGCTGCTGGGCGGTTTTCACCGCGACTCCATTAGCCACGAGGTGGGCTCGGAGAAGAGGGGGGAGGAGCCGCCGAATCCAGGGCGTTGGCCGCCCCTCGTCATCAAGGGCGGAGCCAAAGGGGGCCGTGCGAGCCAACCGGCACGGCAGTAAGCGACCCGGTAGGCGTGCCGAGCTCGCTCGCGGGGAGAGGTCGAGGCGCGCTATAAAACGCGTGCGCATGCGTCAGAGTGGTGTGGTTGTCGGTGGTGAGGAGTTGGTTGTTGGTGGCTGCGTCAGAGAGACAGCAGATGAGTTCTGAGTCCAAGAAGGTTGCGTGAGAGATACGAAAAGCCATTGACAAGGAAGAGATACGCTCAGAGCCGCTTCAACCAGCCCCGTTTCAACCAGCTGCGTGAAGCCCTGATGGGGCAGCGAGTGACCCTGCCGGTGTGCGGTGTAAAGCCGAATTCAAGGAGCTGCCGGCTCCTCGCTTCCCGCCCGGAGTGGACCTGCTCGCTGTGCCCTGTGATCCCACCTGGTCATCCCTCCAAACGATTGGGCAGCCGCATTACAAATTCCTCTGCGCGGTTTGCTGCAGTCTGCTGTTTCTTCGGGCTTGGGTTTTCGCCGCAGCTGCTGGGCAGTTTTCACCGCGACTCCATTAGCCACGAGGTGGGCTCGGAGAAGAGGGGGGAGGAGCCGCCGAATCCAGGGCGTTGGCCGCCCCTCGTCATCAAGGGCGGAGCCAAAGGGGGCCGTGCGAGCCAACCGGCACGGCAGTAAGCGACCCGGTAGGTGTGCCGAGAGAGCTCGCGGGGAGAGGTCGAGGCGTGCTATAAAGCGCGTGCGCATGCGTCAGAGTGGTGTGGTTGTCGGTGGTGAGGAGTTGGTTGTTGGTGGCTGCGTCAGAGAGACAGCAGATGAGTTCTGAGTCCAAGAAGGTTGCGTGAGAGATACGAAAAGCCATTGACAAGGAAGAGATACGCTCAGAGCCGCTTCAACCAGCCCCGTTTCAACCAGCCGCGTGAAGCCCTGATGGGGCAGCGAGTGACCCTGCCGGTGTGCGGTGTAAAGCCGAATTCAAGGAGCTGCCGGCTCCTCGCTTCCCGCCCGGAGTGGATCTGCTCGCTGTGCCCTGTGATCCCACCTGATCATCCCTCCAAACGATTCCTGTCCTTCCATCCTTTTGTGTACGTGAGTTTGTTTTGTGTGTTCTGTCCTGGGGTATAAGTTAAGCCTGTTTAGATAAGCTAGAGTTTCACTGTGTCCTTCTGGTCCGTCCCTCTTTCTGCTTTATTTTATTATCCTTCCTTCTCCTTGGTTTCTTTTGGTCCTGTAAATAGTAATAAATCGTATTCGTATTTCAAACCTTTTTGCCTTCGTCTTCCTCTTCTTCACATCCGTGTCGTCTTTGTCTTTTCCCTCATTGAATATCTGTGGCACGATTTGGCCAACGTTTCAGGATCGGGTTAGTCTTGTTAACGGTTCGGGCCGCGGCTGCCATCCGCTCGGCAAATTAACATCCCAATCCGCGGTCACGAACGGGGCTGTGCACCGGCCTTTCCGGAGGCCGCGGTGCAGCTTCAGGGACCACGTCGGTCAGCAATAATCGAGGGGACTAATCCCCCCTCAAAGGGAAACCATAGGCCGACGTTGGGTTCCGTAACAGTATATATATATATATATACATATATATATGTATATATATTGTTGTGGATTTCTCGAGTCCGTCGACGTACAGATGGGGGTTAAACCCTTTTTCCCCTCGGGCCTTCGAGTCCACGAGGCCGCGACCCACTTTATACTTGTGGGGCGGATTGCAGAGCAATTCCAGCCGCCACCCCTGTCGCGAGCGTGCGGAAGGGTGTCTGGTCGAATCCCCACGTACCTTCGGTACACACGCTGCCACGAAGACGGGTGTGGACCTCGCACAAGCCACGCTAGTCAGATACGCCGAGCGGTTTGCGTGTCATGTGACTCGTGCCGTTAATTCTTATTCAACCCGATTTGAGCAGTTTTATTCGTGCAATGCTAGGCCAATGTTGTGAAATGACGTGCACGGTCAAATGGAAGGAAGAACACAGGTTTATTTACAATTATACAGTGATCAGGGTAAAGAGAAGAGACACAGAGCAGATACTTAGTCAATCTTACTTAATCTCCGGACAAGGGCCCACTCACTCACACAGGGAAAAGGAGGAAGGAAATGTACGCGCTCCAAACGCGTCATGGCGCCGTTCGCTCCGGACAGCTCGCCGGGCATGGCCCTCGAAGTGTTCGCGGCACGTGTGCAGGGAGCCCAGGTAGGAAGGTCGTCGGCGTACGTGGCCCCGGGAGAGACCGTCCTCGCAAGTGCAATTAACCGACAGCAAAACGCAAGGCAGGGAGAGTTCGTGCACAGACCGCTTAGACAGAAGCTCTGACTATCACACTCACTGGGTCACTGGAGCACTCTCTCTCTGACTGGGTGACTCGGGCACTGAGACTCACTCCGACTGGCGCGGGGGCACTCTCTGACTCACTGCATGACTCGTAGACTCTGACTCACTGGGGCACTCTCTCGCTCCTCGTGCGGGGGGCCCGGGGCAGGGTTTTATAGCCCCGCCCCAGAGTCTTCCCGAATGTTCCAAGCCCCTCCTCTGGCTGCTGTTGTTAGCCACTCCCCTTGAGCTCCGGTTGGCTGATCGCCGCTTACCGGCCACTCCCCTTGCAGCTCCTCCTTCGGGGCTGCCAGACTTGTTCTAGGCCCTAGCACGTGGTGTTCCAGCCCAAGGAGCACCGAAGCCTACACTTACGGGCCTGCTCAACGCACTAACACCGGAAAGGAGACTAAGCTTACATTTAATAAGAAATAACTGAACTGAAGCGAGGCTACATGTTGTGGTGCAACTACCTACGAGGGGGGTTATCCTCTATTTGCAAAACCGCAACAATATATATATATATATAGTCACGTGAAAAAGTAAGTACACCCCATGTAAAGTTTTGACTTTTTCAACATATGTCAACATACAGCTATTTGATCTTCATTTCAACAATATTGAAAGATAAAGGTGATATAATATAACAAATATCATGAAACATTTACATTTTGTAGTCCATTGTATAATTTAAATAAACATAAATGCAAATTTCACATGTGGAAAAAGTAACCACACCCTTGGCTCTAATAGGTGGTATTGCCCCCTTTGGCAGAAACAACCTCAAGTAGGCGTTTCTTATAACTGTCTACCAGTCTCTGACATCGACTGGGAGAAATTTTTGCCCACTCCTCCATGCAGAATTCTTTCAGCTGTGCGATGTTTGAGGAGTTTCTTGCATGCACAGCTAGTTTGAAATCCCCCCACAACATCTCGATGGGATTTAGATCCGGGGTTTGACTTGGCCATTCCAGAACCCTCCATTTCTTTCTTTTCAGCCATTCCTTGGTGTATTTACTGGTATGTTTAGGGTCATTGTCATGTTGCAAGGTCCACCTTCGGTTGAGCTTCAACTTTCCGACAGATGGCCTCACATTATCCTCAAGCACCCTCTGGTACAATGAAGAATTCATAGTGGATTCTATGATGGTGAGCTGCCCAGGCCCTGATGCAGCAAAGCTGCCCCAAACCATAATATTTCCACCACCATGCTTTACAGTTGGTATCAGGTTCTTGTGGTCAAATGCTGTCTTTGGTTTTTGACAAACATGTCTTCTGGTACTGTGGCCAAATAGCTCTACATTTGACTCATCTGTCCAGAGCACATTGTTCCAGAAGTGCTGGTCTTTGCCTCTGTGTTCATTGGCAAACTTTAGTCTTGCCCTGATGTTCTTTCTGGACAGCAAAGATTTCCTCCTAGCACACCTCCCATGTAGATCAAATTTGTGCAGCCTCTTTCTAATGGTAGACTCGTGCACTTTGACATCAACAGTGGCAAGAGCTACCTGTAGGTTCCGTGATGACATTCTGGGGTTCTTCGAGACTTCTTTCAGCATCTTGCGGTCTGCTGTCGGGCTGAACTTGCTGGGGCGGCCTGGCCTGAACAAGTTGGCAGTTGTTTGGAATCTTCTCCACTTGTAGATGATCTTCCGGACAGTCGAATGATTGCTTTCAAATTGTTTGGAGATCTTTTTAAATCCCTTCCCAGACTCGTAGGCATCTATAACCTTCTTTCTGAAGGCCTTGGAGAGCTCTTTTGATCTAGGCATGGTGATGCCGCACTCCTCAACAACAAAGAGCAAACCAAACTAAATGTCTGAGGGTTATATAAGACAGGTTCCTCCAAGATCCTCTCTAACGATGTTCTAATCATTTTCACCTGAGCTGGTGCACCTGATTCTAATTTTAGGTATTTGAAGTAATGGTAAATGTAGGGGTGTACTTACTTTTTCCACATGCGAAATTTGCATTTATGTTTATTTAAATTATACAATGGACTACAAAATGTAAATGTTTCATGATATTTGTTATATTATATCACCTTTATCTATCAATATTTGAAATTAAGATCAAATAGCTGTATGTTGAAATATGTTGAAAAAGTCAAAACTTTACATGGGGTGTACTTACTTTTTCACGTGACTGTGCATACATATATATATAAATATATGTTTGTTCGTCCTACTTTGTGTAGCGCTATGTCCCACTACTCTGATGCAATCATTTGCATTCGCACCTTGATCTATTGAGTTCCTTCCTGTTCGACAACTGCCACAATGATGGTCCCATGATGCTCTGTTATTAACAGTGTGTCCCCAAAAAGTAGATTCCAAAACACAAAACATTTATGTGACACAGAGCTACAGGCCAAAAGAGATGTCACAGTAAATAATGCAGAAGTAAGAGCGTAATGAGAGCTCGCTGTTCGGTTTAAGGTGTGCTTTGCTGAGAGCAGTGCCGTGTACCTATATGCACGGTAAGTTCACAGTCACGGCACGGCTCGCAGCTCAATACATAGTGTAAACGAGGACGGCACTCGGTAGAGTGAATACCTCCGCCAGGCTGAACAGTTTACGTTTTGTATCCCAATGATAGGATTCTGGATTCGGACCTGAACCAAAATCTAATTGGCTTATTCTTGTTTTCTAACTAACACATCCACCAATTTTTGTGATAACTCGTCCACAACTTTTTGAAATATCGTGCTGCACATCGTTTTTGGCTCTGACTCTCAATGGTGAATATTCACTTTAAAAATATATATCTGATCTGGATCCAGATCTTATCCAAAATCGAATCGATTCTTCCTTGTCACATATCCAACCTGTCCACCAAGTTTCGTCCGAACCCGTCCACAACCTTTTCAGATATCCTGCTCGTAGACAGAGAGACTGGATTGAAAACAACCTCCATCCACCTTCAGTGGCGAAGGAAAATAAAAAGGGTATTTGCATTTTATTTTTCAAATAATTTTCACATTAACGTTGCTCATCAAATGGCACATATATTATACCCAAGGAACACTTGGACCTGACTTCGAAAACCTGGACGTCTGCTATACGTTCGACGTTTGTTCAATGTTGTCACACTTGCACCCGTGTGTGGTGTTGAAGGTATGATTTCAGGTTTGTAATTAAATAAAATACAGAATATAGAAAAGAAAATAGAATAAACTGTTGAATAATAAACTGGAACTGAGGACGAGTCGAGATTAACGCTTGGAATTATGGATTTTCTTGTAAGAAGCCATCTATTTATTACCTCTGCCACCGAAGGTAGAAGGATGTTGTGTTTTCAACCCTGTTTGCCTGTCTGAGAACATGATATCTCAAAAACTAATGGACGGATTCAGCCGAAACTTGATGAACAGGTTGCGTATGTGACAAGGAAGACTTGATTCGATTTTGGTCAAGATCCAGATCCGGTTACGAGGACGTTTTAAAATTTTTAAGTGATTCTTCACTATTGAGAGATGGGGCCAAAAACAATATATGTCACAATATTTAAAAATATTTTTGGAATGATTTGGCTGAAACCTGGTGGACAAGTTGGGATTGTCACAAGGACGAATTGATTCAATTTTGGTGAAGATCCGGATCCCGTTACGGGAATGTTTTTTTTAAAGTGATTCTTCACCATTGAGAGACGGGGCCAAAAACAATATATGTCACGATATTTCAAAAGATTATGGAATGATTTGGCTGAAACTTGGTGAACGCGTTTTGATTGTCACAAAGACTAAATGATTCGATTTTGGTGAAGATCCGGATCCGGTTACGAGAATGTTTTTTTAATTATTAAGTGATTCTTCACCATTGAGAGATGGGGCCAAAAATAATATATGTCACGATATTTCAAAAGATTATGGAATGATTTGGCTGAAACCTGGTGGACAGGTTGGGATTGTCACAAGGAAGAATTGATTCAATTTTAGTGAAGATCCGAATGCGGATCCAGATACGAGAATTTTTAAGAGTTTCTTCACCATTGAAAGATGGGGCCAAAAACAATATATGTCGTGATATTTCAAAAGATTATGGACTGATTTGGCTGAAACTTGGTGGACAGGTTGGGATTGTCACAAAGACAAATTGATTCGATTTTGGTGAAGATCCGAATCCGGATCTGGTTACGATTACTTTTTTTAAATTTTTAAGTGATTCTTCAACACTGACAGATGGGACCAAAAACAATATATATCACAATATTTCAAAAGATTTATGGAATGATTTTGCTGAAACTTGGTGGACAGTTTGGGAGTGTAATGAGGACGAATTGATTCAATTTTGGTGAAGATCCGAATCCGGATCCAGATTCAATAATTTTTAAGTGATTCTTCACCATTGAGAGATGGGGCCAAAAACAATATATGTCGTGATATTTCAAAAGATTATGGATTGATTTGGCTGAAACTTGGTGGACAGGTTGGGATTGTCACAAAGACAAATTGATTCGATTTTGGTGAAGATCCGGATCCGGTTACGAGAATGTTTTATTTTTATTTTTAAGTGATTCTTCACCATTGAGAGATGGGACCAAAAACAATATATATCACAATATTTCAAAATATTTTTGGAATGATTTGGCTGAAACTTGGTGGACAGGTTGGGAATGTGTCGAGGACTTATTGATTCAATTTCGTTGAAGATCCGAATCTGGATCCAGACACGAGAATTTTGAAGTGATTATTCACCATTGAGAGATTGGGCCAAAAATAATATATGTCACGATATTTCAAAAGATTATGGAATTATTTGGCTGAAACCTGGTGGACAAGTTGGGATTGTCACAAGGAAGAATTGATTCGATTTTGGTGAAGATCCGAATCCGGATCCAGATACAAGAATTTTCAAGTGCTTCTTCACCATTGAGAGATGCGGCCAAAAACAATATATGTCGTGATATTTCAAAAGATTTAAGGAATGATTTGGCTGAAACTTGGTGGACAAGTTGGGATTGTCACAAGGAAGAATTGATTCGATTTTGGTGAAGATCCGAATCCGGATCCAGATACAAGAATTTTTAAGTGATTCTTCACCATTGAGAGATGCGGCCAAAAACAATATATGTCGTGATATTTCAAAAGATTTATGGAATGATTTGGCTGAAACTTGGTGGACAAGTTGGGATTGTCACAAGGAAGAATTGATTCGATTTTGGTGAAGATCCAAATCCGGATCCAGATACAAGAATTTTTAATTGATTCTTCACCATTGAGAGATGGGGCCAAAAACAATATATGTCGTGATATTTCAAAAGATTTATGGAATGATTTGGCTGAAACCTGGTGGACAAGTTGGGATTGTCACAAGGAAGAATTGATTCAATTTTGGTGAAGATCCGAATGCGGATCCAGATACGAGAATTTTTAAGTGATTATTCACCATTGAGAGATGGGGCCAAAAACGATATCCAGTTGCTTCTCGTATATAGCACGATATCTCAAGTTGGGGACATGTTAAAAAAAACTTGCTGGATTAGTTGGGTAGGTTCGATTTTGGTTCAGGTTGGAATCCAGATCCGGTCAATCGCTGGGATACAAAACGTGTAACTGTTCAGCCTTGCGCAGGTATGCATCAGCTTTCGTGCAAATTATGCTTCTCGTATATATCATAAACTATGAAAAGCCATGAAAGTATCGCTCTCCCTATTCTACCTGTAATCAGGTCACATGCTATTTAAGTCCACACCTGTAAGTTCCACCTGGCGGGAGCTCAATCCATAACACGGTGCATTTCAGACGCCTAACGTCAAGGTGCCATCGTTGTATTGTGTTGCCCTCTTTTATCTTGCCTTTCTTGTCACCTGCCAGGCGTGCGGCTCAAATCACACGACGGAGTACCTGGTTGTGGTTTTCATGAAAATGAATTTTGGAAAGAAAGGAGAGTCTGGTGTGGATGAGTAAAGGGGAGTCTTCAGTCTGATAGCAATGAGTCAGTCCGAGGAGTCAAGTCAGGATTCGTCTGATAAGTATGAGGTAACCACATTTAATCAAGGTGCCTTTGGTCGAACAGCTGACGATTTCCTTCCAATAAGCAAACCACGTTTCTCAACTCCAAACACCTTCTCTCAAACCAGCAGGGCATCTTTACAATAATTGCAAACACACACCGGCACACCACCCTGGGTGTGTGATGTGAAACGACTAAGTTTTCGCTCTTATCAACCGTGCCTGGTGTTGTGCCAGCAGGGGGCGCTGCACAGCGAAGTAGGGCACATCTGGACGTCCCTTAGTCCCATAAGCTTAAAGGATTAGGTTGATCACCTTGTGGTCGTTTACTCCGCACCCACATGGTCTTTCAGGTATGTTTGGTGTTAAAGGGTCCATCTTTTAAGCCGCTCAGATGGCTAGCAATGGGGAGTTCAAAAAAGGTCTACGACCGAGATATAATGGTCCGAGACCCCGCAACGTTTTGAAAAAATATTTTCAACATCTAATTATGTCCTTCATTAAAAAAAACTCCCAAATCGCCCAAACTCCCAAATTCCCCAAATTCCCAAATCGCCCAAACTCCCAAATTCCCAAATCGCCCAAACTCCCAAATTCCCAAATCGCCCAAACTCCTTAAATCCAGGACTCAAAATGGCTCACCGCTACTCGATCGTTCCTTTTTTTCCCGCCTGTGGAACCAACGTCCACATCCTCTTCAATCTCATTCTTCCCTCCAGGTCTTAGAGACAATTATTGTTCACGACCATCTGAGGTCATCCCAGATTCACAATCATGATCTTTTCAACTCTTGGTAACCCTCCCCAAGCTCATCCCTTTCCAAATTTCCAGTTTTTCTTTCCTGAGTGTTTGATTCTGTATCCATCTTGTCCACCCACTGGATCCTCTCCTACCGCACCTCCCTTATTTGTCCAAATGTCCCTCTATTTAGCCCCTCAACCCTGCTGCTTCTGTGCCCCCCCCCCTCCCCCCAATTTCTTTTTTTTACTGCTATTTTCAATTCTGTTATGTCCTGATTCATTCTGTGTTCTGGCTTCTCCATGAGCCTCGACTCTGTAGGCTAAACGAACAAAAAAAAATCTAGCACTTGCTTTTTTGCCTTTCCCCAGACGACATTGCGAGGTCGCGGAACTTGTCGGACACCCCCGTAGTTGGCGCATTTTATTCTGTAATGATATTCATAACTTTGTCCAAAATAAAGTGAAATAAATTTTATCACCTTGGAAACCTCCAACTGGTTGTTTGATTGGTTTGCTCGCAAAGCTTTATTTGAAAGTAGTAAAATAATACGTGAGAGCAACTTTTGGCAGGGGCAGAACTCCTATGTCGTGAATGAAAAGGTTTTTAAAATTTGGAAACACTGCCAGATATTGAAATGGTCACCCACCCAGAAGGTCTACTTGAACACGAGCTTCACAGGGCCTGACCATCATCTGTAGATGAAGAAGTCCTCACCACCCCTCCCACCACCCACCCCCCCTCACTCTTAGCAAACTCCCTCCTCAACCCCCCTACCCAACAACCACACTTAGCCAAACACCTGCCTCCGATGGTCGGACACTGCCTTTCTGTGAAGCCTCCATCTCCCTGGTTTGCACTGGCACGGACCTTTGTTCACCCACTCTGGATTTCCGCCGCAACCCATTGTACGCGAGCCTTCGTTCTCAATGGCCCCACACGGCCACCGCTGCTCCCGGGCAATTCTGCCTGTCTCGAATTGCACAAAGAAAGCAGAAGCTTCAATGGAGGCGCGTTAGAGTCAAGCTGTAAGGAAATAAAGATCCATGTGTCCAGCCCTTGAAAAGGATACGATATACCAGGGCGGTGAGCTTCGTGTTCGAAGGCACGGGACTGCTCTAATCTCATGGAGGTCCAACGTTCAAACCCTTTACTCCTGCTGGTGTCTCTGCTTGAACCCCATTCAATCATTGTACAACATCGCCGCTGCCTTTTCTGCTGCCTGCACCACCCGGTGAATGAGACCGGCCGGTGTCGCACTCGCAACTCGAAGATGCTTGTGAGATGAAGTGCTGTTAAAGTCACATGGAGACACGGTTGAGAGGCAAGCGATAATGTGCAGATAGATGATACCTATAAGGAGGAGGAGGATGATGATGAGAAATGCCCGTGACGTATGCTCCATTGCAGGAGGACTCTGGAGCCCAGATTTGAGAGTGCCGAGGACCCAGGCCGAGCCGTGTGGACAGCTGTTTCCGAGCTTTTGATTAATGAGAGCTATTGGAGCATGGATAAGCTGCTTTAACAGGCAGACATTTGCCTGGCGTTCGACTCTTCTTGCCCATCCCTGTTGCCCTTGTGGCTTGCTTGTCCGACCTCGCCAGGACGATTCTGCCCTCCGTATACCCGTGTCGTACAATATTAACAGGTCTGTCTGGACATCTGCACATGAAAGCAAAACGCTACGACATATCATTTCCAAGGTGTCATTAGCATTCCGTTCACATTTAGACCATGGGTCTTTAAACTCACACGTGGATGTTCAAAATCCCTCGGTGCCCCGCAAAAGGAGTAGGCCACAGTGTGCCTGTATCTGTATACCCTGGCCGAATTTCAAATGGCTTATCTTGGACGTCCTTTCAAATAACACAATGGCAAACCAACCGGTCATTAACCCCTTGCCCAGAAGCTGGCTGCTTGGACAGGCCCCCCTCTCCTCTCAGAGAATGGTGCTTATTATAGATCAGGTCAGGTGCTTGCAGGTCCTTGTTTGTTGGACATTATGACCAATGGTCCAGACGTTTGTTTGACATCACAGCCAACGCGAGATTTAACCCCTGAATTGTAAAAGGATAGTGAATCTTCGTGAAGGCCCTGCCCTCAAAATGAAGAACTCCTGAAGATGGAGAACATAAACACCTGTACAATTCGTTCTATTGCCGACTCGTGCTCCATGCGATCAAGCATCGATAATACAACTCCGTCCGGCTCCCAATGTTTGCAACATCAACACCCGACTTGGCGTGAGCTCAAACGTCAACAAAATCGGGAGAGAATTTGAGCACTCCGATCCGGCGATCTTCAGCAACTACTACACAGGTGGACATTTTTGCCGCATTACGGGTGTGGAGACTTTCAGACAGGTAAAGATAACACTGGTCAACAAAATTTTTAAAGTTTTATGGTTCTAGTATATTTTGAGGTGATTCTAACCAACATGAACCTGTAGATTTCGATTATGATATCCAATTTTCACGAGCACATCCAGTTTTTTAGAACCAGTATACCATAGGAATATCAGCCACAGCCGAAATTCGGGGCAAATTGGTGTTGTACTCACTAATCAGGACTTTGTAACGAGACTATCTGAGCTGGAAAGCGTTGCTTGGGATAGCTTTGTGGCTCTTGCTAACAATTACCTTGGAAATTTTCGAGCACCGAATGATGAAGAGCTTGTGGACAAGATGTTGAAGAGTTACCAGGCGCTCGGTGCACGAATGTCACTCAAGATACATTTCTTCCATTGTCATCTGGACTTCTTTCCACAAAATCTTGGCGATGTCAGTGATGAACATGGAGAAAGGTTTCACCAGGAAATTGCCATCATGGAGACTCGATATCAAGGCCGATTCAATCGAAACATGATGGGCGACTACTGTTGGACTTTACAGCGTGAGTTCAGAAGCACTTTTAATGTGATGTAAATAAAAACTTAAAGTTCATATTATTTTTTGTGATATTTTATAAAGTTCATATTATTTTTGGAGATTTACATTTTTTTATGTGATGTAAATAAAAACTTAAAGTTCATATTATTTTTTGTGATATTTTATAGTTCATATCATTTTTGGAGATTTACATTTTTTATGTGATGTAAATATAACTTAAAGTTCATATTATTTTTTGTGATATTTTATAGTTCATATCATTTTTGGAGATTTACATTTTTTTATGTGATGTAAATATAACTTAAAGTTCATATTATTTTTTGTGATATTTTATAAAGTTCATATTATTTTTGGAGATTTACATTTTTTATGTGATGTAAATAAAAACTTAAAGTTCATATTATTTTTTGTGATATTTTATAAAGTTCATATTATTTTTGGAGATTGACATTTTTTTATGTGATGTAAATAAAAACTTAAAGTTCATCTTTTTGTGATATTTTATAGTTCATATTATTTTTGGAGATTTACATTTTTTATGTGATGTAAATAAAAACTTTAAGTTCATACTACTTTTTGTGATATTTTATAAAGTTCATATTATTTTTGGAGATTTACATTTTTTTATGTGATGTAAATAAAAACTTAAAGTTCATATTATTTTTTGTGATATTTTATAAAGTTCATATTATTTTTGAAGATTTACATTTTTTATGTGATGTAAATAAAAACATTAAGTTCATATTAATTTTTGTGATATTTTATAAAGTTCATATTATTTTTGGAGATTTACATTTTTTTATGTGATGTAAATAAAAACTTAAAGTTCATATTATTTTTTGTGATATTTTATAAAGTTCATATTATTTTTGAAGATTTACATTTTTTATGTGATGTAAATAAAAACATTAAGTTCATATTAATTTTTGTGATATTTTATAAAGTTCATATTATTTTTGAAGATTTACATTTTTTATGTGATGTAAATAAAAACGTTAAGTTCATATTAATTTTTGTGATATTTTATAAAGTTAATATTATTTTTGGAGATTTACATTTTTTATGTGATGTAAATAAAAACATTAAGTTCATATTAATTTTTGTGATATTTTATAAAGTTCATATTATTTTTGAAGATTTACATTTTTTATGTGATGTAAATAAAAACTTTAAGTTCATATTAATTTTTGTGATATTTTATAAAGTTAATATTATTTTTGGAGATTTACATTTTTTATGTGATGTAAATAAAAACATTAAGTTCATATTAATTTTTGTGATATTTTATAAAGTTCATATTATTTTTGAAGATTTACATTTTTTATGTGATGTAAATAAAAACGTTAAGTTCATATTATTTTTTGTGATATTTTATAAAGTTCATATTATTTTTGGAGCTTTACATTTTTTTATGTGATGTAAATAAAAACTTAAAGTTCATATTATTTTTTGTGATATTTTATAAAATTCATATTATTTTTGGAGATTGACATTTTTTTATGTGATGTAAATAAAAACTTAAAGTTCATATTATTTTTTGTGATATTTTATAGTTCATATCATTTTTGGAGATTTACATTTTTTATGTGATGTAAATATAACTTAAAGTTCATATTATTTTTTGTGATATTTTATAAAGTTCATATTATTTTTGGAGATTTACATTTTTTTATGTGATGTAAATAAAAACTTAAAGTTCATATTATTTTTTGTGATATTTTATAAAGTTCATATTATTTTTGGAGATTTACATTTTTTTATGTGATGTAAATAAAAACTTAAAGTTCATATTATTTTTTGTGATATTTTATAAAGTTCATATTATTTTTGGAGATTTACATTTTTTTATGTGATGTAAATAAAAACTTAAAGTTCATATTACATTTTGTGATATTTTATAAAGTTCATATTATTTTTGGAGCTTTACATTTTTTTATGTGATGTAAATAAAAACTTAAAGTTCATATTATTTTTTGTGATATTTTATAAAGTTCATATTATTTTTGGAGATTTACATTTTTTTATGTGATGTAAATAAAAACTTAAAGTTCATATTATTTTTTGTGATATTTTATAGTTCATATCATTTTTGGAGATTTACATTTTTTTATGTGATGTAAATAAAAACTTAAAGTTCATATTATTTTTTGTGATATTTTATAAAGTTCATATTATTTTTGGAGATTTACATTTTTTATGTGATGTAAATAAAACTTAAAGTTCATATTACATTTTGTGATATTTTATAAAGTTTATATCATTTTTGGAGATTTACATTTTTTTATGTGATGTAAATAAAAACTTAAAGTTCATATTATTTTTTGTGATATTTTATAAAGTTCATATTATTTTTGGAGATTGACATTTTTTTATGTGATGTAAATAAAAACTTAAAGTTCATATTACATTTTGTGATATTTTGTAAAGTTCATATTATTTTTGGAGCTTTACATTTTTTTATGTGATGTAAATAAAAACTTAAAGTTCATATTATTTTTTGTGATATTTTATAGTTCATATCATTTTTGGAGATTTACATTTTTTTATGTGATGTAAATAAAAACTTAAAGTTCATATTATTTTTTGTGATATTTTATAAAGTTCATATTATTTTTGGAGATTTACATTTTTTATGTGATGTAAATAAAAACTTAAAGTTCATATTATTTTTTGTGATATTTTATAGTTCATATCATTTTTGGAGATTTACATTTTTTTATGTGATGTAAATAAAAACTTTAAGTTCATACTACTTTTTGTGATATTTTGTAAAGTTCATATTATTTTTGGAGCTTTACATTTTTTTATGTGATGTAAATAAAAACTTAAAGTTCATATTATTTTTTGATATTTTATAGTTCATATTATTTTTGGAGATTTACATTTTTTATGTGATGTAAATAAAAACGTTAAGTTCATATTAATTTTTGTGATATTTTAAAGTTCATATTATTTTTTGTGATATTTTAAAGTTCATATTATTTTTGGAGATTTACATTTTTTATGTGATGTAAATAAAAACTTTTAAGTTCATATTTTTTTTGTGACAATACACTTATTGAGACTTAATCAAGAAATTCGCATGCTCTGAAGATTTTTTCCACACTTATGATGTACTACGTCAAGGTTACGTGATAGCGAAATGTTAAGGTCAGATTCGGATTCGTTGGCACCAAATCAGTTAGAAACAGTTTTAAACAAGTCAGAACCAATTTGGCTGTTGACCAGTGTATAATTGAGCAGCCTT